>NC_139348.1:105461313-106063813 GCF_055883805.1 Amblyomma maculatum | reverse complement strand
CACCATGTGAAGCAGAACTAACGTAAAAAGCGTGGGGCGCTGTTCCGGCAGTGGACGTGCAATAAGTGGCACGTCAGGAGGCGCCTGTGAAAAGGAACGAAATTTTCTGAGCGCTGCATCTCTTTGTGCTGCGTCTTAGCGCATTAAAGGAGGTCATCTCCGTAAAACCGTCCGTGCAAAGTAGCCTAGTTTCTACCAATAAAAGCGGATTGTTCAAGTTTCGTGCCTCAAGAAAAAAAGGAGAGATTAACTGTGTCACGAGGAGAAAGCCATCGTTCGGCGATTTTCAAATTGATCGCTGACCTCTTCTCACGAGAGACCACTGACCCCTTTCAGGTCCTGACGCTAACTCATAAGAGATGGTAATAAAAGCAGGAGCGAATTTTTTAGGAATAGAGAAGGTAGAGAAGGAGAAGCAGAGTAAAACACGAAAACATCGAAGACAGAGAACACCAGTGCAAGTTTAATATCGGATCGTGTACACGACCGAGAAAGTTATACGGGAGAAAACAGTTGCTAAGCCCCTGGAAAACAGAAGGCAAGAGTTATGCGGCGAAGGGGAAGGATGCAGTTGCGACAGGCGAACAAAAGGTCATTTACGTTCACGAATAAAAACAGCTACAAAAAGAGAGGAACGGTAAGGAAGGAACAAGACGGAGTCTTCATAAATAAACACGATGTGGAGGCGTTGTCTCGGTGTCTTCAGACATCGTTGTGACGTCCCAGGCGTCGGAACAGCCGTCTTTCGGATCGGATGTTGGGCATCAACCTCGTTTGCTGGACTCAGCACTTTTGTGCGCGAGAGGTTAGGCGAAAGTTCGCAAAATGCGTGGCTGCTGGATCAGCGCTGAGGTGCAGTAGTGGCCTGAAGAAGAATTTGGGGATTACGCCATCGCCAGCGACTGCTTAACGCTTTATCGGCATAGAAATAGCAGCTAAACAATAGATTTGTAGGCTTTATCGTCAGACGTAGGCGATTTCTTAAGGAGCTTATGTCGAGCTTATGAGAAACTTGGTCGCACAAGTTCTATGATTTACTACTAAGCTATCAGCACATGAAAATGGTCTCGGCAAAGAGCAGCTATAAAAGGGATGCATATTCCGAATGTTCCCTCAGTTGTACAATGCACTAATGAGATGGCGGTAATGCTGTCTGCTGCTTGTCTCCTGAAAAAAACACACAGGGATGGTGTATATAGTCCCGACAGGATAGGGTTCAAGTAGGCAACTACTTGAGCGTGATAAAGTGTCTCCGATTTCCTCGCTACTAGGAAAAACAAAACTTAATTACCAACACTTTGATCGACGGAGCTGCCGGTAGCTGCGCTGAATACGCGTTAAATGCAAACTAATAGATAAGCTCACTTTAATTGTTTCAGAAAATAAAGTCAAGTGGTGAGTACTACCTTCTGAAGCTCTCTCTTCTCTATTTTATTATTTTCTTTAGAGGAATTTCTAGAAGTTTCTAATTCCTTGCACAGTTATTGCAGCAATTCACGGATCACGGGAACTTCCAACCACACCCATACTCAGATAGTTCGGAGAAACTCTGAAAAAGACTTTTTGCACGTAATATTTTTCTCATTATCTAAAGATGCATAGTCAGAATCAATATATCCACCAGAAATCAAGTCAGGCCATGACGTGCAAGTGAGGTAGTGATGACGTAAAATTCGAAAACTTAGACCTTGACATGTTTGTAGTGTGCGGTGTCTAATTTTTAAAAGCACACCGCATCGATTTTCTATCGATGGCAATCTTAATTACTCATTTTATTTACAGAATAAACTTCACACGCAAAATTTGTTAGGGTTTGAGATCCTATCTCATTTCTATCGGTAGGTTCGCAAAGCAATGTTACGATATTCCACAGGTGCATCACAATTAAAAGTGGTGCCAATGGTAGATTTGTCAAACCTGTCTAGAAATCGGAAGAGGAGAGCCTAAAGTAAGGACGTCGCAACCTGATCTGAAAAGCTTGATCATAATTATGAGGTTTCATGGGGTGCTGGTTTGCTATTTTTTTTGTATTTTTTGTACATTTTTTGTCGCTCGTATATTACTCATTCTAAAGTATCGCTACCTGCTTCGGAATAGATTAGAAAGTTACGAGCCATATAGTTTATTCGTGCTCTGATACGGCCCTTTGAATTGAGCCATCGAAGCAACCCGCAGACGTTTAAGAGGGAGTATGTCATCCTAACTACCTCCCGTAGAAACTTGGTTTCAAATATTTATAGTTATATAGTACCATTTAATATTTATCATGATGTCCTAATGGGGAACACTCCGATTTATATAGCAAATTTAAAAATTTTTCAGGCCCCAGCATGGAATGCTTTAGAATAATTTATCACGTGATTTGCTACACGCCCGTCACCGTATGGCGCTCAACTAGCGAATGGGACGTTTCAGCGGCCCTGAAAAACAATTAGTTGAGGCCCCCGTTGTAAATGTGTTAAATATGTAACAATACCAGAAAAGGGCCGTCACGCCATAATCTTCCTATGAAGGGCGCGAAAAAAAGCGCTTCAGTATACGTCGGAAAACTGCTGACGAAACAACGATTCAAATATTATCTCTTACACACCAACAACTGCTCGAGTACGTATAATAAAATGGCACTGCTCTAATTGATTGATTGGTTGACCGACACGGAAAGATAATAATGATTGGTTCACAGGTAAGGAAAGGCACGTTACCTGTCACACTTGTTCTGTGGACACCTTAACTGCGCCGTAAGGAAAAGGAGCATGATGGGAGTAAAAGTGGAAAGGCAGGAAAAGATGAGCCATAGGGGAGGGCTGCAGAGGAATTTCGACCACCTGGGAATCATTACCGTGCGCTGACATCGCACAGCACACAGACGCATCGACATTTCGCCTCTATCGAAACGCAGTCGCCGGTGGTCGGGATCGAAGCGGACCCAATTTGGGACTATTCTGCGGCGTGTGCAATGCCTACCAAAATAGATTAATTTTTAAAGATGGCTCTTTTACCTAAGGAATTGACACTTTCACGGACCTTTCAGGGTTGTAACATAGAACATACGGAGAACTCCAAATAGCACAGAAGGAGTTCGAAGCACCAGAAAAAATGATAGGTACCAATCGAAGCCGCAGCCTTTATTGCGACTTCAATTCGGTAGAAAGGAAAATCAGTTTGATCCTAAGGGAACAGGCGTTTTCATTTTTGGGCAGATACCTTAACAACCTTAACAACGCTGTTTCGCAAGAGTTGAAGGTGAACGTGGAAGAAGAAATGGCACCGTGCTGTGCCATGTATTTACACTTCCTTTATGGAGAAAATTGATTTTAGGGTGCCCAGCCACGACCTATTACGTGTCTTGTCAAGTGACAACCTACATGTGCGAGGAAGAAAGAAGAGCTTTGTTGGGTCAACTCTCGCAGCTGAAAAACCAAAAGTTCTACGGGGCAATAACCTCATAAAATCTCATCTAATCGCACAGACTCTCATACGATGCACATCATTATCATAAAATATCCTACATAAGTTACGATAGTGTACAAGAAGCTATGAGACCTTATGCAATTATATGCGACTTGTATGTAATTTCTTATGTGAATTATTGAGATTGTGTGAGAAAATGTGAGGTTATTGCCTCATACAATTTTACTCTGCAGATGCAGGCATCGAGAGCATGGTGCTTGTTTCCCAGTGCCGCTCGCATCTCTATCAACCAAAGGTGATCGCAATGTAAAAACATCCATGCACTGCGTAGAAGACAATACGTTCGAGTACGCTAAGAGCGCGGCCTATAGGATCTAGAATCACTGAATAACTTTATACCACGAAACTCCCTTCTTTTGCTGGCAACCATGATCGGCGCCTTTAACAGGCTTGTAATATACTCACATCGACTTCAAGTGGCCATGTTGTAATAAGCAGAGAGTGAAAGTTCTGAGTGGTAATGGACGTTGAGTGGCACTTGGAGAACATTTCCAGTCCTGAACAAGAACTTTGACGAATACTCGCTGAGCCCTGCTATCGAACCGTTTTTCTTAATGGCTCTTCCTTGGGATTTCTTGCCTCCATATTATCAAAACATATAGCGCACAAAGCAATTCCTGAAGTTTGACGCAAAGGCCAACAAACTGCCGCCCCATATGCGTGCGCACACAAACGAACATTCGAGTGCATATTGCTACCAACTTCAAAGATCTTACTGATTTCCTGTGCCCTAAGACATGCAGCTAAGTAACTGGAGGCGTGTCGTTTATTTATGTACCATTGTTTTTTTTTATTCTTGCTGCAGCGAATTAGTTTCATTTACATGTCCGTCGAAGCAAAGAATCTTAGCTTTACGAAGAACAATAAGACAACAACGGTTCTATCGCCCGGAATTTTAGCTGGCTAAATTGCTACCAGTATTTATATGATTAGTAGAAGCCTAAAAAGAGCATGAAAGGAAAGCGCAGCTTAGAAAGAACTTTGCGATACCTTTACTGCTCCTTTGTTGCCAGAGTTTCAGGAAATATTCCCCGCGTAGTGTTTTCTGCCGCCTCTACCACACTTCTCGCTGAGCAAAAGAAAGCGATGACTCTACCCAGTGGGGGAGCTTAGCCAGGAATGTATCAGCACTTGTAATTTGAGAGCACTTGGCGGTAATTTGGTCAATGTGTTTCCTTTTCTGAGATCCAATTTCTTTTCATAACAATATGTTAGCTCGGAATTTTCCTCTTTCTTATCACAAACTTCAAGACTAGCACCGTGTCTGTAATAATACCCAGCCGTGGTTGGTTAGCGTCTTTGACGTTTGTTTACTGAGCCCAAGGTTGTGAAATCAAACGGACCAAGGTGACCTTAGTTCGACGGAAAGTGAAGTCGAGAGGCTTCCTGCCATGCACAATATATCAGGACATGTTAAAGAAACCTAGACGGTCGAAATTAATCCAGGTCTCCATATTATGGCTTCCTTCATAACCCCCATGCAGCTTCAAGATTCAAAATTCTAAAAAGTGCATACCACTCCTCCTCCACTACCGCACCATAAAAAATAATACCGGCTAACAAACAAAATGATATTAATATCTACTGAGAGTATCACTCTATAGGCTGACGTAGTGAAAGTATTAATTTTCGTGCTTCACGACATTCGGCCACGCCTGAAAATTTTCTCTTATTCTGATAAATAGTTTTTGAACGTTATGTTTGTGCAAACGTATAAATGCACTATAATAATCTATCTGGTCCCCAGATCCTCCTTCTGAAGGCTTGCAGTTTTGTCTATTTTCAATAACGCACCCCCTTGGCTTTGTATGGCGGACCTTATTGTTGTGAGCGCAAGACAAATTTGGCAGCACAGGAAGTTAATATCAATATTTTCATAAGAGTGTCCTACTGTACTATACAGTCGCCTCATCCTTATTTTCGAGGATACAACCCTTTGGTTTTTTATGACAGTTATATCTACTCACTACGAAATATTAGGGGAAATACTTGCGACACATGGGAAAATTATGGCACTCCCGTCAACTTATGTACAGCTGAAGTAAGAAAAACAGGGCGCTCTGCACGCATCGACATATTGTGCTTAGGTGCATTTTATGCATTCTATGCAAGCGCCGTTTGTCGTGGCCAAACTTTTATGGGGTTCTTCCCAACTGTCCCTTCAAGAAGTTCATGTTTGATTTCCGGTATAGGGCTCTAAAACTCCTGTGAGCACTGGAATGTCACCGCGCATGATAGGGTGGCGCTAAACGTCCCCGAAAACTGGCAGGCATGCGGCGCCATCTAGTGTACTGGTGGTCAGTGATGTGTGGAGAGGATAACCGCGCAAATGGAAATCTCGTATCTGAGAATCCTTCCCGGCCATATCATTAGCAAACAGTGAACCTGACAGCAGCTGGCTCTTCGACCGTCCCGCGTAATTTGAACGAGGAGTTAAACTGAGATTACGTTCTTAATTATCTATGACGCATTTCTTCATGAGTTATCACATTAACTGCGAACAACCGCCGCGAAAACGAAAACCTCTGCCACACCAACATCACCTACTGCAGCCATATGTCTGTCGTCAGATGCGAGTACAGCGCACCTCTGTGATGATATTTCCAGGCGCCGCAAAATCTCACCTGCAAAGTGGTCCAATCATAGATTCGCGTCGATTAAAGCTCTCATGACCATAAAAACCGAATGGCAAACGTACCAAATATGGGTTAGTATTTAGGATCGGTGTAATGCTGAAAGTGATGCCTGTTGCACCAATTAAGTATAGAGTTTCTTGGTTTGACAAACACTTTTTGATGCCTTGAATTTGTTATCATGCTTCCTTTCCCGAAGTTACATCTCTCTGCCCGGGTAACAATTGCAGGGAGAACAGTGCTTTCCGCCAGAGAAACTTCGTTCGTTTACGGTATTGTATGGCGACGCTGTAGCGCAGACTGCTACGCCGTTCTTCGGAGTGAGTCCTTCAAAGAGACACTGCTGTGAAATAGAAAGAAGAAAGGAAATGCGATCCGGATACATTATTAATGTCGGAAGCGAACAAGAGGTGACAGGAGCGGAGTCCACCACCGCGAGAGCGGATTTGCATGGATAGCGGCAGGCTTGGTCGTATTCCTGTTGTGAACCAAGCGCTCGCGGGGTGGCTTTGAGGTCACCGAGCCGCGCTCCTGTCCCGGGGATACATGGATATTGGTGCTCGTCTCTCTCCGGCGGTTCCCACACTTTGTTTTTTTCCTGCTAGAGGCCACCAGGCGACGCTGTTATCGGCAGCATGGATCGGACAGACCGCCGGCATAGTGGTGTCTGGAAAGTCGATTTTGTCTTGGGAATTGCTCAAACAGTATATTTTCTCAGCTAAGTAGATAAGTAGAGTGCAGCAATAGCTGCCTAGCGGGCCTGATTGCTATACCACATGCGCGGAGTACATAAGTCGAGGGCATTCATTACTATGTTTTGCAAAATAATAAATGAAACCAGGTCACTCTATTATCCTGGAGATGGAGGAAAATGTCAGTATATCTCTATTTCTACAAACAAAAAAAAACTAAACTGAGAGGGGAAAATGAATTCCTCGTGCTCTGTGGGAGATTGTAGCTACCTATCAGTAAATTTAGTACTTATATCCTTGGGAACAATTTATTGAATAACGAATTATTTCATTCCCGAAACGAAAACAGACTTGTGAAAGTAGGTATGTCATTGAACTATTCTGCTTAATCACGTGATGAGAACAAATGGAAGACATGAACAGAGAAGGGTTATTAATAAAAAATCTAACTAGTTTCGAAAGAAGCGCTGTCATGCTTTAATGGAAAAAGTGCACAGGTTACTGTCGACACACCAAATAGGGATCAAGTATCGCTTACGCTTGTCAGGGTGCTGTGAAGTTACTTACAAATACCGAGGAAGTTCCGATGAATAGTATTTAAAAAAAAATGTCGTTAAGACTGGTATATTTTACAGTCGGTTTATTTATTTTCAGTTATTGCGACCCCCTGAAAAGAGGAACTAAATGAGGGATGGGCTGTGGGTTTAAATGAAATGACAATCGATTGAAACCTTGAAAATTTACTGGATCGGTGAAGTACAGAGCGTCCACGGGCAGTGTTCGCCAGTACTCATGTTTGGAACGCCCTATACAGTGACGCTGTCGCGAAGGTTTGAAAGTTCTACGCTAGAATAGCCTTGAAGCAGGCTTTGTTGGAGAACGGCACACGGCTTTGAGCAGGCCGGTGTGGCTGAACAGGCAGTGAAGTAGTAAGATTACTGAGATATCACCATATCACGTAGTCCAAGATAAAATTCGTGAGGAAGACACAGCCTAAATATGCGACCCTTCGGTTCGAAGTTGCCAAGGTTAACATTGGATTAATCTTGTTGTGGCCCCACAGGGACGAGGAGAGATACGGAGAAAGACAGACCAAGTGCTCACTATCAACTGACAAAATTTATTGGGACATGTAATATATGTTAAAAAACCCAACATGAGCATTTTAACATGACCCTTGTAACCATGGACCGGAGTTAGCATGTGTTGCCTTTTGTTTCTTTGTATATTTATTGCTTTTTTGACATATATTACATGTCCCAATAAATTTTGTCAGTTGATAGTGAGCACTTGATCTGTCTTTCTCCGTATCTGTCCTCGTCCCTGTAGTGCCACAACAAGATTAATCCACACCAACTTGCCCACTTTTCTAGTCTCGTTTAACATTCGATCTAGTTTGGACTTTCAAGTAATTGAAGTATCGTAAGGAACAAAACAGCAGAAATGACAGGACCAAGATCAGGGTCCTGGGCCTGCTACTAAACAAGAACGGCCGCAACGACGAGACCATCAACAAGATTACCACCAAGGCAATGGACGCTATCCGGCACATACACCGAGTCTCGACACGATGGGCAGGCATGCGTGAAGACAGTCTTCTGCGCCTCGTCCAGTCGTTCGTGATCAGTCACATCGCCTACGTTGCGGCCTACCTCAACTGGCAGGCCGCTGACCGGACAAAGATATAAACACGCTGATCAGACGGGTTTACAAGACGGCGCTGGGATTAATGAGGACCACGAGTACGGCTCGGCTCCTGCAGCTCGGCGTCCATAACACCTTAGAAGAAATAGCCGGGGCGCAGCTCACGGCGCAAATGGAGCGCCTCTATACCACCAAGACAGGCCGCAGTATACTGACGTCCCTGGGTTACAATCCCCGAGCTCCCAGTCGGCAATCGTGCGAGATCAGCGATGAGGCGTGGGCCCACATCCACGTGGACCCCATCCCGAAAAACATTCACCCCGAGTACAACCAAGAACGGCGGCAGGCGCGGGCCAAAGTCCTCGTCGAGCAACACGCCCAGGACCCGCACGCCCGGTTCGTGGACGCTGCGGAATACAAGCGAGAAGGATTCGTGGCAGTGGCCGTTGCGGCGGCTACCGGCATCAAAACAACGGCAGCGAGCGTGCGGTGCACGGACGCCACAGACGCCGAGGAGGTTGCCATCGCTCTGGCGATCTCGGAGGCCGAGTGTCGCACCGTGCTCAGCGACTCGAGGAACGCTGTGCTCAACTTTGCCAAGGAGCGAGTGTGCGCGCCGGCGGCCACCATCATCAGTAAGCTCCAGCTTCAAGACCGCGGCAACACTATCCGCATCAAGTGGTTCCCGGCGCACGCGGGAGATTGTGCATCCTCACCGAATCACAACGAGACGGCCCATTCGGCGGCGCGAGCGCTTACCTTCCGCGCCCCCGAGAACGACCGTTCCGAATGGTGGTTCGAAACAAAAGACCGAATGACCAGTTACGAGGAAGTGACAAAATTTTACCGCCTAGCTCGACGGACAATGCCGCCGCCTCACCCGGCACTTAGTCTGGAGGAGGCGATCATCCTAAGGCAAATGCAAACCGGGTCACTCCTAGCCCCGGCAATGCTACACGTCCTCCACCCAGACATCTACACGAGTGATATGTGCAGTGTATGTCAAGTGGGTCCGGCGGACCAATGGCACATCATGTGGGACTGTGCCAGGTTCCCGACCGAAGCTGCATCCAGGACATACCCGCTGGAACTTCAAAGTGCTGTGCAGAATACAGACAAGGACATGCAACTATGGGCCGTCCAGCAGGCCCGGGGTGCACTCGAAAAGCACAAGCCTCACAACCTACCACAAACGGGCCAAATGAGGTAGTGCAGAGTAGGGCTTAACCCCGGGTAGACGCTTGGCCAGCGTCACGACGCTTTAACCCGTCGTTTGCCGGCTCCCTAATAAAGTTATACATACATACATACATACAGGACAGAGGCGAAACTAAATTAAGAAAGGAGATTTCAGAGCCACATGTGACAAACTTTGCTGCTTGACAGTGTAGTAGATATAAGATCATAACAACGTTTACTTAGTGTGTGGGGGCATTTTGTCTTGGTGTTTGATGATACGCTGAGGGCCGTTTTTAAAGTTTGCGTCAGCGAGATCGCTTACGGAAGGGGCGATAAATAACGCAGATGTCTCCACAAGGGCGTGTTCGAGAAAAACTGTTCATTAGAAGGTCATTAATGTGGAATAAGAAGAGCAAGGATTCAAGTCTGAGCTGCTTGGAGATCACGCCAGAATACTGAAAGTTAGGTTACGAATGCTTGTTCGAGTATTGTTGCCGCACAGTAACAAAATTTCACATCCCATATAAGAGGCCCTAATGACGAATCTCAATCGCTACAGTAGAAGCCGTTGTTGAGCAACTTGTCGAAAAGGTATTCACAATCTAAGGAAAATGCAGTCACAGGTGTCGTTTAATCGAGGTTAGACCTTGTGCCGTAAATCTGTAAATGTAGTAAGCGTAGCACAAGGCCGATAACGAAAGCCTTGTTCCTTAAAGGCCCACTTAATGTCATTTTATATTGGCTCCTCCTGATGCATCCTAATGTGATCGGTGTGCTGTTAAATTGTTCCCAACGTTTTTTCATGCCTCTTTGGAAACCGTTTGTGCAGTTATAAGCATTTAAGAAGCCGTGTAGCAGACAAGTGCACTTGTAGCGTGTAGCAAAGTGAGGCAACTTACCGTATACAGCTACGTTTACGTGAACTCGACAAATGTCGTTTCAGATCCCATTCTAGGGAGAAGTGGAAGAACAAAAAGGAAGAGATTAGAGGAGTAGTCAAGCCCTTTTGACTTGCTCCTTCCCTCGAATGATCAACTCTATCACACTCAGACGAGTGCGGGTATACAAAGATCATTATATATAAAGGGCGCACGATAGTCGACCTTAAGAATGGATTCATTTGAGTGAACGGACTGCTGGGGCGTACAGGAAAGAGATTAAATGTCTCGGCAGTCCCGGGTTTGTTCCAGCGTTCAAGCATTTATTGAGAAAACAATACTACGCCAGGTCTAACCGCTCGTCGCTGCGTGCCGTCTCCGTATCCGTGTCCGTGGTGTCCGTGGTGTCCTAGCCGGCGCTGCGCCTAACAGAAGAAGAACAACAACAACAACAAGAACAAGAAGGAGGAGGAGAGGAAGAAGGAAAAGGAGAGGAAGACGTAGAGGAAGATGAAAAAGAAGAATAAGGAGAAACAAAAAAAAAAATAAGATAGAAAAAGGAGAAGAAGAAGCAGAAGAAGATGAAGAAGAGCACTCGCTCACCCACAGTTAATGCTTTCGCTCCATATTCGGTTTAATAGCGTTGAACCCTTCTCATTTTTATTTTAGCGCTACCGCAAAAGCGTTTATGCATTGTAGACTAGTCGATTGTGCGAAGGCGCAAGACACAAAATAGCGGGCTCGTCGCATGTTTTTCCGAGGAGATGAAAATTTCGAGCAAAGCAAGGATTCGTAGCCCAAATGTTGGTGGGCATTGGTTCACCGTAGTGTACGTTATTCACGCGTAAGGATTTTGCTTTGCTAACACTGCCCGAATGCAGCACCTTCCCACTCACTGAGGCGTCCACAAGTAAGAGCAAGCAGTCCGAATGTCACTCGATAGCACCCTACGATCTGATTATGTTGGTGTCAACGTCATAGCGCGTTGTGAATAATAGCCGCACTTTAAAACTTTTGCTTTAGCAAACGGCTTATTTACAGAGCCATTTGTGATAAACGCTTCTATTACAAAATGTAATATCTTGCGTTTTGTGCTCCCTCCCGAAGGACAACTAGAAAAAAATTACAAGGGTTCAACGGTGCTGAACCAAATATTGAGCGAAAGCATTAGCTGCGGGTGACCGAGCGTTTTTCTTCTCCTCTTTTTCTTCTTCCTCAGTCCACATATAAAGCCCCGCTTTAACCAACCCGTATGAACGTGCCTTAGTGGCCTATAGGGGTAACGTGAATGTCAGGGTCCTAGCAGGCTGATTCTGACATAACCGTCCCATGTGAAACGAGAGACCCAAGTTGGCAGCTCCTGCCCGCCCGTGTGTCACGTGGGGTGTGACGTCACAGCGTCACGTGGGTAAGACGTAACTGCGGCCGGGTCTCGCGAAGGCTTGAAAGTGCGAGTAGCATTGCTTTCGCAATAAAACACAATAAGACGTTTTTTGCAGTTGGCTTTAAGATTGATAGCTTGTGCAACACACGGTAGACGAAGCTCCAGGATTTTGCAGTTACTTCTCAGGCAAATGCAGGAAGCCTCTTACGCAATGAATAGCGCTTTCAAATCGTCATTTTCTCGCCTTCGGTGTCAGACTGCTGCAAAATCAGGGGTCTCATTATAAGTCAAAACTGCTTGGGAGAACATTTCTTACCTTATCGGTAATCAAGAAAGATCACCCGGGGATTCATACTGAATTTTTCTTTCCTGAGATGTTCTTGATAAGCAGCTGTCATTTTTATAGCTCTTTGGAATCTCTTTCTTGGGCAGCAGATATAATTGGAATCAATATCGTTCCCGAGGCATTATGAATTAGGGTATGAGCATAAACTCAAAGCGCACTGAGGTCAGGAGAAATCTGAAAGATGTCAACTAGACGAACTAAGCAAACTATGTAACAACTGCACACCAGCCTTTGAAAGGACACTGCGCAAAAGCCTAACACTAGCACAAAAGGGATAACAGAAGCTCAGGTCATTCCAAATATTTTGATAAGCGTGTCGGCACACCGTTCATGCATATGAATGAAAAAGAGTTATTTTTTGTTTTTTTAGGCCTTTGCGAATATGTCGAAAGGGCAACTCCGGTGGTTTTTTCGTCATTTTGTGTTTTTGGTTGAAATACATTCCTCGGCATGTCCTGACTCCAAAGCAAAAAAAAAAAAGTTTTTCGAAATTTCAATTAGAAGTATTTAAAAAAAACAGCAAATCGAAACC
Source organism: Amblyomma maculatum (assembly GCF_055883805.1). Classification (NCBI taxonomy): domain Eukaryota; kingdom Metazoa; phylum Arthropoda; class Arachnida; order Ixodida; family Ixodidae; genus Amblyomma; species Amblyomma maculatum. Next base: position 106,051,054 of record NC_139348.1, on the reverse strand, counting down.
GAGACTGCTTTCACGGCCAGAAACGACGTCCCAGTCGACGAAATGGTGACGTCACACACAATATTAGAAAAACACTCGTACGTGCGTTGGATGGGGAAAATAAAGTATGAAAATCTTGACGCATTGCATAAAATGTCTGAGGTAGTTCAATATAAGCCTCACAATTTCATAATCACGCGGGAAGTGGACAATAACGCCGGTATACTGTTTGTGACGTCAGAAACGCAATGTTGCTTGCAGCAATACTCTCGACTTAAGCCATGAAAACGGCATACTTTAAAGTCGTGTTGCGCACGAACGGATTATCGTACGGCGCCCAAATTTCGTAGAATGCGTCAGGGCGGAGAGGAGAACCTGCAGTAAAATTTTACTAAAATATTCGAATGTCAAAAAACCTCCGGAGTTGGCCTTTAAGATTGGAAAGACGAACTGTGGCAATGAGATAGGTGCCCCTCGACTGCGTGATTTGCTTCTTATTGCTTTTCTTTGTATTGTCCTGGGAGCGGTGAGTCAGTTCAAGTCCCCAAACAGTGTCGTTACTCAGCGCCTGTATCTGCGTCCGTCTTTCTTGTGCCTGTCACTACTACATTGCATTCTTCTGTCCGTGTTGGGGTGAAAATATATACAACGAGCAGCAGAGTTGAAACAGTGACGTTTGCATTTCGCTTCAGTAGCCTAATAATGGACTACTTGAATATCTTCATCGAATGATTACATTGGTTTTTTGTACTTGAATAATTGCAGAATATGGAAGCGTATCTGTGTTTAAAAGAGATGAAGGCTGGAGGGCGTACGTTGGTATGTTTTCAAGGAGTGACTGCCAGGTATTCGTGATAAGATGCTTTTGTGAATACATATTTCGAGGCAGTGTACGTTTTTAACAGTTCATCCGGGTCGGCTGGTGTGTCTTCTAGCGCAGTCTGCATACGTTTAAAGAAAGGTTGGCTTGACTGAATGAAATCTTATGCATAGTTACTAGCTTCCTGTGGAGCGTCACCATTGTTCCAGGAAATTTGACCTTCCGCCCTAATAAGGAAAGAAATGATTTTTTTACGTCGAGAAGAAGTTGGTTTGCTTTGTTAGGTTTAACGTCCAGAAGCGACTGGGGCTATGAGAGACGCCGTAGTGGAGGACTCCGGAAATTTCGACCACCTGGGGTTCTTTAACGTGCACTGACATCGCACAGCACACGGGCGCCTTACTTTTCGCCTCCATCGAAAAGCAGCCGCCGAGGCAGGGATTAGATCCCGCGTCCTTGGGCACAGTAGACGTGTCGCCCGGAATTATACAGGCGTGAGTCACACGGCAAGAAGGAACAGGTAACTTTTGGGGTGCACTAATTTCGCGCTTGGGATTAGAAACAATGGTTAAAGATGATGATGGAAGCAAAATGGAAATAAATAAAAGGTACCAAGAGTACCAAGGTACAAAGGTACCAAGGAAATAAATAAACCAAGAGTCAGACTATTGCTCTTGGTTTGCATGTCTAGAAAACATAAACCGCTACAAAGTATTTCATGAAGCTGACGATTACCCCTGAAGTGAAATCAGAAAGTTTTCCTTGGATTCAAGAAGATATTTTAGAACAAAACTCTCCACGAAATTTCCTCCATTTCCATGCAAAATCAAGGCGACATTTATGTTTAATAGTTATTGTTTTAGGTATCTCGTAGATACATTTTTATTTCGGTGCGTCTAGTTCTTTCTGGTTAGTGGCAACTGCACCAATAAGTATCGAGTCAACGGGGTTTTTAAAGCAGCGCGAAACGAAACTTGTGGATCTGAAACTTGTTTAAAGAGCCATTTATACAGGGAGGCAGTACAATAAGCAGAAAAAGATGCGAGAATCGACACAACATAGAATAAAATGACAAGGTAAACACAAAAAACTTACTACCATGAACTTGTTTCAAATTCGAGCCCGAAATATATACGCAAATAATGTCGAAGTAGCGCATACGATGGTTAGCATATTCGTGTCCATTGAACAAGCGTAGCGATAAAGTGCAAGAGAGACAGGACACAGTGAGACACAGACGAGGGCTGAGGAATGTTTTCGTCTCAAAAAGTAGATAAGTGCGCACAGGACTGTGAAGGCACTTGTTTTCTTAACTCTTCCCCTTGTGATAACTTAATCATGATCGATAGCCTTCAAGAACGAAAGCGCAGACATCAGTACGGAATCACCAGAGGAGCTCATAGTTCAAGACACCCCTTTCCTCTAGCAGTGTAACGAGCGACTACATTACAGTACGCTTACAGACCGCCTAGAGTTCCACAGATGAGCCAGTGCGGAGTTGGGGCTAAGAGGGTTCTGTCGTGGCGCCAAATAAGAGGAAACAGTGAATTGCGGAGGAGGCTCAGACGTAAATAAAGATCATACCAATCCTCTGCGAAAGGGCACGCCTGTGCGGGCGCTGAAGCGTTGCGAAACGTGTCTATTGTCCGTCAAGCCGATAGACCTGTCTGGCGCGGGGTTCGCGTAATAAGGCTTGGCTTTGAGCGTGGGCTGTTTGACGGTCACAGCTACGCGTAAAATTACATAACTCAATTAAAGGGGACATTCGACTTATTTAAACACGTGCTCATGTCACGTGACCTGATTACGTCATGGGATAATGACGTCACACTGTGAAACCGGCGATTCGATCTCAACCATACGAGGCTTTCCAATCCTACGCCGCCAAAGCCCAAACAGTCCCACTCAGAAGCACAGTAGCCAGAACAACCTGAATCACGTTACTTCCTACGTGATATTTTTCGGACGCCTCTCCCCCATCCGTTTCACCCGCGGGACTATTTCCTAATATGTAGATGCTCAGTCTTAAGCTTCTCAGCGGAATTTATTACGCGAGGGTATTAGGCGCTCCTGGGTGTTTACACGGTCGTACTGCGATCAGATGTTCTTGTTCAGGATGTCTATGACGGCGGCAGCCCGGCGAACTGTGATTGGCTGCTTCGCCGTGTCCATGCTGCGCACTGTGCACTCCCATTCCTCATGGTCCGGTGAGGCTCCTATAGAAGAGATACGGGGAAGCTTGGCAGGGTGTGGATCTATTTCGCTTTAGAGCCTCTATACCACACTGGGCAGGTCGAGAGGATTTATTAGTAGTGAGACAATAGAAATCGAGTGCGCAGGGTTCTTGTTTGCATTCGTCGCCAGAGATCTGTGCGCGAAGGCTGTTATAGTACGTATTTTGCAGTTTGATGCGGAAGTGTGATACGAGCTCAGCGAAAGCATGCGTACGCTCCTTCGAGAAACCCTCCAGAGTTCCACCTCTCCCGCTTCCTCAACCTTCGGGCTAAAGATTCAGCGGGCTTGCTTGAAGGATTTCTTGAGTCTGCAGGCACCCAGATGAGCTCAGCGCGTAGGAGTGGGTTTGGTTTGTGGCATTTACCGTCCCAAAGCGACTCAGGCTGTGAGAGACGCCGTAGTAGAGGACTCCGGAAATTTCGACCACCTGAGGTTCTTTAACATGCACTGACAGCGCACAGCACACGGGCGCCTTGCATTTCGCCTCCACCGAAAAGGGGCCACCGAGGCCGGGATTCGATCCCGCGTCCTTGGGAACAGTAGTCGGGCGCCGTAATCACTGCGTCACCCTGGCGGGGTTGTAGGAGAGGTGTGGGTTTATGTGGCTAGCAAGCATTTGGCAGGGACGTGTAGCTTGCCTTTAGCATAATGTAAGATCCCGATTTTAAAAGTACTGATACGATGACTGTTACTGTGTTTGTCATACCTGGCGTGGTGATCTCTTGACCCTCTTCTGCTGTGGAAATCATTCCAAGCTATGTGTGTGTGGGGGGGGGGGGGGGGAGGGGGGGGAGACAGTCCAGAGTTTGCAACGGCATTGGCAATGTTGCCAGTGTGTAGCCATTGCGCGCAAGCGTATAAAGGAGCTATGCAATCTTACATAGATCATCTGCGACACTGATTGAGTACACTAAGCGCATGCAAGGACAACACAGAAGAGAAGAGTTGCAACGCGAAACTGATTTGAGACCGGCAATGTCTATTGCGACTCGTTTCCAATGTCCGTCGTGATATGAGCGGATATACAGCGTGTTCCATTTCTTTAAAATAAAATTTGGCACAGGCTATAAGGAGCCGTGAGTGCAGAATGTTCTGCCGGTCTAAAAGACAGCTTTCAGTACGCCGAAGCTGTCCATAATATAAAACCCTGGCTAGTATGCTAGCAAAACATACTAGAAACATTTAGCGTAATGCTTACTGCCATCGCTACTGCCTGTTGTCAGATCACAATAGCCGACTGGATGCACAACAGCGGGTGTGCCGGCAGCTTTTTGTTCACTTGCAGGAAAGTGCGCCATTTGCGCATTGCGACTGGTTAAGGCGTTGTAGCAGTACGAGCTATCCCAAATCTCCTTAATTTGCACATAATTAAGCTTGGTTTTGGCGACTGTACGAGAACCGGAGTTACAGCGTCCTGTGACTGTTTACAAGATCTTGTTATCTGAGACACAAATAATCGTTACCGACCATTTGGGGAGCCTTAGCAATGAAGAACTCTCTATAGCATCCAATCGCTACCGCAGTATGAGCAAAGCGGAAGCAGCTGATGCCGAACTTTATCCAGTTGAATTTGACGCACTTTTTAAACATATATACCCTTGGAAACACGGCGACGGCCACAAAAAGTCAGCAAGTTTTTGTATATATTGCGCACATTATTCATTTGCTTTATTTATCAGGCGCACCACTCGCTCATTTTGACAGTGCTGTAGGGGGGTTAACTATCTGCTATATCCCAATCAAATAAGTTATTAGAAACTTTTCATCAAGGTAAGAAAACCAAAAACGAGTTACCTACAATAAATTATGGTTTAGTGCATTTTTACGAAATATATATATTATGAAGCGCAATTTGATACTTAAACAAACGAGCAATTGGTAAAGATACTTCGACAAGACGCTAACAAAAAGTAGTGCTGTGCATGCATACCGTAACAGCGGCACTCCACCCACGCTGTTACTGAATAGGTGCCTTACGCGGCTGCCGATGTACGTCTAAGCAAGTGCGTCTCCGATATGTTGGAGCCGCTGTTACTGCCCCGCTTCTATGCACTCCCACCGTCCTGCTTTTTGAAACTAGAGCTCCTCTCAATGGGACTGCAAGGGAGCAGAGATAAATACTCGGACACTGAGTATCTGGCAGCCGGCGGCCTTCGGCCGACCTTGGCGAGGCGAGCTGACCGCCCGGGAGCCCTCACGTGTGCCGTACGGCGAGTTGCTCCGCGCTGCCCGGGAACATCCCGGATGCGCTGCTCAGCGGCGACGACCAGATTAATTCAAGCGTGACCTTAGACCGCGCGCGGTGTGCGCGTGTTTAGAGAGCGTCGGTGATATATTGGTGCGCAGCGTAGCGACACTATACAGGCGCGATGGCGCCCCTCGGACGCATGCGCGGCAGTTAAGGAAGCGAACTTCGTACTAGGGACGGTTGGCGTGGCCGCTTTTCGATGACGTTGGTAGCGTTTAGATTCCGGCACTCGGTGGACACGTTTCAGAGAAAGCCTCCCCGGATGAAGCGAGCTATTTCGGGAAATTCAGCAGAATATTGACTCGATTGACCTTTCAGGCTGAGAAGAAGAAACTTATATGCAAGAACATATGTTTTAGACTGCTTTTTGACAACGTTGATGAACATCGAGCTTATTTAGTTCTTTGTTGCGTTCCAGATATTATTGATACTGCTGATTTGGTCTTTCTGATCTCAACAGTGACCAAGTGGCCCCAGCATTCGTCTCTGATATGGAAGGAGCGGGGTTCAATATCTAGTGCTACAAGATCAATTTTTCTAATGGTTTGAAATTTACACTGGTCACATAATCTCCTTTTCTGGGATAAATGTTCTGTAAACGGGTCTTCCACCACGCCTGAAGCGTACCTGAAAACAGGATAGCAGCAGCGCTATTAGGCCAAGCTGCTTTTACGCCATTTAATGTCAAACGAATGCCATCACCACTAACATCATGAATTCAATTCATCTATCACATCGAGACGGTATTATTGAATAGCAAGCAGAAATTTAGTGCTCGGTTTTGTCAGTGACTTATCAATGTGTCCATGACACTACCCTTTGAATAAATAGCAGCGCCCAAAAGGGTTCTCAATTTCTGCACCGTTAATGGTGTACAGCAACAGTACGATGTCGTGCAATTACGTTTCTACGTCGCCAGTCAGATTGTCAAATAGTGGGACAAAATTCTTCGAACATTTACAAGATTCTGAACGTCAACTAAGATAATAGAGAACGCTATGCTCAACGTTTACTGCAATACTCCTGTCAAGTAGGTTTGTGAAAAAAAAAAAAAAAATAGAGGACGCAAATAGGGAATGCCGAGTCTGTTTGTGATAACACTAGGAATCACTTGGTACTGCACAGTACGACCAAACAAAAACCAGCACAACCACACACGCTTTGCACGCTTCGAACGCCAGCTATAAATAAATATAAAAATCCGAGCGCCAGTTGTAATGCTGCAGGGAAGTTCCGAACGCAAGCTGGAATGTGCCACCAAGGAAGCTCTGCAGTAGGCACGAAGTCACCACTACTGAATTGCATGGTCATAGCGGCTTCATGACGCCATCATACGATGACATCATTAGTGTAAATTAGGTAATACATTAATACCACAAGTTAACCCTCGCCGTTAACTTGCGGTATTAGAACCACGTTAGAACCACGCCGTAAGGAAAGGGAAGAAGTGGGGCGCGAAAGCAGAGAGAAAAGGGTGCCATAGTGGAGGGCTCCGGGGTAATTTTGAACACGTGGGGATCTTTTAAAAAATTCGCCAACATTATTGCAGGCGAATTTTTGTTAACGTAGGTTGACATCGCACAGCACACGGACGCCACTTCGTTTCGCCTCCATCGCGGTCTAAGTGGCTCAGTACTCATTAGTATCCACCCAGGTGCAGCCATACGGACCCCGTTAGAGGACTGTTTTTGTTATTGTTTTCAACTACGAAGCTTCTGCGAATGCTGTAAAACTTTCCTTCTTAGCCGTACGGAGCAGGCGCTGAGAGGAATTCGCTTACATCCTTATGATAAAGCTACTTTTTAACTAGGCAAAACCTATAAAAACATTATTCGCTTTCTTTGACCACCTAGTATTCTCCTCTTCGAGCTCGATACTCATGTCGCTGGTAAAATCGTGTTTCGCAGTAATCATATTAGTTCTGTTAATGTTATGCAGTATGTGGATTGGACAATGGCTGAAATGTAAGTTGAGGTTCAGTGCTCGAAATTACTTTCAACCAGTAGGGTTTTAAAGGGGAGCACTGGAGACAAAATTAAGTGCACAAGAATCGATAAATATTACATTGCAACGACAGGGATGTCTGTTGCCCTGAAAGTGAACCTTCTGTAAGGTAGGAAATAAGCATTAAAGAAAATGAAGTGCAGGAGTTGCCATCACAGGCATGTTCCCAAGTCTAAATGTCATCCGTGAAAACCGAATTCTTATGGCAGATCTCGACGCTACGCACAGCATTCCTTAACTTCAAAACGACAGCAACCAATGATTGAAAACTTTATTTCCATCGAAAAGGAGCCTTTCATCTCCCAGTAAATGTTCCTGCTGACGTCACGACTTTCAATCAACTGACGGGAAATTACTGCCGAAGAAATGTGTGCATACCGAGAACGAGCCAGAGAAATAAATTATATGCGACGAAATACCTTAATATAGTTTTCGTTAGTCTCCATTTACCGGTGCTCTGCCCTCCGCCCCTTCCACTGCCGTAACGCAAAAGGGCTTTGTATTTCGCAAGCCACATTATTCACCTCGCCGCTTAAGGGATAGTATCGATCTGCGATATTTCCCCGGTTTCCATAAATAACCTTCTGATCTGCACATAGGCAATTGCTGGGGTTATTTGTAAATACATCATCACACATCATACAATCCGCGGAAATACATGCACAAAACAAAAATACAAATGTGCTTAGCGGAACTACCGGTAGAATGAAGCCAATCCGGCCGCGATCGAGGCATAAGAATGAAGTCTGCTAGCGTCAGTAATACAAATAAAGGAAGTAAAACTGGTCGGGATTATGCAGCTAATGTATAGCCCCAGATGTTAAAAGGCTCTTTATGGAAACGCTGTTCTCGCCGAGCTTACAGTCTTCCCTTATACGTTTACAAACGTTCTCATAAATCCCGACGAACAACTCGCCGAGTAGAGAGCCGTAACCCCCTGCGGAGTGTGTGTTAGACTAACCCTTATATACGAGCACAGACCAGGAAACACACAGGCCTGCACAGGGGGACGAGGTCACGTTTTTAATCTTACTCGTCGCAAAGGCACGGGATCTTCAGCAACCTTGACCGAGAGAGAACTTGTATGCCAGATCGCAGCACCGTCTCCATCGGACGGTACCGGAATTACTGCGTCTACTATGTGGAGCACGCAAGGGGTGTGCTGTAGCCATTGTCCATGCAATCCCCGTGCGCGAGACTCTTGGATGAGAGAGCGAGAGATAGGGTTAAGAGGTTAGGAATGCTTAACCACTAGAGAGAACCGAGAAAGTGTAACACTTTCTAACGTCATCGAACCAAGAGTTCGTGCAGCTTGCAAATGTTCGTGTCCTCTTGGGGAGAGAATTGAATCCGTCCAGCGAAGCGAGCATGGAGTCGAATTAAAGTATCCGGAAACCAATTGTTTTGTTTTTTATTCCAAGCATTTGTAAGTACGTCAGAATATATCTCGAACATGCAGCCACTTATTTAGATGGACCTGGAAAAATCGTCGTGGATTTCAATGGTTCCTGAACGAATTATTCCATGGCACTGAAAACCGTACAGACGCTTATGTACGAGGTATTGCTGACGAAGTGGAGCGAAGATTTTCATTTTTGGTAGCCAGCTTTGTATAACTGGGGCACTTCGTCAGAGAGTCCATGCTAGTTTTAGTACACATTTCATATCGACGGTTGGCAATTAGAATTTATGAAGGCGCGTTAATGCATTATCAAGAGAAGCTTCATCGGGAAGAAAATCTAGCGTTTATCGTAATCCGCATCTGTCGTTGCCATGTGGCAACCGCGACAAGGGGAGATAGGAAAATCTCTCTCTCTTCATTTGTAAGCGAGTGGAGTGGGAGACCAGAAAGTGGCTGCAGGTGGGAGAATCCAAAAATGAAGATGATTACTACAGACTGAGCAAACATGCCGATGATAAGAAGAAAAATCGCTGCCTTTCTTGTATTCGAGAGCAGATGTAAGCATGAAATGGGTTTACTACCGGCGTAGCACATTTTTGCATGTTGACTGGCAGGGCGCCTAGAAGGACGGAGATTAACGCTGGCTGATTGACCCACGTACCGGGGTGGGCCGAAACTTAGAGATGCCGTTGGAGACATGGGTTTAATGATGGTCTCGTTGTGATTTGCGCGGAAGACGGCTTCAGCAATAATCGCGGATGCGCTGTGCTAATCCGCGGAGCGTGGCAGCGATATCAGTTCTGACTTAAAGGCACCACGTGCTCATGGGCTTCGCAATTTTTCTTCAGTAAGTGTCCCCTTTGATGCCAGATGAGGGTTTCATGAAACGTGTATAGTTTTGTGTCTTTTCGTCTTTGTGCTACGAGGCAGCGCAGAGTGAAATGAAATGACAGCGCTGCTTCGGTAGTAGTTTGTGGTGTCCACCGTTAAGTGAATTCGTGTGGCCGTGGCGCCATCTTGCGGACGGCGTGGAAGTCAGTGTTTCAAAACTCGTCTCATTAAATCTCGTTCGGTGTCCGGATCTTGGTTTTCGACTTCATAATGACGTCACCTCAAGGTCGCCGACAGAAGGAGCCAAGAGCGTTAAAAAAAAAAGAAGGAAAACCAAGGACAAATGTCTCATGCTGACGCATCCACAACGCATAGTCGCACAACTAAGTGCTCCTGTAACTTTTAATGACTCTCGTGGCGAAATTACTGCATAAGTTACTGCACAAACATTCCTTGCTTGATTCCTTGCTGACATTGAAAGTGAGGAAAGTCCAGTTTTGAAGAACGCTTTTATTTTTGAGAAAGAAGTAAAATATTGTAAGATAATGTTTTGAACATATTGACAGAAGTGACCTAAGTTTCTGGTGAGTAGCAAAAATTTCATTCTGTTCTTTCTCGTACACTCGATTAAGTAATTACGACTGCAGTAAAAAAACTAATCGGATTCGTTTTCCATGAATTGAGAGAAACCTGTGCAATACTGTGGACTAAATATATCAACACTAATTTAGAAATGGCCCATGCTTCATACGCGTATCAAAAGTTTGGTTTTGATGCGGCGTATCCTGTTCGCACAATAAGCAGTTAGAAGTGGCATGAAAGTCATTTTTTTAATATTAGCAAAAATCTGGAAGCTGGGTGAAGGGAACTCTGCAGTTAAGATATGTGATCGAAAAAGAGATCGATGCGACGCTGCGAAATCGATCATGGTTCGCTCCGTCGACTACTGCGGAAGATACATGCATGAGACAGCGCGAACCAGCGGCAACGCGAAACGGTGACGACGCTCTGCCTTGCTGGCATAGTACACACAATGCAACACTGCAAACGAGAGAAAGCATGCGAAGTGAGAGGCAGTAATGTCCGCTTCACGTTCATGCATGCTATTGGCTGATCGCACATGAACGTGCGGGCGAACAAACGAAACTTTCTATTTCAGCAGATCCGAGCGACGAGCCGAACGACACATGTAATTCTTTTCGCTCTAAGGCTTCGCGCGATGCGTGCCGCCGTCGCGTTTGCGTTCGTGTGAGTTTTCGCGTACATGTGTAGGTAGGCGTTTGATGTTCAGTACACAATACTTCAGAAAATTAGGTTCAAGAATTGTTCCCCGGAAATTGTCGCAAAGTTTTGGCTTGGGTACAAGCTAATACGATCACATCATTGCTCACTCTAAAATAGGCTGCGTCACCAAACGAGACATATGCCGTAATTGAATCCCGAAGTTTCACATGCATGTAAAATTATTGTACTCTGTAATCCAAAAAGCAGCGCCATTTTGGAGGCACGGTGTCTGAAGTTACATGGACGACAAATTGTTTGAACAAAAGTCTTTTCAGCTGCACTCCATCATACCATGTGCGCATTGGGCGTAAATAAACATTACGTTTTTTTTCTTGGCGGGAGGTATGCATTTTGGTCAGCAGTAGGTTAATTATATTACATAAAATGTACTGAAACTGGCAGTGGGCTAAAAATATTACCTAGAAAAGCATCTATATGTCATAAAATAGTGCTAATTCGGACATGATGAAAAACAATGCCCGAAAAGATGCATGTGGAGTTTGATGGCATTTCACTCTACTTTTATGGAGCTCTAAGCCATATTACGCCTGTGTAGTATATGTAACTGGTGTACTGCACAAATGAAAAACGTGTTTCGCTCGTTTGTGGAGAGAATATTTTGAGTAATTTTTAAAGTGAAAAGGTGGGCTCAGCAACATTCATTGTTTTTCTGCAAGTCTTTTTGTTTGTTATAAGTTTGAAGCGGGGCTTTATAGACATCTTTGAGCGATCTCTCACATAATTTGGTTGCTTGCAGAAGTTGTCCGCAGATAACGTGCACAGAAAGTGGCTGTCCACACACACCTAAAACTGGCCCTCTTGTGTTCCAAAATTTCGCCTTCGGGAAACACGCAGAAGAGGTCTCGTTTCCTCACACATACCTTAGAGAATCACGAAAGATCTAGCAAAAAATGAAGCCTTCGTCGGTGACAGCGGCAGCAGGTGAGCGTAGAAGACGAGATAAAAAGTGATGCGTTCTCTTGGCTGGGGACAGCCCACGATCGCGTTCGCGTGGCTTACGATGACTGACCAACTCAGTGGTCGCTTACAGAATTAAAATATAGTGGGTGACCTCCTAAACGTGGCAAGCTTACGCATTCGCCGCACTTGGAAGGCTACGTCTACCCTCTGAAAAATTTTTTTTTTGCAATGTTGCTATGCAAATACCACGCTTCCAAGATGGACTTCACCATATGCTATCTTAGTCGCTTTGTGATTTGGCTTCATTGCATTTGTGGGTGGAGGTAGGAGTATGCGTTCACTAGACTGCCTACACCCACCCGGACTGCTAACCAGACCTATGACAACTCCGATTCAATCGATGACAACGATAGTGATGATAGTAGCGATGACAATGATGTTGCAATTAGTTGGCAATGTTGATAGTAGCGATATTGATGATGATGATGATGATGATGATGATAGTAAGGATTGCAATGACGAAGCAGTTCGTGAAAACTATCCTGCGAAGTGGCTTTCGCTATTTATTCCCTTAAGCAGACTTAAGTGGAGTATTGTTTTAATGTTCTTTAATTTTACATCGGAATTTTTTTATTTTTGTGTTCTTTTCTTTAACTTATTCTAAAGAAATTGTGTTTTATGCATGCCATGTCTACTGTTCAAATAAAACCTTCCATGCATGCTTGAAACAGCCACGTTTTATTTAGCTTTAGTAAGAGTGTGCAAATATTTTATTAATTTTTATAAGATCCTTTGCACTTGACTGTTTTTCCCGCAGTCCCGAAAATGTTAAACTCTTTCCTTTATTCCTTCCATCTATTGTGTTCTGCCTGCTTCCGTTATCCTTCCCCGTCTGCGCGTCGCCTGTAGTGCCCTTCCTTTCTAAAACACCATACAACCATTTCTCAGTGCTCAGTAAGGAAAATAAGAGCTCCCGTCGCTTTCCTGCGGATAATTAATTATGTACTGCTAGCCATTAAAATGTATGAAGCACGCAACGCCTTCTTTAGCAAGTTATCTTGGACATAGAATGCATTATCACTATAAAATGCCTAAATAATTGCGTTGCCCGTATCTCGCTTCTTTTTTATTTTTTATTGTTGTAATTTTGCGCAAGCGATTCGATACTGTTCGCTCAAAAACTTTTCACGTTCTTTGCAGGAACTTAGTACGCCGGCGAACAAGGAATTGTAATTCTTTGAGCCGCTCTAGGCTCACGGTGTATGCTTCAGGCTGGTCGCAATCCACGATAAGAAGTTCCCGACGAGAATCCACCAGCAGAAATCAGGAAGATGGCATTACGCAATGCTAATCCAAGTTGCCGCGGTACGAATACTTCGAGACTACACCAGTTTCTGAAGCGGAATTCCTGAAAACGACTTCTACAGTGCATTTCCTTCAAAAAATGTATTCCACGTTAGGTGATTGCAGAACAACTTGCCAGGCAAGTGATCCTGCAAGGTATATATAATATATACATAATTATTTCCTTCAAATCTGATATTCAAATATCTCCACCTTCCAAATGTACAACAGCCGCCTAAGTGCGCTGAATTGTGGTTCGTTGCAGCCACAGAATACTGCCTTTATCTCGCCTACTAGGCACTCAAGTCGCGCTCACTAATGATGGCGGTTGAAGGAAGCCATTATTCTGGGTGTTTGGGAGCGTGGGGTCGGCGAGCGGCTTGCTTGTATACAAATGTTATTTAAACTCTCAAATTTTATCAATATTTCATTGGAGCCACAGCGGAGGTGTTGTCATATGAACAACAACATGACTAATAATACCAAGCGGAGTTTACAACGATGCCCAACTTAGTCTCACACTTCGCCAGCAGCGCATAAACTGCCCCTCCGGGGTGGCGCAGTAGTTACGGCGCTCTACTACTGTTCCCAAGGATGCGGGATCGAATCCCGGCCTCGGCGGCCGCTTTTTGATAGAGGCGAAAGGCAAGGCGCCCATGTGCGGTGCGATGTCAGTGCACGTTAAAGAACCCCAGGTGGTCGAAATTTCCGGAGTCCTCCACTACGGCGTCTCTCATAGCCTGAGTCGCTTTGGGACGTTCAACCCTACAAACCAATCAGCATCGCATAAACTAATGTTGTACTCTGAAAAGCATAATGAGCGATTGCGTCGCTTCAACGAGCAAGCGCTTGTAAATCTGAGAAAGATATAATAATAATTGTATAATGAAAGAACCACTAAAGTTGGGAAAGCCCCTCAAGCACGGCTTTCCCTATGGCGGCTTCTTCAATGATCTTCAAATTATAGGAAATCGCTGGGCCACCCGATTCAGTCAAGCCTTTATTAAATACCTAATGGCGCAGCAATTTAACTCGTGCCTAACTTGTTGGGCCCCAGATGTGCCACATTATCGCTTTCCCCTGGGACGGAGTTTGACGTCCAGGAGACGTGGTAATGAGGGTGCAAATCATAAACTGAATGAGGTTAAATTGCGGTGCAATGGAAGAACATCAGAATTGGTGAAGTGATCTAGGCTTAAAGGAAGCACGTATTAACACCTTTTATGGATACAAAGTAGCACATGCATGACCATCCCGAAGTTCCTAGTACTGGTAAAACAGAGGTTTTCGATAAGATACCGGGATATCGCCTGCGTATTTCGTTTTTAATTTTCTTTTCAGCCGCAAGGCTTAGTATTACTTGCATCTAGCATCTCAATCACGTGGTGTCAATTCAAATTGCTGCCTGTCGGGACATTAGCCTTGAGTCTGCAAGCGGACATAAAAAGAAGCGGTGGGATCAACACCGCTCACATAATATGGCTGTCGTCCGCTGGGAAGCTAGACGTGTTAAGTGGCTGGCCAAAGGCGTTCCGAATGAGGTCGGTGAAAAATGAGAATGTCAGTGGGCTGGCGACTACCCCTTCCGTCTTGTTCGTTTCAGCCGACATTTGTCGCTTGAAAGGGCTTTAGAAACGTGCCACTGTTGTGCACGTGGTACACAATGTCAATTCGAACAATGGCCGTTCTTGACATATTTCTGGACTTCGGCGAGGAGCGGCGCCTATACTAATGGGGTATTTTGCAGTTAGCGTTTCCGACTATATTCAAGAAAAATGTCTTTACAGCTCCTTGCAGCCTCACAGTATATCTAGTGCCTAGTTGCAGATACCCTCTTTCCCTGCAAGTCCTGTCGCCGGGGCTCGGGGCTTGTTCCTCATCACCCTCATAAATAAATTCACCTTCGGGTTTTCTACAGCGTTTGAAGTTTCTGTAACTTTAAACTCTTAATCATATTGCTCAAGACAATGGAGGCCTCAAACCAAGATTTTGAGAAGAGTAGTCAAAGCCGCACTCTTCCTAGACGTAGAGTAATTAAACGCGGCTTTTCTGGCGACCGTTGCTTTTCCCTCGGAGTGCAGACGTGTGAATGCCTTGGTAAATGGTGCACAGATTCACAGAAGTGTGTGCTGCAATGCGACGAAAACTTTAGAAGCTTAAGTTCTGGCTTTAAGGTTAGGGTGCCAATAACTAACAAAGAAATAACAATGTCAGTCTAATGCGGACAAGTTAATGAAAAAACATAATGCAACATAATGAAACATAATGAAACATAATGCAAAGCACAATAATTTATGATGCAAGTGTGATGGAAGAACGCAAGTGATGCTGCTTTTTTGATCACTTTCACGTTCGTCATAATGATTAAATCATAATCATATCAGAAATTTTATGTACATCTTTCTAAAGGCGATACCTTAATTTGTGCATCTATTATATCACACACACTATTTAACATACAGTCATAAGATATGTTACTAAATGAAAACTAAGGCGGCATAGGTATGAACCTCCCTTCGAACTAAGCCGTACGAACGTGTCGACGTGGCCATAGGGTAGCGCGTCGACTCGAGATCGAAGGGTTCCAGGCTTGATCCTTATCTCATCGTCCCGTTTAAAATGAGCCGTTTGAGTTAGCAGCTATGCTAACTTGGCCGTGCATAGTGGTCTCGAAACGTCACTCAACCCGCTGAAACAATCAGTGCCCGGTCATGTTACCTACTAACTATTACCTGAAAATAAAGGCACCTGATTTACAGAACGCAGCCCAGACAACGATGACGACGCAATTTCTCACAAATGGGGCCTCTGTCGCACTCATATGAAAGCCGGACGTACCTGACATCTTGTGGCAGCTCTTCTAGGAACGATCCCGGAAAAAGAAATTGGTAATAATTTTAAACGCAATTTTTTTGTTATATTCCCTTAGGTTATTTTCCGAAAAACAGATACGTCTACACCGTGCTGCCAGCTGCGAACTCAAACGTTTTGACGCAAAATAAAGGCATAAAATATTATTTACTGATGTTTCGATGCGTGGTAAAAGATCGCGCACATGTTCGTTATCACGGTCATAACTTCAGGGGTAGTGACGGAAGACAAAGGCTGCTCCATATGATCTCCAATTGTTACCTTGCTGCACCTGTGGCGACCTTGGCATTATTATACAGGCAAATTCCCCAAGCCCGCCGCTTCTCAGATCTTTTCATCTCCAACACTGAGATTTCCTTTACAAAAAATGTGTAATGAGTTTCTGGTTTAAAGTCAATGATTGTAGACATCACACTCATTAGGTATTTGTGGTGACTTCCCTCCAACATTAGTTTCTTATGCATTGGTGATGAAAATTGGCCACCCCCTTCCTGATCAAGATTTGATGAGTATTTGATTGCTCACATTCTTAATAATTGCGAAGTATAAATGAAATATTGGGGTGCATTCCTGCGTGAATTATATATTTTAACTAGTGGTTTGGTAAAAATGAAAAAAAAAAATGTATCGAATAGCATTTCCTGTATGTTCTTTTTATAACATTGGGGCGGTCGTAATGCTCTTTTCAGTGCAGAGGAAACACCCATATTGTTCACTTTCGCCCAATGTCGAAAGGAATCGATAACCAGCTTAAATCAACCCCTCCTGAAAGCAGCAAGTAACAAGAACGTCGAGAATCCAGCAACAAATCCAGTAGAAATACATGTTACCCCAATGCACTTCATTGATCTGAGCATCTTCATAGCCCGCACGTTTTCTTATATATCCCCGATAGGAAACCCTCCAGCAAATTTGGTGGTGAGCTGGTAATAATCTGTTTTTGTAAAAGAACATCTCCCGTCATATGCTAAGTTCAAAGCGGGCAATAACTGAGAAATTTAACTGCAAAGTTCTGTTAACTAATGTGCATTAGTACTGCGCAAGCAATTAAAAAAATGCTCAGGTGATGCTTGAAAATGATATTGCTTGGATGTATTCATGCATCACGACTTCAGCTGACTTTTTACATAAAAATGTAATTCCAAAATCTCATCAAGATTTTATGATGCCAGTATTATGCAGAAAACCAGATGCAAAAACTCATCAACAATTTACGATATAGGTATGATGCAAGAAGACAACAGATGTTGCTTTCGCGATTAATTTCTCCTGAGTCATCATGATTACTTCCTAATGACATCCGAAATTCAATATTCAGTTTTGTAAGGGTCAATTCTTTAGCTAGTGGGACGCTGTTTGTGCCTATAAAACATACGCATTGGAGTAACCTGGGCCGGTAAACGTTTTTGGTTTTCATGAAATAGAATGCGCGCTTTCAGGTGCCGAAATTGACAAATTGTCAATGAAATACAATAAATTCTTTAAGTCAGGCTGCAGCGGCGAATATGTTTCATGTAGTGATAAAACCTACATACACAACCACACTGCCGCAGGTGTTAGATAACTTGAACATCGAGATAAATGAGCACTTCACAATGGTAGAGGGGAGGAAGCCTCATTTTGCAGACCGAGCCAACGTTTCGACAAGTGGACTTGTCTTCTTGTGGGACAAGTCCACTTGTCGAAACATTGGCTACACCTGCGAACTGAGGTTTCCCCCTTCTACCCTTGTTCAGTGCTCTTTCATACCATGTAGCCATCTTCCTCTCGTTCTACATTGAACATCCAGAGGGACACAACCTATACGCTAGATGATGGTATCACGAAAATTACTCTAATTGATTAGACAGTTTATTGAGAAAGGAAAGTAATAATTAATAAAATAAGCTCACTAACTGGCAATCAAAAAAATGCTTGGTCATCAAGGAATGAGTCTTGCACTGGTGTTTCTTCTATAGCGACAGCACGAAACGGACAATATAGGTACCGAAATAGGAGTGTCAGCGAAATACATATGAGGTGAAGTGGCTATTTTTTTTTAATTTTTATATATTATATCGGTCCGGGTTTAACTTCTAAAATCAGACTATATGCAGATGATTGCGTATTGTATAGAAATATAAAAAAAAGGGAAGATAGAAATGATCTACAAACAGACCTTAACCGGATCATAGCATGGTGCTGTAAGTGGAATATGACTCCAAATCCTAAAAAATGCTGCCATATTCGTTTTAGGTGAAGAAAGGTAAACATATCAAGTAGTTACTTTTTAAATAGTCATCAAATAGCCACATATCAAAATTTTAAGTACCTAGGCGTTTATGTTTCTCATAACTTAACCTGGAACAAGCATGTCGATTACATAGCAATGAAGGCTGGTCGCGTACTCTACTTTATTAAATAAAATTCTTGTTATGCACCAAGTGACATGAAAGAAGTTCTGTACATCTCAAACGTGCGGTCAATTTTAGAACATGCAACGGTAGTGTGTGATCCAGCTAGTAAAATCCTTATCAAGAAACTTGAAGCGATACAGAATCATGCAGCACGCTTCATTTTAAACACTTATGATCGCCACAGCAGTACCAATGCGTTCAAAAAGCATTTAGGACGGGATTCCCTACAGCTCCGTCGCACCTTCTTCAGATTAGTCTTCTTAAACGACAATATGAACAAAAAAATTGACATTGACGATGATGCTTTCCTTGCACCTCCCACATACATTTCCCATAGAAGAGAGCATATTCGTAAAACACGCGAAATTGCCTGTCGTACATCTGTATTTAAATCAGCTTTTTTTCATGCACAATAAGTGAATGGAACAGCCTCTCAAACGCAATAGTTTTATTAGAGGACAACAGCTTTCCAGCCGCTTTTAAAACACATTTACGGGGACTAACTGATGCATCACTGTGTTATGCACTATAAGCTATTGACTGCTCTCCTTATCAACGGAGAGCTTTTGCATGCTACGTTTTCGCTATATATGTATTTTAACCCTTTTATGACTTGCACAGCATTTCCCAAGTGTTTGTTACTGCTCTTAGATGAATTGTGGGTCTTTTGTATGAATGTACTGTACATCTGTTCACAGTGATTTTGACTTTCCCTTTGCGTACCCTCGTACTCTAATGCCCAGTGGGGCGGTTCGTACCTACTCAAATAAATAAATAAATGAATAAATAAATTATTGGTATCAAAATATCACAAAAAGTAAATACTTATTGTCAACTCTAACCTCTTTATCGGCTGCTTTGTACGGGTAGAAGCGCTCTGTTCAAGCCTAACAAATTATCTCAACACCATGCCCCGGAATTCTGCGTGAGTTTTAGTGAACGGAAAAGAATAAAGAAAATGCGACGTCCTGATCCTGGCACGTTCGCTGTGCAGTGAGCAATTTCGACAATATGCTGTAGTTAGCAGCGTGGTTAGAACGTTATAATTATTGAAACGACCCATTATTACCTGTACAGCTGCTTTTGTTACTTTATTCGCAACGAACGAACAAGCCCGACCCCTTGCCCTGCTCTTCAAAGATGAGCTGCGCCCATAGGAGAATGCCTGACTTGACAGGACAATGTCCACCATTACAGTCTTACGTAAGCGCGCCACAGAAAGCGGACCGCAATTCATCACAGCGCCGTGACTGCGACTACACTGCACGGTGGGACACGGCTCTTGCCCTGTCGAAGTCGCGAGGCTGACCGGCGAAAGAGGCTGACAAAATTATTCCAAAAGCCACTCTCTTCCTCTTCCCTTTTGCATAGTTTGGCAGAAAGGGCTAAACGCGAATAGCTTTCTACGCAAAATAATCGCCCCCGAGACGTCGTAATTGCGAGGGTCCATAATTAAACCGTCGCGCTCAAGCTTCCAGAACGTTGCTTTTTACCACTGCTGTGGCGGGAAGGAGTCGGCGAAGACGACAATGAACGATTCGCTGTATAGCCGGTCGGTTCGGCCTCCTCTCAAAGACCGCCCGCACTCCTGCGTAGCGTTTGGAGTCGCACGAGGAAGTGGCAGGGGCGGAGTTCATTGAGCAATGGCCAAGGCCGAAGTACCTCCAGGGCGTTGTCTGCAGGAGACCCCCTCGGAGAGCCAGACGGCAAAGAAAAAAAGAAAGAAAGAAAGAAAGAAAGAAAGAAAGAAAGAAAGAAAGAAAGAAAGAAAGAAAGAAAAGAAAAAAGAAGGAAAGAAGGAAAGAAAGAAAGTGCAGGTGAGCCGTTCCAGCATGCAATGGGAATGCTTCGCCAAAGCGCAGCATATACGGTTAACTGCACCTGCGCTTACGCTGTTTACCGTCGGCACACTATACTTTGTTATTAGCGTGCGGACGAAAAGAATACTGTGTTTCGTTCGGTCGCACTGCTTGCGGCTAAGAAGCCGCATCTGTTTTGCACTCGTAATCGCCGACTACGAGTGATCACTGTTCTCGTGTTTCACGGAGCAAGACAGATGAACCGCGTGCCTGCTCAAGTGTCGAGGTCAAGTGGACAAACACTTCAGTGATGGTGGGGAAAGTCGGGTTGACGCCACTCTCGACAACCGGAATTCACCAGGAGCGCCCATGCTGTGGCTGATTATAAAAAAGCCCGCATGCTTAGTTTGGAAAAAACGCGCAGTACTAGCACGCCTGAAATTTCTGTATCAACTCGTGCATAACCACTTTAATATAGATACAGTCATCGGAGATACAAGACTCACACGCTATAAACACTCTTTGACTAGTGACAGTTTCAAAAACTCATTTTTCCCCCTTGCAATTAGGGAGTGGAACACCTTGAAACCATCAATAACACAAAGTTGAACACTGGAGCAATTTGTAAAGCTAGTGGAGGATCATTTACACATAAAATCAAGAATGTTCATCCGAACCGTTTCCTTGTCAGCATACATTGATAACTTGCAAATTGTACTAACCCCCTATTGCTTTGTTATTTCCATTCTGTGTCCACTCATATACCTTTTTCTTTGTTGTCATGTATCAAGAGTTCACTGTAATTTTTACTGTACACTGATCATTGTCTTGCTTCGTTTATTTCTGACCGCAATTTTGCTTTCCCCCGCCGGGGTGGCGCAGTGGTTACGGCGCTCGGCTACTGTTCCCAAGGACGCAGGATCGAATCCCGCCCTCGGCGGCAGCTTTTCATTGGAGGCGAAAAGCAAGGCGCCCGTGTGCTGTGCGATGTCAGTGCACGGTAAAGAACCCCAGGTGGTCGAAATTTCCGGAGTCCTCCACTACGGCGTCTCTCATAGCCTGAGTTGCTTTGGGACGTTAAACCCTAGAAAACAAACAAACAAACAAACAAACAAACAAACAAACAAACAAACAAACAAACAAACAAACAAACAAACAAACAAACAAACAAACAAACAAACAAACAAACAAACAAACAAACAAACAAACAAACAAACAAACAAACAAACAAACAAACAAACAAACAAACAAACAAACAAACAAACAAACAAACAAACAAACAAACAAACAAACAAACAAACAAACAAACAAACAAACAAACAAACAAACTATCTTGCTTTCATTTTAAATGATTGTCCCTGTCTTTGAATATGTTCCAAATATTGTCTGACTTTATGTATGCGTTTTGTTCCCTGCCTGTAACGATCCCGCCCGGGATTAACAGTATTCCTAAATAAATAAGAATAAATAAATAAATAAAATACCTTAGCAATGTAAAACGCCTCAACTAACTCTCTACAGAATTGTTTGCCATTGCTGTAAACTACACCCGTGTTACGGAAATGAGGCGTACAAAGAGACGCGTCATCCTCCAATTTACACTCCCGGGACAAGTGTGTGGCTAAGGCATCATCCAAAAAACAGCGCGAACGAACGGGGACGAAATGAAGAAACCACAGGAACAAGCGCTGGTTCCTGTGGTTTCTTCTTTTCGTCCCCGTTTGTTCGCGCTGTTTTTTTGGATGATGTATCACCGACTCGCCCGCTTAACTATCCTGCTAAGGCATCGGTTAGCCTTCATTGTAAGGAATTCGCTCTGTTAGAAAAATCGATAGTTAGGCCATGACTCTGAATTGTCTTCTCCATTTCCTGCCATTTCACCAGTTGGGTTGTGCGCGTGCATTTCAGAACGAGTCTTCGTTAACTTCATTCCTTCAATAAATATTCAGTTGTTAGTCCAGCCTTGTCTTGCTCTCTTCTTTCCTGTGCCTCGTCTTTTGGCTGGTTTAAAATGAACCGTTACCAACTCGCCCAGTCGTGAACCTTGTTGAGTCCATAACCCCTCTGGAGAACATTAAACAAATACCGGTAGATTTGGCACCACTTTACGGACCTGGCTTTATAAAAAAAAATAAAGGTAGTCCATGCCAAATTGCTCATACTTGTTGAAACCGCAACTAACTTTTGAGAAACATGTGCCAAGATGCTGCGTCTGTGTTTTTGAAATCATAAACTTTGGAAAGTTTCGTTTCAATAACAGTGGTGAAATCAAAATCCTTGCGGGATATGTGTGACCTGTTCCTCCTATATAGACAATGCTATATATGATAAATATTAGTTTTTTTTGCAGGCAGTAAAAGCTTTCATGCCGAAGGAGCCAGAATAACTGAAATGAATATTAATAATAACACATGATGAAAAAATAAAAATGGTAGCATTCATACCCGCTGTTTGCCTTGCTTGAGCAGTTCACAAGGAACTTTGCAACAAAGACAAGCGGATTGCTTCGCTCAGCTCTCGATCCTATTCGGTAGTTACTTTAAACTGACTATTTACGTGCACTGGAGTAGTCTGCACACGCTTCATTAGGTACGGATGCAGAGAAACAACGCGAGCCAAACGTGCTTGAAAAAGCTGCGATCTGTAGAGCGGTTTTAGAAAATGAGAAGCAGAGTGTTGTTCTCTGTAATGAAAAAAGAAGTGGCCACCGGAAGATATGCTCGTGTCTGAAGGACAGACAGACCTGGCCGCACTTTGAATTCTGGCGGTTGTCCCGCATGCAAATTTATGAAAGAGGGGTCTCTGTGCACATGGCCTTGCAAACACGCATCGCTTCGGCGTTTCCTGCCCGGTGGTTAGGTTAAATCTGAACCACGCGCAAACAAGCCCCCAATTATGTGCGCTAGCGTTTCTCCTCGTTACGTTCAGTGTTTTATTCAGATTTAAGGCCTTCCGGGTCGAAGCAGTCGATGTGTTCGGACGGCAAAATAACATACCGTAATATCCAGAGTCACCGCATCCGCTTCAGCCACCTGAAATTCGAAAAAAAAAAAGTGGTGCAGGCCATCTGTCGGGGTCGAAGCAAAAAATAGAGTCGAAAAAAGCTGCAAAATATGCATGTCTTTTTCTGTTTGCAAGTATGCCATGGTTTGACAAGCGATACACTCAGCTCAATCACGGCTGGAGTCGTTCGAGGGCAGCTCCATACAACTGCAACTATATATGTACATATATAGGCCCGGCGCTATTTTGTAG
The DNA here is from genome assembly GCF_055883805.1 of Amblyomma maculatum. Lineage (NCBI taxonomy): Eukaryota > Metazoa > Arthropoda > Arachnida > Ixodida > Ixodidae > Amblyomma > Amblyomma maculatum. The sequence goes on along the minus strand of NC_139348.1, from coordinate 106,027,665 downwards.
GCGTCTGCCGGCAATTAAACTGCAACAACGTCAGTATCGGCACTGGATATCACAAAAGAGAAAGATAAAGGCACCTTCCTCCGTATTGGGCGCAGACTTAATTTCGTTTGTAAACACAAGAATGCTTACCTCCGCTTGATCGTTTTTCTCTTTCATGACCGCCCTTTACATTGTGATCACGAAAATTTCATAGGATGCATCGACTAAAATTTTTTGCTCTATCCTATTTCGTGTTATTGTTGTTTTATTTTGCATTTCCGACGTTCTGGAGGGTATTCTTCTTTCGGACATGCTTCCCTTCAATGACGGCCATTGCAACAGCAATAGCTTCCAGGATAATGCAAAAAATATATTCCGCTTCCCTTTGTGAAACCATGTAGCCATGAACAAAACAATCTATATTAACCAAAATTCATCACTAATGCACGTCCTCGATGTTGCGACACCTTTCTGATTAGGAAACTTGAAACTTAGAGCGGAATTCTTCATTCAACTTGTTCATCTTTACCATACATAGCATGTACTTAACACTGGAGCATAAAAACTGAAATTCGGAACCACATTTTACTATAGATTCTTCAATGATCCATTTTAAGAAGCTTGCTATCGCTCATTTACATCATCCGTACAGGATATGATATTGATATCGTTTCGTTTGCTCTTCGTTATCAGGTCACTACATACATTTTGATAACTTTATTATTCTACGTAATTATTCTACGTAATTTCTACGTAATTAATGAACATGAAAATTCCTTCATAGGTCATTGAGTGTCCAGATATCCCGAATTCCTTCTTTCTTCAACGACAAGAAAAATGTGCGGCTCGTTCAAGCGACATGCTGACTCGACTGACCGAAATCCTTGGCCTTTATAACTGGACATAAGTACGTTCGACGCCAAGGAAGGATAAAAAGCTCGTTCCAGTAGTACAACCCTGAGCACAAGCATATAACCTTCGCACAAGTCACGCGGCATACGTGACCATCAACCACAGCGATAGTTGCGCACGCAACAACGGATTTCAAACTTTCATGAAAGACGAAACAGACACACACAAAAGAAAACGATTTAGGTGTGCCATGTTTCCTTTCTCTATTTCTTTTTTCTTTCCATCCTATTCAAACAGCAGTCATCGTTTCGATTGCACCAGAAAACAGGCGTGTCGAAAAGTGACCCCCGCTGTGTGCACGGTGTTCGGCTGCTAGGTTTTTTTCTTTTTTTCTCTGATCGCACCTCGCGAAAGACGACAAATGGACGCAGTGAGCTGCACGACTTTCGCATACAAACGCATAGCCAACCCGCGCGGCTGATCCGTCTGGCAGTGCACGCGATATCTGCTTGCCACAAGAACGCAGTGGAACTGTATTTTCTTCTTTCTCAGAAAACCGGATTGTAAAAGAAAGGAGGCTGCTTGCGACATTCGTGATATTCGACTTCAAAATCGCTGTCGGCGTAGTCGATGTCTTTGCTTTGCGCACTGCCGTCTGGCGCACGGTAAGGAATCTGAGTTTTAATTTTGCACACACAGGGAAAAGCCCGTGACGCCGCTCGCTTCCCAGGAGATTGCCGCGCAACGCTGAGAACGTGAAAGAAGAGCTTAAAGAAGTATGCTGGTCAGAGCGCGAGGGCCCTTGTTTTGAGGTTGCCTCACTTTCAGAAGTGTCGCTTTCGCCGACCAGATGAGGGCGAATCCTCATGTGATTGGCGGAAATGCCGGAACCGGAAGTGATGGCAACCGAACTGAGACCTGGTTTCGATGTTTCCACCAATGAGGCGTCCCGACGTCAGGGCAGAAACAGCAATTCTGAAAAAGGCGCAAACTAGGAATACCGACGCAGATAGGAATGAGCAGACGCGGCGAGGTTGAAGATACGCTTTGCGTCTGAAAACCTCCAATTCCGTATCTTTGATTAACGATACTAAGAACTCTGTTCAAGACAAACTAAATATAAAAGTGTGCACTAGAATGCTAACGTCAAAACATTCAAAGTGATCATTTAGTTCTCTTCTTCACGGCTACCAAGGAACAAATATTACGCATTTACCTTCTGTCATTTTGTCACCAGGATTACTTAATACGAAACGACCAGCTGAAGAGGAAATGCATTAAAATTTCGCGGTCAAGGAGTTTAAATTGTCGCATTGATCCCCGGCTTGAAGGCGATGTTAAATAGTTTAGATTGCAACATTAGGTTCGCTTTGGTTTATTGGGTTTAAGATCCCAAAGCTAATCAGGCTATGACAGGCGCTGTATGTAGTGTAGGACTCCGGAAATTTCGACCACCTTATGTTCTTTAATGGGCCGTAACGTCGCGTTGATGATCCCCAGGTGGTTGAGATTTTCGGAGCCCTCCACTACGGCGCCTCTCATAGCCCAAGTCGCTTCGGTACGTTAAACCTGATAAACATAAACCTAAACCCCTCCCTCGGCTTTGTCGAGTGAACATGTGATTTAGTTTAATTCGGAATATTTGAAACGAGGATTTTATTATGATTATAAATGAGTGTGCACACAGCTTGCTCTATACAGCAGAAATGAGTTGCTGTTCTTGACCGCCCGCAGACGTACGCCGCTCTGGTTCGGCAGACTCCCTAAATTTAGCCTCTTTATTAATTTACTATTCGGCGATTGCGATGCATAATTCCTTAATAGCGCCGACACTGTTTACTGCTCCCAAGAGCTTTCTTCAGGTCTTGTGATCACCAGATGGCCATAAGCGCTTTTACCTTAGATGAATTATGGCAATTGCAGAGAGTATGTAACACGGTTAGGAATTACGAGTCAGCAATAAAATCGTTATATTTTCTGCGCACTGAACCAAATAACGGCTCGTTCGGCCCCAGATTCGCCCTTCTCTGCACTATGTTTTCCTGGAGAATGCAAGGAACAAAAGTTATTTTAAACGCTGAATTAGTTAAGGCCACTAAAAGACTGCAATAAAAAAACACTCGGTAGGGTAATAGCACGTCGAGTTGGTCGAGCCCCACAAAAAATAAAAATGAAGCGTGAAAATATTCAAGCATTTCCTAGTCAAGCATTTCCGAGTTAAGCAGTTGTCATTCGCAATATGCTCCTCATCGCGGTAGCAAATGCAAACAATTTTAATTTACTTTCAGACGTTTGAAATGCTATAGGTAACAAGTGTGGAGTAAATATATTAGTGTGACCGGATTGCGTTATAGGGTGCCACCCTTCGCTTACATCTATTATTGTGCGTTACTTTGACGCTGAGTGATTTCGTTCATATTCCAACTAAACAAACGTGCCTTGGAAGCGTAGAGGTATGGTGCCACGCTCCGCCACTTGAACGACTAAATTTGTCACGTGCTGGTGACAATGCCGTAGGCCACAAATGAAAAGACAGGTAGGTGTATCACTGGAATGAACTTTTTATTGGGCTGACTTGCACCCGCAGAACAACTACATCTACTCGGCGGCGACGGCGATAGCAACAAACGTACTCGCAGGTCAATGAATAGAGAATGCCTGATTCACTGGTCAGCGATCTATTTAAAGGCGGTGAAGAAACATCTAGATAAAAACGCGAACGGTGACTAGCATAACCTGAAACATTGTAGAAACATAAGCGCGTGGCTGGAATCCTTCGAGATACATCTCAAAGCATCTTTCGCTACAAAGGAAATGCCGCGAACATTGTAGAAACACAAGCGCGTGGCTGGAATCCTTCGAGAAACATCTCAAAGCATCTTTCGCTACAAAGGAAATGATAACGCCGCGTCGATTATGAACAAACAAAGAATATATAATCGATTCGCGCGCTACAATCAGAGTGATAAGGCCACATGACGCCGGCTGTCAAAAAAAAACAACAAATGGAGCTTTGAATGTTTCGCGACAATATTGATTTATGAAAATGGGTTGGCTCTGACGTCACCATCCTCTCGACTAATGATTATTTTCCTGTTAAAACGCTGGGCTTTCTGCTGAACAGTACCTGTAACACAATGACAGCAAATCACTGCGTGCTGCCCGTCATTCCTCTACATAATACACAGTATAAATTCTATGCAGCTTTGGTGATGCTGCTAAAAGACTGTGACAATGTGCTGCTCAGAGACTGCTTGTACACTTGATAAGCTGCACTCGACTTCAGATAGCATCGCCGTGGCCGCCTTTCTTTTTGACAATGCCAGAAACGCGAAAAAATATACAAAACTAGAAGAGAGCGGTAAAAAAAGGGCAGATAATGAAGTCTGAATCTTGGCTCTTCCCTTGCTACTCGGCACTGGGCACGGCAATAGAGGCTAAGAAGAGGGGTGTAACTATTGAGGGAAATATAACCGAACATGGGCTATGCAAGGATGTCACTAATTCGTTAGATTACATAACAGTTGAGATTTGTGTCCCTTATAATTGAAATAACACTCCAACTTTCTGCGAATATTTCGGACCCTTCGCGCACGTCTCCGGTATTCGATTAATCGATATTGGTGTGGTGTCAAACAGCACCACTGAAGCGGCCTTCACCAACTGTCTTCGCATGCTTCCGAAGGAAAACCTGCGTTAATGCATCCATTTTCTCAGGAATGTGAAAAACAAGCAAAACAAAACATGGCAAAGATGACAAGGCTCTATTACCCATGAAGGTCGTTGTTTGAACTTTGCACTCTTAATCCTTCCTAGGTAAAGTCCAAGTTCAGTAACCTGGCTTGTCCTATGTTTTGAACCGCACATCTATCGATATAAAGTAGCCCACGCGACTTGAATAGCATTGATGGTTGTGTATAAAATTCCAAGCAGGACATATTGACCATTTTTTTCGGTCTGTCCCACCTTCACGTTTCACGCACCCATAACTAAAGAAAGCTGCGGCCCGATACGAACAATATAAACGTGACTGAATAAAAATATTTACTTTACGGTGTTCACAGCCACAATGTCTTGGCAATTTTTTTGGAAAACAATTAGCCCGATTTGTTCCTTTCGGAGGCATATTCGCTGCCTCTTTTATCAGCGATGAATCAGAGACCAATACTAACGCAGTCATTACGGTGTAACCCCTTTCTAACACGTCACATTGAAACAGACACAAAAAAGAATGGGCCACATATGGTGGGAGGTACACCTTGCTCGTTCCTACGTGTTGAGTAACTTATGCAACGACCTAGCTGCAGATAACTTGTGCGCCCTCTCTGAGTGAGGCTCAGTTGCTTGAAGCAGCACCCACATTTCGTTCTCACGGCCGTGTGCTTTTATCACGTGTATCTTTAAACAGGACTCAGAAAAAGAGAGGCGTGGCACAGACCGCTGCATACACAGGGACAGGAAAGAAAAAAGAGGAGAGTGTGCATCAGGATGCAAGAATGGCCGTTGTAACAAGCGGCGAGATATATAGGGAGGAGGAAGATGCAAGAACTCCATAAGACAACGCCTAAGCAGAAAGAGAGACACTCCCCTGAACTGGTTTCTAACCTGATATGTGCGCGATTTTCGCGGTTCTATACTTTTTTTTTAATTTTATCTGACCTTTCACACTTGAAGGACATTTATATGTTAATCTCATCTGCAAATTGTCCTCCTGGTGCGGATTTTAGAAGAGCCGCTGCGTCGGGTGTATTCCGAGAGAGATGGAATACCTGCTAATACTGCAGAAAGAGACTTTCTGTACAAGATGACTCTCTGTAACTTGCTTTGAGTGTGGATATGGTCACGTAGGCAGTCTGAACCCTGTATCGTTATAGCCTAGTCTGACATACGAGGCTGCAATAAACTCTTATACTTAGCTCGCACCGGCCACACACTGTTGCATGCTTAATAAGCAAGACATCCCCTTCCTAAGACAGAGTAACAGAAATGGCAAAAAAGTATAGTTCAGAAAAGGATGCATTTTAGGTCAACAGCGAAGGTATTGAGTAATCTGAATAACTTTATCCTGTACAACTTTCTGTGCTCAGGTGAATAATAATTCAAAACGCATCTCGTTTGCATATTTAGTATAAGTTGTCCTAACATACTTGACAAAAGCATTGGATTGTAGTACCTGATTTGGACAAATGCAAGGATTTAGTTTATCTGTTAAGTCGTTCTGATTAATTTCCTTAGAGAAATTTCGTGCATTATAAAACAACACAGATCTTCCTTTTTGTTTTTCATCAGTTAAGTTAGTTTATGTGGTTTAACATTCCAAAGCGACTCGGGCTACGAGAGACGCTGCAGTCATGGGCTACGGAAAGTTCGACCACCTGAGGCTCTTTAACGTGCACTGACATCGCACAGCACACGGGCGCCTTGCTTTCCGCCTCCATCGAAAAGGGGCCGTCGCGGTTTGGATTCGATCCCGCATCTTTGGGAACAGTAGTCGAGCACCGTAACCACTGCACCACCACTGTGGGGTATTTTCTGCATCATTTTCACCTCAATTCCTTTAGCGCCTTAACCACTGCACCACCACTGGGGGGTCGTTTCTGCATTGTTCTCACCCCAATCCCTTTATCTCGTGATTACATTGAGCGGACATTGGCGCCATGTATGCATATTCCGACAGCCTAAAAAGGCGGTTTTCTTTCGCATCCCGCTAACAGATCCCCAGAGGGAACAATGCTGTTACAGGTTACTGAGAGCTTGTGCCACTAATGAATCAATAAAACACAAACATAATGCTTGTAAACAGCCGACGGAACTGTAATATTCTAATGCAGAAACATAACCATTGTAATAATGGATGAAAAGAGTGTACCGACCTCACGTCTCCCCCGGAAAGCGCAGAGAAAAGCGGTACGCTAATCTGGCGCTACGGCAAGTTGGCACGTGGCCAGGGCTAACGGTGATAACCGAAACATATCTACTCTCTCTCATTTTGAATCTGTCTGTGCTTTGCTAAAGCTTGAAGCTTTTTCATCGGCCATTTACTGCCCGGAATGTGCGCAGTACGACAGCGGATGATAAAGAATGAAATATAAAATGGTGAATTATATAGGCCTGAACGCGTACGAAGCAAAGCAGCAGAATTACGTTAAAGTGAGGAAAATTATAGCGCGAACAAAGACAACCATGGAATGAAACGGCCGCTATTTTGTTGTTTTCTTTGTTCGGACCTTTTTTTAAATTTTCTGCACAATCTAGTCTAAGTCAATGTTCGTTTAAAACAAGAGTAATACACAGAGGTAGGTAGACATTAAGGGAAAGCTGCAATTCTAATCCAATTTTTTTTACCTCAGCATGAAAACAACAGTTAATAAATAATCTCTACGACAAACGCCCTTGCTAGAACTGGCCATTTGTTTCTCTTATTGAAACCTGAAGTTATTTTTTATAGTGTTGCGTTGATTCAGATGTACAGAATGAAAGGAAAGTGTCCTCAGAAAACAAAGTTTGCTTTCGAGCCATAAAGCATTCGATCATTCGTTGCAAGTCCGCAAAGATCCAGAGCATTGATAACGGAACACCAAAGGTATTCTCCCCACCGCCGCAGGTTAAGAAATTCATTGTCATTATAAGTGCCCCACTGCACGATTGTAAAGAACATGGGTCGTGCAGACATTTGGCCATAGCTTTGCATATATGCACATATAACAGGCAGGTGTCTTATTACTAGACCCATCACTTCAACCTATTTTGCTACCATACATCGAAACCTTCTTGCACATTGGACGGAAAGTATCATTAGTTGGTACTATTTATGTAAAGGCAGTAACTTTTAACATGTCGGAAAATTGTGCACTTGTGAACATTTTTCACTTTCCTTTCGTTGGGCCTTTTTTCACTTGTAAGCGGAAAAGCTGTTAAATCCGACAATGGCGCAGAGTAAACAGGTTAAAAGGGAGGCTAACTCCATTGTGCCGTCATGGACAATAAACTGAGAACATGCGAAAGCTTCCGGAAAGATAATGTGAGGCTCTTTATGTCATTTCTACATGTGAATTCTCGGATTCCGCGAGAAATTTCGTTATCTCGGTTTGCTTCGCGTTCCAACGGACGGGGGAAAGCTGTAACAAGCACGATTACAAGGTTGAGCTGCATGTATTTCAGCGTAAATGAGGCGGCTTATAAAGGAAGCACAAGTGAGTCTTATCTAGAAGGACGTAATGGGTTGGCTATTGCCAGGAAAAAGCATTAAACTGGATTCTAATTTTAGACGGCCTTCAGTTGAATTGTGGAAGCCCCGAGACTGCGACAAGATTTCCGGTGCTTATATTGAGCAAACATGGTACTGCCACTAACCGTATCACAAGACTGTGCAGTGTAGAAGAACTTCAGCTATAGCTTTTTCACTCCGCTTACTTCCAGGAGAGGTCAGCGTGGTCGCCGTCCATATCACAGAGGCTGTTACTGGTAAATGCAACGAAAATCAATTTGTTTTCAATTGGTAAGTAAATGTTGTTCAGGTGATTCTAGATCAGCTGCGACATACAGCGTTTTCGTAGTGTCAAACTGACAAATTGTTCTGTCAGCTGCGCAACCGTGAGCAGGAGGATGCTGTCGACTGAGCTGTATGTAAATGGAAACAACACCAATACTCACTAGAGTAAAAGAGTATCGATAACAGCAACGTTACGCAACACATGCCAAGCCCTGGCTTGTTTCCTCTTCAGCCACTGGTCGCCCTTTACTTCACAGCTGCTAGCCCCATACGGCTCCCCCTCACTTGAGGAGGAGAGGCGCCGCTCCCACTATAATATGTAGGCAGGCGTCTGGCACTTCGTACCGGTCGCCACGACAGGGGAGTGAGGGTTCTCTGCGTGGTAGAAACACTCGCCACCTTTGTTGCCTCGACCCGTGTAAGGGAAGGATGCATCCCTAGTAGTAATTATTATACAGTTAACAGCTAATATAGAATAAAGTTTCATTGTGGTGGGCGAAAAATAACTGAAAAATAGGTTGTGTCTAAGTTTCAACTTCCTCAGGCAACTCAGGCTATGGGGAGGAGCCGCAATTCTAGGCTGCGAAAATTTCGACTGAATGGGGTTTCTTAACACGCACTCATATTTCTATAGTTTCTACTGGCCTCTTCGCAAGGGCTCTTTAGAACTATAAAGTGGCGTCAGAATTGTATACCACCTATCACGAAGGGTCAGGATAGCGCCAGCAATGCATACAGAATAGAGTAGCCACTCCGCGAGAATCCAGCGGGTATCAGCATCTCTCCGTTAAACAATCACGCAGTGAGACTGGCTAGCCTTGTAAGCCGAGGCAGTGGCGGAACTTTGTTCGTCCATTCGTTACACTTACCTACGTGTGCGTGTGGCAACGAAAAAAAATGAAAAGTACGGGTGCGTGTGAAGCAGGACGCGGGTAAAAATTGTCGCCGGCTGCTGACACGCGGGCCGCGGTAAAAACAAAACTTAAAAGCTCTTAATCCCCGAGTGCTCATGCGCGTCACGAAGCTCCTAAGCAAGGCCACCATAAACCGCCGACGCCGCCGTATTCATGAGGTATTCCTCCGCTCTCGCCGAGGCGTTTGCTTCGGCAACGGCAACGGACCACTGCGGTGTGGGGCATAAGAAATTGCAAACACTCCCAGAATTCTCACCCGGCACTGGGCAGATAGCGGCAGCTTATCCGGAGCCGTCTCGTAGCCTCGTACTGAATGCACGCATTGTTAACTTAACGTGGTCGCAGAATATAGTGCTATAAGTGGCATTACCTTCAAAAATAACCGATTATTCTTTATAGCTTCAGCGCACATGGATATAGAAGTGTGAGTCTCTTTCCGCACCAGATTTACGTGGAAGTTTCACCGCGTGTATGAATTCTCAGAAGTTGCTGTATGTCACACTTCATAGACGCACAAAGCACATTCTGTTTACCCTGTTCACAGTAAATTGGACAAAAGTCACTAGTCAATGTTGATACTATGACACAAGAAGTAGTTACTGCTTTTTTTTTAATGCGTGCGTCCTTATGTCAGTAAAATGTGTGCGTCATGGGCCTTCTTCGCCGTGGTCATATACAGGCGGTTATGCTGGTTGATCATATCAGAAGTCCCGATAATATAAGGTTTGGGGCTCCCTTACGCTCGGGCTCCCTCTGCTTTTCTTGGGGCTCGAACTGTAGACGTAGTCAAGACGTAGAAGGGGGCCGTCTGCGTACTGACGTCTGATGCACTTAACCAGGTACCCGGAGAAGTGCACCTTCCGTAACACATGCATGTGCCTAAATAACAAGAAAACCATCACAACCAGACATTCATTCGGGTTATCAAGGCTTTTAATATCAGTCCAGGCTTTTTTTATTACAGGATGGAAATGACCTACAGTGACTGGGGCTATAAGGGATGCCATAGAGGAGCGCTCAGGATATGTCTGCCTCCAACGATTGTTTTAACGTGCACTGATAAGGCGTAGTACACGGGCGTCTTGCTTTTCGCGAAACTTGTATGGTAAAGTGGCCGCAATGGCCAGCATTGGACCCGCATCCTCGAGGTGAGGTGTCGATCCGTAATCACTGTGCCACAGCAGCGAGGTGGTAATAATGATAAGAGTCGCATTAGTTATGCACATTTTATCGTTTCAATGCTCTTTGATATTGACTCTCCTCTACTACCGAGGATTGAATTTGCAGAGACGAAGGTAACGGCCACAGTGTTGCCTTCGACAAGACGTTTGCCACAATAAAAAAATAAGCCTGGGACAAAGGTGTGAAGTATTGATCTATATACTATCCTGTCCCCACAAACAGCACTTACCCTCAATACCGCTCCTGAATGGCAAAAACAGATAATACATCCTGGAACTACGGTATCTAGGATGCACGGCTATCAGTCCAGACATAGATGTGCGCAGTGTGTTACGGAACACTAGTTCTAGAGAGCAATGCTGCGATTTCCACCTGCCAAAATGTTGTCTCTGGCTACTCTCACAAATGAAGCTATGTGTGAGCATTTCGCCGGCTTCTCTAGGAGACAGTTGCCTCTGATATGTAGATTATTAATAGCATCCACTTTACTATCTACGTGGCACTGATAACCAAGGCCCACAATGATCACTAGCGGTTAGCCAGCGCCTGAATATAGGACATCTTTCGATAGAAGTAGCACTGCAAAACTCCTGCTCAAAGCTTGAGACACCTCCACAGTCGTATCTGCAAAGTAAATGTGTAAGGGTGGGGGGGGGGGGTTCTAATTTAAGGATTCTTAACTGATAATGATGGCCTATTTGGGTGCCAGAGGGAACTGCAAGAGAACCGACAATTAGGCACATTGAAAAGTTGGGAATTTCCATAGTGACATATTTCTATAGTGATGTGCCGTGGATATCTGTAAATCAAGATTAGATAGGTCATTAGCGTCAACCATTCGCTTAGAGTTGGCTGAACTCTCTTGATGACGATGGCTACAATTAAGTTCACTTTTGCCTACATGTGACGCGACTAAAAGCCATGGAATGGATGGGGTGCCAAGCATATTTCGGAAGCGGTACTCAGAATGGAAAACCCGTTACTAAACAGTAATATTCAATAAATTTATCGACACGATGCCCGTTACGAAGGTTTGTGAACATGATATTGTAATTTCTCTATTCAAATGTGGCAACGAATAGCTAATTACGAACTGCCTACTTATGTCGTTTACTGTCTAGTAACTTCTCGAGCACATCGTTCACTATTTAACGGCAAATAAATTTTTGTTCACGCAGGAGCAGGATTCGGGCACGTGTATGTAATAGAACGCAATTGTTCGGATTACCGCATGACATAGCTATACAATTCATAAACCAAAGACAAACATGCCATCTTCGTAGACTACGTGCAAGCATTGGACGCCGTGTAACCAAGAACTGATTGTCATTATGTATGTGGCGTGAGGATGTGCGTCCCACACATCATGAAAGCAACAAGAACAACATAAAGGACACATGTTCACACTTGTTCCGTGCCTGCGTTGCTTGTGGTTTTGGCTCAGGGTCATCATCCCCGGTTTCCAAGCGTAGGAGGCCACAGGAGCGGACGTTGACGTCTCCGCACCTCACCTGTAGCCGCGTCTCCACAGCCTCCCTCTTATACCGGATCCTGCAACGCTAACCGACTGGCGAGTGCAACCTTTTCGCGTGCCCCTGCGAGCGCGTATACCGATTCTGGACCCATAATTCGTCCTCCGTCATGCTACTACTAAAGCTTGCTACAATATTTTTCTGCAAATACAACAATTGCGTGGATATCTGATTACCTAGCTGTACCTAAATTTTCGATCAGACTCTTTTTAATTACAAAAGGACTTCTAATGTTAGGGTCATATCGAGGGTGTCGCAAGGCTCAAGGCTAGGGCAGTTCATGTGTATCATATATGCAGTATGCTAGTGACATCATTCATGTCACCAGAAACATATCAGCAAAAGCGTGTCCATAAGCAGATGACTGTGTTCTTCACCCCACCATTTTTTGTTCCTTTTAAGATGTACCAATGGACACAGACATATTTTCATTGTTTTCGAACAGGAGTAATTATTACAAATCACTGTTACCAAAATGGGTGCAATGATTTTACTAGCAATAACAGCTTCTCAAATTTGCGTATAACACACAAATAACAGTACAGTGCATACTGACGAATTCGAATACCTGGTTGTTATTTTTGCGACTAGTCTTGACCACCTGAAATATCGACGAAATCTGAAGTAAAGCGCTGGGTATGCTTGGTGATACCTAAAACTCACTTTAAAAAGCAATGCTAAAGAGTACAAGTTAACTGCATAGAAATTATTGATTGGATCAGCTCACTTGTGTACATCTGCATTGTGGTCGCCTAGTTTCATAATCGACATCTCCAAATTACAACTCGCCCAAAGAAAAGCTGTTAGGTTTATTTATAGCTGCTTTGATATTATGTTTTCAGCCTCATCCCATATGTCCACATTGTCACTGGTACCACCGTGGTATGATGGACGTCAGACCGTCTAATCATGCAACATAAAATTTTATGTGGAGGGCGCCTGCCGGACCAAGCTCTCCTACTGTGCTAATTAACTGGCGGACTGGCTCACTGAGCATAATTTCTTTCGTTTCCTCCTTGAATTGTTTTCTTTCTTTATTTACTGACTGGTGAATTTTGAAATAACTTAGATGATTCTCTCTGATTATAGAACACTAATCAATTTCAAACAACCTTTAACAGACTTCTGTGTATGTAGTAGAAAATTGAAGGGGATATGAGGGGGGATAATTTATTATTATTTTTTAGTTTTGTAGTTGATCTTTAACAGAAATAGCCCTGTGATGATTTTAGGGAGAAAGATTATAAATGGAAAGCGGAAGGAAAAACAACGCACCGATGGTGGGAGACGAACCCACGACCTCCGACTATCGCGTCCAGTGCTCTACCAACTGCGCTACAACGACGGATGTCAAACCTTCCTTTTTCTTTGGTATTTATGTTGACTGTAACCGAAACCTGAGAGTGTTAATCCGCGCCACTCTGTGTATCATAGCCACACAGCAGTGTTTGCGAATGAATAAAGAGAAAAATAAATAAATAAAGTGGCGAGGCACCCAAATGTTTCTGTTTCACTTCCCTTTCTTAGAGAGAATTAACTCTCTATCTTTGCCAAAGATCTATAAAAGCAACACCCCGTGGGCCATTACTTCCACAAACTTCCTTCGTTGAATAACTATTGCGTGCAGGGTTTAACAACCGGACGCGCAGCTGGAGTGTGAATGTCGCGATTCTAAGTGTCGCCGGACTAACCTTGACCATTTCGTGTCCGGTAACTAGATGTTGGAAGTTTCGGAACGGATCAAAGTTTATAGAGGTACGTCGGATTCTATTTTCAAAATTTGATGATAACCTAAAAAGACGAGTACTCTTAGTGCACAGGACAGAGCTTTCGGGATTTTGAGTATGAGCTACACTGAGTAGAATGTTAAAAATCAAATCAAATCAATGTTGACACGTGGGCACAATAAGTGGGTGGTATTACTGGACAAGCAACTCAGTTGTGTGATTTGAGGTATTTTATGCGTAGCGTAAGATCTTCGCTTAGCTTCGTTGCTGTGCAGACCGAGAAGCAATGCCTCCTCGCCGCTGGCTAGCTAGGCACTGTTCACTATCGCCATGCGCTTAGAGCAGTTTGTGGGTGAATCAAATGCATGTGGGATACATATGAAACCAGGAATGCGTGCTACCAAAAAGTACCATAAATTCCGGCTGCCGCGACAATGACCGTCAGTTCCATCACTGCCATCAATACGCAGACCCCATGAGGCGCCACCACCTCGCTCATTCCAGTGCGACAACCCAAGAACTACACGTCAAAACTTATTTTAAATTTATTTAAATTTAATTTAGCTTTAATTTAAAAATCAAATTTAATTTAAAATTAAAATTTTAAATTTCACATGTACTTCTTGGTTGTCGCGCTGGAATGAACATTAAAATAAAGTAAGGTTAATTGGGCTTCAAATTAAACCTAAATTAAAAATAAGTTAAATGGTGTAATTAATAAATAATTACTTGCTTTATTAAAGTAGGTTACTTAAAATAAATTTATAAGTTGAATGCTTAATTTAACATTAATGCTTTTGGAGTGCGAGCTCTCAATGAAGACGTGGAACAGTGGCGGACTGCGTTCGTATAACCTTCAGATCAGCCTCAATGTCAAGCCTTCGAGACACGCTATAGCAAAACAAGTGCTACAAGCTTATGGCAAGTATAATATCAACACAATTGTTACATCGTTAGATAGCTCATGTCGACTGTAAGTGGCCTTTACCAATGATTCGCCAGAATTAAGAGTTTCAGTAAATTGCGCCAAAAAAAATGAACTTTACACAGTAACATCAAGACATATATTGCTGGACATCTTATGTTGGATATAATTACGCTGAGCTAATTGTAAGTCTTAAATAATTGTCGTTAATGTTAGTTACAATCAAAAACAAAACTTAATGCTAAAGCATCATTATATATCGTTGGATAGCTTAGATCGAGTACAAAAGCACTACTCTAAATGCATGCCTCATTATTTACCGCTAAATACAGTTGTGATTAAGAATTAAAGGTTATGCTACAACTTAGAGTCTTTGAGATGGACTCAATCTCAAACCACAAAAAAAAATCAAAATTGGGCTACAGATTTTCCAAAACGGTTAACCCTCGGTTAAACACGGCGATCATTTAAATCTGGGATAGTAATTCGTTCCTCCAGCAGACATAACTTTCTATTTACACGCTAAGTGCTGATAAATAACTTTTTGACCTGACGGGATCACCATACCATATTGCAAAAAATAGCATCTCATTCGGCATCAAAAATAAAAAAGAACGAAAGTTGCTTTCCAAAATAAAAAGCCAATTTGTCAGCCAAATTGTCTGCAGATAAAAGCCAGAAAGCCTATGCTTTATGCAACATTCACTGGCTTGCGAGGGGCGAGCAGCAATGACAAAAAGCAGGAGGTGTCGAGCTAATACTCTAATCTAATGGCATTCTTACCTGTAACTTCATTAGGTCTCTTCTAAAGGTTTGCCTTTCGTCTATATTGAAAGGCTGCTACCGCAACCGGGACCTCATCCCGCGAACTCTGGCTTAGCGGCTCATCATCATCATCATCATCATCGTCATCATCGTCATCATCGTCATCATCGTCATCATCGTCATCATCGTCATCATCGTCATCATCGTCATCATCGTCGTCGTCGTCATCATCATCATCATCATCATCATCATCATCATCATCATCATCATCATCATCATCATCATCATCATCATCATCATCATCAGCAGCAGCAGCAGCAGCAGCAGCAGCAGCAGCAGCAGCAGCAGCAGCAGCAGCAGCAGCAGCAGCAGCAGCAGCAGCAGCAGCAGCAGCAGCAGCAGCAGCAGCAGCAGCAGCAGCAGCAGCAGCAGCAGCAGCAGCAGCAGCAGCAGCAGCAGCAGCAGCAGCAGCAGCAGCAGCAGCAGCAGCAGCAGCAGCAGCAGCAGCAGCAGCAGCAGCAGCAGCAGCAGCAGCAGCAGCAGCAGCAGCAGCAGCAGCAGCAGCAGCAGCAGCAGCAGCAGCAGCAGCAGCAGCAGCAGCAGCAGCAGCAGCAGCAGCAGCAGCAGCAGCAGCAGCAGCAGCAGCAGCAGCAGCAGCAGCAGCAGCAGCAGCAGCAGCAGCAGCAGCAGCAGCAGCAGCAGCAGCAGCAGCAGCAGCAGCAGCAGCAGCAGCAGCAGCAGCAGCAGCAGCAGCAGCAGCAGCAGCAGCAGCAGCAGCAGCAGCAGCAGCAGCAGCAGCAGCAGCAGCAGCAGCAGCAGCAGCAGCAGCAGCAGCAGCAGCAGCAGCAGCAGCAGCAGCAGCAGCAGCAGCAGCAGCAGCAGCAGCAGCAGCAGCAGCAGCAGCAGCAGCAGCAGCAGCAGCAGCAGCAGCAGCAGCCTGACTATGCCCACTGCAGGGCAAAGGCCTCTCCCATATTTCTCCAATTAGCCCTGTTCTGTGCTAGCTGCATCCACTTGACTTCTGCGGACTTCTTAACCTCAACTGCCAACCTAATTTTCTGCCGCCCCCTGCTACGCTTTCCTTCCCTTGGAATCCAGTTTGTTACCCTAAGCGACCATCTGTTATCCTCTCTTCGCACTACATGTCCTGCCCATGCCCATTTCTTCTTCTTAATTTCCACTAGAATGTCAGTGACTTGAGTTATTTCTCTGACCCACTCTGCACGCTTCCTATCTCTTAATGTTACCCTTGCCATTTTTAGTTCCATAGCCCTCTGAGTTGTCCTCAACTTAAGTAGAACCCTCTTGGTTAGCCTCCACGTTTCAGCCCTATAGGTGAGTACAGGTAAGATGCAACTGTTGTATACTTTCCTCTTGAGCGATACCGGTAAGCTGCTAGTTATAATCTGGGAGTGCTTGCCAAATGCGCTCCATCCCAATCTTATTCTTCTTGTTATTTCCTTTTCATGGTCTGGATCTGCGGTTACTACCTGTCCTAAGTAGACATATTCGCCTACTACTTCCAGTGCCTCGCTACCTAACGTAAACTGCTGTTCCTTCCCGAGGCTGTTGAACATTACCTTAGTCTTCTGCATATTGATTTTTAAGCCTACCTTTCTACTTTTCCTGTCTAGGTCATCAATCATTACTTGCAGTTCATCCCCCGAATTACTTAGCCAGGAAATGTCATCAGCGAATCGCAGATTACCTCATCTACCCTTATCCCTAACTGCTCTCATTCCAAGTCTCTGAATACTTCCTCTAAGCAAGCTGTGAATAGTACTGGGGAGATTGTGTCTTCTTGCCTAACACCTTTCTTTATGGGAATTTTGTTACTTTCATTATGCAGAAAAATGGTTGCTGTGCAGTCCCTATATATATATTCCAGCACCTTCACGTACGGTTCGTCTACCCCCTGATTTCGCAATGCCTGCATCACCGCCGAAGTTTCAACTGAGCAGCTAGCCCATCACCAAATCCATTCAGGTACTGGGACTGTTGGTGGATGAATAAGTGTTCTAAATGTGCATTGAACATGCCCTGAAACATAATTTCGACCATTTTATCTTTGCTTGATTCTGTAGTGAAGCACTCTCTACTATAAGCATTAAATCTAGCTAATAATACGTATTGATATCAAGAAACGTTGCAGAAATTGCTTTAGCGCTCACAAAGTACTCATTCCCCGCACAATGGAACTGTGGTTATCACGGAGAACCATTGTGTTATTGTTTCAGTTTATAGTTTCTCATTTGAAAATTTTCTGAGAATACATGTCATTCAACTGTCTTGGATGGAGGTCCTGCTAAGGTAACGATAAAGTTTATTGCCAAAATGTGATCATACCGCAAGTATTGCACATAATCGCATTATACTATAAACAGAGTTGCCTTCAAGCGTTCTAGGTGACGACTGTGATTACTGTAACGTTTATCTGTCCGGCTCTTAAAGAGTAGCTGAGTTACTGGGGATGTCTGACCGAATCAAGAGTGACGTATTCGCCCCTTTTATCCGTTGTCAACAGCACATAAAAAACCAGGCTTTCTTTTCAACGAAACTGCCTCCCACTAAATGCCAACGTGCTCACCTGTGGGCAATATAATCATCTACAGATACTGTGATGCATTATACATAACACTTTCCCTCTTCAGCCAGTACGACTCATTCTGCGTGGTATCTCCGTGGTAACCAGCAAAGGCTGGTCATGCTACATTCAGTGCCTTTAAATCAGCGCCTTCTACTGCTCGCGCCTAATCAGCAATTAGTACTCACATGAACCTCATCGGGTGAAGTGTTATAACAATCACTCAATGAATAACGAAGTAATTGCGCAGCTCATTTTGTCCGCGCCCGCCCTTGTTGCCACCTTCGGGGTAAAGGCGTTCGGCCTCGAAGAAAACGCTATTCACTTTTGCGTCCCGGCCGCACAGGCTCGTTTCTTCGGGCCTTTGTTTTTGCCGTGCACTTACGCATCTCGCGCGCACCGCGGAGCGCGTTCGCCAAGGTCGAGAAACGGTTCCAGCTGGCTCAGAGCACGGATGTCTTCACGTTGGGTGCTTGCCTAGCCAAAAAAACAACCCAGGTGGGCTGACTGGACAACGAGTGTTGTAGCGATGGTTGTGGTGGGATAGCAATGAGGGGCCAGCGCTGATTTCCCTTCTGACGGCCTCCGGGCAAACATGTATTCTGGGCGCCTCTTCGCTAACATACCAGTACGGTGTCGTGTGGAACGGGGAGTTTTGGGGGAAGGGTTTTAATGCAGAACGGTGCCAACATCTGTACAACCGGATGGACGCTACGGTTCTCATAAAAGCGTTTTCGCTTTCAGGCCATTCCATTTCATTTCACTCGGCTTGTTTGTATCACTTTTTGAATTCTTTTCCGCATATTCTTGTGCGGCCTGGTTTTACGTTGCCTCAAGCCAGCTCTTCGTTCTCCTCGAGTCGAGGTCGTGTTGTTGTCCACTTTTATTCGACAGGAAGACGGGCTGTCCTTGGAAGACGCCCCATGCGTTGTATATTGCGCGCGATGAATAAATATAGGGCCTACTTGTAGATGCTGCATGGGATCTACGTACCCATTTTCGAAATGGTGTGAAATTCGAAAAATTCCCCGAAGCCGACACTTATGCCGCGTCCTCATGGTTGCAGTGCTTTAAAACTCGACTGTTTCTTTAGAATAACGTAAGCGGAATCATCATACAACGCCTTGCGTGCAAACGCGCAGTATACCGATCTAAATCTTCGCGTAGTCACATTGTTACGTTCATCCCGGAATTCGTTTCATTAGACTCATTACAGTATTCCTTTTGATAGTGTAGCGATTACAATCACTAATGAATAAGAACAGTGTTTTATCAGCGGGCTGCTCTGTCGGCGCGCGGTTAAGGCTTTGATACCAATAATAGTTTCCTCCTACTTCGGTCGCCAAGCTTTATATGGGTCTTGTAAATATAAGCCCTTATTTACCCACACATGGTAAAGCACCGTGATATTGTCACGATGTATGGGGAAACAAAAAACAATTGCGCCTGCCCACACCAGTCATTCATATATTTATGCCCTTCAATATACCTCCCTACAATGATGACTCCGAACACTGCACGGAACCAGGATTATGCGTACAGTGGACTAACGCTCAGATTATTTATTACGCTCATATAGGAAGGTGCGGTGAAGTGCTACACTAGAATTAACCAATCCTGTTCTTTTCAAATTGTGCTTTTTCGGCTCTTATTGCAGGGATCAAACCACATCTACGATCTGGATATTCAATTCCATAAACTCGGACTCAGTTTTTACTCAGTGAAGCAAGGCGGTTATCCTGCCTCCAGCCATCGATGTATTGAAAATTTGAAAAGAGCAATCAGGAATCATGTTGTATATCGCTGCATGTGTACAGGAGCCATTCGACAACTGGTTTGGTAAAAGATCTTGATAAAAGGTAAATGATAATACCTTGTGCTGAGGACATTACTTTTCTGCTGGGCTTATGTGCCATAACACAAAAGCATGATTGAGGGCACAGTCAGATAATACGGACCGTGGCATAGAAATAAAAAAATTGCGAGCACTGCAAAATCTGCATTGGACTAATGCGAAAGCACGGATGCTACTGTTGGTTGTTTCTGCTTGCTTCAAGTTGCTTAATTCACTTCTTGTTTACCCATTTTAGCCTTTGGTACTTTCAAATTGCGCGCCAATCCTTTCATATGCCCTTTTTTGGGTCTACTTTCGGTTGCGTGACGTCACATCCTTGACGTCACTCTCACTGATTTAATTACCTATTTTAATCTTTCGTACTTTCAAATTGCGCGCCAATCTCTTCCTATGCCCCTTTTTGGCTCGACTTCAGGTTGCGTGACGTCACATCCTTGACGTCACCTAATTTGACGGATTTAATTAACTATTTAGCATCTGATACATTTTGACTTCACCCTGAATGACTGAATTAATTAACTATTTTAGTATTTCATACATTCAAATGTGCCGCCATGCCATTGGCTAATGAGACCATTTTCGCCTTTACTTTTTATTGCCTCTAATTACCTACTTAATTAACTTATTCGCATAATCATTTTTGTGACACAACATTAGTCACCCTCTATCGATTGGCACCACTCATTAACATGTACCACTTGTCAATTACTCACAACGGCTGCGGACACGATTTTGCGTGTTTGCCTCTAATCAGTTACCTAATTACCATACTGGTCTAGTTATTTTTCGGACACAAAATTACGTCACTCTCTATTGATTGACACCATTCATTAACTTCTACCAATTCTCAGTTACTCACAACTGCTCTGGGCACCGTTTACATTTTTTGTCTGTAATTAATTGACTAATTACTTATTGGCCTAATTATTTTTTCGGACACAACAATACGTAACCTCCTATTGATTGACGCCACTCAATAACCTCTACCGCTTCTCGATTACTCACAACTGCTGCGGACACGAATTTGCGGATGCGGTCTGGGGACGCGGCCTGCGGACGCTGCCTGCGGACGCGATCTGCGGGCGCGGTTTGCGGACAGAAATCTGTAAGCACAGCGAAGTAATGCTTTCGCATTAATATGTAAAAATCGAGTGTAACGTACAAAAGACTCAGACCACACTTCGCAATTAGTGCGCGCTAAGGACTACAACTGCTGGCATACCGTGCGATAGTCTAACCGCGTGAAAGTGGTGGTTCAACAGGTCCATTCAGGTGATTAAAAAGTAACTGTCTTTTCTTGCGCGTTTCACAAGGTCCAAGAAGTACCTCAATGAAATGCATCGGAATTGAGTTGTCGCAGTGTCTCCGCCTATTGAGACGCATTATCCCAGTCATCGACAGAACTGCCCTCTTTTCATGAATGCTCTCACGAGTGCAATAGTCGTTTCATCGCCTCGAGCTCGTAAAGATACTTGTTCCCAGCCCCGCCTGCGTGATTCATAGCGCGTTTCCTTCCGTGCGCCTCCTGGTCGGGCCGAGGTCGGAACGACGCACAGTCATCCTAATAGCGTGGCCGTGAGCTAAAGTGTCGATAAATGCAAATCCGTGACGGCTCAAAACGCTCGGGGCCATGAACAGAGCGAAAATGGAGGCGCCCGCAAACTCGAAGGGGCCGTCATTAGGAACCACCGAGCCCGTTTCGACCACCTTCATGGAACCAGACAACGGGAGGCTCTCATTAGAGAGTCGTATAGCAAACGGGAATGCTGTCACGGCGCGAATGCCCTGCACAGGATTAGAAGGGCTTTGTGCGGCTATTAACTACGAGCATGCGCATTTTGACACTGAGTCCGCACCGGATGCTATACAGGGCGGTCCGCTGTTATGACCGGCTACTATAGGCTCCGGAATTGACCTTCCTTGGAGTAGTCGACGACTTCGGTATCTGCCGCAAGATACAGACGCATCATCTACGGCTAATATTGGAGAAGTATACCGCACCAAGGATATATCGCATGGCCGCGCAAAATCTCTATGGTTCGTAGCATGCAGCCTTCATCAAAGGGTCGATTAACTTTTCTCCGGTGGCTGCGCTGTGGCCTAACGCGGAAGCCTTTGTCGCTGTGTCCTGTAGTGAAGACTGGGGAGGCCTCGATGAAAAGAGCAAACGAGGCTTATATGCTTGTAGCTGGGCTAGGACTGAGATTTCGTTTGGAAACTATCAGCGATTTGAACCCGGCTATCACCATATTCGAAACCTTTTATTTTACTTGCAATGCGCCCTCAAGGCTGTCGTTGCAATGAATAGCCGGCTAGTAGGAATAATGCAATGGCTGGTTCTTGTTCAAAATAATGAGTGACTCGGATGGGATGACAATTCGGGATGACTCGGGGTCGGGATGACAATTCACCAGTCCAAGTGTTCGTGCCGTGGGGGAACCTTGAGCATTGTGGTCGTTATTTATAATCTCTAATTCGAACAGAATGGGTTGGCTACGCTTCTGTGCGACATGATTTTATACGGATTTTACAAAAGAGACCATTTCTCGATGCCGGAAATAGATACTGGGACCATGGACGCGCCTGCTCCAATTCCATAGTGTGGCACGGAATATAAGTATAGGAAAAGAATACTTCCAATATTCTAGGTCACTTAATTGTCATCAACTGGAAAACTGTTCATATGCCATGCTGAGTGTTCCATTGCGATTGATACGTTACTTCAGCTGTTACGGCAAAGGTTCTCTGTGTTCTTCATCATCGAGAGTCTGGGATCACGTGATGGACTTTTGCCTATACGTCGCGCCTCGTTCCTTGCGCTAATTTTTTCTTCACTAGGTGTCCAAATAGGCCGCGTTCCGTGAAGGTCACCGAAACTGAGCTTCGTTTCCTCAATTCCCGTAAGCGAAAAAGTGCGGAGGTTCGGCCATAGATCGACAGCTCTTCACGACGTTCGGCGGTACTTACGTGGAGTGGGGCGTTCTCCTCTTCTAAGCGCTGTTTACAATTAACTTCACGAAAAGTTGCTCCAATACGTGCCAAAAGAGCCTGCCGAAGGGAAAATGCAGCCTTTACAATCGCTTCTGACTCCATTGCAACAATTATTGAAATTTCCGCGAATGGTTTATTTTTTCGCGATTTATTTAGTATTTAATGTTTATTATTTATTTAAGTATTTAATGTTTTAGAAATGAGCATTATTAGGGATCCTCCATAAACTAAACATTTCAGCTAGTAGCCTTGAATAGCCGTTTTAGAAATCAGGTCAGTGCGTTTCGACACATATAGCTGATTTCCAGGAACATTAAATATTCTGAACGAATGTACGCTATCACCTATAATATTATAACATAACTTCTGTTTGAGAATTTTTTCTATGATTATCTATGTCGCATGCTCAAATGCTGGCCATCAAAGTGTGTCACTCCTCAACAATGTTTCTCATTCTTTTATCAAACAAAGCAGCACAATATTGTATATTTACGTAATTTATGTATATTTTCGCATTGCAAAGTTTTATATGAAGAGAGAAGTTATCAATGCATATAAACGGCAGCCGGGATCAGATTATGAGGTTGAACGAAAGCACCAGGAAATACAGAGCAAAAAAGTAAGAAACTTTAGTGCGAAGATCACGCACTGCAAAATTTATTAATGTTACAGCAACAATAGGGCCGCGAAGGGCTTTTTATATTTTTGTAGCACTGGAGAAAAAAAACTGAGCAAGTAATTACGATGACTGAAAGGTGGAATGTTTCGTTCGTGGTAGCTTGGTTATATTAATTATTTTGATAACTTAACATTCTCGGAATAATCTGAAAACGGCAGAAATGAAACTGTGTGGTTAGCAGGCTATTGTAGAAGCATTGTGCCTGAGAGATGTTTTTGAATAACTGCCTTCTGCGGCACTGTTGCAAGATATGGAGGTGGTTTCATAGCCCTTTTTTTTCGCTCTCCGAATTTCGCGCTTTTTTCTTTATGCATGACATATAACGCACTCAGGACGTTGTCGGCATGAATACGCCTAAGGGTTACTACTTTATTTCAAGAATGAGCTAGATGCCGAAGATTATAATAATGTAGAAAGCCCGAACATACGAAGGAGGAGGTAGAAGTCGCAGCAACGTGACTTTGGCTAGTTCATTAGGTGTGCGTGCATTTTCTTGACGCCCGAATGCTGGATATGAAGAGATCAGGAAGAGAAGAAAGGTAAAGAGCCAGACAGAAGAGACAAAGAAAGACGGTAGTAAAAGTGCTGTGAAGTTATTCAATGCAGCAGGAAAGTGTGATTGCTGGTACAGGCGTCGTGTTGCCACTGGCATTGAAAAGATACCCGATCCGAATAATTTTAACTAATCTTAGCTTACTATGTAAACAATGTTTACAGTGCTGAATCTCGTCCTATTCATCATCATCATCATCAGCCTGATTATACCCACAGCAGGGCGAAGGCCGTTCCCATATTTCTCCAATTAACCCGGTTCTGTGCTAGCTGCATCCACCTGACCCCGCGAACTTCTTAACCTCATCCGCCCACCTAACTTTCTGCCGCCCCCTGCTACACTTTGCTTCCCTTGAATTCAGTGTCTTACCCTAAGCGACCATCGGTTATCCTCTCTTCGCACTACATGTCCTGCCCATGTCCATTTCTTCTTCTTAATTTCCACTAGAACGTCGGTAACTTGAGTTCTTTCTCTGACCCACTCTGCACGCTTCCTATCTCTTAGTTACCCCTACCATTTTTCGTTCCATAGCCCTCTGCGTTGTCCTCAACTCGTCCTATTAGTTTCGTCGATCTTTCACCGAGAGCCTACATTTCGTTTTCCCTTTTCTACCCATGACGATGACTTTCTGAACAGACATGAACGCTTCAGTGAACGAACGAGCGAATAGAAGACTGAATTATGAGATGGGAGAGAGAAAGAATGCGTAAATCATATATTCACTCCATCAAGCGAGTGACCGACATACCTTTTTCGTCTTCGAGAAGAAAAGGGAAATCAAGACCGCACTTGCAGAAACCTTTATTTTTGTAATCCTTTTACAGGCAACCCAATGAGCCAATACTCATGTTGTTAAGGAGAGTTCAATATCATGAATCGACTCCGATTATGTGGGAGGGCGTATTCAGGCGCTACGTAGGTTTCTTCTACATTCTAATTACTCAACTTTAAGCCAAAAAATGGTCATGATATAAATTCACATTCATGAATAATGATAAATTCGTTTAAATAACAATGAACAATAAAACACTCCCCAAAAAGTTTTAGTTTTATTGGCAGTAGGCCTCCTGTTTTTTCTTTCTTTTTTTTTTAGTAGATTCGGTCCGCAGGTCGTAGTACAATAACATAATCATGAAATGTTGAACATAAGAAAAATCGAAATGCAGCCGCCGTGTCGCATTTCGTTAGAGGCTTTACGCAAGAGGTCTCAATGCATTGTAGTATTCAGTACACGTTAAAGGTCAAAAGCAGATGATCTAAATTATACCGGAGCCCTCCACTACGCCGTCTCTTTAGCCTGAGTCGTTTCAAAATTTAAACACCACGTAACATTACTATAGAAATGATATAGCTAACCTTGAACCGACCTTGCTAACGCACATAATTGCGAACACTTCTTAAATTCTGTTTTATACTTCATGTACCTGCACATTCATCGACTGGCTCAGCTGGTACGTTGCTTCAAACAATGAGACTAAATACTGCAAAATTAGGCTAATGCAAAAAATTTAGTGAGTCTGAATAAGGCAAAATCTTAGATTAGGATTAAGAAGAAAGCAATGGGACTAACCGTAGCTAAAAAAACCACAGCATTTCACTTTTTCTTTTACGCAGATAAAAAAGCAAAGTTTGAAGCAACAGGAAAGAAAACTGGCTGTTCTAGCAGACGGTGCTCAGAAAATGAATTGAAACTAAGATTTCTTATTTCGTCTGTTCTTGAAACCACTCCTCCGGAGCTAGCGTTCTGCGCACGAGCCCACGACAAGGCAGCTCAGCGGGTCATCGACCTCAGATTAAGGAACCGCTTGCTCACTATAACCGAGCGCGCCTCATACGTCCGGCCGGCTTCAGTAGCAGTAACAAAGCAGGAATCGTGTGAGAGCCTCCCTTGCTTTTTCTTTTTTTTACATTTTTTGCTTGCCTTGTTACCATAACGGAGCGGCTGATCACCGACTGCAGGGCGTATGAGAGCTTTTCCCCGTTTCTGGTTTTCCCCCTGCGCCGAAATAAAAGAAAGATAACAAAAATGCTCGAGAAAAAAATGTAGGCCAGTGAACTCCTGTAACAACAGCAACGTCGCTTCAGAGAACATGGGTCACCCGAACAAAGAGATCCATCAAAGGGTTGCATAAGGAAATAGACTGGTCACCCCTATACGGCCGTATTCTGCCAGAGTCCGTGTGGCATACTGACACTCCGCGTCAAAAGAAAGGGAGAGCCCCGAGGACGGTGGGGGGGAAGATGAATGCGAAGGCCAGATAAGAGCGGAAGGCTGGAGCGGTTCGTTTGCAAGCAAAATGCGATACTTCACTTCGTTATCGGTGACGAAAGTGGACAGCGTGCATTACGAACCGCTGTTTCTCTTAGCTCAGCAGGGCGGCCGGCAAGGAGAGCTTAGAGCGAGCGTGAGAACCCGTCCACAGGGAGGCAAAATTGAGAGAGAGTACGCTCCGTTCCGTGATTTTCACTGCGCAGCAGATCGAATAGTCCCTGTCTTGGACGATCTTGTGAAAAAATTTCTGATTGGAGCTATCCTTCTGGCGATGATGGCAGGTACTAGCCATTGTCAGCAGGCTTACTTCCTGTGTAGGCCGGACCCTTCCGGATTTGATATCGGATTAGACCCATTTCTCATCCAGCAGAGGCTAGAATTTCAATGATTTGTTATTTTCATTTCACCTGGCTTCACTTGCCCTACCGCTGTGGGGCATAATAACCAGACTACTCGAGAAATACTAGAGCATACTGTTTCTTCATAATGACCAGACTACTCGAGAAATCGCCGAGGCTTTCCATATTAACAGGAAGCAAAATGTTTGTGTCAGTAAAACGTCCGTAGCATTGACAAAAAAAGAGGTGACCATGCTGCAAAATCGATAGTGCGTCGGCAGGTTTCACCACGTGCGTGTGATGGGCGCTTTTTACATATGCTGTTATTATTTTTTCAAATCTTTTTGAAAAATGTTTTTCAAATTGACTGTGCGCATGTGCGTACACCAAGTGTGTGTGCATATATATGCTCTTCCGTTCTTCCATTAAATCAGTTGTCAGTTCTGCGCCGTCGTTGTCCACTTCTCCTCTTTGTCACGTTTTTGTTGTGCACTTATATGTCCGTCATGGTTCACCAACTCGCCCAATCAGCCGTTCTTCCACCCCTTGCATTTTATAGCCTACTCCTTATGTGCACTCGATATGTGAACAAGTTCACTTCTTAGATAGAATTACGGGGCTTCTGAACTCGCTAAAACATCAACGCAGTACAGGCAGATCAGCTCTGAAAAGATGTGAAACCATCCGCCTATCTAAGAGCATTTTAACACTTGTGACCGTTATATCGCAAGTAAGAATTATAACTTCAGTGTCATTAAAACTCTCGAATAAAAAATGTACCTATAAAGAAAAATTCGATCCCTAGAGTTTTGAGTCTTAGTGGCCCCGCGACAACTACGCGTTAACTGTTCGCTACATCCAAAAGGCGTCTTCATTGTAAGAACCCTCAAGAGAATCGCCGCGTTTATTGAGCAAAGCAGCACACAACTCGGGTGTGAATTACACGAGACCAGCGAGAAGGGCAAAGCGAAATACAAATGAAAAACCAAAGTTTAAGCCAGGCTTTTTCAACAAAGGACTGGATAAGCCCGTAGCGAGCAAAGCGGTGCACAGCGCTCAAGGGCTTTTCCGCTGGAAACGAACGAATACAACAGAAAGACCAACGCGCGCAGGCACGTGCAAGTCGGCCGCACAAAGCTCGCGTTACAGTGCTCAAAGAAAGGACGCCTAAAGTCGACCCGAACCACACACGATATCTCGCGGCTCGGGCTGAACGACTTTGGAAAAGCAGCCCTCCTTCCCTCCCCACCCGCGTTCTGTTTAGGCGCCGCAGTTAAGGAGTCCATATAGCTCCCCTTTGTTTGACAATGCGCGACCGCACTTGGAGTGAGAGAACCCAGAGACAATGGACGCCTGCTGTGCGTCGCATATCTTCACGCAATCGCTTTCTCGCTCGCTGCAAACAGTTTCTCCATGCCTCCCTCTCTCTCTCTCTCTGGAGTTTCTCTATAGAGTGTCTGCACAAAGTGCAGTCCGAACATAGAACTCAAAAACCGAATCGGAGTTTTGGGTGCGGAATACAACGTGTGTGCTGTCAAAAGTGCTGGCTTTCTTGCCGAGTTCGGTGTGTTTTCCAAGGCAACACGTATGACTTCCGCTGCTCTCGCTGTTGTATAATATATTATGCTATGCGAGAAGCTGTAGGGCGGGCACAGAAAGACGTGCAGCGAAGGTGTGATCATAGCCTCCTGGCTCTTTAGTACTGTATCTTACTATTAGAGAGCGTTTTCATAACGCAGTCGAGTAGCGTAGAAATATACCGTATTACCTGAAAGCCGGGTTGAATTCGTAGTGGCGCCAGTTAGCTCCACCGTTATCCGCTAACAGCGAGCCGGCGTTTCGGCAACCGGAGAGCACCCTCGCCGCTACGCGGGAAGACAGGGGACCCCAACCTCCTCTTTCTGCATGGCGGCGACGGTGGTCTACGCAGTCACGTTGTCTTAACTCGCTAACTGCCCTTGCGCAGGTGATAGCAGTAATCAGATGCACCTATTTAAGCTTAAAGCCTAAAAGCCTCCGCTATGCTAAATCTACTTAATGACTAGTGTCGCGCCCTATCACAGTTCTGCACAGCTCTAACGTACGAAGTGGCTCCGTGTAGCAACATTTGTGGACAACGGTGACAGTAATTATAGTGCGGAAGCTGCATCCTTCTGGCAAATTAACCATAATTTTTGTTCCTGAATTATGCTTTTGATTGCTGCATGCAACTAAAAGCAAATGACGTGTTTGCATTGCCACTGCCGATTTCAAATCGATAAAATTAGAGTTATTTCTCACAACAGAACGCTTTTGCTCTCCGCAGCTAAATTCCTCAGTTGGTAAAGAAAAGTCACATGACTTCGCAACGTCATCAGCCTTTAGACCAACCAGTGCGTAGCGATCAAGAAGACTGGTCACGTGAAGAGCGCTGAGCACTGCACTATTGCAGCGCTATGAGTGACGGCAGGAGCCCGAGTTACATGGTTGATAGAAGTTTTCAAATGTGGCAACTATCAGGTGATAATTTATTTATTTTTTTATACTGCAGTCATACATTTGGGATATTAGTAGGGTGGGGGCAAACAAGGCACAATACAATGGCAAAATAAGAGTAAACTGTGGTAATAAATTTAAAGGGTAAAAGAAAACGCCCATTTCAGAGAATGTTACTGAATAAAGGGAGCAAATGACATCAGCGATAAGAGAAAAACGTAAAGTAACTCGCGTTTTTCGAGTCAGTTTCCGTTCTTTGAAAAGAACGGAATAATTATAACAGTTGTTACGCAGCTGACATGGAGCTGTATTTAAAGTATGCCGATTTCTAGTAGCAGTTTCGAAGAGGTCGGTTTTATAGGCTCCTTTTATAAATAATATAATAGCTTATGTCTGCTGATATGATTTCCCTAAAAATAATTGATGACAGGTTAGTTTTTGTTAACATGGAAGAGAATTTCCGCTTTAAACCATTATAAATAGATGTTACCCTTCGATCTGTATTTTTTCTACTTTATTGATGCTAGTTTCTATATAGGGGTTCTAGATAATGGAAGCATTATCTATGCTCGGAAACACTAATGGTAGGCAAGGAGAAGAAATAAAGGGCTAAATGTTTTAGAGCGCGCCTAAGAAAGAATAGCTTGATGATTGCTATTGTACCTAAATCGACTAAGTGTCTAGACCATGGCAGCTAAGATCGTTGGTAACCCCCAGCCCATGGTATTTATCAAATCAAATCAAACTAAATATATTCCGCAAACAAAAGTTTATAGTTTACGTATACAATCACTTCAGACAGGTTAGTGAGCACTGTTAGCACTGTAGAAAATTTTCAAAGCATTTATGTGTGATATTCACAGAAACAATATTTTTGAAGTTCATTGATGTTTGTCCAGATTCGCAGCACGTGGTTCTGCCTTGAAGACCGTTATTAACCAACGATTGATCAGACTTTTTATGTGTCTTAGAATCATCACAATCATCAGCATAACATTTGTTTTTAACAGGCACATCACGCGCAATTACTTTTATAATCAACAGAGAAAGAAGAGGCCCTACTATCGAACCCTGGGGTGCGCCAGAGTCTACACCTAAACGGTGAGACCAGCGTTCGTTAAGATTACGTGTCGTTTCCCACTTGTGAGGTAGGCTGAAATTAATGTGAGCAATTTTGCATTCTTTAGCAATTTGTCTTATCCGTAAATTAACTTCTTGTGCCAAACCTCATAAAATGCTTTTGAAAAATACACAAATATTGCATCCGTTCGCTTTACTTATCGAAGTGGAGAAGTCACGAACTATTTCAACAACTTTGCGTGAATGTTCTTTTCTGAAACCGTGGCGGCATTTTGTGAAACAAAATCCTTTTTTTTTTTTTTTTTTTCAGAAATTCAGATATGTGACTACACATGATACGCTCTAGGAGTTTGCTAGTTGTCAATGTTGGCGCTTCTGAACTATAGTTCTGAACAGCATTTGTTTTTTAGATTTACGAATCTCTTTAATCCTAGCAGTTCGCCAGTCATTCGGTATCTGGCCTTCGTTCATTGATATAAAGAATAAGACTCACAAATACTGAGCAACCTGTTCGGCATAGCTCTTCAGAAAAACGTTACTGATATCTGGATCGCATGGCTTCTTCACATCGAGTTTCAAAAGCATGTTCATCAAAAGCAGGTTCAGTATAACGTGTTCATTAATAACGACATCAGGAAGGACGAGCAGGTAAAGTGAAACACAGTGTTTGCAGTAAAAAGTGATTTATTGTGTTTGTTGAAAGAATTCGAACTTTCTTTTTTTCATAATTAATATGCGGACCCGTATACCTGAACACATGATATGCTCTCATAATCGGAGCGATCAGCCGGCAAAATTTATTAGTAGGCGTCGAAATACAATAAGGTGAATCTGCTGAGTAAAATTTTCGTTGTATTTCATTATTTTTTTTTTAAATTCATCTCTGGCTCTCCACTTGGTCGAAATTTGGCTCTCCGGAATAAATGAACCGGAGTGTTTTTTGTTATTGTTCTTGCGTTTTCTTCCTCACTTCATGTCGAACGTCTCCCGCCAAGCATTCACCACTGGTCTACGGGTTGTCAGGAGCTATGGCAGGTGACGTGGCCGAGAGTTGTCTAATCTCCGAGTTACTAGGCTCCTATCCTGGCTGGGATCCAAGATTGCTGAACTCAGCCCCAGGTAGACATCTGCTATCATTAAAATATCTCCCTCTCTCTCCGAGGTGTCCAACGTCATGAAACTTTATTGTCCTACTCAGCAGGGTACGAGGCCTGTGGCAGTAGGTTTTGATCCACAACATCCTATAGCTGCTAAAAAAAAAATGCAGAATTGTAGGAAATACGAAACTGATCACCTCGCACTGAAATCAATGAAACCTATATGAAGAACATTGTTTCTAACGCTATCACGTTCCTCTTAAGGCGACATGAGCGTCTCCACAATTATTAGTGCCGATGTAGGAAAGAAAATTAAAAAAACGCCAGTGTCAAGGCAGGAGTGAACAGCCCACTTCCATTATATTCGCTACACCGTTTAGAGAACTAAATTAAAATGCAAGGATTAGAACCAAAGTTAAAGATGCCTTCCAAGTCGAAAAAAAAAATACAGAACTGTGTCAAAAATACGACAAAATATCCTGTCATAACCATCAAATTTTTCTGTAATTCTGTAGTACTTTTCTGTAGTTTTTCTGTAGTACATTTCTGTTGTCTGTTGTTCTGTAGCACTTTTATGTTGTAACGACAGAAATATCTGATGTTACTACAGAATGTTTTGTTGTCACAACAGGTTTCCCGTCAAAAACGCACAGAAATTCTGTCGTAACACCAGAAACCTTTCTGTAGTTTTTTTCGACTGGGTTGAAAGCGAAGACTCCTTTGAAATCTCTCCTCTCATACGTAGCTTCTTCCATTGCGCTTTTGCTTTGCGTCTCGTCTCTAAGGCTACCACTATGTGGCGGAAAGCGCGGTACTCCAGGGGATCGCGAGGCGACGAAACCGTCCTTCGGTGGGGAACCGAACACCTTCGACGTCTGGGCAGTTAGCCTACATACATGGCGACCCACGCTGAGGGGTGATACTGAACGACGGTGGCGGCAGACAGTCGACACCGTGATGAGAGCGCGAGGGCCGCGCTGGGCCTTAATGACAAACACGCGCGAAAATGCACCGGGACTGCACGATCGCGAATCCAATACCGCATCAAGAAGCCGTAAATTCCTTTCCTTCCATTTCTTTTTGCGCACTGGCCACGAACGCGCCTCCGCTGAGCTCGTTCCGCACTGACCACTAATTCGATGCAGCACGAAGTGTACTGAGCTCGAAACAGGCTTACTCGCCAAGGAAACGTCGCTTGCGTTGAGCGAAACAAGCTTGACGCAATGTAATAGGCTAGTGAAGCTCTCCCCTTCAGAGGTGAGTAAATGCAGACTCAGACCTGGAGTGACGTTGTGCAAAAATGACTGGCGTCCTCAAATCGACTGAAACTAACAGATGCCACACTTGCGGCCTATGAGAAGAAAAAGCAGCAGTGTAAGATATCAATGAGGCTAATATAGCCATAACAAAATTGTGAGGCATGAGTAGACCTGCATTGCGTAGTTGCTGAACTCAATTAGTTGAGTCAGTACTACATAGATGTCTCCTACTCATAAAGCAGCACACGTAATAGCTCGGACAGAAGCCGTATTACCAGCAGTATTAGCAGGAATAGCAGCATTATCATCATTTTAAATGGTAGAGATGCTGTACAGTGCGCACTAGCAGGAATAGCAGCATTATCATCATTTTAAACGGTAGAGATGCTGCACAGTGCGCGATAACATTAGCAATGAGTAGTTTAAATTGTCCTTAAAGCCTGTGTAAGTAGGAAAGACTTAGAACGACCACAATGACGCAGCGCATAATTTCTGAAATTGCCGTGGAAGCCGTTAGTAGTTACAGTGGTAGAAAGCAAGAACATGTCCTGCCTGTTAGCAGCGAGATGGAGTAGCTTTAATGGTACATAAAATGTGGCAGGGAAAATATAAAGAGTCCGTATCAGATTAAAGTCGCTTAACTTGGCTTTTTGGTTGTGAAGGAACTTTCCGACAGGCGGAGCAGAAATTGTCTCCCCGCGGCGCATACTAACGCATCACTAAACATAGCAGTAACAAGCTATTGGCTTGCGTTGACAATCCAAGGATTCGGTCCCTAGAGGTACTGCACATATTTTACGCAACATAACCCAGAAGAACCTAAGGACTTATGAAGTGTGTTTCTGGCACCATCTACCTTACTTGACGCTCTTCTTCGGATATTTGAGAAGCTCGCATAAAAATCAGAAAAAAAAGAGCGCGACTAACTGGGTGACTGTGGACCACGAATCGGCGGCAGCTACCCGGATAAAGCGATCGCAAACAGCGTGGCCCCCGAAAACAATCAGTGAGAGTGCCCTTGAGGGGGGGGGGGGGGGTGACCCGGTACGCCATTTGTTTCATTATCGTCCTCCGTAGCCCCAACCAGAATACACACACACCGGCCGCCCATGAACGCACAGCCCTTCTTACGACCTGCCTCACATTTGTGATGCGAAGGCAAAAACTATGAATACAATGGCGTCATGTATACTGCGCCCGCTGCTGGCCCACTGGACTACCAAACAACTGGTGGTGCTCCCTGCCCGACCGTTGGCAGCGAGTCCCGGACGTGACGGGCGGGAGCGTTGTATTCTATCTCCACTCGGCCGGTCAGATTATTTGCACCGTGCGATCGGGTATTATACGCGTCGGGAGCCTTGAATTTTTGCATAGAGACAGAGGGGGATAGACTAAGCAATAGAAAGATAAAGCACCTTTCCATTGTGAGTGCCTGAAGCCTCGTAAGCGTTTCGCCCATTCGTAACGCCCGTATGGAGGACCAGTCATTCACTGGTGGGTCCCTCTTCCTCAGAGGCCGGGGTCGGCCAGGCAGGAAGCGGACAGCGTGCAACGTAGATTCACACGGAGCTCGGCTACCGCTAATTCCAGCTAATTAGCAACGCGAGTCCTTGAAACACGGTCCGAGACGGGAGAGGGCGGGTCTTCACAGAGCCTCGCTCGGCAGCCTGGCTCCTGAAAGGGCGTGAGCACGGCGCACGCAAAGACACACAACGCATTCCTGAATACGTCGCCCGCTCGCACGCCTTCTTTGCTGTCCATCGTAGCCACCCCTTATTTGTGCTGAAAGTTTTCTCTCCCATCTCGCGGCTCCTTTGACTTCCGATAACGGCGTTCTTTGACAATGGGCGTAGCTCGTGCACTGTGACGTCACGTCGGTTCTTTTGCGGTGAGCACGCCGACTCACTTTTGTTTATCCCGAGTCTTTCCCATTCTCTCGTATTCACGACGAGTACGCTGTAGCCGTCGGGGTTATATTGTAACTTAGTCGAAATGCTCCCCCTCACCCTCCCCCTTTTTCGGCTCGACGCCGACGGTCAAGGTATGCGCGAAGAACGTGTGGGACGACGAACGGATGGAGAGTTCGACAGGGAGGGGTTACAGACACGCCCAGGCCGTTCTCCTTTGCTTCTTATTCTCCAGCGGCCCAAAAGCCGCGGAAAGCGAGGGAAGGCTGCTTGGCTGTCACTGTCCTCACGCCACCGCGGTGGCCCTTCTTACCTGTGGGCCGCAACGTCGAGTTTTTGTTGTTTGAAGCTGCTAAACGATGAGTCACCTCCTCTCAGCCAGTAGGTATGTGGCGGAAGAAAGGAACAGTTCTTGGCGGCAGTACGGCCGGCCCAGGAAGCAAAGAAAATAACAAGGAAGGGAATGGCCGGACTCTGCAGAAGGCAGGCCCGTGGAAAGGGAAGGGACAACGCTCTCTTTCCGCTGACGGCTTCTCTAACGGCTTGTCCGTTAGAGCCGTCAAAATTCCTTCTCGCCCATTGTCTCCGCGGTTGCAAGTGGATCAGTGGAGACGCATATATAAGGCTGGACGCCAGCGCCAGAGAAAGCGAGAAGTCCTGAACGGTTCGTGCTAAGAGCAAGTCTGTGGTTCCCTACCAGTGAGATACTCAACGAAGGAGCCCTTCGCTTACCGCCTGGAAACATGCAGATCTTCGTAAGTATTCGCTCGCCGGGAGTTCCTAGTTGGGCGTGTTTTCGGATTTTGAAGCATATAGGTACGTGTCTATTCGAATTTAGCGGAAAGTCGCCAGTTAAAGCAGTGAGAATAGGTGGTTTTGTGGCTTTTAAAGGCGTTAAGGTATCAGTGTTTCGGCGGGTTTGTAAAAACCAACGCCTTAGCTGCACGCTGGTAGAAATTCCTTAGATGGCGTAGCCAGCAGGAGTCATGTAGCTGGGGTCATTCTTGAAAGGCTTTTGGGATAGCGAGGAATTTAAAAGCAAAGTATCAACAGCTGCGCGTCGAAATTAGTAAAGTTCTCCTTAATCGTATCTCAATTACGGTAGATGCGGTTTTACAAAACCTTCAATTTTTGGCTGCCTGGCGAGGAAAACGACCTAAAACATTTTTTACCGGAAAGCACCCGTCCCGAAGCCACGAGACATAAATTCTGCGTTAATGTCGCAGGATTGCTTAAACGCCAATTTCGCGCCCTATGAAGCCGCAGGTTTATGGCTCTTTTGCAATTGGGATCAGTTCACAATGCGATGAACATAACGTGTTTTTCAGCATGATGTGGTTATTCAGAAAACTATGACTGAAATTTTCTTTGTGCGTTAGATTGCAGCAGCCCTACTCAGCCTTGTGGCTTCGACCTTTGGTGGCGGCTACGGTGGTGGCTATGCCGCGGCGCCCCTCGCCTATGGCGCCACCTACGCTGCTCCTGCCGTGGGCTACGGATACGGCGCCAAGACGCTCGCCTATGGTGCTACCTATTCCGCTCCGGTCGCTGCCTACGCCGCCCCTGCCGTAACCAAGACGGTATCCACCACTTTCGCCGCTCCTGTCGTAGGTGGGCACTACGGCGGATACGGTGGATACGGCGGATATGGTGGATACGGTGGATATGGTGGATACGGCGGATACGCCGCACCTGCTGCTGTTGCCACCTATGCGGCGCCAGCTGTTGCCAAGACCGTTTCCGTTGCTCCAGCTTACGCAACTTACGCTGCTCCTGCCGCTGTCGGGTATGGCCTCTCCGGATACGGCTACGGTGGATACGGTCACGGAGGCTACGGCGGATACGGTCACGGCGGATACGGTGGATACGGACTCGGCGGTTATGGAGGATATGGAGCCGTCGCCGTTCCAGCTGTAGCCAAGACCGTCGCAGTCGCTCCCGCCGTCGCCAGCTACGCTGTGCCTGCCGTGGCCAAGACCGTGGCACCTGTCGCAGCTTACGCCGGCCATGTTGGTCACTACGGAGCCGCCGTCGCCGTGCCGGCCGTGGCCAAGACCGTCGGCTATGGAGTTGGCTATGGTGCAGGATACGGCGGCCTCGGATACGGAGCCGGATACGGACTCGGCTATGCTGCGCCAGTGTATGGCCACTACGCGTCGAAGTACTACAAGAAATAAGAGGTGAGCGACGTATTAACGTTTGCAAGGCAGCCCTTGGCTTGTTCTATAAATATGGCAGTCACTTGACGGCCTGCAGCAGGCATCTGACCCCGCTGGTCGTTGCATTGGTTTCGCTGCTGAAAATTCTTGCCAAGTTTGATGTCGAGAACATGGAATTATCTCTCATGGGTTAACTCATTGAAACCTCCCAGTTGCCCCTAGTTCTGAAGAACTTCATTTTTGAGCGAAGGTAACACGATGCAATAACGTATACAGTTTCAGACATGTATACGTCCAGCAAGAACAATTCACTAATATGATTGGCTGGCGGATTGAGTATTTAGAACGGTTGTAAGGTGAACAATCCGTCTCCACAGACTAGGGCTTCGTCGTACCATTTGCTTCTAATCTGTCCCACCAAGGTCAACGTTGAAGTTCAGCGGACAAAATCGCATTTTAAATGGCGCAAAATCTAGAAGTATTAGTAAGTTATAAAATAGCGTAACGATAAAAAATTCGTTATGTGGTCCAGTATTATTTCAGGAAAATGTGACGGCATGCTGAGCCTATAATCTTAAGGCTGAAGAAAACTGGCAGTTCATATTTAGAGCATTATTTTATCAGTGCAAAAATGCGCATAAAAGGAGTTGATCAAATTGCGTCATTTAAATAGCCTTCTGGTGTTGGCTGAAAAATGCAGAGGTATTTAGGGAACTTTAGTCAGCACAGTAATAAGAAACCATGGAGGCAGAAAGCTACAGGGGGCCAATAATTCGAAAAATGGCAGCTAGAGTCGAAGGCGCACAAAAACGATAACTGAAAAACAAGGGTGAATTTTCACAAAATAGCGTTCTGCACTAAAGAATTTGAGTGTTGTCGTCTTTGGTAGTAAAACAAAAGTAAAGGCAGTCCATATCTGCAATCCAAGGGTGCCGAGTCTCGGAGATTAAATCAGATGAAGATGCCGAGCTTTGCAGATGAAATGAGTGTGGTGTATAAAGCACGCACTTTTGAGCGTGCATTTTGGTTAGTCGAAGTTCTGGCGAAACAGAATTAGCCAAGCAAATTTGTTAGGTGTCCACTTACAGAGGACCCGGAGCTAAGGTATGTTTTCGTATTATGCGGTTTCCGAGTAGCCCGCTAAAAACACAGCGGTAGCCCAGCTTTGAATCACGTAATGAACAAGGTTAGAACTGCAGTGAAATGAAATCGCGATGTTTTGAGGGCAAAATACTTTTTCTAGTAGCTCTGGGCGATATTCAAGGCAACGCTTTATATACGCTGCGGATTTTGTTGGTCACAACTTGTGTGCTTTGAATCTCGGCGCATAAAGTAGCGCATCTGGATGAAGTATAGTAGCTCGCTAAGGTCATATAAATTTTGCCATTGTCCCGACTTGTTTACGTGCGGTTAGTAATTTTACCGTTACGACCGTAATCTGGCAGCTAGATTTTATCCTGCGGCCTTACATAAATGTCTGCAGTTTATCGCATTCGGCTTTTACACATTTCACTTCTACTTTTTCTTATGGGCACTACTGAAACTGCCATCGGGACCCGCCGGGGTGGCGCAGTGGTTACGGCGCTCGACTACTGTTCCCAAGGATGCGGAATCGAATCCCGGCCTCGGTGGCCGCTTTTCGATGGAGGCGAAAAGCAAGGCACCCGTGTGCTGTGCGATACCAGTGCACGTTAAAGAACCCCGGGTGGTCGAAATTTCTGGAGTCCTCCACTACGGCGTCTCTCATAGACCTGAGCCGCTTTGGGACGTTAAACCCCACAAACCAACCAACCAACCAAACTGCCATCGGACATTTTAATTTTTAGTTAGTGCATGATTTCTTTGGTTAACTTTGAATGCGTTTAGGCCTTAACTGGGAAACTGAGGAATTTCGTGAAAAAATCAACTCGATCAAAGTAATCCGGCTCACGGGCCTTTCGACAGCTGAGTATTTTGCAGACCTTTGCGCAACTTTGACAGAGAGGTTGCATTTAACAGACAAGCGCGTTCTATCCCGTTCACACTTGCGAATATTCTACAGATAATGGCTGCTAAAAGCCTTTGTTTCCAAAAACTGAAAATGTTGAAATTGCTAATTTTTGTTTTTATCTGGTCTTTTCTCTGACAGCTCACCGTGACCACCTTGTGAGAGGGACGTTGTGGCACTCGCAGATTTCTCGGGCTTCTACCAAGCATCAGCGCATCGGACGAGACTCACCACTGAAACAAGCTTTTGCACTCCTGCTCTTTATTTATTTTCCGGCTCGGCTGACGTGTGCCGCCGAAGCATCTCTCGTTGGAAATAAACATACAAAAAACCCAGACCCATCCTATCGCTTACTCTCCAGCACAATGTAAAACGGAACGCGAGAGCAATCCGGCTGCGACGCGCTCCTAATGCACGCTATTTGAGTTAGGTTGAAAGTCCTTTATTAAATAGGAAGGCTTATTATGACCATGGGTAGGGGTAACGGGGAGTAAATAGTATCTGCGTAATTCCGGTTCCTCAACGGTAGGGTCCTTTGAGCAGCGTCACCTGGCGACAGATAGCGGAAATATTGTAAAAATGAATAATAGCGGGGTTAAAGCTTGCCGCACTCGTTGCTTCACTGGCGCAATGGATTGACACTACTTACCTTAGCCCTAAGCGAATAAAACATCTTTTCGAATCCTGTGAAAGAAGCTTTTTTCTTTTAAATTTGTTTTATTTTTGATTTATCCACAACATTAAATTAAGCTACCAAGAACATTCCTGCGGAGTGTTCCCCTTTAGGTTGCAATATGTAGTGTTTTTATTTCTTAATAGCCGCAAAACCAGCCTTGAACACAGCCACGAGGTGATGGCATGACAATGGTAACACTAATCAATTACCTTCACCTAATCATTTTCTGCCTTCAGTGAGTGTATGTTACCTTTAGGTTGCGTTCAGAGACACCTTTCGGTAATTATCGCTGTTTAGCCCGCTGAGAGACAACCAGTGAGGAGAACTGTTGCGGGACCCTACCGTTGAGGAGACGGAATTACGCGTAGAATCTTCACTGTTTGCAGAAATTCGATGTCAGGAAGTCGTCTTGAATAAGCTCATCGCCCATGCGGCTTGCCCGCTATTTCTTTCTAAAATTTTTCATGCTTTGCATAATTGAAATTAGCAGTCGTGGTATGGACGAACTGGTAGTGCATGCCCGCGCGCTTTCACTAGGACGAATATTGTTTTCGTGTATGCAGCGTGCGATTTTAATTTCAAAGGAATAGCGCGCTCCGTTTGCCTATGTCCGCACCTGTACAGACCCCGCAAAAATATTACGTAGCACGCCTTAGCTACAATATATTTTATTACGCGTTACCTAATATTAGGAGGTAGTTGCATTTTAGCCCACACAGCTGGAACATTGGCGTATGCACCCAAGTAGCTATTGTACTATCTTTGCGGAACAGGTGAGAAATTTACAAGCACCAGAAGCGTGCTCCGTAATATTTTGGCCGCGCCTGTACGCGGCTAGCTGGATCAGGGTGTCCGCTAAATGCTATCGGTCTGTATGTTTTTCAAGATTATGTCATGTGGCGTTGTGGCCCGCGGCTGCAGGCTGCACATACTCGCACAAAATGCACTGCTTAAGCCTATGATGGGACCTAAATGGCGGTTAAATGTTGGCCCGTTCTTCGAAGGCACCTACCTGATGGAGTATTATGAAATACAACAGGGCGGGATTGTTGAAACGGCTAATGCTCAACATGCCGTAATCATTTGGGATATCCTGACACGAACACAACATTACTGGAGTGGACGTTTCAAAGTATGTATTTCTTTGCTACGATACGCAGTCACGACCGAGGCACGGAGTGAGTCGTGTCGCGGTTCTCGAAGCACGAAATTTGCCAAACTTTTGCGATCATCGGGCAGAATAAGTTCGTGAGTGAATGCTGCCGTAAGGCGGGGTCGCCGAAGACAAGGCGAGCGTGCGGCCATGAGAAAGTCGTTGGCCAGCCATCGCCGGTCAGCGGGTCACTAGGCCTGCTACAGTTGCTCGCGAGAAAAAAACAAAGCAATGTCGCTGTCGTGAGCAGTGAAACCGGAAGCACGTTGCGTGAGAAGCGGACGACGTCTCGACAAACAGCGAGCAACCTTCGAGCATTGTGAAGTGAGGCGTTCGAGCATTGTGTGCGGCGGAGTATTGCGACGTTAGCTGCCGTGGCAGGAGGGTAAGAGGAAGTGCGTGAAAACGGATGCCGGCAGATCATTCGCTCTCACTAAACACGTTTCGAACGACGAACCTCTGGAGCCTGGTTCACGCAAGCAAAGTTGCACCGTGAGCGTGGTGGAAGCCAACAGAGTATCGAGAGCAGGTATGCCATTAGCGTATTTCAATCGCCTTCATAGTGGCGTGTTGCGTAATTCAAACCGCAACATAAAATATATGTAAGATGAGGGAAAGGCTCGCAACAGAAATATGTAAGCCATGTAATCAAAACCCTGGTGTCCTGCTTTCAAACTTCAATAATCAATTAGCTATTCCTCGTAATAAAACGCCGCTCGGTGAAGCCAATTGGTGCAAAGCAAGCCTTTAACGAAAGGAGATTTGTGCCTTAATTTCACTAACGCTCCTCAACTCGAAAATAGCATAATGTCAGTTCGACTCTCGCGATGCCCCGTCGGCAATGTTTTGAAATGCAAAAGAAATATCGTGCAAATTGATGCGAAGCAGAGTAGCCATGTTCACTGACAATGAATTTCGATGAAGGCGAAATGCAAGGCGCCAGTTGTGCGATGTGAGCGCGTATTAGAGAAGGTGGGCTGGCCTTGTTTAATTAGAGCTCTCTGTTCTACGCTGTCCCTCACAATTCACATGCCATTCTGTTATTTTAATCTCAACAGACGAACACTACGCATGGGCACTCGACACAACGTCGAGTCGGGAGGCAGAGTAAATAAGGAAGTAACGAAATATATGGCTCTTTGACAAAAGCGTAACAGGAGCTATGTATTCGAGGGAGATCAGAGATTAGAAAAAAACATGCGGATAGCCCAGCTGGATTGATTTGGAGTCTTTCTGGAAAAACCGCCCTTGTAAACTGAACTTTGAAGTATTTAGTTCGAGAGCAAGTCAGGTCCCTCCATCCCACCAGGCATTGTTATTTCAGCTGGCTGAGGTCTTTATCTTACTCTAGAGGTCGCTGGGTTGATTAATTTTATGATTTTCTTTCGTGTCTCACCAGTGTCTTCTCACTGTGACGAACAGTCATTTCTGCCATACTTAATAGCCCTGATATCGGGTCCAAATTCGGTACATCCCCCCCCCCCCCTCATGTTTGAGAAAATAAAGATTTACTAATTATCTGCAACAAGCTAATCATCCGATTACCTGAAAAAAATTTATTTAAGCTATTCGCTTTCATTGGCAGGTGCATACTAAAGTGTGTGTTAGGAATAAAGCTTCCTTTTCCTTTCTCCTCCCTTGCTTAGCGAGGCAAGCTGCCGATCACGCAGCTACGTGGGTCACTCAAGGCCGTGACAGAAAGGCCCCTTTTCTCTTGGCGTGTGAGACGTGCCTCGGGTAAATAAACAAGTACGACTCATGCATCCTGCAGCGAACTAAGGTTCTTGCTCCAAGGAAGTCGTGACATGCTCGAATTTAATGTACCGACTGGCATGGGAAACTCGTGGAAATGAGTTCAGGGTACCCACGTAGTTCAAAAAAAT
Source organism: Amblyomma maculatum (assembly GCF_055883805.1). Lineage (NCBI taxonomy): Eukaryota > Metazoa > Arthropoda > Arachnida > Ixodida > Ixodidae > Amblyomma > Amblyomma maculatum. The sequence continues at coordinate 105,985,349 of NC_139348.1, read as the reverse complement.
GCAACCAGGTAGCGCTGCGCCCATCGTTGCCATGCCCTCATGGCTGGCTACACGGGAAGAAGAGATTCGTGACTCGTGTATGCTTGTAACTGCCTGAAATTCGCCAATATAGGTCTACGAGAGGTGAAGGGCTGATTGAAGGTCGAGAGAACCTTTTATCCCGCAGTCGAAGTGATCTCATTCACGGCGGTGTGCGTAAAGAATAGTAAACAAAACGGCTCTCTTGTACACCGCTTCAGAAGAAAAAACAGGTAAAAAAAATAATATTGGAACCAAACCCAGTTGGTGTTGAACACGGATGTGAAAAGTAAGAGGTGTTACACATTACCCTTTGCCTGAGTTTGTGCTAACTTGGAAGGGTTATGCTCCCTCGTCAAAAGTTCACCAGCCTTTGGGTCTGGCCTTTGAGCAATGTTTTTAAATAATTTATGAACCTTTAAACATAAAATTATATCTAAAGCGCAGGAGAAGCATAGCAATAACGTCCTAAAATGCCAAATAATTGTGTATTGCCGAAAAAGTGACCCGACGTTTGTGGGCCATTTGATTCACATAGGAAGGGGACATAATGCAGGAATATATATCACTGAGAGCGAATTTGTAGTAATGTAGTGTTGCGTTTTATTACAAAAGAGCTATGTCAATCTCACTGAAAACGGGGTTAATAGTAATGCTTGAAACGAAAAAAAAAATTGAAATACGCGCGTCGCCAGTACCGGCCGATTTCCGAAGTAAAATGCTTACGCGACAGATTCATGCTCGCAAATTGTCGAGGGTATGCTACATCACCTATCTATTCCAACAGCTGGTAACCTGTTTCGAATTAAGAATATCACAAGATTTAGTTTACTGCGAAAGGTTTTACATTTATACGCCCGGAAGTGATTTTTGTTATATATTTATGTATTTATTAATTTATTTGCGCATACTGCAGGTCCAGTGAAGGGCCCTAGGAATAGGGGCAACCACTGCAAAACAAAGAGCAAAACATAAAGTACAAAAACATGAACATAAAATTTATACAAATACAAAACTAGATGCAGAAAAGCAGAAGTCAATGAATGGTTTTTTCTAAGGTATCAATGTAAAAAGCGGTGATAAGGGTAGCTTATTCCATTCGGTTATGGTTCGCGGGAAAAAAAGAAAACTTGAAAATGTTAGTTCTGGCAAATTAAGGTGTTAATGATTCGCTGTGTGTATTTCGTGTTGCCCTAGACGTTGTCGGTTTAAGATATAAATCAGGAGCCATTGATAATTTATTATTTTTTAGTAGAAAGAGAAATTTTAGCCTTTGTATTCTGGGCCCAGAATAAAGTATCTGTGTTATGCTGAAGCATTCGTCTAGATGGCGAGTCATAGGTGCGATATTTAGAGAATGTGAACCCTTGCGTTGAATGCTTTCAAGAGCAATAATATTAGTTTTTGTGTGCGGATCCTAACCAGTGCATGCGTACTTAAGTTTAGGTCTAATCATGCTGTTATATTCTAACGGTCTGACCTTTGAAGGAGCTTCGTTTTACTTATGTCGAAGAAAACAAAGGTTACGAAAGAAAGACGAGAATGTGTTTTTAATCCAGTTAAGGCTATTCACCCCGCCGGGGTGGCGCAGTGGTTACGGCGCTCGACTACTGTTCCCAAGGACGCGGGATCGAATCCCGGCCTCGGCGGCCGCTTTTCGATGGAGGCGAAAAGCAAGGCGCCCGTGTGCTGTGCGATGTCAGTGCACGTTAAAGAACCCCAGGTGGTCGAAATTTCCGGAGTCCTCCACTACGGCGTCTCTCATAGCCTGAGTTGCTTTGGGACGTTAAACCCCACAAACCAACCAACCAGTTAAGGCTATTCGTTAGTGTTACACCGAGGTATTTGTATAATTGGACTTCTGAAAGGTTCCGGAAAGGTACTAAGAAACAGATATAAATAATTTATATAGTACGCTCTCATCCCTGGCACGCGAGTTGTCTTTTACATGTAATTTTTTGGGCGGTCTGGCACGTTTATCAGCAACAAAATCGCAAGTAAAGTACACCATCTCATTATCAGACAACCCTTGATAGATCGAAACAGTACATATTTCAAGAGACCGGCTCACAAAAATCAGGTCAAGAACGGAATTAGATGAACCATGAATACGTGTGGCTTGTCCTGCTATTTGTTTTAAATTGCTACACAACATGATATCAAACAAATGGCCAGAATGTGCGCAGTGTCATAAGACAGAAGAAGCCAAATTACAATTAGTACCGGGTAAGTTAAAATCACCAACGAGAAATACGTTATTTTGTTTAAAGGAGGACATGTGTTCCGACAAATCGCGTAAGAACTGAGTAGGAGAATCTGGAGAAGCCGTAAACCCCGAATAGAAAGATGGAAAGGCCCCGAAAAAGAACCTTAAGCGAGAGGTTTTTGTGTTCCGCGATTTGACCAGTTAAAGACGTCTGAATATTGTTTTTAACGATGACCGCCACTCCCCCGCCCCTTGATATCTGTAACGACGAAATACTTAATAAGATGGGGGAAAATGCCTTTATTTTCTATTTCATCGCGTAGCCACGTCTCCGTGATAACAGCAACATGCGGATTGTAGCCAGGAAGCATAGATTCAAGGTTTTCGCTTTTATTGATAATGCTCCGCGAATTTATCTTTACAAGTCTGAATTCTTTTTTTATCTGCTCACTGTTTCAGTCATTCTTACATGTACCGTCTGTTGCAGAAGTTTGCGGCCCAACGCGCCGGGCAGAGGAGCAGTATCGCTATCGAGAGGCGGCGCTGCGCCCGCCGGCGCTGCCTGGTGACGTAGCTATAAAGAATGAGGAGGCTTGTTCTCTTCTCCTCATCCCGCGGTTGATATCGCACATCTTTGCTCTCAGCCGCGGAATGAGGAGAAGAAAACAAGCCTCCTCACTCTTTATAGCTACGTCACCAGGCAGCGCCGGTGGGCGCAGCGCCGCCTCTCGGGAGCGATACTGCTCCTCTGCCCGGCGCGTTGGGCCGCAAACTTCTGCAACAGACGGTACATTGTAATAGCAGTTTCCCCCTTGTTCTTGTGGTGTCATCACATGAAAACATTTGGCCCGCTACGAGCAACTTATGCATTAATTTAACTTACATTTTCTTGTCTCTTTATGGTTTGGCACTCTCCTATAAAAGTTTTCTTTTCCTGAGGGTTTCTTTCGAATAGTCGTTTTGAATAGATACATTATTTCCTTTGGGCTTATATGCGTTTTTAAGGGCTTCTTGTTTTTGTTGTAGTCTTGAAAAAATAATAAACAGGTCTTTGTCACTGATTTTTCCTAACCGATGAATTCTGCCCACAGAAGTGCAATGGACATCAAGTATTTCTGAGAAGATTTCAGTCAGAACCTTCTGTTTTAGGTCAGATTCTGTCTCGTCTGGCTCACCACATACTCCGAAAATGACCAAGTTGGAACGTCTAATGTAATCTTCCATAAAAACCAGTTTTGATTGTAAGGATTGAATAGCGCGTTACATATGATCAATTCGCTCGGTTTGTTTTTAGAAATACGCAAAGCGCGTACTAAAGTCAGATATTGTTTTTTCCAAATTCCCTTGCTGTGCTTAGAGGGCTACAATCCTGGCCGTTAACTTAGTATGTGCAGTGACTAACTGCTTTAGTAGTTCTGAGGCGTCTTCACTGGAATTATCAGGTCCAAGTTTTGGTTCAACATCGCCACATAAGAGCAGCGTGCCAACACACAATACATCGTTGACAATGCTAGTACAGTGATGTGGGCACGGCAGGACCAACATACCGCGGCAGTCACTTCTAAATGTAGTGGAATAACTACCAACCTGTGCAAATCAGAAGAACGAAGCATAAGGCAACATGCCTAGGCGCGATCAGCTGTGCCCAGTGAAGCTGAATCCTGACAATCGGTCTTTTAAACGGAGGCGGTGCGTGTAGAAGGTGGTCATTTCGCCCGACATTGAAATCCCTAGCGTCTGGCATGACATGATCATGATCACGAAGGCACGTGTCAACTGATGCAGTACCTTGCTGAAGGGACAGTCCGGACGAACCGAACAGAAAAACCTGTGCAAAGCAGATGAACGAAGCATAAGGCAACATGCCTAGGTGCGGTCCGCTGTGCCCACTGAAGCTGAATCCTGACAGTCGGTCTTTTAAAAGGAGGCGGTGCGTGTAGAAGGTGGTCATTTCGCCAGACAATGAAATTCCTGCGTCTGGAATCACATGATCATGAAGGCGGTCCGCTTTGCCCACTGAAGCTGAATCCTGACAGTCGGTCATTTAAAAGGGGGCGGTGATTGTAGAAGGTGGTCATTTCGCCAGACAATGAAATTCCTGCGTCTGGCATCACATGATCATGTAGGCACGTGTCAACTAATGCAGCACCTTGCTGAAGGGACAGTTCGGAAGGACCGAGCAGAAATATCGGTTCAAATCTAAAGAACGAAGCATAAGGCAACAGGCCTAGGTGCTGTGCCCCCTGAAGTTGAAATCTTGCCTGTCGGTATTTTAAGCGAAGGCCCGCAAAGGTCACGTGGAACGGAGGTGGTGTGTGTAGAAGGCAGTCATTTCGCCAGATTATGAAGTCCGTGGCGTCTGGCATCACATGATCATGAAGGCATGTGTCGACTGATGCGACACCTTGCTGAAGGGACAGTTCGGACGAACCGAGCAGAAAACCCTGTGCCAAGCAGAAAACGAAGCATAAGGCAGCATGCCTAGGCGCGATCCGCTGTGCCCAATGAAGCTGAATCCTGACAGTCGGTCTTTTAAACGGAGGCGGTGCGTGTAGACGGTAGTCATTTCGCCCGACAATGAAATCCCTGGCGTCTGGCATGACATGATCATGATCATGAATGCACGTGAGAACTGATGCAGCCCCTTGCTGAAGGGACAGTTCGGACGAACCGAACAGAAAAACCTGCGCAAAGCAGATGAACCAAGCATAAGGCAACATGCCTAGGCGTGGTCCGCTGTGCCCACTGAAGCCCAATCCTGACAGTCGTTTTAAAAGGAGGCGGTGCGTGTAGAAGGTGGTCATTTCGCTAGACAATGAAATTCCTGCGTCGGGCATCACATGATCATGAAGGCACGTGTCAACTTTTGCAGCACCTTGCTGAAGGGACAGTTCGGAAGAACAGAGCAGGAATATCGGTTCAAATCAAAAGAACGAAGCATAAGTTAACAGGCCTAGACGCTGTGCCCACTAAAGCTGAATCCTGACTGTCAGTATTTTAAACGAAAGCCCGCTAAGGTCACGTCGAACGAAGGCGGTGTGTGTAGAAGGTAGTCATTTCGCCAGATATTGAAGTCCCTGGCGTCTGGCATCACATGATCATGAAGGCATGTGTCGAATGATGCGACACCTTGCTGAAGGGACAATTCGGACGAACCGAGCAGAAAAACCTGTGCAAAGCAGAAGAACGAATCATAAGTCAACATGCCTAGGCGCGGTCCGCTGTTCCCACTCTATAGTACGTGAACATAGCCAAAAAGAATCAAAGCGCCAGTTTTTTTTTTAAGAATAACAAGAAGATGGTTTTAAATCAGTGTGCATTGAAAGAAAATATAGTCAAATACGCATATCTGTTCGTAACCGAAAAAAACCTTTAAGATGGTGTTGCTTAATATTTGCTGTATTAAATGCATATTGCTGCTGTTAGCATTAATAGTGATAAAAATTAACCATACTCCTGGTTTCCTCGTTGCAGCCTTGACTGCCCCCTCAATTCTAGCAGACTATTGATGTTACTTAAGAAAATTCTAGTAGCCATAATTTTTTAAGGAATAATACGCATCTGTCAAGTGTCACACTGATCTATATGTGAGCAATTCTCTTTTGTACTTGAGATAATGTAGTAGGGGCACGCAAAATCTCAGGATTACCGGCGCCTGTTTATCGTGCCGTGTACAACGCGTTTATTATTATTTTTTTGCACATATAGAGAGGATGCACGCGTACGCAATTTTCGGATGAAACTCAATAACGTGTATTGTGCATTAGCACATATCGCAAATTCAAGCCATGGCTTAGCATGTGCTTGCTCTACCACAGTATTCTGCCTGTGTTTTCCAGAAGAACTGCAATATCTGTTTCATAATGAACTTACCTGACAAAAATGTCCTTGCGGCCTTTAAGGGATGCGACTGATTTAAGGACAGAATCTGATAAATTTTAGATCTCCACCGGAATAAAACGCGTACCCTGCAGTTTTTGTTACATGCTTGTGTCGTTCCTAATTAGTAGTGCCTGCCTTGGCTCGTACAATGAATCGACAATTTTTCCGACACTTTTTTACGAAAAGGAGGAAAAATCGAAATAAAATTTTAACTTAGAAGAAAACTCATACCAACAATTCCCCGTTTTCGAATTACGACTGCCACATGAGTGGCAGGTATTAAGTGGACCCGACGCACTTCGCGCTAATGACATGTATTTTGACTGTCGTCACAGCAATGGTTTTTCTCAATGCTTTTCTGACAGTTTTCGGTCTGCCAATACATGCACTGCAAATATCCTACAAAGCTAACCTCTCCATGCAGGTTTCAAGGTTTATGAAGCTGTGTCAAAGACCGCTGCATGCCACTCTCACAGCCTGAAGACGCGATCAAGTTGATCTTTGACTTTCTTTGCTTTTATCAGCTAATAAGCTGATGATGATGGAATACCTTTTCTGGGACGCAGATTCGCGACACTATGTGATCTTACTAAAATTGATTGGAATCAGATATCCCCTGTAGGTACAAGATGACTGAACAGTATCCTTCACTACGGCTTAAGTTTTGCAGAGCCAGAAAAAAGAATGCCTTGTGGGTTTGCGACTGCGTCAAGAATGTAAGAAAACTCGATGATGAGTTTGTCGATCTCCTTGCATAATTCCGAAACCACCCAGAAGCTAAAGACAAGGCAGAAACAAATAAAATAAAAATCAATTACATCATGCCTCCTAACTCGCGGCGGAGCAATGGTTAGTGGTTTTCTCTCTTTTTTATTAACTTCCTTGCATTATGGAAGGAGATCCAGAAGTGCAGACGAGGTAGCTGAGGCTGACTTGCACAAACCATTGCTAACTCTGAAGACTTGAAGGGACGGCGCAGTGCTATTTCAAACATTCTGTATTAGAGCACCCCAAAAAAGCACCTAAACCTCAAAAGCTGCAAATTTGCGTGACTTACTCCTTTACGATGTCAGTTTTTTCTCAGCTTGACCAGTGGTTTGTGGCGCACTGAGTGCTCGCCATTCACGCAAGGTGGAAAACAAATCAAACAAAATATTTCTAGCATGTGGACGTTTTGAGTGCCGGATACTAGTGCTGTGGTAGGAAAAACAAAGTGCAGTTCTCACGCCCGAGCGTATGCTAGAAAATGTTGCAGGCTGAACGAAAATAAAAATAGGCAAACAGGAAACTTCTTTTTTACGAGGCAACAGACTCCAGCTACCAGAAAAATGTGAAAGAGCGCTTCAATTTTCAAACGAAAGGGAACAGACTGTGAACGAAATTGATGCTGCCGAGTATGCTTTATAATTCCTAACTGCGAGACCTACTCCACGTGCGCATCGACGAGCAGAACGGCGTATTTTTCCCAAGAAAGGGCCTTAGACGTTTTGTGCAAATGATGTGGTGCAGTGCGCATTTATCATTCAACGAGATGTGCACCATGTGAGCAACAAGAAATAAACCAGACCACTGTTTTTCAAAATAAAGTACGTAGATGGTCAATTAAATATATGCGTCCGAGTATGTATTTGTGGAGACCCAACAATGAATCGTGTCTGTGATTCATCTCCACAATGCACGAGACGTGCTTGGTGTGAGCCCCAAAATTTAACCAGGGCAGTTAAAAATGGTAAAGGTTTTCAGTGGGCTTGAACGCCAACACTTTTTTATAGTTATCGGGAATCTTACGTCTGTCCTCTTGGACTGCACGCTCAGGGCTGTTCGCAATCCACCAGCTGGTTGTTTCGCTTGCTGGGAGGATGTAACGCATTTTACGTTGTCTTCTGCTTTGCGGCAACAATATAGTTAATGCTGCCTGGGCAATAAATATTACACGCAAGATGATGTGACGAAAAAACAGACAAAACAATAAAGGCTTCAGAGGTTTTCTTCCGTGTTGCTTACACTAAACTGCGTGTTATTTTAAACGTGCTAGTAGCGGGTAGAATTGCGACCGCAATTTACAAGACCCTCTTAATGTTTTCACAACTATGGCATCGCGCCGTCTTTTAACTGCCATGTACGTCATGTTCCTAAAATTCTATGCCATAGATTCCAATGGGTAGGGCGCCAATGAGAGAAGATTCGCACTTGATTAACCCTTCTGCGGATTACGACTTCTGTCAAGAGAAGCAGGCTCTCAAATAAAGGAGACTAGTATGCTTAGTTCACTGTTATGGTGGAAAGCACATAAAAAGAAGTACTTACTTTTTACGATTGAACCTAAATATTGATCTACGTTCGCAGTTTCAAGATACCCCTTCATGAATTTCCTCCAACAAGGATGTTTAGAGTGCGTTTACTAGAAGCGCAGTTATTTGAAATCAAAACAGTTTTTTGTCTCCTTTATATTTTTCTTTTTTCCTGTCCTGGCACCAAGGACCGCAACACCTTCGCTGACGTAGCCATGACATATGCTAATTTGTTTTTCCATTACCTATCTCTCGAAGTCATGGCGCACGGTATCGACTGACCTGCTGAGGCCATTAAGTCATTCATCATCTGCACGTAATTGTAGATTGTGTTTTAACGATCAGTTGCATGGAGGTTCATGCTATACCTACAGGTCTCTGAAAAACAACAGTTTTGAAACACAAACGATTAAGCAGGTCAGGAAAATGGCTCGGGCTTCAAAAAGAGAAAGAAAAGATTTAACGCCATTTGCTAAGTGTTGCCGCAATGTCACTGAATACGCTGAAAAACGATATAACAATTTTCAGTTTTTTTATTTTTTGTATGCTCCTTTTACAAGGAACGAATAATTGTCATTCAAATTCTTGAAGGTCAGCGTGCATTAATGGAGCTATAGTAAGGGACAAAGAGCGGTAAATATTCTGTCACGTCGTCATGATGGCATTATTGAACATTTCATAAACAACTAAACTATCTCCCATAGCGATGAGAGATTACAGTGATCAGGAAAAAATGGCGCTTGGTTTAAAGCTACGTTTACTATCACCAATATCTCTAACGAGCCTTAATCCTTTCGCTTTTAACGCTGATTGCCTTGAGCATAAATCGGATTGCGACACGTAATATGCCTCCCAGGAGGAAGAAGTTAAGAAGAACCGAGATAGCGACGATGGTTACCATTAATCAACCAATATGACGCTATTTATCAAATGCTATGCGCATCTCCGTGGCCTGGCCGGCAAAAGACATCTGAATCACGACCGCCTATAACCTTGGATTTGACAGGGGATTACAGGATTAACGGCATTGCGTGTTTGGGTGCATGAAGCAGTGGACCGCCAATCGCCCAAGCAACCTCACTGCGCATCGTCCGTGCGAGGGCAATTAAATGTGACTTAAGTCCATCGTGAGGCCTTGTCTATATGGCACGTGGGGCTGGAGGGCGATGTCAAGTTCTAATGGCGCGAAGCAGCTACAACGACACGATGCCCGATGACCGCAAGGAGAACTGGTCAGGCTTAGCTTCTTGTTGCTTTAGAAATGGGCCTCAGCGCCACCTTAATAAGTGGGATCTCATAATCGTTTAAAGCAGAAGTACACGGAGAAGCGTTTTGTTTGATGGACAATTCAATGAAAACAGCTTAGACAACAATTATTGCTGCATGAAAGGTCATGGTAACTTACGATGCCAGGTCGAGAAAGGACTTCCTGGCATAGCAAATATGAGTGGTACTTGCATTGGGGCTGTGCCCAATCTCCCGTGTAGACAAAAAGATTTCAACCTCACCACCTAAGAAACAACGGGAAACGCCAGTGGAAGATATCAGTGATGTTGCAAGTAGCGTGCACTAAACTGGTAGAAGGTTGAGAGGGGGGGGGGGGGGGGGGAGGGTATGCAGAAAGCGGTTTTATTTTTAGAAACTTTTGCTGAAAAGGTTTCTGCCTGGTAGTAAGCAATGATGTAGGAAGCAGTATGCTTGCTACCTCAAGAAGGTAGTTATTAGTACCTTCAACTTCGACGCTGGACTGTAAAATAGAAAACAATGTGTGCATCTTGTCTTCTGAGCTTCTAGGTTCGATTGTAGTACATCAATATAAAAATCGGCGGCCTTTTGCTCCCAAGGCAATCTCTGAAGCTAAGAAGTTTTATTATGTGGCATTTATTTATGTACGTCTGCGCACGTCTTCCAGTAGCGTATTGTAATATTTACCACCACCCCTCCACGTTCAGTGCCGATATGGAGCACAGTGGAAACAATGCGGTGTCGGGCAGTTTTACCATAATAGCTTTAAAGGAACCGTTCGCCAAAAATCTGGCGTTGGTGGCCCGCCGGCGTTTGTGCCTTGAGCGAAACATCACAAACAATACGCAGACAAGCGGTCGCTGACAGTAACTGGACGTATAGGGTATCTGACATTACGTTTGGTAGGAGCTGCCAGCTCGCGCCTCTCCTTTAATATGAGAGGGTGATCTCAGAATCAACCTGTCATGATTGTTCTATTCACGTTACCTCTAGGCCACACAGGCACGTTGATACGGCTCGGTTAGGGCGGGGATTTATATGAGGCCAAGGAGCTTACATTTTCGTGTCAAACCCTTCAAGGCAGAGCTGATATGTCCGCAATATTTCTTTTTTTTTACTGCAGCGGGTGCCACAAAATTAACGTTTATGAGAGGGGCTGGTGTAAGGCAATCATTACTTTTCTATCGCTTCCCCCCCCCCCCTTTAAGTGGATTCGTACGCAGCAAACTCAGTACAGCCAAACCGAGGCGCAGGTGCCTTACGTTCTAGTAGAACTCAAGTGACGACACCATAGGAGAATATATTTCCATCGAAAATCTTGATAATCCTCTGCCAATCAATTTTATGTCCGTCGAAGGCTCCCCCAGGCATTGCAACCCCAATAGATTAAATGAAACGCATTATGGTGCCTCAACTTCTCTGTCAGAATGAAAAACATTATGTTCTTTAGAGCATGCGTCTTCATTTCTCCCTGTCTTCGACATGAATTTTCTTTTCTAAAATGAGGAGAAACTTTAGAGTGGGAGGGATAAGTAAAGTTGCAACATTAGCACGAACAAGGTTACCTTAGAAGACGTTGAAACAACTCATTGGAGAAATTTACAAAAACAACACATTTAATTTACCATTATAATGTTTCTCTATACTGTTTAGAGTTTTGAATCACTTTGCCATTTAAGCAAATTTATTCATAATACAGCTCCAAAATGCTGTATAATGGACGGTGTATTAATAAGAGACTACAGGAACACCGGAACAACTTGGAAAGTGGAAAGGACAAAACGTTTCTGGTATCACATTGCCAGTCATGTGAAATAATGAAGAAGGAGAAGAAGAAGTGCACTCCTAAGTTTGACAGAGTTAGGATTTTATATCGCCACAAAGAGAAGATAACGAGAGAGATAGTGGAAGCATATTTTATTTCAACGGACAATAAGTGTATAAGAAGACTTCTCTTGCTCTTTCAAGCAAAGAGGTGTCTTTTTAAGTGATTTTTTAAGTAATTTTTTATGCAGCAGGTGAACCCAGGGGTTGTTTCACGTGACTGTTTCGTTTTCTTCATGTTTGTTTTTTCTGGGCCTTGGAGTAAAGGGCTTAGGCTTAGTTGTGAGTCAGCGCTTGTACTGTGGCTTTCTTGTATCTTGTCCCTTGTCTTCGTGTTCACGCTGTTTATATAAATAATGAATAAGTACCAACTCGCCCAACAAAGTATCTTGGTAATCAAAAATGCGAAATGCGCAAAAGGCTACATTATACTTACTTACTTAGAAACACACACACACACACACACACACACGCACACACGCACACACGCACACACGCACACACGCACACACGCACACACGCACACACGCACACACACACACACACACACACACACACACACACACACACACACACACACACACACACACACACACACACACACACACACACACACACACACACACACACACACACACACACACACACACACACACACACACACACACACACACACACACACACACACACACACACACACACACACACACACGCGCGCGCACACACAGGCTAGCTGTCTCAGAGTCCCACCTCTGACCTCCCTGAGCAGACATTAAGGTTTTTATCTAAGGTGCAAATCGCCACAGCGAGATGACGCATCAATAAGTCCAAAATACCTGCTATTCATACCTCACGTTGCGAAGTTGTCACTGCATGAAGGGGCAGCGTTTTGGCATCCGTGCTGTGAACAATCGTTCCCACCTGTGATAGTCTATTCAACCAACTCCTGAGGCTCATTCTATCCGTTTACTGAGTGATTTTAGAGCTGAACTAAATATTTTTTCTTCAAGTGCGATGAAATTATTACAACTGATATCTCAACGAACAACGCTGGCCTGATAGTTAAAGACGATTGTGAATTGTTCACGTCACTTTTCCGGTGACATCACAGGTACATTTCCTTGTGAGCATATGTACCTGTGACCAGGTCGGCCGCTAAGTGAACAGAACCGGTTATACCTTACCAATGAAACCTCTTGTTGCTGGCGCGTAAATGTAAGGTGATATGTGACTTCGTACCCGAGACGAAAAATGAATGCATAATCACTTATATACATAAGTACGCATCTTTTGTGTATTAAAAACATCGAAGGTTATTCCCATGCCGTTCAATCATGTACGAGATCGATTTTGATATGGCGTGCCAATGTAATCCCAGACAACGAGGTTCGTTTTGCAATACCCAGCATGTTCCTTTCTGACAAGAGTAATTATCTCCTTGCTTAAATTCGACGTTACTTTCAATGCACGCGCATAATTTGCCCACGACTGTACACACCAGTAAGTGCTGATTATTTTAGCCTATGCATCTTCAATGGATAGGATACACTAAAATAAAAGCAAACAATCGACCTTCCTGGCTTCTCCTTGTGACGCTATGAAAATACAATTATTGTCTTCACCCTTTTCTATTTTGATTGAGCTCATCTGTTCTGCTGGCTTTTTTTCTCCTGTGGCACCTTGTTCGTTCTAGTACAAGCGTGGTACGTTGTGGGACGAGACAGTAGGCAAGCTCGGGACGCTTCGGCACATAAGAATTCTCTGCACCTATGATTGACGACGTTACATACGCTAACACAACGGCCCCAAGGCCGGCCTCGTGTGTGAAGGCGGATTTGGAAAGAGATGCTGGCGCTGGACGTTCTGGTAATGAACAAGTACCCAGGTGAGAGGTGGGAGGAAGGCGAGTTTGCAGTAATGCCATTTGGCTTTGATCCGCATTCAAACCACAAAGCGATGGCGAAGCAGGGTGAAAGCGGTTCGAAATTGACAGCTTATGCTTCAAGGTATTTCATGTCGAGTTAAAGCAGTTTTGAACACTGTCACCAACTAGTTACTGTGCTTTAGTCGATGTCCCTATACATCACGGCTTTGTTCTGCGAATATGGCTTGTGCTCAGTGATTGAAACTGAATGAAGTCTATCGGGGACTGCATGTTTGATAGTGCAAAAAAGAGAATTTACAAACTTACTGCTAATAGAAAAATTTACAGCCCGATTAGCGAACACCCGTTATAGTGCCAAGCATTGACATCTTGATAGGCTTGGTGGGTTTCCCATGTAATTTACAAGATATAGACAGAGAAGCATTGGCATGGAATGTTCGCGCATTGTCTAGTCGAAAGGTCAGTTAACGGAATTCTTTGCTGTCGGCGGTTTCAGCATGCTGTCATTTCTCACAATTAGGACATGCCTGCGCAACGTTCAGGGTGAGTCCAAATAGATGTACGTTATGGGATGTATGAGCTCCTTTGGGATCATGTGCGAGTGCTTTCAGAAAAATGAACCCCTAGTTGTCATGTGTCGAGATGTACTTTGTACAATAAGGGCTATGTGGGAGAGGGCGGGGAAGAAATGGTGCGCTTGTGTGTTTGATTATGTAAGCCGCTAGAATTCGAAGAGCACACTGAGATTATATTTTAGCTTATCCTTCTTAGTGGAAGTCGGAAAATTGCGGCCTCTGCGACTGTTCATTAACATGAGACTAAGGCGATCAGTGGGCGTAGTGGTGATAACGTGGTAATGATAGGACTGTATTTTAAAATGGCATGTTTCGTATATTTTAATCATCTGCCATTAGTGGCCACTTCCCGGCGCCATTTTTCAAGCGAAAGATATGCGCTGCGTTCGGCTCTGGGTCATCTTGACAGCCGTTCTTTCACAGAGGAGAAAATCCTCGGCCCATGGCCACAGAAGGCGTCTAACGGCAAAGCCTTCAAAGCACTTATGTGTTTTATGAGAGACATAAACTTGATTGAGAAACTGTGACTGTGCTCCTCGCCGCCTTACCTTTCCTATCATTCTCTTCTATCTTTCTCCTTTAAACCCTCATTCCCCTTCCCCAGTGCAGGGTAGCAAACCGAAAGATTTCCTGGTTAACCTCTCTGTCTTCTCTCTCTTTCTCTCTCTCTCTCTCTCCCGGCGCCAAATGCAGATTTAAAGTACCTGAACATAAAAGAAAATTCCTTGAAAGAATGAACGGAAACATTACCTGACGCTGAAACATTACCCCATACTGCGTGAACATGATACTGCAATCACTGTCACTATACTTTTCGCCCCGAAGGCAAAAAAAGGGGGGGGGGGGGAGCTTTCGCTTTCTACCTGCGTTGGCGTGGCCATTTCGTATGGAGCGCTTTCGCGTCAATGTGTTTTCTCATCGTACAATGTGTTTCTCATCGCTCCCGCATGATGGCGCCGCAACCTCCTGCAAAAGGCGTATTCGTAACCACCAATGGGGTCCACTGCTTTCAGATCGCTTCACTCGTTCTTTTCATCTCGCATGGAAAGTTTGCCTTCATTGATTTAACCTCAAGCGCACAGCACTGAAGGAGAGCAAGAAGAGCACGTGTTAAACATTCCATGGCAATCCCACAGAAGATGTGAGCCTGCGATGAGAAACAGAAGGAAGGCAAGAGAGAAGTAAAGATTTACACAGACCAAGCAACCTGTGGCAAAATGAGAGGGGATAAACTGAAAACAAAATAAGCATATCTGTAACTAGAATGTTGAGATGCGAGCGAAACTGCATCGAGAGGCAGGCACGTCGCTCCCATCATAGAACGATTTTGTAACAAAAGACAGACAGCACAATGCGTTGTTATTACAGTGAGCGCTGGAAACGCAATGAAGAACCGATTCCAAGACTAGTTAACATGAAAAAAGCTGATTAAAATATCTCTATTAGAGCTCACATATTTACGAGCAGACAGAGGCGAACAATGTTCGGTTAGATACGGGGCCGGTAACATCAGAATATCTTCTGGTTATTTTTAGGCGCCGCATTCGACGAGTATCGGAAATTAAAGAGTACTCAGGGGTAAATGGATTTGCATCTTAAAAGTGAACAATGGTAGAACAGGGAGTGCGTTCCTGTAATTTGGCCTTAATGGCGGATTTTCAGTTATAGATATGTGAGGGAAAGTGTTATGAAAAGTAATTGGGTATCATCGACTTGAACGAAATGCAGGCAACGTGATGGGATCGTGAAACGTGCTTCATACCAGGTATATTAAAGCCGGGTTCAGGGATTACGCTTTTCAAGCAAGGCTATATGTGCCCTGGTTTGCCAGCAGCCTTTTTTTGCCTTGCGCTGAACTATTCCTTGTCTCCACCTAGCCACGTGACGTGTATTACGGCCGTCTAAACATCACTTTTGGATTACATGGCTCTGGCATTGCGAATAATAACGAAAGTAAAGGTAAATCAGTTTAAAGTAAATTTCGTTGTTTGCATAGCCCACTTTATTCCTGGATGTTACACTCACGTCGTTAACTGACTGACGTGTTATGTATGTATGCATCCTGTGGCATTAACTTCAGCATTTCTTTCTTTTCTCCCTTGTATCCGCTGAAACGTAAATAGATAGAATACTTAAAATGATAAATATAAATAAATTATAAAACAATGCTCGATAATTCTTTATTATCTATGCCCGGCCCTCCATGTAGGTACGCGGTTTGCTTCACGCAAAATTCTCCAGCGCTTTCCAACAACTAGCATTCTTCACAACTTGTTCACAAACATCAGCGCTGTGTTCATACTTGCACAATGCTTCCAAGCACGAAGCATCACAAATATCACGCCTGTGACAATATTTGCAGGAAATAGGGGGCACTTTTAGTTGTTCAGAGAACTTACAAGAAAAAAAAAAAAGGAGTAATAAGTCCTGGCTTGCCTGCCTTAGGTAGGCCTCCAAAAGTCGGGCTGAAAAAATTCAGGAAAATGCAGTTAATGAGCTGCTGTTAAACAGTTCACGTGCCATGGAGCGATGACAGAAAAGCGAAGTTTTTCTCATGGCCCTAGGAGACAACCTTCAAATCAAATTAATTAAGCTACAAGCTGCGGTCCTGCTCAACGTATGCCCTGGGGAGAACTATAACAACGTCGTGAAGGAAGCAATAGCGTAATGTCATCACGTACTGG
Source organism: Amblyomma maculatum (assembly GCF_055883805.1). Classification (NCBI taxonomy): domain Eukaryota; kingdom Metazoa; phylum Arthropoda; class Arachnida; order Ixodida; family Ixodidae; genus Amblyomma; species Amblyomma maculatum. Next base: position 105,968,739 of record NC_139348.1, on the reverse strand, counting down.
TAACATAGGCAAAATCATGCAGCGGCTATCCCTCCGAGCCTGTTGTAATGAGCTTCGCGAATCTTGCAAGTTTCCACCGACGCCTGTCTACGCATGGTACGCCGGAGAATGCACGCTCATGTAGGCAGCTACGAGCTTTGCATGTATGTCGGCATTTTGAGGATGAAAATGGACAATAAAAAAAAAAAACAAGATTCATAGCGGGGAGAGCGCAGAGAAACTAGAATCGAAGGGGACAGAAAAACTGCGGGTGGTTGCAGCTGTTACGTCTTTCAGCGCTTAGTAACACCTTCGGAGCGGCAAGTTTTCCTGAGTGGGACTGATATAGCGAAGGCTGGTTTAGAAGCAGACGCAATGTTACGACGCGTCTTGCGTTAGTGCATGGTTAAGAGCTCTGTAGCCGTAGTTTTTGCTTGTGTGTGATTTTATATCAGGATTCTTATCTTTCCGCTCAGAAGCGAGTGATATGATTGTCAAAGACGGTGCCGATTGCTGTGTGATTTTCACGTCGATTTTCTTTTTAACGATTTAACGAGGTTAAGTAATAATGCAGTACGAGTTCGCTGCAGAGATACGCGGATAGGTGCGCCACAGTTTGTAGCCATCAAGATACGGGTGATTGCACGTAACCTGAGCCAAAGATAAAATAAAAGCGGTACACCACTCCTGTTAGAACATTTACACACTGTTTCGTGCCATCTGGAATTACTCTGAATATTTTTGATTACGCTGAAGTTGTTGCGCAGCTTATAATATTTAAGTATCTTTTCATTTTTCATTTCAAGCCTATCGCGCTTCATTAAGCTCTGAAACCAGTTCAGAAACAAGCGACCTAATGTTTTTAGCTATGTATCTCCTACGCGGTCTCTTTTTGAGCACGTAATAAAAGCCACAGAAAAATGAATTAACCCATCTGACTGCGGTTTTGTGTTGTCCACTGCATTGCCGGGGATGGCGTTTTGAACGAACGCAGCAGGCGCTTTTTCAATCTTGAACTAAACGCCCAACGCTTCTGTCAGCTATAATCCTGAAAATTCACCAGCCCATTCTTGTGGAACCTGAGAAGTGATTGCCGAAACTCGCGTTAAGTGGTATAGAGGCCACCGGCATCCTGGAAAGATGGTGTACTTCATGAGCCACAGAGCAAAAAAGGAAAAGAGTGGTTTGTGGTTTGTGAGGTTTAACGTCCCAAAGCGACTCAGGCTATGAGAGACGCCGTAGTAAAGGACTCCGGAAATTTCGATCCCCTCGGGTTCTTTAACGTGCACTGACATCGCACAGCACACGGGTGCCTTACTTTTCGACTCCATCGAAAAGCGGCCGCCGAGGCCGGGATTCGATCCCGTATCCTTAGGAACAGTAAAAAAAAAAAAAAAGGAAAAGAAAGGGAAGCAATGCGGTCGTGTAGTTCAAGGTTGCCTTTGTCTTCTGTATTATTAGATTGCACAGTCCGTCGAAATGAGCAGGCATCACTCACGTGAGCATGGTCAGGGAGCAAGTTTAGTGCGTTCAAACGATGGCTAGGAATCTCGTTAGGAAGCATCGTTTTATATTTATTTTTTCACTTGTTAGATATTATGGGCTTTTTTAAATTCTCGGAAAAAGGACCATCGCAGTCGTCACGCTGCAAATTGAAATCGGACGGCTGTTTCAGAACCACCTGTATAACTTAGGGCAACGTATCTGGGATTAAGATGAATAATAAATATTGTCTATAATAATACCTACCTTATTAACTAATTACATGAAATACAAAAAATGCTTTTAGGAGTGTCAGATGACTGCAAAAAACGAGCCGATGTGAGACAAGGCGACACGTGACCAAAGCATAGGACTGTCCTCTCTACACAAACGCACATATGCAGACATTATCGTTCATCATTAGAGTTTATAAACTTTACTGATCCCACTATTCAAAATTCAAAATATCGTTGGGTAAATATCATAACCGAAGTTTAAGAAAGCTAATTAGTCAAAGTAGGAGATTTGTTGCAAGCTGTCAAATTTATATCACAATAAAGCAGCAAGGCTCGTGAAACCAACGACCTAGGTACTGTGAAATCATTTAGAAATTCGAATATATAAATGGCGTAAGAAAACCAAGTAAAAATTGTCAAGGTTTAGCTATGCTTAAATATATTAAGGCTTACGAAAGCACTTTTTGGTATAGTTCGGAATGGGTTTGCTTGGCGGCTTAGTAATCGGAGACCAGCACACATTTGTTCAAGGTGTTAAACGTATTTAGGTGGTTAGTTTTTTGGGAAAGGAAAGGCTGGGTATCTTACTCATTTCTCGATGAATTTCCACAAATAAAATAAATGGCGTAGCTTTGAAGACACTCATGTTGCCGGTACGAATACTGATCGCAGACTAGTCTTCAACTTAATTGCCCATGGATGCCAAGAGAGAAACGAGAATGGTATGACATCGCTCCAAACGCTGCGCGAAGGACGATTGCGTTAAAGGTCTGACACGGATTTACGTTATACTTTTGTTGCCACTTCATGCCCGCACTTCTTGTTGACGGCACTAATTAGAGAATGAAGGTTCTCATTTTAAAAAAAGAAAAACAACACTGTGTGTAAAACTGCTGCAGACGACGCCCGCATTAGTTTGCGTGAAAGCTCGCCCTGTTTTCCAAGTAAAGGATGCTAAAATTAGCCAAAGAACAAATCGATCGGAGAGCACACTTGGATCAAAAGCTAGAGCTTTGCATGTACGTGATTGTGTACAAAGCGTCTTAAGGGATAGCAGCTACAGTGATTTTCATTGGCTTATGAACTCGGACTCTGGTAATGACCAGAGCTACATTCGTGTCCAGGTAACGTGTGTACCTGCAGAAGTGGTGAGAGACAGACAAAAATGTGCGAACGACATGAAATGAGGTAAGGGAACAGCGAACACAGTAAAAACTGAGGGAAGAACAGAGGGAAGAAAAGAGTGCATGAAAGAGTGCAAATGGCTAGACCCTTAACGAACAGCCGCACTGACAACTTTAACGAAAATGTACAAGGCTCTACCAGCGTCGTCTGGAGTATACGATTAATCATTGTGACCTATTTTTACAAACGTAATCTGTCCGTGTGTACCATGAGATAATAACGTGTGGGTGATTCAAGATACCTCTCTTCGCTCTCTCCCCATTATCTTTAGATCGCGCGTGGATTAGGTTATCTAAAGCAGGACAAACTCGAATTCGATTGATCCATCGATCTTTGCCCGCTGTCAGTGCAATAATGACGTCATTTATACGCGTGTTGCTCATGTCGAGTACTCGAGGCTGCGAGGTTCAGTAGATCGAAAAAGACTTTGTGCGCATCTCTGTGTTAGTAATCGTACACAAAAGGTATGGTGTCCAAACTGGTCCCGAGTGCTAATTTCGACTAGAGAAACACAGGGTAGCATGACTTTGAATGACTTGTCTTTCGGCGTTAGAGCACCTAGTTATAATATATATTCTGGAAATACTTTATATTAGGAAGAGCAAAAGAGTCGGGAAACAGAGGGGGGGGGGGGGGGGGGAGTGGAGTGTAGAGTACATCGGCTGCCTTGAAACTCGCGTCTATTATCCTCAAAATCGTTGATTCGCATCTTGAAAGTAAAAATAATTTTGTTCAGTTTCTTTACCAACCCTAGTAATTCAAATATTGCACGGATCTGTTGACTCAACTAAGTGTTTAATTTGATTTCCTCTTCTTTGGACTCTGAAGAGCGGTCACAAGGGTATGAGACACTAAAAACATCGGCATAACTTGCAACTGTTTCTAGCTAGTACTAACAGAGAGTAAATACTCTTAAAAGAATCAAATGCCATTTGGCCTTCACGGTTTGGTTTCCATCGTAGGCAATTAGCTGGGCTTAGCTAATGACAGGGTATGACACTTAGCTGATGACCTTCTAGTAAGTGTTATTTCTAGGATGGCATTCCCGAGCAATATATAAACAGTTTAAGTCGCTAATAGAATGTTTATGGCATAAGTTTACCCGTTGCTTACATTACTAACTGTGGCTCTATGCCATTTCACTTTTGAAATGCTGAATCGCAAACTTCCGCTCCGTTTACATCAGAATACTTATCATAATTCCTTTGTGAGCAATCACAAAACCTTTCACAGCTCTTCTCTAGAATGTGTATATGTACGTGTTTGTTTCAGTTTATATTCGGCAAGGCTCCTCCGCCAAATATACGGCACATGAGTTCAGGGCATACATCGGACAAGTGCTCTTATTCAACGAACGCTTCCATATCTATCCGGTTCTGAGCCGTCTCATGAACCTGACAGCAGATTGTCAGATTTTGTTTGTTCTCCTGTCATGCTTCTTGCGTGCAGTGCACCTCCTCTCCATTCTTATGTTCTAGCTCATTTTAACTATTTTGCCGGAATTATGAAGAAATAACTAAATGATTCGTATGTCCATATTTTGAACACGTACCCACACTAAACTACAATAAGGCTAAAATAAAAAGAAACTCAGGCTAAATTAAAAAATCCCAATAAATTTCAAGAGTTTGTATGTCCCCACTTAGCAGTAATTACTGTTTTGATTCTTTTATCGCGTTTCCCGAGTTGTCAGAGTTACAAAGGTGTCCAAAAACACGAAGTCCCATAGACTGTTACCTTATCTCTATAACAAAGATTACTTTATTTTATGTACAAATTTGGCCTGACAATGAGAAACTAGAAAGGGGACACTGGACCCTCTTCATAGTGACACTATATAGTTTTGCCGGAAAGATCTACTTAACAAGAGCATGAGCTAATGAAGCTTATTATGTGCGCCGCGCAAGTAAAAAGACCTCAGTTTGCAAATCCCACGTCTACAGTTTGCGTGTTTGGGCAGTTAGAGAACAACCGGATGATTGAAGGCTTAATTTCAGGGTAAACTAGTTTAAAGGAAAGGCGCAGTAATTGCCACGCTTCACGGTGGACACCTGAGCCGCGCTGTAATAACGAAAGGAAAGATTGAGAAGGAGAGGGATAAGTTGTTCTTGTTGGGGATGATGAAAGGGGGCTTCGCCGCGTTAAGCGAGGAAGAAAATCTATTTGCCATAGGTAGTGGCAACCAGTGAAGGTGCGTCTTGACTGACCCCAGTTGGTGACGACATCCTGGGCCCACGCAATGAATGAAAGTTGAGTAATCTTGTCTGGCTTGGTGAGGAGTCGGCCATAGCTTTCCGCAGAGGGAGCTGACAGGAGGGCCCGTCGGGGTGGGTGATCTTCTCATCAACAGAGGATCTGGGCCGGAGAGGCAGGGAAAGGAGATATAAGGCGGAATTGAAGAACAGAGAGAAAGTGTCGTCGTTGTTGAAGACTACAGATATTTTCTACCACCTCGGGATGTTCAAAACGCACTACCAGCTTATATTTTTATTTGTTTCTTGTTTTATTTTCATGTTCCTTATTACTGCTGATAGAACACTTATTCTCAATCTTGAATTCGATCTGCCGTGTAGCGAGCCTCCCGCCAATTGCAGGTGCCACTGTTTAGGAAAGAAATGAAAGAAAAAGAAAGCGATCTGCGTGCGCAGTCCGTAAGTAGTTGACTGATCATGAGAGTAAAACCTATATGCTTCATTTTTGTTCGCCTCTAGACAAAATTCAAGGCCACCAGGAAGCGAATACCGGGTTTGAATTGAGGCTACTAAATCCATTTTTCTGACAGGAAGGTCATTAGCAAGACCGAAGTAATTAAATGCACGCTCCAGCCCGTACGCAATCGCACGTCATTCGGTCGATGCCAAGAGGCAGAAAGAGCTCCATAAAGGCCTCTGTTCTCCAAAAAATGTAGGCAGAAATAAGCAAAAAAAAATATAGCAGCACCGTCGTTGAGCCCTACACAGGTGAATATGGATTCAGGTAGGAGTAAAAACAAAATTATTACATCCGTCGGCTGGCAAAACGCCACCGTACGACGCCACTGGTCTGTCCTGAAACGTTACATGAAACGTTAGGCTCTTCGTCGGCGTACACGGCGTTCCGTAACCCCCGCGGTTTGGACGTTGTAACCCGAAGGGAAATATAGCGCAAGCCGTACGGCCGTGTTACACCAGTCCTAATGTACCGCCATTACACGGATACGAGGACCTTTCGCGGATGCTCATAAATCACAAAATTGACATTGCAGTTCCACGCTTACCCAGACGCTGCAATTGTGCAATTGCGTACTATTGGCTGATCCGGGTTAAAGTGATGCCTTCGGGCTGGGAACATTCCGCGCCTGTTTTCGCGCCCAGAAGAACACCACGGGGGGCAACTGCCGACCAAGCAGGCGCGCAAAGAAAGTAGAAATTGAGCGGGAAAAGTGAAAGGAGATGATGTATTGTAGGAAAGCTGGAATCGTAGCTGGGAAATTACTCGGCGCAATCATCCTGCTTATGAAATTGGAGATATAGGGGCGTCTTACGCAGAAACACTAAATTCTGGCGAAACAGACCCCTCGTCAAAGCCGTATCCGCACATGAGTATCGCAAATTTTAAGGCAATTAATGTAAAGAAATGCACAAAATGCAACCATTTATCACACAGACTCGAAGTCTCTGATCACAAGGTGACATTCGCGGCTTACGTCCGCGGCAACAGATTTTGTATGCGACAGATCATGTGCAACCTCTGCCGGCCACAGCACAATGGTACAATGTCATGTTGGGTTATATTAAGGTAGATACAATGTGTAGCAAACGGAATGAAATAATTAGGTTTGGTAGTTGGTTTGGCGTAAGGAGTTAACGTCCCAAAGCGACTCAGCTCATGCGAGAAGCCACAGTGGAGGGCTCAGCAGGTATCGATCACTGAGGTTTCTTTGGCGTTCACTAACATCGCACAGCACAAGGGGTGCCTTACTTTCCGCCTCCATCGAAAAGCGGCTGTCGTGGTCTGGAGTCGATTCCGCATCCTTGGGCGCAGTAGCCGAGTGCCACAAATACTGCACCAGTGCGGCAGGGCAATAAAATGGTTCATGGGCGCCTATAAGTGACGTAGAAAAAATAATTTGTTAAGGTACACCCCTTGAATTAGGTTCAAACCTGAGCCTCAGCGAAATACGTGGACGGTGCCGGCGGCTCAAGGCAAATCCAATATATATATATATATATATATATATATATATATATATATATATATATATATATATATATATATATATATATATATATATATATATATATATATATATATATATATATTATTGTAATAGGAAGAGCTATTCGTCAAGATAAAGTTGAGAACCTAAGAAAACGTTCTTGGTGTTGGAGAAAAGCTGTCATGTTAAAGGTTCTCAGAGAGGCTGCCTTTTGTTGTCTGATTCCCCGTCAACAATAACAATACGCCGAGCAGATCTAAACTCTGTTTTATGTAATTTTTTATTTGGCTACATAGTTTACCTACCTACGCCTTTCAAGCGTCTACTATAACAGCGGTGCAAGTTTCGTCCTTGTGCAGTTAGCTATTTGACGGTCCAGGTTACTTATAATTACTTTCCGTGTCCTTCGAAAAGCTGGCTGACTCAGAGAACGTCTACCCTGAGTATGTCTGTGACGCAGTCTCTTGGGAAATTACAGATGACAACCACGCAAGTAAGCTCTCAGCGATCTCGTTTGCATACCCAGCACATCTGAATCTGCAGGGTAAGCAATACATCAATTCAAATGTCTACTGGAATTGCTTAGACTTAAAAGCGATTGAGAAGACGGATAATTAAGCACGTAGGCATGGCAATAGCATAAATCAAAACCCTGGCTGCGAAGTCTAAACACGCACATATAAAATGTGTTTCAAGTTATTCCCGTTCTACAAAGCGCACTGTTTGATCCATGAGTGCTCTCGCCTCGAATACGAATGTAACGGGGCCAGTATATCAGTGTCTACTCAGGAACATCAAATTACACGCTTCTCTTAAAATGAGCCGCACTCGAAGGTCAGCGGGCAGGATGGCGCCGGACCAGACTCTCTCTGCCCGGTCGTTCATAGAATGATTTCGAAACTTGGTCTCGCAGCGTGGCCTTCGTCTGAGCGGGCCAGGGATGCTGCGGCACAGTTGCAGCAGCGGCAAGAACGCCTGAGCAAAGAAGAACCAATGTTGGAGACTCCGTGGAATACCTTTAGCGGAGGCGATACCGTTTGTGCCTGTTACGAGAAGGGCTACGTGATTCAGTAGGGGGCGCCGGTACATGAAGGGCATTTGAATGGACAGGGACTCGATGTCCCTTAAGGTACTCAGAGCAGCGAATGGCGTGAATTTGAAGCACAGCATCTTTCATGATGCCCAAATTTTGTAATACCCTAAAACTCGTTGAGCAATGTGCAGCATTTTCTTGGGCAATATGCGGAAAGAAGGGGATGCCACGGGGAATATTATGTGCCAATGTGTAACGCGTGTTGCGGAATGAATAAAACGGGGGAGTTAATCGAATCTCTTGTTGAAGGTGTGCGGTGGGACAAGAATAAATGACCAGCCAGAAGGGATAGCCAACTGGAAAGCCTGCCCTACTTTGAGCCAGTGTCCCTGCGTTGCACTTTATTATTCCGCTCTTATGGTGCGGCATACTGGAGCGCCAGAGACCTCGCTCGTAGATGCCGGATGGTAGAAAGCGGAATACTTGGACGGAAAATCCACCGTATTGTATAGTTCTGTACATAGGTTTTAAAGAATTGGTAAATAAAAACAAACAATGCGTACACAATATTGCATATTCCAAGGCCACAAAAAGACAGGTATCGTGGAGGCCAAGTACCGCAGCCTTTGAATTTCCGCTTAAATACGTCACCAACTTGTCACGGTACAGGTTATTCGTTATTTTCGCCAGAGAAAGACCACGTGTCTTCCTGTTTTGCTTAAGTTGAAAAAAAAAAGAAAAATCTGGGGACACTTAAGCTCCATCTAAAGAGTGCGATGCGCAGTTTTCAAAGCTCCTTGCAGCGGCCTTGGATCCTCTTAGAATATCACTTCGCAGTAACAAACTCTGCTTATTTCAATTTAAATTCTTACATAACACAATATACAGAAGGCTTCCTCTTAACCACGTTCAAAGAGTATGCCTCCGTGGCCTATTAGTAGCGCGTTTGACAAGAGATCCTGGGGTCAGTGTTCGCTTCCGAACACAAGGAATTTTCTTTTTCAGCAGAATAATCTACATTGTTACAAGCAATTTAATTTTAAGAAGTTATCGTTGCGGCTTTTTCGCACAAAGCGTAAACACGTGGCGGTGTCCTTGCTTCAACTGAGTAAGAAGTCGTTACGGCCACGTTTAAAAATTTTACCCATGCCCACTGTGTTCCTACCTCCCGCTGTGACTGAAATTACTTCGGCGACCAAGTTCCGGCCGGTTTTCTTCACTGTTTTGAAGATGCACTCTTGACTATGGCCACCCAAGCCTAATGGAGTTGTCTCGGCTATATAACATCTGTAAATGCTCAGAACGGGGCACAGCTGTTATGGAGGTGAAAGAAATTGGATCTATTTAGACAATTGAATACCGCAGTCTATCTTCAATTATAGTATTTTGAGTATTGCATGTCATCTGATAGTAAGTATTCTAGTTCTAGTGCTATGCACAATGCGTATCTCTAACTAAATGACGCCACTAGGTTTACATTCCTTATTCTGTATAAAAGTTAGTTGCCGATTTGTTAGGGATGTTAGTTGGGCCATTTGATCGTGAAAAATATATTTACTGTAATAATTTATAGAAGTACTTGCTTGCTGCATGGCTAGTTAGTTCATGGTAATCATTGGAACGGCGCGAGGACACGAACACAGCAAAGAAGAGGGATAGAAAGAGCGCCTACTACCAACTGAGTTATTGAGGAAGACGCCACCTTTTATACGCTAGTGTAAGTTAGATATGAAACATTGCAACAAAAATAGAATGTTGCGACAAAAAACGTGAGTAAGGATGTATGAAGAAAAATTTAAATAGCAGCCAAAACAAGGCATGAAAAAAAAAAAAAAACATCACGCTCAAGCCAGAACATGGTAGCCATAAAACCCGATAAAATAACGTTCTCAGTATCTACACGTGACCATTTAAAACCCAGTTCAGGGTCGCTGGGTTTCACCGACGAAGTGTTTATGTATATAGGCCTCAATTATCTCCATTTCAACTCGCTCTTTGCCTGTTCCGATAAACATTGTCTCATTCTCTGCAGTGATCTGGGAGGTTCCTTGCTTCATTGTTTTTATTGACGGTTCGTGCTCGCTTGCCTTCTCGTTGAAATATCGGCCAGTCTTACCGATGCAGACAGGCTCATATTTCAGCGGTATCTGATAGATGGTTACGGACTGACACTCGGTAACCCGAAGCTTATGCTGGATAGCGCATTTCAGGGGTCTTCTCATCATCATGGAGCAAATCTTACATTGCGGTGTGTTTGCAGTAAATATTCGCACAGAGCTCTTACCAAGAGACACGAGTAGCCAGCACTGTCTAGTCTCTGAAACTGGTTGGCAAAGCCAGCCTCCAGACAGTGTTTGCAGGATTTTGACAGCGCGGCGTGTAGACAGGTCAGGACGATGCTTCGTTTCACCAGTCTGGAACGGGCGCTGCTGAACGGCATTTGGTTTTTTCCTGATCTGGGCTTGTATACCCAGCACACATGATCTTTGCCAGATAAGTTGAACAGAACGCCCAGAAACTGGATTATGCCCCCTTTATATTTCCTGACTGTTTTTTTTTTTTTGTCGCAGCAGTCTATTCTTGTTGTGATGTTTCATATCTGATGTACATTAGCATATAAAAGGTGGTATATTGAGCAATATATGGCAGCTAGCACAGAACCGGATTACGTGGAGCAATATGGGAGAGGCCTTCACTCTCCTGTGGGTATAGTCAGGCTGATAATGATGATGATGATAATGATTGAGCAATAAACTTAGTTGGTAGCAGGTCTATCCCTCTTCTATTCTGTGTTCGTGTTATTGCGCCGTTCCAATGATTGTAATAATTTACTAAGAAAACGTTCCTTGGAGCTGAGGCCAACACAGACTTAATCCACCAAAAAAAAAGTTCTTCAGGATATTGTCGTGACGCTGGGGCTACGTCGACCCGGCCTTCACTTGGTAGCGTGCAGAGACTCAGGGTTGAAGTAGGATTGAATCTTCGAAGTTGGTGAAATATGTACAAGCAGGTTTAATGGCACTTTGAGAAAACTTATTTACAATATTTACACGAAAAAGAAGGGTACATCAGCAAAATGGCAAGCGTTAAGAGTTCATAGCGAGAAGCGACTGGATGAGCCGTTTACCCAGGGCCCAGAGCGACATTTCGTGCTCTGCAGCGTCCTTAAAACCCCCTATGTCCAGCCCCTCTCTGAAGATGCTGACCAACCAAATCCAGGGCACGCCCCTCAGGTATCGGCATCCAATCGAACACATCACTGCACTGATGGTCTGAAGCACTGACTGGTCCGGCATTCATTCGTTGGGCGTGATCACTTGTTGGCGGGAAAAGCTTGGGAACGGCGAGGAGAGGAGGTACATTTCTATTCTTCAGCAAAGAAACCACAGGCTGGTTCTGACAAGTGGTTTTACTTCTCAGAAACCCGAGTGCACGTGGCGCCGCATCCGCTCCCAGCATTGTCCGTTTTCGACAATTGCAAATCTTTCCTGCATTCCTGGGAAATCACTTAATGGCTGTATGCGTCATGCTCCTTTCTTGTCCTGCACGTCAGCGGACATGTCACTCTGTCGTCTCCTTTGGAAAGTAGGCATTCCTCACTGGACGATAGGGCTTATCGACTGGAAGGGTGAACAAAAGAAAGAAAGCACTTCCTGCATTTCCCGCAGGGGGACGTTTCTTGGTGTTTTTCCAGACGTTCTCTTGGCAGGGTCAATTTGGCATTTGCAGAGTGTCCACAAAGCAAAACAGGCTTACAAAACAGGATTCCTGGAAACAGGCTCACTTAGAGCCATTGGACCATCACCACATATTCACAGCACTTTTCCATGCCCACAGGCGAACAATAGAGCGCGCAAATGCGGATGCTTGGTCGTAACAGCCTCCTCCCCCGCCAGAAGAGTCTCGGAGGGCAGCAGTCCCAGCTGCTGCATGAAGAGACGACTTAATGGCCTGCACGTGAACGCTTGAAGCTCGCTGTTGCTTGTCGCGTTGTCTTGATTGTTGTAGGCCAAATTGCTCGAGCTGTCTGAAACTCAACCACATGTCGAAGCAAGCACTCGGCTCCCGTCTGAAGAGACCAGGTTAAAAGAAAACTGCCATTGTTGTTCGAGAAAAGCCCACTCTCAAGACGTTCAGGACCCACGTATTCCTAGAAAACCAAACGTGCTGCTTTACATAGCCACACATATACAAGCGCACGAAAAAAAAAAAAACCTGATTATCAATTTGGATACATGGTGAGGAACATCTCGGACCGCTTAGAAAGAGCGGCTAAGCGCGTCCGCATTCCCATTTAACTTCCCCTTTTTGTATCTTATTTCAAAATTGTACTGCTGTAAAATCAAGCTCCACCTAAGAAGGCGACTGTTCTTCGATGTCGCAGTTTGCAGCCAAGCCAGGGGACAATGGTCCGTCTCTACGGTGAATTTGGCCCCTCCAAGATAGCACTGCAATTTTTGAATGGCCCATACAATGCAAGCGCATTCTTTCTCTGACGCGCAATAAGCCCTCTCTCTAGAACTCAGTTTTCTGCTCAAGTAGAGCACGGGGTGCTCATTACCGTCGTCATCTCTCTAGCAGAGAACAGCACCTAACCCTCGATCACTGGCATCACACTGGACCGTGAATTCTCGGCCATAGTCTGGAGCTCGCAATACCGGACGGCTAATCAGCACAGCCTTCAGGTTTACGAAGGAGGCTTCCTTTTGTTCGTCCCAGACTACATTTGTCGGTTCTGTCTTGCGGAGAGCGTCGGTCAGAGGGCTAGCCAAAGCTGAATAGTTAGGGATGTAGTGATTGTAGTACCCAGTCAGACCCAGGAATGCTCGAATTTCCGTCTTCGTGCTCGGCCGCGGGTAGTCTGCTACCGCAGAAATCTTAATCTCGCTGGGTTTCCTGAAACCTTGACCTACATTGTGACCCAAGTAGTCCACGGTCGCCCTTGCTAGGCAACATTTCTCGGCCTTTACGGTTAGTCTAGCTTGACGCAAAAGGCTCAGTACAGCTCTTAGATGTACCATATGGTCCGCCCATGAGTCGGAAAAAACCGCAATGTCATCTAAGTAAGGCACTGCGAATGTTTCACACCCCTTTAAAACCCTATCCATGAGTCGTGAAAAACAAAATGGAGCATTTTTGAGCCCGAAACTCATCATTGTTGGCTGGTAGCTGCCCGTCGGAGTGACGAAAGCCGCGTATCTGCTGGCGCGTTCAGTGAGCGGTACTTGCCAGTATCCTCGAGTAAGGTCCAGCGTAGTCACATATGCCGCTCTACTGACCTGTTCTACTCTCTCCTCAATATTCGGAATAGGATACACTTGATCCCTGGTGAGAGAATTTAGCTTTCGGTAGTCTACCACAGGCCTAGGGTCTTTACCTGGAGCTTCTACTAAGATCATAGGCGAAGCATAATCGCTTTCCGAGGGTTTTATTACTCCCAATTCCAGCATGCGAGTTACTTCCCTATCCAGAATTTCTCTTTGCCTTGGAGAGAATCGGTAGCACCTTGATCGCACTGGCACGTCTGAAGTCAGCTCAATATCGTGCTCAGTCAAATCAGTCCTGCCTGGCCTGTCCACGAAACAGGCCTCAAACTCTGTTATTATTTCGCCCAGATCGGACAGCTGGGATTTCTTTAGTTCTCCTCTCTGCTCCGTCTTTCTGAGAAGCTCCTGAGCGTTGCTTCCTTTTCCGCTGAGGCAAATCAAGTTGTCCCCCATCTCCTCGGGAAGGTTTAACGTTAGATTTACCTCGGCTTGCTCCATAGCTAAGTCCTCTCGGGTTCCACTTAAAAGTCTCGGGAGATTACTAGACACTGGCGGCAAGAGGTTATTCTCAAGAACGTCCTCATTCCGCGTCTCATCAAGCTCACTTTCAAGTTGATTTATCTGAGATGCCTCGCTCTCAAAGTTTTCTGACCCGCTATCTTCCACATAGACCACTGTTTTAACTGCCGTTTCCTCCGCTGTGGAATTTTCTGGTATGAGCAGTGTAGCTAGTTCTCGCGCCTTTGAACGTGTTAATGCTTGCACAACTCTGTCTCCGAAAAGGATGCCCCTCTTTCGCAGTAGCATGTCCGATTTGTTGGAAAACAAATACGGATAACACTTAGGGAGCTTTCCTGAAACGGCAGCCTCGGTTGTTAACTCGCCGAAAGGGCCCTCGATGACCACGTTCGCGATTGGCAAGCACACACTCTGTTCCTCCACTACCTGGCGGATCCACGCACACTGTCCTGTATAGTCGGAAGGCGACACATACATCGGATGGACAACATCCATCGTTGCGGCCGAATCGCGCAGTACCTTGCAAGGCTTCCCGTTGACTACTAGGTCATGCATGTAAGGTTCCAAAAGCTGCATATTTTCATCGCAGTCACTAACATACGAGAAAGCAAACTTTTCTTTCCGGCAGTTGACGGCAATGTGACCCTGCTCATTACACCTAAAGCATGTGAGCGGCTTCCTAGCCTCAAACTTTCTCTTTGTGTTCTGCGCGTTTGTCACTTCCCTACTTTTCTCACTGCCGTCCTTTCTAGGGCGTTTGCCTGAAGAAGCCTTCCTTTCTTCGTTTGCAAATCTAGCAAAGTGCCTTTTCTGACGGTTATTCACACTCAACTTGGGATTGCGGGGCCTATCCACTGCTGGGTTGCTGAATTGTCGGCGCGAAGCATACTCCTCAATAAGTTCGGCAGCTTCAGTTGCCGACTTAATTTCGCCTCGGTCCTGTAACCAATTTCTTTCTTTTTCTGGGAGGCAGTTATAAAACTGCTCCAAAAGAATTCGCTCGACTACAGCGTCCCTATCACTGTAGGAATCAGTGCTCTTTAGCCACTCGCCCAAATTAACTCTTAAATTGTACAGGAATTCAGGGTAACTCTCGTCCCTGGACTTAGTAGCTTTCCGAAAACGTTGTCTGAACGCCTCGGCGCTAAGCCTATACTTTCTCAGAAGGCAAGCTTTGACCTTCTCGTAGTTGTCCGCGTCCTCCTTGCTTAGCCGCGCGACAACCTCCGCTGCCTCGCAGGGCAGAACCGTCAATAATCTCTGAGACCACGTGTCTCGCTGGAAGGACAGTTTTTCGCAGGTTCGCTCAAAGTTAGCCAAATACAGACCGATATCCCCTGATATCACATATGGCTGCATGTACTTCGACATCTTGAAATCTGCCTCCTTGTTGAGAAGAGGTACCGCTAGCTGGGGACAATTGCCCGACCTCTTGCTCAACTCTAGTTCTAATTTCCGGAGCTCAATTTCTTGGTCCAGCTTTTTTTCTTCTCTTTCACGCTTCTTTTCCTCTTTTTCCCACTCACGTTCGCGCTCCTTTTCCTCTTTTTCCCGCTCCTTTTCCTCCTTTTCCCGCTCTTTCTGCTGTCTGAGCTGCTCCTTTTTTTGACCGATGAGGTTCCATGCTTCACTGAGCTCCTCATCATCGGTTCCCAGATCAGTGATTGCCTTTATAATCAAGGGTTTTCGTGCCAAACCACTTGTATCAATTCCCAATTCCTCACACAATAGCAACAGGTCCGGTTTCTGCAGCTTTTGTAGGTCCATGATCGCTCCGAGTGTCGGCTATTTCCAAAACAACTGTGCAAACTACCAAACCTAAAGGCGTTTCCACACTCTCTTTACCAGTTCTAAAATCTAACCCTGTTCTAGAACCTGGTCCACATCAGAAGAAAAGCCAAGCACTCACCCACACATGCGATCGATGTTCCGAGCTGCTCTCTTGTTGGCCGATTGTTGCGCCTGCTTGTTGCTTGAGATGCCACCTCCGATCACAAGATGTGGCTTGTAGATTCTGATCCACCTCGAATCACCAGATGTTGTAGCTTGTAGATCCAGATCCCACCTCCAGTCATCAGATGTTGTGGCTTGTAGATTCAGATCCCAACGCTGGTCACCAGTTGTCGTGACGCTGGGGCTACGTCGACCCGGCCTTCACTTGGTAGCGTGCAGAGACTCAGGGTTGAAGTAGGATTGAATCTTCGAAGTTGGTGAAATATGTACAAGCAGGTTTAATGGCACTTTGAGAAAACTTATTTACAATATTTACACGAAAAAGAAGGGTACATCAGCAAAATGGCAAGCGTTAAGAGTTCATAGCGAGAAGCGACTGGATGAGCCGTTTACCCAGGGCCCAGAGCGACATTTCGTGCTCTGCAGCGTCCTTAAAACCCCCTATGTCCAGCCCCTCTCTGAAGATGCTGACCAACCAAATCCAGGGCACGCCCCTCAGGTATCGGCATCCAATCGAACACATCACTGCACTGATGGTCTGAAGCACTGACTGGTCCGGCATTCATTCGTTGGGCGTGATCACTTGTTGGCGGGAAAAGCTTGGGAACGGCGAGGAGAGGAGGTACATTTCTATTCTTCAGCAAAGAAACCACAGGCTGGTTCTGACAAGTGGTTTTACTTCTCAGAAACCCGAGTGCACGTGGCGCCGCATCCGCTCCCAGCATTGTCCGTTTTCGACAATTGCAAATCTTTCCTGCATTCCTGGGAAATCACTTAATGGCTGTATGCGTCATGCTCCTTTCTTGTCCTGCACGTCAGCGGACATGTCACTCTGTCGTCTCCTTTGGAAAGTAGGCATTCCTCACTGGACGATAGGGCTTATCGACTGGAAGGGTGAACAAAAGAAAGAAAGCACTTCCTGCATTTCCCGCAGGGGGACGTTTCTTGGTGTTTTTCCAGACGTTCTCTTGGCAGGGTCAATTTGGCATTTGCAGAGTGTCCACAAAGCAAAACAGGCTTACAAAACAGGATTCCTGGAAACAGGCTCACTTAGAGCCATTGGACCATCACCACATATTCACAGCACTTTTCCATGCCCACAGGCGAACAATAGAGCGCGCAAATGCGGATGCTTGGTCGTAACAATATCAACAGAGTCTTCGTACAAACGGCGATCCACAATTTTATTTTCTAGAGAGCCAGTCACGTTTGACAACGGGAATAAACCTCAAGCCAGATTAATACATTGCATTTGAAAGAAATGTGCTCGTACCCGAGTGTAGACGTATAACAAAAGGCGAGAAATGTTTTCCTCTGTGTTCTTCATATGGTATGTGCGTGCATGTAGAAAGTTAAGGTAAGTTCTAGTTGTATTACAGAGTTGTATTACAAAGCAGATAGATGTGTTTTATCCTGTTCCGTTCAAGAGGTTGCTTACCTACGCGGAAGCCATTAACATAAGAAAGACGCTTCCCGCTCGCCTCAAAGTTTCTTGCAGGTTGGGATCTGGACTCCAGGGGACGACTAAGAATCACTTGTAGCTTGGCGTATTAGAATATATTCTGGGAAAACATCTCCACCATCATCTTCATCATCATAAGCTGGGCTATAGTCTCTGCAAGGAAAATGCCTCTTCCATGTTCATCCAATCAAATCGGTCCTTTGCTAGCTGCATCCACCTTACCCCAGAAAGCATCTTAGCCTCATCCGTCCACCTAATTTGCTGCGGCCCCCGGCTACTCTTGCCTTCCCTGAAAATCCAATTTGTTCCTCGTAGCGACCATAGGTATACCTCTCTTCAATGCACATGCTCCTCCCCATCCAAAATCTTCTTAAGTTTGACTATAATGTCATTAACCCGATTTAATTCTCTGATCCACTGGGCGAGCTTCCTATCTCTTTATGTTAGGCCGTACTATCTTTCATTCCATAACTCTTTGCGTTGTCCTCAACTTAAGTAGAACCCTTCTCGTTGACATCCACGTTTCAGCACCATAGGTGATTACGAGTATGATGCAACTGTTACATATACCTTCCTCTTGAGAGGACAGAAAAGCGCAAGAACGGTACATGGCATAAACATCGTTCGGGTTGTCGTCTTTCCCCATCTTTCTACCTTTTCGCGCCTTTGTATTCCTGAAGGTGACAACTATTTTGAGCTTAGTACGCCGGGGGCCATAGATATTCTTGCTTACTGATTTGCGTTCCGAATTTCCGAATTAAATTGAAACCTGAGAGTCACTGCATTCGAGTAGTTACCATCAAAATAGTTACGAGGCTAATGGGAGCCACCAGCATCTAACCACAGACCCAACTCAAGTACTTCCAGAAGCGGTCCTATCAAGGATATATATTCTATTGACTTGGGCTGTTTCCAAAGAATGTTTGATTGCGCTTCAGGAAGCCATTTCATCGATGCTTCAGGGCTGATTAAATCAATATGACTTTGTCACTTCAGGTTAGATGCGAAACTTTTTATTTCCTAAAATGTTTTTATGAGATAAAGCGTAGAATGTATCGAGAGGTGCACTTAAATGGTTATCTTTGTTCTGAAAAGCTATATACATTATTTTCTAATAAACGTTAATCTGCATTTCTGACTTAAGTCACAAAAAGATGAAAGCACTTTACTTGTATTTTTTCGACCAAGGATCGAGGAGATACCAATATAAAGATAGCCGTCGGCGTAGAATAAATTTTTACTGTAAAGTCACTAATAACAGTAATTGCGTTAATAAAATAAGAAGAACACGGTAACAAATCACTGCTGGTGGTGGTGAAATTTACTAGGCTGTACGAGGGAGTGGAAGTATGTTTGGATCGGGCCGTAAGAGAAGTCCTTAAAAGGACCAGGTGTGAGGGGCGAGGGAGAGGGGCCACCACCCGGGTACGCCCGACTAAGGACTGTTGGGCCTGTCAATTGTGCCAGCCGAGAGCAGAATCGCCTCCCAGTACTTCTGGGGTTCGGTTGGGTATAAGGAAATACTCGGGTTGGAGGGGCAGGCCCAGGTCATGCAATAGTTGTCCAAAGGCAGCGCTGCGGTTGCACGGTGGTTGCCTTCAATGCTTAACTCCTCCACTTGTTTAAACAAAATCAAAGGAGTATGTAGGGCAAGTAACTAGCTTACTAGTTTTGTATTGACATATATTGTCAAATGCTCTTAACGACTACACCTAATTATACTTTCCCGTTAAACATTCAGCCGATATGTGAGAATTTCATAAATTTTCACAATCAAAAGGGCTCGTGTGAAAATGATGTTACGCATTGCACAAGATGTCACAGTTGGTTAATGATAGCTGAATATATTATAAACGACTTGAAGTAAATGTTTGGAGATGTGAATATTTAAGAAATCAGTCTTTAATTCACTAAGGAGGATTTAAAAACAACTCGAATTGAATAGTTATATTATCCTCGCACAGATGATCTTTCTGTGAGCTCTAAAATGCCTTACAACGAGCAACAAGGTGAAAGCTGCAATTTTATTCATTATGGGTGGTTAAACAAGGCGTTAACAAAACATAATAATAACACTAGCAATTAGTTCTCAGGAAAGGAAAGGCGCCGTATCTGTCGCACACTATTTCTGTGGACACCTGACTCGCGACGTATGGAAGTAAAGTGGGAGTTAAAAAAGAGAGAAAAAAAAGTTCCGTATCGGAGGATCACGCAGTAGTTTTGACCCCCTGGAAATCTTTAAGGAGCACTGATATCGAACAGCGCACGGACGCCACTCCGTTTCGCTTCCATCGTAACGCAGCTGCCGACGGTCGGGTTCAACCGCGATTACTCCGATACAGCAGTCGGGCATCTTAACCACTGCGCCACCGCGGAGGGGTGACGAAACAGTGCAGAATTTGTTTTTAGAATGGCTCTTATATACTCCCTCAGAACGACTGCGAAATGCATGACACCAGCCACATGTATGCCCAGGGCACGTTTAACATCAGAATAGCTTTTGTCATATTCTTCTGCAGGAAAAAGAACGCAAGCAATTGAGTCATTTACAGGTCTATTCTTCCAGAAATGTTGAAACAGAACGCGTTGATGTAGACGCGTAATGACTGCAATTATAGCGATGCACTGGAAGGCTATGCGGAACAATTATTTTTGGCCAATGTAGTTTTCCATGCACAAAAGTGGAAAAAAATCGATCAAGATGATAAGTAACTTCGAACGAGCGCTCCCCGTTGAATAAGAATGAAAGCCTAAATGACGACTGGCCGGAAGCCAAAACCGCCGGTCGTTTCAGGACAATAAATTGCAGGTTAGAAACAATGCTGGATTCGTTCAGGATTGATCTAGATGATATTGGTAACTGTCGACACTACACATGCTGACTTACGATGGCTGACACACGTTTCCAATGTTAATTTGGAGTGTTCGGAAACTGAATCGGTCACTAGGATTTGCGAGTCATGTCATCGATTATATCTCGCGCAAAGTATGTCGGCAGAAAGTGTAAGCTCATGAACCGTACTCGTTCCGCGTACTTCAGGCGAAAATAGAGACACAGGCGACCCTGGAGGTGCAGCAATCCATAGCAGTGATTCATAACCCCGTATCATGGCGCCTTTTCAGAAACGTATATTTGCCAAGAGAGATGCAGAGAAGACACGCGGCACAGCTTTCTTGGCTTTTGTTTTTTCCTCGCTGTGCGTGCGAAAGCTTTATCTCAACTATGCGTCGAATGAAACGATATGAAGACGATCGGAATCTCTATTTGTAGCATTTTGTACCAACCGCAGAGGCGAAAGACGCTGTGACGCGAGTCTGGCTATGTTCTGCTTTCCTGGCAAAAGGCACCATTTCTTTCGCAATCGATTGTTTTATGTCGGAGAAAGTATCAAGAAGCCAGAAGGCTTCTCATCGTTGGCTCATCTTTCACGCAGTACGGTTCGTTGCAGTGTGTTGATACGAAGAGATTCGTTGAAATTCGCGTGGCGAAATCAAACGTTTGCGAAACGTCGACACGGTCAGATTTGGTGACAAGTTTGGCATGAGGCCCTGCTGAGGTGACGGAAGGGCTCGACAGCACACCAAGTTTAAGGAGCGAATGCTGATGGAAATATGCGATTCGCGTCAATTCGTTGGATGTTTGCCTGCATGAAAAGCGTTAACTGGCACCGCGAGGGCCAGACCGTGGTAAATCTGAAGTGACAGACAGCAACAAACGGAGACGGTAATGCATGACACCAAAGCCGTAGTGCATATGTGCGCATATTTCCTGTCCGCGTGAGGGATACTTCAGAATTCTCTTATATAGTTTTCTTCGTATTCGCGATCACGGCGTTTTGGATGCATCTGCCATATTTTACTCATGTTTCAATGATACTGCTGCTGCTGTTGTAAAAGACGGTAACTCTGAGAATTGATGTGGTTCATCACGTCTTTCACGAACTTCTGCATCGGATGCCTAGGATGCCCTAGCCTTATCCACCAATCTGGGACACCATTGCTCACTGCACAAACGTAATAAATATTCACCAGGACAAAATTAGGTATCCTCTCATACTTCCAGTTCCGCAAAACGTTCTTACCGCCCCGTAACTACGCACTATTCGAAGCAAGCACCACATAATACTCCGCACGCTTGCAACCCATCCCTTTCTGGAATGTATGAGGTATTCCTGGCATACCCCAGTTATGCGGCACCTTATGCTTCTTTAAAACATTGCAATTTCTCCTGTCTCATTGACATTTAGCCTGCTCATTTTCTATACCCTACTCCCATAACGTTGCAGGCTCTGCTAGCCTTGGATCAACTGGCAGGTTTGCTTTGGGGACCATGGACCATGAGGTACTCGGAACTTAATATAGCGCAGAGAGAAAGTTATCTCGCTAAAGCATTTTCGAACATCAATGCATTTTTGCCGCTGTTGGACGTAACATATGTTTTGTTGTAAAGCTGTATTTTTTCTAGGTTGTTTGATGTAATAATTTGGAAAGCGTTTTTTTTCAAGACGTTTTATCACGAGTAAGTACCGTATTTAGTTCTCTAATCTCTTGTACAACGCGACCGCAGGGCGCGCAGAGGGCCTTTGCAAGAATGAGCGCTTATTGAATGCGGGATGAGCGAGTCCAAAAGAAGCAACAAGTAAGAAGGGCTCACATGAATGCTGCATGTCTGCACTTGTGCTGAAGCACGCAATCTGGAACTCGCTAACATTTTCAACGGATCATTCCAGTTTCTACAGAGCGCATGTGGAAAAAGGAATCAGCTGTCTCGGAAAGTATTAGTCTGGCTTGAATATTTTCACTGCTTTGCTTACTAATGAACTAATCAAAAAATGTTACGGCTTTGTTTATCATCATATAACGAAGCAACCGATGGTTTTCTTGGACACTACAACTGGAGAAACGTCTGCAAATTACAAGTTGCAGCTTTAATTGACGCTATGCATTCCCAACTCCCAAAGCACCCCCCCCCCCCCCGCTGCCTCTTAATGTGTCAATAAGCTAACAAACAATAAGCGCTGTTGTTGTACGAGTTGAATGTCATTCGGCTTGTTACATCTCTGACGAACCGCAGCCTCCGATGATTATTGATAGCAAAGTTCAGTCCACCTCATTTGTGGCACATGAGCGATGAATAACCTTGGACGCAGCAAACAAAACTTGTGGCTTGAGATGCACCATAATGGTTCAAAGCCATAATTTTAATTCTGATCATTCAGAAGGTTGTCATCAGCCTTTCTACTGCACTATGAGATTTCAGCCGCGTTTCAGCACGTTCATGCTCTGCTCAAAATCTTAGAGGAAAAATATAGGCCATACCATGTAAGCGATGGCTATCTCAGCACACGAAGGCAAGTGAATTTAATAGGTCCGCATTCACCACACTTTCGGCATAAATAAATTGAAAGACTCAACAAAACGAAAAAGCTAGAATTGTATTTCACATGCAGTCGCAGCACACGGCTGCGTGACTATATTTGTCAGTCTGCAGACCTTTAAGTTTTAGCGATCGTACGGTGTTACCGCCGGCTTGTCATTCATGCTTGAAGGAGCGTTCTCGACTGTTGACCTCGATACATTACGGCCGTGCACTAGCCGTTCCTTTATCTCGCGTTACTTCACTCAACTGCAATTGCACTTTATTGATTTAAATGAACTTGGAATAGACAGATTTAGCACAACTAAGAAATACTAAGGTATACGCATCTAGCTCTATCGGACTCAAGCTATGTACGAGCATGGGCCACGCCATGCCAAACCTATGATAGTGCTCGTGCGCAGGAGGCGTCTGGTAACCCGGTGAACGGCCACACAGGTATACATCTAGGTATGCTAAATCTCTATAGTAACTTTGTCCAAAACATTGTTCTTAGTGAAAATGGATTACCTGGCAGTCTATGTGGTGTGTTGTGTGCAAAAAAATACCCATCTATCTTTAGAAAAATTGTCTTTTGAAATATTTTGGATCCTGTATCTGAAGTATCCAAACTCATCACGGGTATACACCGCGCAGAAATGGCAGTAGACAGGGAGTGGTAGTGAGAACTGGGAGCAGTACAAAGGATTACATCTCATCGACAAGTGTGGGCAGACGTAATATACGTACAATGAGAATATCATCTTCATGCAAAGCTATCTGTCATCCTGGTCATCATCGTGACCATCAATATAAGTAGCAGCGTCATCGTGACCACTTCTACTGAAAGTTAAAGGCCTCTCCCATACCATTCCTACATATTCCTCCAATAACGCTACCGAAACCAGTTGTGGACAACTTATTTCCAGTACATGACGGCTAGTGAAATTAATACGCCTGCATTCG
The DNA here is from genome assembly GCF_055883805.1 of Amblyomma maculatum. Classification (NCBI taxonomy): domain Eukaryota; kingdom Metazoa; phylum Arthropoda; class Arachnida; order Ixodida; family Ixodidae; genus Amblyomma; species Amblyomma maculatum. Next base: position 105,945,103 of record NC_139348.1, on the reverse strand, counting down.
CCATACTTTCGGCATAAGTAAATTGGAAGACGCTACAGACAAATTGGAGAGAATGCTTCCATCTTTCATCAGCGTGTGCATTTAACGTTTTACTCTTCCCAGAGTATAATTTTTGTTGATATCAACACATATTCAGTAAAACTAACGGCACTACACACCTAAGCGCTTTCAAACTACCAACCCTTACGTCTAAAGGTAAAGTTACACTCACGTTGGAAAATTCGGTTTTAAATGGAATGCCTTCCCGTTTTCAATTCCTGAAGGCGTTAAGCGACCGCACGAAATGTAGGATTCTCAAGCACACATTAAGAAAGCATGATTTTTGGCGCCGAATGACAAAGCCACTGCGTTACAACGCAATAAAAAAGACTAAGAGGGTGATAGCGAGAGCGGCGCCATCAACAGACCGGACCGTCCGGCAAAAGTAAGGATCGCGTGCGAGTCGATAGTCAGGGACATCCGCAAGAAGCCAGGAGCGGGGAGGCGAGCCTTGCATATCAAGCTGCTCCATGCATCACGACAGCTCGCTCGGCGAGGAGGTATACCGAAGAGGAAGGAAGAGAAGAAAAAGCATGCCGCCCATCTAGCTGCTCGCACGCACACACCGCCACTGTGTCGGGCTGTCCGAGTGACCTTATTCCGATTCCATGCTCGCTCTTCGACTCGCCGTCCGAGAGTTGCTTATCTCACATTTTCATACAGTTTTCAGTCTCCGGAGCCAGAGGCTGCTTCGGCATCGTCGTCGTCTCATCCTTCCCTTCCCCTTTCGATCCTTGTCCCAGTGAGCACCGCTGGCCTCCGCTGTCCATTGGAATGGCTGTTGGTGTCGTCTCATTGTGTGCGGTTCGCATTAATTTTAAAACTGCTTCGCTGAGCTGGATGCAAGCCGAATCCCCGTCGTCCCGTGCAAAAAGAGGGGAGTGTAGAGAAGGGATGTGGCGAAGAAATGAGAGAAGGACTTGGAGAGAACAGTCGTGAAAGCAAGAAATAAATTTAGAAGAAGAAGGCGCTCACTCTCGCCTTCACTCGACGCGAGGATGAGCGGCGATTCCTGCTTCAAGCGGACATGTCCAGTGGTAACCTTCCAATGGCAAATACCCTCAAGCCTGCCAAGCGGCCACTAGAATGTCCAGAAAAGGAACATCTTCCAAGCTGGCGAGAAATGCGAAGGGGAGAGAACGAAAGGGGCAGCAGAAAAGCGAGGGAAAGAAAGATGAAACTTTCTTCTATCGCTCCGATCTTCCGACGTCTGAGGCTCGTAGCGGTTTCCCGTAGCATCCTGTCCGCAAACCAACGGACCTCTTAGGAGAGAAGGAATAACAGAGGTTCTTCAGCTACGGTAAATCGTGTGAGAGAAGGCGTGACTGAGAAAGAATGTAATGGGGGAGGGTAGCAAACCGCGACGTTTTCTCAGAGAAACTTCAGAACTGCTGTTCTCTTCCTTCCTCCCACTGTTATGAAGAGAGAGAAAGTGAGACTAGTGTAATGTTTCCTCCAACCAGGTACTACACCGAGGCATGCTGGTTTTACGACTGTCTCGTACGCCAGCCTGCTGATTATCGGCGGCTCTTATATAACCGCGGCCGACTGGTCAACCTCTCTCCGTTGTGCACCCCTCGCCACAAGCCCCGGTAGGGCGAGAAAAGGGCGAGGAGCACACCCGCAACTCATCCTCGGTATAAAAAGATGGTTCGCCCGTGACGGCACTGCCGTCTCGCTGCATCGCAAGGGGGGCGCAACCATGAAAATCCTTGTGAGTACAAAGCCAGCTAGCATGTGTCCAAAGGCTTAGATCTCTTGCCATTGGTCCTGCCACTGCGGCTAGCCTTTTTGCTTATCTTCTTTGTTTTTGTTCTACTGTCATACGCGGCTGTTTGCAACGTCAGCTGAGCCTGATGACATCTGGATACCCTTCATCGGCCCCAATTTAGATGATCTGATCCGCTCGCGAGAGCTTCTTCACTGTTCACCTTTCCGCCTGATGGGATGACTTGAGAACGGCCTCAGGACACAGTGCGGGCACAAGGCCGGCACGAAGCCCAATCCCGCGCGTCGGTTGACGCTTCCATATGGGTCACTCGTGGCGCAAAGACATCGCTTCTTGGTGTTTCGCTGTGGCTTTTGAAAAGGTGCTCGGACTGCGGTCGAGGACCCTTTGCAGCAGCCAACTTTGTTTCCTCGATCTTGGATCCAACTGGATACTCTGCTGTGCGAAGCCGCATACCGGACTTACGTCCGTCTGGGTATTTGAAGCTTGTAGGATGTCCCAAGTGGTAGTGACGGTTATCCTCGCAACGCTCAGAGTGCCGGTCACCAGGAACGTGGACGCTTCTTGGCGCTATTAAGCATCGCGTCCTGAAAATATAGCTCTTAAGATTAGACTCACATCCCTTTACACTGTTAATTAACCTAGATCTGATTCAGGTGAAATGCTCAGTTATTTTAACAAGTTCTTGTTATTTCATTTACCTTACTTATAAATGATGTCAGTGCGATGAGCACACCTCGTGATTAGTGAATCAATCTCTTGCTGGAGCGATAGAGGGCAGGATCTACTTACGTAATTAAGCATAGTTTACCATTGTAGATCTATTTTAAACTTTTCAGATCGAATGATTACGCTCCTGAAGAATAATACAAAACGACCTCAGTAATCTGCAGGAAAATATTACGCTATTATTCCTGTTAAAGCAGTGCGCATGAAAGTGATTGGCACTCTAGCGGCTTGCCAATCTAAGACCTCCTCAAAGCTCGGTCATCATTCGTTTTTCTTAAGGTCGAATTCAGTATGAAGATTAAAGTGCAGGATGCGGCCACGGAAGATCAATCACACTTGAAGCGCGCTGAGGCAGTTGGCGCCATTTGTGAATGCTCACTTGAGTCAGCAGTGATGATTTAAGGATGTTATTTAGAGCCTGGAGCACAGCTGAAGAGAAACACCTGAGCGCAGCTTAACATAAGTAATGGCGTAATAGAATGATCTTTACTGAGTACAGTGCAACGAAAAAAAAAAAGGTTGAGATATCGGGAGACTAGATGAACACCTCTCGCAAGAGCTTTATACCTACCGTTAACAACTTTCCGAGAGTGAACAAGGTTGCTACCGAGAGTGACTACCCAAGCATTATATCTCCAGCGTCTTTTAACTCCCATCAGGCTCTAAGCACTCTACTTACCATAATACCAGAACAGTAACGCCAAAAATCATTATCTCAGCTACGGCTATATAGGTTATGTTTTAGACGGCGCTCGATGTCCTTGACACGGTGTCTGCAATTTGGCATGCAGAGTTTCATCTTGAGACATTTTTGTAGTGTCTGAAGAAAGGAACGTGCGTGCATACAAGGCCGATGGATACCATCTGAGGAAGACATTCACGTCTATTCGAGGACCTAAGAACTTGCCATTTCATGGCGCCGAAATGGCGTGATATTCACCCAGAGTTCTTGGCGTTCTTGCCGCTGCTTCCATTTTTGAAGGGCGTCAGGGAAGGGTTAGAGAGCGGCTAATTTTCCCTTGCACAGGCTACACAAGCAATCGGGCATGAAAGCGACAGTCAATGTATACGGCTTCTAGGCGATCATATTTTGCTCATTTCTTAAAAATGCCTCGTAATAAATCGGCTCAAACGAATGCGGTGCTGTTTCGTGCTTGCAGGTTTGAAGTGAAATAAAACGACACCTTGCTGTAGAATAATCGTAAAGGTAAAAAGAACTGATGTCTTGAATCATAAGAAATGTTTATAACCTTGAGCATAAATTTATGAATGACCTTTATGGGGATTCCCGAAGAAAGATAAACCCATGATGACCAGCATATTTACGACCTGCTCTAAAAAACTGCGGCTAGCGGTGTTGCAGTGCATACTTTCCATCCCCAGACAAGTAGCTGTTGGTAACCCTATCAATTAGTTCCGCAGTGAGCCACAACGGCGTTTCCCGTAAGTGTTTACGGCACACTAGACCTAGGTTTCTAGATTAAACACTGCTTTTTGAGCCCTAATGCCCGCAGAAGTCCCTGGTAGTTTTTACTGCCGAATCTTTCCGCGATCTCCTTAATTGATTTCATATTTCACTAGCATTTGTTGAGCGGCTGAAAGACGACCGAGAAAGCGAAAACCGAGAGTTAAACCAGCCTCCCTAGAAGATGGATGTCCGCATAGCGAGTTCCTGCATTGGAAAGCAAATGGAAGGCAATGATGACGCTCAGAGATTTCTCTGCGAAGACGCGTACACACAAACGTAGGATGAGAGAGTCAGGAGCGCGGGACACGAGATAAGAAGTGATTCATGAACGCGACACCGGCAGCGGTCTTACAACGGTTCGAGGTTGCCATCTCACATCTGCCCCAGCGTCGAATGGCTTCGCTTCTTCGATGACATCGGGCGATTAAAGGTCGTGCTGTCGGCGGCGCCAGGACAACAAGGTGCGCAGCGTGCGTGCGGCGTCAAGGCGTAGCACGTGGGCGTGATGCACAAGTGACCAGCAGGTCGCGGACACGGGGATACCGCTGCGGTGAATGCGTGTTGGTCGTTTTGTGGAGTAGTAGAACAAACCCGGAGAGTGAGGTTTTCCAAGGTTTGCGTAGAGATAATGTGGTGACCTAACCGAATAGGCAACGGCTGTGCGGTAGTTTCTGGCACCACGTCGTCGGTCTGCGGATAGTCTTACGTACAAATTTTCGTGTCGCTGGTGGGTGATCTATGTTACTGAAGAAAAGAAAACACAGTCGCTTGAAGGTGGCAGCTTAGAGTAACAAGAGCGCGGTGTAAATTTTTCTTCTGATAAGTATGAGTAGCCTAAGCACGTTTGTTTAACCCATGCTTTTAATGAAAATATTCTACGTCTGGCGCCGCCCTTGGCTTGGTCTTTGTGAACGTGCTGACGCAAACATTGATGCTGGTCCAGAGTATTAGCATGAGTCCTCAACTGTCTGCAACATGTCCAAGCTGTGTGTCTCAGCTTCTTATCACAGCAAATGATCATCGTTCGCTTGGCATTCAGTACACAAGTTTTTTCTAGTGTGAAAGTAAGGTAACCATGAGAAAAATATAGAACCGGTGTGGTCTAAATGGATAGGGCTACCCGGAGTCTCAATTGTATATGACCGCTTGTATGACGTCTTGCCTATTATATGAAAATATGGTTTGGACATCATCCGAATAACAAAGCAAATATTTAGATATGAACGCATTTTTGATAGGATGCGGGCTCGCAACCATATAATTTCATAGCAGCGACTCATACGGCACGTTTAAAACGTAAATTATTAACCAAGTGAACTATGGGATGGAGGAACACCAGAATGAAAGGACAGCAACTTATGCGCACCCTTGAAACTCCCTTGTCTTATCGCTATCGAGGTTCAGAGCATAATTTCGGGAGATTGAATTTACGGCAAAATTATGTATAATACGTGCAGTGTCAATAAAGAATATAAATCGCCAGTCGTTTTTGTTACACACTGCAATGCCACGTAGCTGCTATACATCGAGCCCAAAATATTGATTTGTTGCAAAATAATGGCAGCTCAGGGCTACTAGAGTATGAACTTCAAAGAACGGCGGGTGACAAACGATTACCTTAGGCTAATTAATAACACTGTCCGGACTAGATACCTGCGATGCGGACATTTACTTTGAGTTCATACCAGGGAGTCGCTGTCGTAACCCATTGTTTTTGGTTTAGGTTTGTGGGGTTTAATGTCCCAAAGCGATTGAAGCCATGAGAGGCAGCGTAGTGGAGGACTCCGGAAATTTCGACCACTAGGGGTTCTTTAACGTGCACGGATATCACACTGCACAAGGCCGTCTTGCTTTTCGGGTGCTTCGAAAAGCGGCCGCCGAGGCCGGGTTTCGATATCGCATCCTTGGGCACAGTATATAGTCGAGTGCCGTAACCACTGCGCCACCTCAGAGAAACCCGTTGTTTTTGGCAGATCATCCATGGTAACTGACTGTTCGCTCGTAATTTGGAACAGTGAAGAACCGACTAAAATATTTGATATCATGTCTGCAAATAGAGGAGGCTGGGGAGAGATTGCACAATTACCACTGATAGGCTTACAGCTTCCGAGAGGTCGAAACGCAGGCTGCTATTATCTTCAATAAATCTGGGCCGGTCATTTAAACTAAACAGCTTATATATTACCTGTTTATATATCCTAACACTTTCTTTGCCAGTTTAAGTTCACACCTGCATTTAATTTGCTCCATGACCTGCTTTGTTTTATGTAAATAATGTCAATCATTCAACGAAACTTGGCCGAAAAAAACAACAATAATAAAACGGCAGAAAACGTCCCCGCAGAGAACCGCTTGCCCAAAATTTATATTCCATGTTCTGATTTTCTCCGTTTTAAGCTTTACTGACTACTCGCGGGCACAGATGGGCAATATTTCAAGTATCTGCATTTCGTTTGATTAAAACAAATCCCAAGAGTTAACACAGCTGTAGCCACTGTCTTCATGCACGCAAACGTTTCTCGTTTGCTGCGTCACTTGAATCCACAGCATTTAAAGGCTGGAAACACTGCCCCTCTCTCCCGCCAAGAGATAAAATTCGCTTTAGGGTTCGCAGTGAATCAAGCCAGATTAGGCAACATCTGATTTTCCGGAAGTTATGTAGTTTTTCTATAGTATAGTTCTGTTGTCTGTAGTTCTGTAGCTCTTTTTTGTTGTAACTACAGAGAGTTCCGATGCTATTGCAGAACGTTCTGTTGTCACAACAGGTTTCCCGTCAAAAACCGCACAGAAATTCTATCGTAACAACCGAAAATGTTCTGTATTCTTTTCTGACTGGGTATTTTTTCATCCCTTAATTTGTGCCGTTGCATGGCCACAAATACTCATCAGTATGCAGTCGTAAACTATCACAATGAGTGAATGGCGGCCCAACACAGATTTAAAGCCTTTTTTTTTAGCCAAGTCACGCAAACGCGGCTGCGTGGCCTGGGAGAAGGCTTTCTCACTCGGGGTGCAAAGGTCGGGGTGAGTACGAATGCCATCTCAACCTACCGCTTACTTGAACGAGAAACCTTCAGAAAGGTAGGCTAAATCGCCATTGTCGAGTGGATTGTTGACGTCACACAAGACGCCGAACAGTCAGTGCTCGGCCGCCTACCAATTGAATGCCAGTGATGTGGGTATTATCTCTCTTTTTTTAGAACAACAATTATGACAAGTGTTTGACATAATATTGCATTCAAATGATTACAAGAACTGATAGATGGGCTGGTGGTTCATGGTGTTTGGAAGCAGAGTCAAAAACAGTCTGCACTAAGCTGCTTTGTGATAATTTGGAAACTAATATACAAGCAAAAATTATACCTGATGGTTAGACATTCGTGCAATCGGTTTTTGTAACATGGTACGACAAGGTCGCGTCTCACATTCCCTGACTTATTGACCCATTTTATTTGCAAACATTGTGCGTGATATGACTCAGGAGAGCTGTCATGAAAATTATTGGTGCAGAGGAGGGTAAAATGCAAAAAAAAAAAGGATGCAGAAGTGAGGGGATCGAGCCGACATCAAATGTTGATGCGGCCTTATCAATGAGACATTGACGTGCTTGTGCGTTCGCCAACACCTGCCAGCCGTTATTCGAGTCCGAAATGATATTGAAGCCAAGCTGCGTTTTATAAGCACTGTTACGAGTGTATGGATCCATAAAGCTTTAGCAGAACATTCGTTATACCTAGAAAGAGTCTTCTTTAATGGCAGCATACGCGTGTAGTCGTGTGTGGAGCGATAGCATGAAAATATAATAATAATAATGATATAACAATGCAGATGATGATGATAGTAATAATATAAATAATAATGTTCCGTACTTTCAGCTAATTTCTTTATAGTGAACAAGGTTTAGCTTCCCGCTTAAAATGTTCGAGCATGGCATTGAGCCTTTGGCGGTCGCTAGGCAACGTAGGGCAGCACTAGCGCCATCTGATGAAATCTGAACGCAGTACGCGCTTCTCGACAGTCTCGCCCTGTGTCGCCATCGTCGCACAGTTTGCTTGGGGGTTGCGAGATCATACTGGGGATAGCTTTTTTTTTTCTTTTTTTTCACAGGCACTGCTTAGAGGCTAGGAGTCTTCTATCTTGTTTTTCATCTGCTGGCCTTCGGCCAAAGGCCTTGAAATTATTTTTGTTAAAAACGGGATCTTCAGACTCCGCGATCACAGAACCACCGTTTGTAGGCTGCCGATTGCGTGGCCCGTAAACCTGCTCGATTCTAAATATGTTGCGTTAAAACTGGTAATACCCCTGCCCTCCTTTTTTGATCATGCTACATTTTATGCCCAATTATGTAGTACACGACGGTTTTCGTTCTTGTGCTGATGGTTCACCTAAGATAAAATCAATAGTTGAAAATAGCATATTAATTTCTCATTTTTACACTGACATATTACGTACCTTAAATTCCAACCCCTACATCAGCATCACAAACGCTAGTAATGTGAAGTGATGTTTGCACCGGTTGTCAATTTGCTCGAAATAGCGCTGTACATGCCCTGCGCCAATATTTCCTTTATGCACCAACGATTTAATCAGTTAAAGCACTGGCTGACTAGATGAATAGGTATTATATACAAATGCAGGAGGGAACTTATGAAGGTAAGTCTGATATTTTCAGCTACGGTCAGTTGGAGGCACGCCCTGTTTTTCCTGCTAGAAAGGTCGGCTAATATTCCCAGTCTTTGTTTTGTGCGTGATATGTATGGGCTAGACAAAGGCAGAACGGATAGGCAGGGAGGTTAGTTAAGCGACCCAAAGAATGCTGCCCTACATCTGGGAAGCGGAAGAAAGAGAAAGGGGGAGGAAAGAAAAGAAGAGGATATTGTGAAATCAGTTTTGTAAGTGTCTACAGGTCATTGCCGTTAGTGCAAAGAGAGTGCACACTTAAAGCTCAAAGCCTTTAACTTCGCCTTCGCTTTTTCAGAAACGTCGATGGTGCTTCGCTGCTTTTTTTTTAGGGGTAGAAAGATTGGTTGAAAGGATTGGGCATAACAAATTTGACAGGGCTGTCGTATTGATGAAAACAGGAATGCTAAGGCAAAAGTGGCGCATGTGGCGCATGTGGCGTATATATCGACTGCTGGACTATAAAAAGTTATCAGGGAAGCGCACATGTATATGTAACCACATAGAACCCCCCGGTCTAGGTTATTACTAAAATTGGCAATACGCAGAAATTACCCCGACGCAACGGTCTGTCTACAGATAAAAATAATCACAACTGAACACCACCTCTAATTTTTACCAAGAATGGAAAACTATATCGTAAGAGGTGTTTTCTCATTATTTTGGCTTTAAGTGGTGGTTTGGTGCCATGAACAGCGGCCATCAGTTTTTGTTTTGTTTTCATCAAAAGTTTAGTATCACGAAGTGTGGCCAGCAGTTTTTATTTTAAAGATGCATAAAATTCTGAAAAACGCTTGGTCACAACAAGCCCGGTAAAATATATGTGTCAGCGCCACTGGATAGTTATTTTTTAGAGCCAGAGCTACCAGTAATTTGTGGCGAGGACTGTTCAATTGACACCGGCAGATAACGATAGCTGCCTAAAGCAGTAACCTTGGAAAGGATTAATGGAGAGTGAGAAGGCCTATATTACTTCTATGCAATATGTGAACCACGGAAACATGTAAAACACGTACTTTGACAATGCCGCTGCGGCGCAGTTGGTAGGGAGCTCCACAACTGAGCCTGGTGACCTAGGTTCAGTCTTAGCCGCGACGACGGAGGCTGAACGCAAGGTTTCCGTGCACTGGGCGATGTCAGCGCACTTGAAATAACATCTAAATTTTAAAGGGCCTTCACTACGGCGTCCCTCACCGCGCGAAACGCCCATAAAACAACCGGAAACACAAACATACACAAACAAGAGAATATATATATGCACACACACATGCCATACCTGCCAGTTACATTTATGGAACCTTTACTGCTTCAGTAAGTTTCATGACTTTCTGCTAGCGCCATTACAGTCTTGAAAACAATTATACTACCACACAGTGTTTTTATGTAAACAAATTGTACCTGTGAAAGTATTGCTTCCGTAGATTATTCGCCTGTTATGCTAATTGACGAAGAGTGAACTGCTTAAGGACGAAGGCCATATGAAAAAAAAAAGCATTTAGTGATTCATTTACATGTTAAGCCCGCAAGAACCCCTACATAAAAAATATAAAATAAAATACTGCTGTTCAGTTCTTCACCTTCAGGTGTTGCGAATTTCCGTGCTTAATATCGTATTTAAACTGCCATACTAAAGCCGCTTTCATACTTTTCGCAGGTGGTCACAGTAGTTCTAGGCCTCGCGTGTTACGCGCTTGGAGATGGCCTCCACCACTTGGACATTGCGAAGGTTGGTAACGTGGGCTACGTGGCCCGTGGTCCCGGCGCACTCCAGTACCACCAGAGCGGGGGCGTGATCCCTGCTGGCATACCAACAGTGGCTAGGGGTCACTCAGGAACCACCGTTCATGGCCCTCCTGTAACTGACACCCACGGTGTCACGGTGTCGCAGCCGGCTGTCACGGTGACTCAGCAGCAGCCTGCCATTACAGTCACCCAGCAGAGAGTGGTGCAGCCGGCGTTTACGGTCACCCAGCAGCGACCAGCTGTCACCGTCACTCAGACTCAGCAGCGGTTCGTTCAGCCTGCTATTCGCGTTGTGCAGCAGCCGGCCATTCGTGTTGTGCAGCAGCCTGCCGTGACTGTGACCCAGCAGCGGGTCGTGCAACCTGCCGTGACGGTGACTCAACAGCAGCCAGCTATCACGCTCACCCAGCAGCGAGTGGTGCAGCCTACTATCACTTACACTCAGCAGCCCGGATTCGCCATCACTCAGCAGCGTGTCGTCCAGCCCGCTGTCACCGTCACTCAGCAGCAGCCAGCGGTCACGGTAACACAGACTCAGCAGCGCGTCGTCCAGCCAGCCGTGGCGGTGGCCCAGGTTCCCGGAATCGCCGTCACTCAGCACCGCGTGGTGCAGCCCGGAGGTGTGGCGGTCAGCCACATTCCAGGAGCCTATTATACCACTCAGGGGGCCTATGGAGTTGGAGGTACTTACGGTCTCACACTTGTCCGGCCGGGTGGCGTTTATGGTTTCGGTTACGGACTTGGCGGTGCGCATTATGGCGCAGGCCTGCTCATCCATCCAGGCCAGGCTGTGACCACGGTGCACCCGGGAGCCGCTTACGGCTACGGGGCTGTGGCTTATCGTCCTGGACAGGCCATCACTACGGTGAGGCCAGGAGCAGCCTATGGATACGGAGCCGTTACCTACCAGCCTGGATCTACTGTGACCACTTACAAGCCAGGAACGGCCTACAACATCAACGCTGTAACCTACCAGCCCGGTTCTGCTGTGACTACTGTTAAACCAGGATCAGCCTACGGCGTCGGAACTCTCACCTACCAGCCAGGCTCTGCAGTCACCACTGGATTGGGATATAGCGCTGGGTACGGTCAGACAACTGTCACTCAGCCAGGCGCGGCTGTGGTACATCACACTCCGGGCTACATCTACGGCCTTGGTTACGGAACTCGCACAATCGGCGTTCCAGAAATCCACTACCACACCCGGCCAGTTAATTATGGATATGGATACGGCTTGGGAGGCATCCGGTACGGCACTTTGTACCACCCCGGAGCCGTTGTTCATGGCACAGGCCTCGGCCTTCTGCACACCCCCGGCGCAGCTGTTGTTCACCACGTTCCTGGCGTTGCTGTGACTACTCCAGGAGCCGCAGTGACAACGTACAAGACTGCTACCGTCTCGGCTCCCGGCAGCGCCATCGTGCACACCGCTCCTGGTCCAGCTGTCACAACTTACAGGACCGCCACCGTGAGTGCTCCTGGCGCCACCTTTGTGCAACAGCCTGGTCTCGCTTATACTGGCGTTAGGACCGTCACTACCCCAGGCTCCGCCGTCGTACAGCAGGTGCCAGGAGTTACTACGTACAGAACCGCCACCGTCACTGCTCCCGGTGCCGCTTATGTCCAGCAGCAGCCTGGCTTTGCCATCACTGGTGTTAGGACCGTCACGACGCCTGGGTCCGCCATCGTGCAGCAAGTTCCAGGCTCCGCTGTCACTACCTACAGGACGGCAACCATCTCCGCTCCTACTGCCACCGTCGTCCAACGCCCAGGCGCTGTCACTACCTACAGGACTGCCACTATTACTGCCCCTACTGCCACCGTCCTTCAGCAGCCGGGTGTTACTACCTACAGGACCACTGCCGTGCAGCAGCCCACAGTCCATGTAGTTCAGCAGCCAGGTGTGGCCACTGGCACCTTGGTCGCCCCTATCACCGGTGGAGCTGTGACTACCTACAGGACTGCGACAGTCGGGGCTCCAGCCGCCACACTTGTACACCAGCCGGCTGTGTCCGTTGTGCACCAACCAGCCGTCGCCACGGGTACCCTGGCCGCCCCCGTTACTGGAGGTGCCGTAACGACTTACAGGACCGCCGCTGTCACTGCTCCAGGTGCTACTGTCGTCCAGCAGCCAGGTGTGGCTGTTGTCCACCAGCCAGCGGTTGCCACTGGTGCTCTCGTTTCTCCACTTTCCGGAGCTGCAGTGACCACTTACAGGACTGCCACTGTGACCACCCCAGGGCAGGCCATCGTCCACCAGATTCCAGGAGCTGTTGTGCACAGCCCTGCTTTCACCACTTCCGTTGTTGGCCACCCAGCGGGAGCGGTTTCCTACGCTCCAGGTAAGCATAAATCTTCCATGACACCGCGATGTCATCTGCCTTCATGTCGGCTTCAATAGAAGAGTAGGTACAGTGTTTAGGCAGATATAACTAAGCCGGCAGTTCCGAATTTCTAGTCATTCAACTGCTGTTTCGTATTAACATCCTCCTTAAAGAACAGAAAATGCTAATCTTATTTGATGTGTTATGAAGTGCTTATAAAGACTGTTGGTGTACACTCATAAATAGTGCTTGTTTTCATGTTGGTATAAAAGGAGAGCGTTCAGACTGAAGCGAACGTATCATACGTCAGCGTCAGCTACCGAGATCGGTTTAGTGTAGAAATACCCACTTTATAAAGTCAGCCATGAGTACCCCTTTGTATGACTTCTTTATTTACTTAAATCGCGTTCTGTCTACACGACGTGACGTGTTGATACCGTGTAAACGTTGTTTCTATGTAATTTTGTAAACTTTTAAAGCAAATATTTATTTCACAAAGAAGTATCGATTAGCCACGAAAGTCTACAACGTCGACTGGCGAGTCTGCTTGTAAAAGTATATCGCGACATTGCGGTTGAAGAAATGATCAAACTTTCTGTAGCATGTTTGTGTTCAGCCACAAATACAGTATATCGAAGCTTTCTTCATTTATTTTTGTTTCTTTTCACCTTTTTCTTCACAGTTGAAGGGTTGACAGGCTTTCAATATGAAGACGAGCAACTTACTAGGCTATGTTGTGTGGTAAATGTGTCGCCGGATCTTACGTCGTCTCCTGGTGACGTCAGCAGTCATATCCGCAGGAGATTTGTTAGTCAAGATATAAAGAAGTTGGAATTATTATAGTAATATTATTTAGTAACAATAATAAATATAAAGGAAAATGTAATAACTAAAAAGTTACAATAATTATTGGCGATAAATTATTATCGTGATATTAGCCTTAACACCTAAAGTGAAAAATAAATTAAATAATGAAGACGAAATGAAAACATTCATAAAAGAAAAATGAAATACGAAAACAAAAATCTAAATCGAATAAATCAGAAAGATAATAAAGTAAACCAATGAAATCAAAATGCTATTTCATTAGAAATAAGAAATTAAATGTAGAAAGGTAAGATTTAAGAAAAACGTCGCGACAGGACTAATACCTTCGTATTCTCCCAATGCAGTTTCTGCAGTGACCTCCAAGTTATTGCAATAAACATCCACGCAGTATAAAGGCATTTGAAAATGAGTAGTTCAGGTGCAGGCTTTATAAGCAACAAAATAAATAGAACGATATCGCACTATGCACTATATCCCACTTCCGAGGAGAAAAACAAAAGGGGGGCCAGAGTCATTCTGGTACATCCTGAACCTTAACGCTGCAAACATCGCTGCAGATGACAGAGGGAACGAGCAAGGCAGAATGAACAGCATGCTAAAGAACACAAACTTTTCGGGAACGCAGAATATTGCAGAGAAAGCCCGAAAAGTAAGGTCTTACAGGGATTTTATTTTGCAACTGTAATGGCTGCATCGTAACACAACAAATGCAGATTAGATACAAATTCGCAACCAAAGAAAGAGTCTTTAGAAGTACTTTCTTGTTTGAACTTGATTTCAAGACTAACAAATTTTACAGAAAACGTTTCGAAGCAGTACTCGGAGATAATGCTATCTTGTCTAAGAAATATATAATCTGGGTATATGAGGAATGACGTACAGTGCACTGTCTTGATGGCTAGTGGTTCTTGCTTGGGATGGAGCCAACCAGGAGGAAGACAACAGTTCCTCGAGATGGCCCGGCCCTACAGAAATCATTGTTTTAATCAAACCAGTAACCTTAATGCTGCCATCTGTGCACACGCTGCAGGCCAGGATATCATGTTCGGAGTCGGAGGACTCCGCTACGCTGGTGGCCTCGACGCCGCCGTTCAGGGCGCCCTCAACGGAGCGGCCCTCATCCACCATGTATCCGCCCCTGTGGCGGTCGCCAATGTCCTCCCAGGTTCCGCTGCGTACGGAATCTCGTACCACGGCGCTGGTGTTCCCGCCGCTGGCGCGGTCGTTCACCACGTGCCCACGGCCGCCGAGCTGAGGCAGCTCATTACCTACGGCTACGGCTATGGCCTCGGAGGCGTGCGCTACAGCCACGCCACTCCGGGGGCCGTGGTGTCCGCGCCAGCGGCCGCCACCGTGGTGCACCACGAAGCACCAGCTGTTGTCACCTCGCAGGCCATTCCAGCCGCCATTCAGCACTACACTCAGCGCTACCTCACCTATGGTCCGACGACCACCCTCAAGTACACGGTCGATCCAAGCGTGGAGCCGGTCCAGACGCTCAAGAAGAAGTAAAACGGTAGGCTATCATTCAACGGTGTTTAGTCGCGAGGTGCCTTATACAAATAATGATTAGTGCTCGCGAGCGTGTACCTTTGTCGGAAGTATTTTAAGATAATATACAATAAGTATATAGCGCTTAGAAAAACAATATACTTCAAACGGCGGAGAACCATAAATAGCTTGTAATCGAATTAGGCTCCAAACACACTTAAATGCTGCTCTCCTTCAGACAAGGCATGACTTCCAGAAATTTCCTAATATAAAAGTGAACAAGACATATCGACAAAAACGTAAAGGCTCGAAAAGATCAGGGCATGAGGAACATCGGACACAGCGCTAACTGCAGCTGAATTTTATGGATGATACAGGTACGTGTTTGTAGTGACGAGAGTTCCACAAAGAAAAGAACAGTGAACAATTAACACGTGCGCAAAGATATTTTGATGCGTGAAGGTTGTTTTATCCAGGAACGATATTGCTTTTTATGCAAGTTACGTCAAACAATAGCGACGCGACCAGGACTTTGTTCCTTGTTTGGGAATCATACGCGCTTTCAATACCCAGCATGTAACGCTGTTGACTCCTCTAACTTTGACTGTGCACTTGCTGATGAATGGTTTGGATGTTTTTCAGGGAGGCTCTTGAGAGTGTCCGAGAGGTGATCGCTTCTTCGTTCTGTCATATTAAGCTTTTTAAGTTGCGCCTGTCCTTCAATAAGGCACCTGCCACTCCATCCTATCTATACAAATTCCAAAAGTCAATGGGATAGATAAGGCAGGTTGACAGGTGCCCAAACGAAGGACCGCTAGTGAAGCCGCCCCTGTCAAGTGGTGCTGATGGACGTTGCGCGGACTTTATATTGCAGGACCTCAACCAGAGGAGCGTCCAGCCCACCCTTTCTAGCCTGTGCGGATGTCGACGTCAGGAAAGCCAGAGAGCCGAGGCGCGCGATCTTCTATTTATTCCAGCATTCCCTTCTTTTCTTTTTTACCCCACTCCCGGTTCGAGGCGAGTCCAGGATAACCAGGACAAAGCCGACGACCATGCAGCCCCGCTCGCAGCCATCCGCAGGAGTGCTCTCAGCGAGACTGTTCGCGCGAATAAAAACCAGACACATTCCCTTATCTACGCGCATCTGCTCCTTTTTTCTCTGGGCGCAAGACGGAAGGATAAAATGAAGCGAAGAACTCGTCGTAGCGCGTCGCCGACCTTGGCCTGTTCGCTTCCGTAAGCGAGGACATCCTGTCTACCCATCTGCTTTTCTACAGATTTTTTTTTTGTCAGCGAATCAATACGAGAAACATGTGAACGGCAGGTAATCCCTTTTCGTCTTTCGCCTTCGCGTTATGGAATCGCTATATTACTTGGGCGGTCCGCCAGGTCGGAGTCTTTGACGTGGGGGGCGTTTTTGTTATTTTGTTTGCGTCCTGGTCCCCAGTAAGTGATGCTGGCTACGCATAGACGAAAGGTGGCGCCGTGGAAGCGTCGACACGATCTAACCAGTGTTGATCGAATGAATTTTTAGCGCGCGCGTGCATCGAACAAACCACCATGTGGGACATATATAAACGTTCTGACATTCTGGAACGTTTAAGGTGAGGTAAGCATATACATGCATTTCGTAGTTGGAGAAGGCTTTTCGCTAGATAAATTCAGTAATTTTAGCAACACAAAAATGGAGGTATGTGTTAAAGCTTAGTCCAACTTAGTCCACGCTGCTTCATTGAAAAGGCACTTGGGACCACACCATCCGTTGTTTAAGAATCTCGTTTAAAAGTGGAATGTTTTCTTTCACCCGCCCTCAAATACAAACACAGGAGGCCAAAATAAAAAATGACTGCATGATCACCTTTATTAAGTGAACAGAGGCGTAGTCTACAACCTCCGTATATAGCAGACGGCGATAACAATTTGTCAACAACGCAACCTGTTTCTGAGGAAGAACGGTTCCGTGATACGTGTTTTCTGTTTTCTGACTTTTCTTTGTTTTGAATTATCCCTTTTTCTGAGCGGTCAAACTTCTTGTTATTGGAATGTGGCAGTATCGGCCGACGCACGAAATCACTTCGCCCTTACGGCACCTTCAGTTTCTTTTGCTCCTTGTATATATTAAAAAAGGGTAAAACAGTGGTGCTTGTCTTTGTTCTGCTCATCATTTGAGGCCCCAGCGCACAGAAGTGTTCTCGACCACCTAGAAAACGTGCATAATGCAGCGTATATAAATTTGAAATACATGCACCAAAGTGTATGTAGGTATGTGGTTTGGTTTGGTTTCTGGGGTTTAACGTCCCAAAGCAACTCAGGCTATGAGAGACGCCGTAGTGGAGGACTCCGGAAATTTCGACCACCTGGGGTTCTTTAACGTGCACTGACATCGCACAGCACACGGGCGCCTTGCTTTTCGCCTCCATCGAAAAGCTGCCGCCGAGGCCGGGATTCGATCCCGCGTCCTTGGGAGCAGTAGTCGAGCGCCGTAACCACTGCGCCACCCCGGCGGGGGTATGTATGTATGTATGTATGTATGTATGTATGTATGTATGTATGTATGTATGTATGTATGTGTGTATGTGTGTATGTATGTATGTATGTATGTATGTATGTATGTATGTATGTATGTATGTATGTATGTATGTATGTATGTATGTATGTATGTATGTATGTATGTATGTATGTATGTATGTATGTATGTATGTATGTACGTATGTACGTATGTATGTATGTATGTATGTATGTATGTATGTATGTATGTATGTATGTATGTATGTACAGCCTTTGTCAAAAGTGTAGAGCCTGGAGAGCCGCTTCTGAGCCGTGTAGTGATGCCGATTTAGCACTAGTGGAGGTCTTTCCTATTGTGGAAGGTAGAACAAGAAATCTTCTTACCACCAAAATATTACGAACAACGGAAATGCATTACAAGCCGCACGAAGTGAATCAGACGCGGACCTCCTGGGCTCTACACTTTTGACAAAGACTGTATGTATGTATGTATGTATGTATGTATGTATGTATGTATGTATGTATGTATGTATGTATGTATGTATGTATGTATGTATGTATGTATGTATGTATGTGGTCCACTCTAAATACGAACAGGGCTCAGCGCTGCCGTGCTGCGCGGGGCGCCAGCGCATCTGGCGTGGCCGCATATGGAAGCAAAGTGGAGCAGGGCCTGAAGGCGGAGCTTCGTATCGTCTGCTACAACGATGAAGCGCACCGTGAACTGTCTGCTGGCAATCGGTAGACGCGTCGAGATGGCGTGGTCGAGCTTCACTCCCTGCAGCGTGTTGTTCAGTATATGGACGGTTATCAACTGGAGAGATCATGCAAGCGTGAGCGCTGCTATCCCTTTTGCGCTGGCGCGGCTGATAAGATCCTGCATTTGAGTGCCAAGCTAAGCGGCTCGTCCATCCAAGGGACTTATCCTCGAATGAATTGTGAAAGCTCTATCCACTACACATTCATTAGGTTCGTCGTCTGATATACGACACGTCATTTTGAAAGAACGTATGGCAAATTTTCCTTTGTTGCTTATGTGTTTATGCTGCAAATAATGATAAAACCGTTGTAACAGTGTAAGCACTCTGTGCTCCCGCGCTGCAACAGAAAACATGAAACAAAGCCTGCAGGCCCCTATGCGCCTGCCCTACTTTGATTCCATGCGTGGCCGCACTGGATGCGCTGACGCTCCACGGAGCGCGGCCACGCTGAGCGGAGTTCTTACTTAGATTGTACAATGTATGTATGTATGTATGTATGTATGTATGTATGTATGTATGTATGTATGTATGTATGTATGTATGTATGTATGTATGTATGTATGTATGTATGTATGTATGTATGTATGTATGCATGTATGCATGTATGCATGTATGCATGTATGCATGCATGTATGCATGCATGTATGCATGCATGTATGCATGCATGTATGTATGTATGCATGGATGTATGTATGTATGTATGTATGTATGTATGCATGCATGCATGCATGCATGCATGCATGTATGTATGTATGTATGTATGTATGTATGTATGTATGTATGTATGTATGTATGTATGTATGTATGTATGTATGTATGTATGTATGTATGTATGTATGTATGTATGTATGTATGTGTTTGTGTGTGCTGGCGTTGATTTCGTTTTGGACATCTTTAAAAAGGTCTGCGTAATGTATACCACTATAGGTTCTGGCGTTCCCCAACTATACAGAAGGTAGCTGCTTCAATAGCAGTATTTAGTGAGAGGCATGCTTTATAGCCAAGTTTGAAAAATTAATTGAACTAGGTCATGTGGCCATTGCCTTGCCGATCTAGTTATTTAGAAGAAAAACAAGGATGGTAATTAAAGAGGGCATAGAGAAGAATGCCATTACATTTTTCTTCTCAATATAATCTATTCACTAATTCGCCGGTCAGCCGCTATGCTGGAATTCATTTGATAGCAAACGCCTTATTCATTGCTCAGAAACGTGGACTAGAAGGTAGAACATGCTATCCCACCACTCAATTCCATCTAGGGGCGGTGACAATAACGTTACCGTCATCTTGCTGAATGCGAGCTCCGTGATACCTAAGAGAGAGTGCAGCAGCGTAGCTTCAGAGATTAGTGTAAAAACGCGCACTAAAACGCGCACTAAAGCCATCGTACAGCTGGTGAAAAAGGCTAGTTGTAGCGATACTTGCCTTTAACGTATTGAACTTTTTAACCGTATAAGAGTTCCCTTTTCTGTTTTAATTAATCAACTTTTAGTCGTCATACCGTGGTAATCGAAGAATACAGGGGTACTTCAGTTCGTCTTCAGGGGTCCCATATAACTCGGGTGTAATATAAGGTCTTATTTTCTGAGAAATGAGACATTATGCTTAAAGATGTCGCAGAATCAGACACGGAAAAGCAGGACCTGTTCATTGATGTAAAGCCTGAATTTATGGAGTATCCGCGAGCATAGTACACAGTTGTCAACTAATGGATTCTTTTTTTTTATTCAAATGTTTGCCATGTGGCATAGAATGAAGCTGCTTTTTAACTTAAAGGAAGTCATTCAGTCTATTGTCTTCTGGGAGAGGTAAACTGTTCGCGGTGTAAATTCAATTTTGTGCGTACTCCGCCGTCACAACAAACAGCTGTGGTGCTAGTATGTAGTACCCAGTCTGATACATCACGATAGCTATTTGGGTACAAAGATCAAACTCGGTAAATTATTGTTGTTATCGGCTTTTTTCGAAGACCGATGCGCGAACTCAGTCTGAGCAGTAAAACGTCATTAACTAAGAGCGCCAACTATTTCACAGCGTTTACTTGCGTGGAGGCTATGAGATTACAACTAGATGTCAATGACTGCTCAGAGCGTGGGGACTATACATGAAAACACTGGAAGCGCAAATGTTGTTGTACAATATTAAGCAGCCTTGTCTAGAGCGCGCCGATGGTGCTTTGGGGTAAAGCTCCTCAATAAAATAAAAGTATAGCGCCAACATGTGAAGACAGAGCGCCGTCACGTGTTTTCGCGCGCTTTTTTCTTGCTTGTTGTGTTGGCGGCCTGCTTTCCCCCGGTTATAGTGCGAGCGGCGCATATCGTCGTGTGGATACGGCTCACGCCTCTTTCGCGCTGCTTTTTTTTATGTTGCTTCGTTCGAAATGCCATGTTGCTGCGCTTTCTGGTGCAGCACACGTGTGGATAATGACAAACGGTTGTTTATAATGTCGTCCGCGAATCGAGATGCCGCGCAGAGGAAGGTTTCTCGGCCCCCAATCGGCCGCGCGGCCTATAACTCAACGCTATGGTCGCGGCTCTGTGAGTTAATCTCTAAACTATATGCCGCGACACGTTCCATACGGATTCATTACTTTTTTCGCCTTGCGAATTGCCACATGCCCGGGCATCATATTTTTTTAAGCTCTTCGCGGTAGACATCTAAGTGTGGAATAAAGTCCTGGTTTTTAGCTACTCAGCCATGCTTTTTTCGGCGTTGTCTTTGTCGTGAATGTAAGCTAACTGCATGTTTTTATTGTGTCACCAAATTTAACGAAGCAGTGACGGTCCTCGGGCGGCCGAATAAAGCCACATATTTCGTGCTTTGCTTTCGTTTGGTACGCTGGTTATCGATTTCGCACGCCACGCACGTAAGCGGTGATAGATATGCAGCTGAAGTTAAAAACACATGGAGGGCAACTGCTGCCACGCTTCTCAAGTTTACGGCAGCTCCTAAACCAGTCAAAGCTGAAAAGAAACCATACACAGACTCTTGCTAAATTGTTCCCGGCTGCCGCCTAGTTACAAACTTCCGCTCAGTTTGTCTAAAGGGTGACGAATGATGGATGCACGGAGGTGAAGGCGAGTTGAACCGACGCCGAAATCAAGTACGTGTGGTGTAATTAGACATTGATAGCTTAAACTATTTGGGAGGAAAATCCTTGTTTTGATGTTTTGACACGCGAGTAAGATTTTAACGTGAACACGTTGCGACAAAATGCAAGCTGAAATGCTCTGGTGAGACCCGGCGCCACCGCCTTTACCGGCGCCTGCTCCGGAGAGCGCGCGCTATCCGTGCAACGCGTAGGTGGAGCCACGGTCGAAACGTGAGAGGAGGGTCGGCTGCGCCGGAGGAGGAGAGAGGAGATGGCGCTACTTTTAGTTTATTGAGGGATTTTACTCTGCGGAGCAAATCAGCGCCATCTAACGATAGGCTCTGGGTTTGAGTTATGTGCCCCGTGCGCATGCGCGGCAAAAGCAGAGGGATGCCTGCTCATGGCTACATTGTCGAGTTCTGCCTGTGAGTATACTTAATTGCCGCCAGGGCGGAGCCGCGCTGCCTGCCTTTGTGACGATGTGACTGATCAGGGCAGCGCCATGACACCGTGTTTCACGACTGTAACGAGACGGCCAGGCAATCAAGGGCTAGTGATAGAGGCTGATCTCCCTTTTCTGCATACGCGCCTATTGCCGCGGCCATATTCGGCATGTATCTGGGTTTTGTATTTGGCTACGAGGGACTACCCATTTTGCGTCTGCTCCCCGCAATCACTCGCTAACACTTCACTTGGTTTTGAAACTGGCTATCATCAGATAACACTTGCACTTGTTTGCCTAGCCGTCTCGTGATTAGCGGAGAAAAGCAATAGTTTTTTCGGCCGCTGTTAAATATCATTCAGCATTGCCCTGGGGGCGTTAAGCGCAAGCAGTGAGCGGAAATGAGGCTGGGCACCCAAGAGCAGGCACTGCTTTATTTTGGCAGCGCATGCGGAAGGGACGCATAAATAAAACGCAGGACATAATGTTAGATAGCGCTAATTCGCTCAGCGGAGCACCGTCGGCGCGCTCTAGCCCGGCCTGCTCACTACAGTATATTAAGGTGCTGTTCATCAAACAATGCATTGTCAGCCTTGAAGAAACGTAGGCGCTTATTAAACGGTATTCAAATTGATGACACTCATCCTAATAATAACTGTCGCTCTAGGCATAGACGTCATCGCACTAAAACATTAATTTGTCGCCAAGGGAGCTGCAAATAAAACATGAATCAATCTCGCATGCTAGGAGATCAAAACACCACATAACACAGCTGTTATATTCCAAGAAAATGAGTATGTATGCTACGTTTTCCACGCAATCTGAGCACCGTACCTCAACAGGCCGTCCAGTGGAGAACATCAGGTCACCGATGGCCAGTTGAGCGATGGTGCGCACATGTCATCTCAACTACCATTAGTGACAGTCGCTGATCTATGCAGTCGATATATTCAAAGGACCGAAATGAACAAGTAATGCTTATTAGCCAGTATCGGCAGTATCTTATTCTAAAACGGCTGAACCTGGCGTTGTCCACACCAACGCCAACTATTCAAACGAAGAAATTCTCCTAACAGAAACATAAATCTAATCATACAATGAAGTACATCAGAATATCCTCACGCAAAATAATTAGTCACGGCGGGAACCTACATACTAAATCACTGAGGCCGCCACTGGTTTAGACTTATGTGACAAATCTTTGGTACCTTCTGGCGCCTACTATGGAGGGTGGCCAATGCTCGGTTGCCAAGTGCCACTGGTGTAGCTCAACCATTCACAAACAACGCCCAGCCTTCCCACCTCGCTCCTTTGTGGACGCCTCTCAGACGGCTTACTATCGGCGTTATTCTGAGCCATGGTGGTCACATCACACTGGGTGCACCGAAAACTAAAACTATATCCCTACCATAGGCGTCCGTTACAAGCCAATTACAGCTGGTTAAAGCCAGTAGCCGTGCAAGTTTGGTGGTACACCAAACTGTGTAGTTAAACCTAAAGCTAGTATAGGCGTTGAATGGCTGCCGCCGCGAAGGAGCGGCCGTCGCGGCAAAGCGGTGTTAGAGGCATCTTTTGCAAGAGCGACACCTTTTAAATCCTCCGCGAAAGCAAGTTAACCGCTCCCCTGCTCTACAACCGAGGACAATCAGCTTGAGGGGCCATCGGAGGTTAAAGGAGAGAAGACTAGATTCTCGCCCTATCGAAACAGCAAAGAACACGACGATGGAGAGGAAAGACGACATGGAAACGTACTGTCGCAATCCGACTAGCTTGCGACATGACGAAAAACAAAGGATCGGGCAATAAAGCGTACACCGATAGGGAAGGGATTTCGCAGCGCACGATTGCGACTTGCATTTTGTGAAGGAATTTGGCGCGTTCTTGACGGAATCACTGCAGCGCTACACGCACTGCGGCTTTGGTCGTAAAGACAAGATAGGCGACACAGGGAAGCTATGGAAGTACTGAAGGCTGGGGGGAACTTTGTTCTCTATGGTTGCGCCGCTAGAACGGAACGCTTCGTCGGCTGAGGCAAAGGCAATGCATTATTAGTATGCACTTGTACGCTCACTACCACCGAAAAAAAAGCCCTCATTCGATATTGTTTGTGCCGTCATTCTGACTGGCTAGGCTGTTTCGTGAGGTCACATCCACGTGGTTTCGCGCAGGTAATTGAAACTATGAACTGTAAAGGGGCTCCAAAGCGGATCTTCCCGACAGGTCTTTCAAGTTCGATAACCAACAAAGGACGTGATGGAGCCTATGACTGATCGTTGACTGACCATGACCTTTTGTAGTGAGATCACACATAGAAAAGACACGGCGGACTGGAACTGGTCGCCTTAGAACCCGGGTACTCGGGTTCAGCAGCCGAGCGTCTTAAAGGGCCCCTGAAATGGTACTTGGGGTAAACTTCAAATGCAAGAAATCCATAGATGTGGTCATTAAAGGTATGCGCGAAGCCGATAATTTATAAATAATTTACGAAAAGTATTCCTGACAACAGTTCGCGATCCATTTTGAGGATGCACCTCTGCGCGCGAACCTCCCCACTGCTCCACTGACGTCAGTGGTGATGCTAGGTGTTCCTGCTCATTGAACGCTCCTAGGCTACGTGAGCGGGACGGGGCGTGGTGGGGCGTCGTCACGACGTATTTTTTAGTTTCATTGCGAAAGTAATACTACGCCAGGTTTCAGTCCGTCGCGTAGTCCGTGGCCACTGTCACGAATTACCTTGAACAGCCGCGAAGAAGACGAAGAAGGAGAACGCTCAGTCACCCGCAGCTAATGCTTTCGCTCCATATTCGGTTCAGCAGCGTTGAACCCTTCTGATTGTTTTAGAGCGCGGCTCTTTGGGGCCGTTCCTGGGTTTCGCGGTGGCGTCGGCGTCGTCGGCCTCGTAACCAGTTCCACTCGTCCAAGCCACTGAATGCTTAGCGCGTGGAAACTAGATGGAAACACTGGAAGCGTAATGCTATTGTACTTTTTAAGTCATCATCATCATCATCATCATCAGCCTGACTATACCCACTGCAGGGCGAAGGCCTCTCCCATATTTCTCCAATTAACCCGGTTCTGTTCTAGCTGCATGTAGTTGACCCCGCGAACGTCTTAACCTCATCCGCCCAATTACTTTCTGCCGCCTCCTGCTACGCTTTTCTTCCCTTGGAATCCAGTTTGTTACCCCAAGCGACCATCGGTTATCCCCTCTTCGCACTACACGCCCTGCCCATGCCCATTTCTTCTTCTTGATTTCGACTAGAATGTCAGTAATGAGTTAATTCTCTCACCCACATCTGCACGCTTCCTATCTCTTAATGTTACCCCTACCATTTTTCGTTCCATAGCCCTCTGGGTTGTTCTCAGCTAAGTAGAACCCTCTTGGTTAGCCTCCCCGTTTCAGCCCCATAGGTGAGTACAGGCAAGATGCAACTGTTGTATACTTTCCTCTTGAGCGATACCGGTAAGCTGCTAGTCATAATCTGCGAGTGCTTGCCAAATGCGCTCCATCCCAATCTAATTCTTCTTGTTATTTCCTTTTCATGGTCCGGATCTACGGTTACTATCTGTCCTAAGTAGACATATTCGCCTACTACTTCCAGTGCTTCGCTACCTAACGTAAACCTAACGTTGAACTCTACCTAATGTTCAACAGCCTCCTTCCCGAGGCTGTTGAACATTACCTTAGTCTTCTGCATATTGAATTTTAAGCCTACCTTTCTACGTTTCCTGTCTAAGTCATCATTGCAGTTCATCCCCCGAGTTACTTAGCAAGGCAATGTCATCAGCAAATCGCAGATTACTGAGGTATTCTCCATCTACACTTATCCCTAACTGCTCCCGTTCCAAGTCTCTGAATACTTCCTCTAAGCAAGCTTTGAATATTACTGGTGAGATTGTGTATTTTTGCCTAACACCTTTTCTTATGGGAATTTTGTTACTTTATGCAGAACTATGGTTGCTGTGCAGCCACTATATATATCTTCCAGCACTTTAACGTACGGCTTGTCTACCCCTTGATTTTGAAATGCCTGCATCACCGCCTAGATTTCTACTGAGTAAAATGCTTTTTCGTAATCAATGAATGCTATGTATAAGGGCTGTTTATATTCCGAGCACTTTTCTATTCCCTGGTTAATGGTATGGATATGACAAATAGTAGAGTACCGTTTTCGAAAACCTGCTTGATCCTTTGCTTGATTGCAGTCTAAGGTTGTCTTGATTCTATTAGTGATTGCCTTAGTAAATACCTTATACGTAACAGGCAGTAAGCTGATTGGTCTGTAATTTAAAGGTCCTTAGCGTCCCCTTTCTTATGAATGAGGATAATGTTTGCACTCTTCCATGGTTCGGGTACCGTCGATGACACCAGGTACTGCGTATACAGGGTGGCCAGTTTTTCTAGCACAATATCCCCCCCTCCCCCCGGCTTTCAACAAATCCGTAGTTATCTGATCCTCACCAGCTGATGTCCCCCTTTTCATAGTTTCTAATGCTTTCTTGACCTCGTCCTTCGTCACTGGTGGAACGTCTGACTGTTTTTCTCTACCGCCAATCTCAGCACGGTCCTCACTACTTTGGCTACTGTAGAGATCTGTATAGACCTCCTCGGCTACTTTGACTATCTTGTCCATACTCGTGATGACGTTGCCCGCCTTGTCCCTTAGCGCATACATCTGGTTTTAACCTATGCCCAATTTCTTCTTCACCGCTTCAAGGCTTCCCCCATTCTTTACAGCACACTCAATTTTCTCCGTGTTACACTTTTTTATATCGGCCACTTTGCGCTTATTGATTAGCTTTGATATATCTGCCAATTATATCTGGTCTGTTGGATTGGAAGCCTTTACACTCTGGCGTTTCTTAATCAAGAATTTCGTCTCCTTAAACAGCTTACCGGTAAACGTTCTAACTATCCTACCGTCTACTTCCATAGTGCACTCAGTAATGATATCTCTGAAATTATTGTTCATTGCTTCTAGGGTAATGTCGCCATCATCGGTTAGACCTGAATATCTATTCTGTAGCGAGATCCTGAGCTCTTTTGCCTTCCCCATCACTGCTATCCGTTGATGGATTTTTTTGTTACTAATCTGATGCGTTCCTTCTTCAGATTTGGGCTAATTCGGGACCTCACCATCCTGTGGTCACTGCATCGCACTTTCCCGATTACCTCTACATCTTGCATAATGGCGAGGCTTGAACACCGTATGAAGTCAATTTCACTTCTAGTCTCCCCGTTAAGACTTTTCCATGTCATTTCCGGTTCTTCCGTTTGCTGAAGAAGGTATTCATGATTCTTAACTTATTACGCTCTGCAAACTCTCACTCCTCCCTTCTATTTCTAGAACCAATGCCATAGTCACCTACTGCCTGGTCTCCTGGCTGCTTTTTTCTTACCTTGACATTGAAATCACCCATTAGTACTGTATACTGCGTCTTTAGTTTTCGCATTGCCGATTCTACATCTTCGTAGAAGCTTTCAACTGCCTGGTCATAATAACTACATGTAGGTGCATAGGCCTGTACAACCTCCATTTTATACCTCTTATTAACCCTAATTACGATGCCTGCCACGCTCTCATTAATACTATAGAATTCATCTATATTACACGCTATATACCTATTGACAAGGAAGCTTTATCCTAGTTCTCGCCTCTCCGGTAAACCTCGATAACACAGTACATGCCCATTCTTCAGTACAGTATATGCCTCATACGGCCTCCTAACCTCACTAAGCCCTATGACATCCCATTTCATACCCTCTAGTTCCTCTAACAGCATGGCTAAACTAGCTTCACTAGCTAGGGTTCTAGCGTTAAACGTTGCCAGGGTCAGTTTCCAATGGCGGCTTGTCCAGCGGAGCAAGGAATTCTTAGCACCCCCTGCTGCGTCATAGGTCTGACCGCCGCCTTGATCAGTTGCTCCGCAGCTGCTAGTGACTGAGGGCCGGGGTTTTAAGGGACTAATCATGGGAGATTGTGGCCAATTACTTCACCAGGACGGCCAACTCCTGTTCTGGTGAAAGAATGCGTTGCTGGAGGTGTTCATCGGCGTTAGGTCGCACTCCACTTTTTAAGTACTGTCCAGCAAATAATGCAGTTGACTTTCCATTATCGCAGTCTAAGCATCACCGAGATCTCCAGATGTGCAGTCGAGTTGTAAAAACAGTGACGTGCTTTCGGAGCGGCCGACAACAACGCTCCGCGCCCCGGTTACGACCACGCCGATAACAAAATTGCCATTCCTGCTCGTCAAGCACAGTGCAGGGCCAGCCACGCGGTACAATTTTCACTGCTCTGGTGACGTCATTTTGTTCATATTTTTTTCAACACATCTGTACCCTAGGTAGAGTTGCTGGATAGCGTTAAGTGTCGCATATTTCCTAGTTGTGCTGGCAGCAACGACCCTAGACGCACCGTTTGGCGTGTCTGCTTCTGAGCCGAAATCGGTTGAAATTAACAATTCAGCGGGTATGCTTGCCGATTATGAAAAACTTTTATTGCCGAGATGCGTGCTCTTTGTAGCTAGCTGCTGCTTTCAAAACAGTAGCCACTTCAAGTTGTGCTAGGTAAGCTTGATCAGAACTTTCAATGTCTGGACGCACACTATGTCGATTAAGCTTGTGTATTTATTGCCAACTCTTCGGAACTCGTAAGAGCAGCATTGTTAAAAACCAATTCTAGTTTTTTAGTCGACAATGCCTGTGTTGTTTTGGGGCGGTTCAAAATTACGAGATTCTTCAAAAATATGTAATCGATATGCAGAATGCAGTTCCGAGTAATTTTTTCGCTAGGTTAGACTAGCGGTACCCTAACGCATGCTACTTTGACTCGAGTGAAGTAAGAAAAAAAATTGTGTTGATAGTAAACTTTTGGTACGATCAGTAGTTGTGCGTGAGAGGCTATTTTTTTCGTATTATTTTTACTTGGAGCACCAGTGCACTCTAAGGGCATTATGTCCATCGATACATCGGCGGTGCGGGAGAGACCTTTCTGATTATACTTTCTGTATGTGTAAGAAATGGGAGAAGCATACGCACGTTAAAAGTCACAGCGCAGTCGTCTTCCACGAGCTTGATTACTTGCGCAATCGCGACTGGCAACTTTGTTACAGCTCGCAAAAAACTTTTATTTCCTTGTTTTTTTTTTTGTTTCTATCGTATAGTGAGATTCTCGCCGATGTATTAAATGCATGAATAGAGAGATGGATTTATTGAAAGGAAAAGGCAGAGAGGTTGGCCGGAATAAATCAAATCTGGCCTGCTACTCTGCACTGGGGAAGGGGAAGGAGAGAAGAAAGAAGGTCATGATGGGTGACGATGTGGGAGAAGGCATATGAAATACATATACAGACACAGTAGCTTGTTTTACAAGCGCGAATCAAGTCCGATGGCGCACAAAAAACGGCAAACAGCACGCACTGCAGCAGTTCCTCCGACAGAGGCCTCTTGTCTAAACGATTCAAGGAAGCGGCTAGCACACTTCTTTTGCACGCATACGCTGGGCACACCAATAATATATGGTCCACAGTCTCTGGGATGCCACAAGTTGAATATTCCGACGAGTCTATCTGTCCAATTAAATGTAAGTACTTTTGCGTGAAAGCCACGTTTAAACGAAGTCTATGTAGTAAGCATGCCTGATGACGCGGAATATCACGCGGAACATGAAATTTAAATGTTTGATCGAGCCTTCTTAGACGAATGTGTCGGGCGTCTGGCTGGGCCCAGTAAGCTGCTGTAGCATTATTCATACAACTCGTAAGAAGGCACGTCGTGTCACCTCTTGAAAAAGGCACAGCTGTTTGGAGGCCATTGATGAGTGCGCTTTTCGCTTCAACATCGGCTTGTTCATTCCCATGGAGCCCGCAGTGGGCAGGGATCCATTGAAACATTATCCTGTGGCCTTGCAGCTGGGCAGATGTGAGGAGCTCCATAATGTTCTGTGCCAGGGACTGATAGGCACTGTGGCGTAAGAAGTTTTCCAAAATTTGTAATGTGGTCTTTCAGTCCGTGAATATACACCATTTTTGAGGTGGTTCCCCACATATGTAGCGAATAGATTCCCGAATGGCTACAAGTTCAGCAGCGGTTGATGTAGAGGTATGTCCCAAAAGGAAATGCAGAGTTGTTTTCTGAGTTGGTATGACCACAGCTGCAGCGGATGCCTGTGCTGACACAGATCCATCGGTGTATACGTGAATATAATTAGGATATTCTGACCAGATGTGCACCAGAGTACGTTGTTTGAGTTCATTAATTGGCACCATTGATTTATTTAGTATTCCGGGAACACAAAGGTGCACCAAAGGTTTATCCATCGTCCGTGGTGGTTGTGCGGGACGATATGGGAGGGCATCTCCTGTCGGTACTTGCGACTGGTGGCAGCGGAGTGCACTAGTAAAACTGCAGTCCGGCCTCTCATCCAGAATCTTACTGAGTGGGTGAAAACTGTGTCTTATAAGTGCTCGTAAATATACACGAAGTGGTTCGTGGATATGGATAAATGTATGAAAAGCAGTTATTAGCGCTCTAGAAAATAAATAAGTGTCAGCTTTTTGCGATTGAAGAATAAAAACATCAAGCACCATATTTGTTGGTTGGGTTTAACAGGTTACTTTTGAGTATGAATTTATTGAAGGACATAATCCGGCACTTTCATTGCGCAAATAAATAATTTATTTCATTCGCATAAACTTCATCACAAATTACAAGAAATGAGTACCGCTGATAACCGCTCATAGCAAAAGTTTTGGATATATCACTGGCCTAAATCTGCATAATTATTGACAGCACTATCAATAGCATGCAATCGATAGTACCATCGATAGTACTTTCGACTGCACTATCGATTGAACTATTGATAGTTTTTTTACACTATCAATAGCTTCAAACAAACTATCGATACTATCATTAATCAAATTACCGATAGTTCTGCATCACTACAGTGGCTACTAATGCAGCCAACTTACGAAAATATATCGATTGCGATTTTATTTGCATTATTTTAGCATTAAAGTGACAAGTTAGGCTCGTGAAGAGCCCGAATGCATGTGCGAACCATCATATTAGGCGGTGACACGTACGTGATCTGCAATTAAGCCATAGCTGTGCAGCGCCTGCCACTGCACTGTTTACTGAATTAAAAAAAAAGTCTTCCGTCAAAACAAATTCACTCGCGTAAAATTCTCCAGATTAGAAGCAACGACATCCGTGTGTATAATAAGCCAACTCACGTGTTTTTATCCCGTGGGCCTTGATCAGGAGTGCAGGCCTGAATAACAAGAAAAAGACCCTCATTGTGGAGTTTGGAGCATGTTGTTTTAAAAACCATTTCGTTCAATTAACTGAAATAATTTAACACTGAGTGCAGTAACAAGTGAAAAACTAAGAAATACCTTTATCGGTTGTAACAATTCTTAGGTTAGTGTAAGAAACACTCCAATTTTTACATTTTATTAACCGAAGATCGATAACGGGAAAAATTCTTGTATTTTTCCATTCTTGAAGTCACGTGACAGAACAATGCGAATGAAAAAAATATTAAATAATATACGGTATTGCGTCTTATTTCGCCCATAGTTTAAAACTTTAGGCAAATTTGTGCTTCTTCCCGGAACATTCAAACAGCACTTAGGGAAGAAAAAAATATATTTCGACGAAAGGCGTCCGAAAGGCCTGGGACGTTTGGCACTAACGTTGGATGTCAAAAGACTGCTAATGATGGGATACTCTCCGTTAACGATTCCGAGGGTTGAGAACTGAACATCTCCGCACAGGTAAACGACGATAGGGCCATGCCTGACCCGCCGCTTTCTGGCAGTATCACAAAGGAGGCGGGAATGAGAATTATTGCAATGAACAGGGAATCACTCAAACGTCGTCGTCAAATTATAAACCGATCACATAAACAGACCAACAATGTCCACACCTAACAACATCGTGCGCCTCTCTTGCACGATTCAGGAATATACAGCGCCCGCCTGTACATTATTGAGCTTTGTTGCTGTCTTTGATTTTCTAGCTAGTAAGAGCAGACAATGGGACTAATTACACGAGTCTGTGCTTGCTAGCGCACAACGGCAAAGGATAGCGAGGCGTCGCCGAAATTTTTCGAAACTCTTGAAGAATGGGCCTCATTCCTCCCTTAGCATCGGTAGTAGTAACAAGTACGCGGCCCAGCGCAGACATAAATTTTAGCGTTCAAGCTGAGGAAGCAAAGTGACAACTGAAAGGAAACACACGATCAAATTGCTGAATACATATTCAGAACGAGATACTGAATAGTTGAGACACTCAGCGTTACGAAGCGGTCGAGATGGGATCCAAATTGAAGCTCGCTGTTGAAGCAGTTGAAGCTCGGCAGCCTGGAGTGGCTTGTTGCTGACCGGGAACTGTAAAGAGTGCACCACTTCGGGGCTGATGCTCAATACGCGCGCACAATTGACCAGCACCCACCGTCGCCCTGAGTTCTTCCTTCAGGCAGCTCCACAAGACGGCCAAGGCAAGCAGTTCATGTGCACGCAGCGTCCGTTGTACACCGACAAGATGAACAGAAAGCAAAAATGGAGGACGCCCGATGAGAGATATGCGCGGAAAACAGAAAGTTCGATGAAGAGGCATCCGATAGCGGCGCCGCAAAGACGAGTTTGTTGAACAAAAGCGCAGAGGAACAAGATGGCCGTCGGGTAGCCAGATAGCCGGGCTGGCCATTTCTTCATTCATGGGGCCTGCCATGGCGGTTACTGGAACTCAGCCAAAGCTTCTTGGCGACAGCACGTACACCGAACAACGATGAGTCAGATAATGGGGAATGGCTTAATCCACAGCGGCTAAAACTCGACAACGAACACTAGAAACGCAGGTAAATTCAGAGTTGCTCGACGGTGGCAACGGCGATCAAGTCAGACAAGGTTGGCACTGCCAGGCTCAATGTCGGCGCGTTCAAACTTCTAACACCCGCGTGCCTAAGCTTAGCCTCCTCTCTCTATCTCTCTTACTTTCTGACTCTCTTTTGTATGTGTTTTCATTACATCTCACCGCGCCGCGCTATTGGACACCGTGTGTTCGAGGTCCGCGGACACACGATTCCTTCCGCCCGCTTTTGCGCAGTTATAGCCACACAACGCAGAATACCGCGGTGCTTGTCCGATCACTTTCGCCTGCTGTTTGGCTTAACGGCAGCATTTATTGCACCGCTGGCGTTCTTCATTTTCGCCAAAATCTTCCTCGGACCTCTGTATATCCTCATTAAAGCACTAAGAAAAGAATATATATTATAAAACGATAATAACAAATATATGCCACATTCACTGTTGGGCTCAGCAAAAACCATGTGTAACGAGGATGTTTTAGAAGATTTCGAAACAATACGTCGCATGCGGGTGTGTGCGACGTTGCACGGTGTCGAAGGTTTGTCCCTTAAAGGATTTCATAAGAAATGAAGCACTACGAACAGTTTTTTTTTTACATATTCCTTTATGCCCTGAGGCAATAAACAATGTTATTAAAAAAATTGTTGATGCGTTATATTTCAAGCTCGCTTCGTTTCTCTTATGTGCCTCAACATGTTTTATTTATTGACGCTAATAAGCAGCTAGTGGCACAAAAAATATGGTAGTGTTCGGCGTCCGTCGGAAACAATGATTTGAGTGTCTTAAAACGAAACAACCAAATTATACAGAGTAAAGTTGATGGTACAGGGTATATTTCCGAAATGGCTGCACATACTTCTATAAAGTAATTTTCTTCAATTTTCTGTGCGGGGGATTGAACTCAATACTACTGCGGACTGAAAAGCACACGCTGTACATACGACAAATGCTCATTGGTCCACGCGTGTTTAGAAGAGCGCCTAGAGAATGTTCTTTGGTGTGTGCAACACAGCAGCATATGTATGAGTACTGCACTATATCGTATAATAAAAAAAGGAAATTAGGGACAGATGGAAAATGTGCAATCGCGTTTTATTGTGAAGGCGAAGCTTATTCGACCTCCAAAGGTTCTTTTTTTTTTTTTGTCAACATATGTGTTCCTTCGGTTCGGCGATTATAAATGTTGTGTGTGTCCTGATGGGCGGACGTCCATTTCAGTGACATTGCGCAGCAGGCGCCAAGTCCGTCGTCGATGGATCGCGGGTTGGACTGAAATAAACGACTGCTATTTCAATCCATTCCTTTGTAGGGGACCTCATAACCAAGACGCTAGGTAGCTGCAATGAACAAGGTCGGATTTCCCTCTGTCTGTACAAATTTCGTTGCGGCGAGCGTTCATCCACCCTTTTTTCCACCCTTGCAAGTTACGTTTATTCAACACTGACTTCCGTGTCTTGCTTTGCTTGCTTTGTGGGTTTCTCGTTGTTCGGGGCCTTTTTGCTCGCAACAGGAGTTCTTGTTTGTTGTTATTGCTCTAGTATGAGTGTCATTGTTACAAAAAATACGGCGATGGGATCATCTTCCAGCGCTCGTTGAAGCTGTCAACCGTAGGCGCTTTTTTTTTTAATCTGCGGGCCGCTTTAGGGAACTTTCCCGTGCAGCATGCGCTAGACACCCTTCATCTCTTATTACATGCGGCTTCCTGTAACCTTATTGCGTAATCGCCGCGAAGACTCTACAAGCATCAAAAATACGCCAGGCATTTTCAATCACACTCATGTTGAAAGCAACGGCAATTATTTTCGCGGAACCACAAAATAACTCTGGTGCAGTTGAATTCTGCTTACATAAGGAATAGAGATTCATATTACCACATCTATCGTTTTTTTTTCTACCACGTGTGATTGCCATAAAATATGCTTTGAATTACTAAGATAAGCTTTACCAAATGCTATTATAGCTTATGTAGTCGTCTTGGTAGAACAAACTGTATATGCCTTTCGCGCAGGTTTATCCAAGTAATAAAATATACCTTAAGGCCTACCTGCGTGAAAGTAAATGCCCTAAACTTACCAGTGAAAGATATTAATTATTCTGTGTTTCAGTTGAATAATGTTTTTCTTATTTTTAAAGCTGGCCTGAATGACTGGGTTAAGTCGTGCTTAAAGGTTTCGTGCTCTGCTTTATGGTTTTAAACGGCATCAAGTATGGGCATACGTTTGGGTCATGGATGCTGGCCGGCAGCTAGCGTAACCGACCGTGGGCTGCCAAATGCCCGAGCAACCGCTACGAAACAGGTCGGCGTTCTGTCGGGTTTACGAGCTCGGGCCATGGGCGCTGGCCAACTTCTGCCCAACCTGCCCAGATCTCGCAGGTAGTTCGCTGCGCCGAACCGCAACAAGGGCAACTCGGCCTGAAGGCGCTGCCGTGTATGCCGCCGAGGTTGAGCCGAAGTGGGCTCTGCTTTAAGATCCTGACTTGCGCATAGCATAGGTCGGAGCAAGGAGGCGTTGGAACACGGCGAAACACGAAGCCACAAACTTGTTTCACATGCAGTGGAAGCACATAGCCGCTTGGTTACGCTTGTTATTGTGCAGACCTCTAAAGTTCTTTAACGACCACGGCATCCCATCAGCTGGCCAGTAAAGCTTGAAGAAGCGTTTCCGGCTTTTGACCTCAATACATTCCGGCCGTGCACTGGCCATTCCGTGCTTTTGTGTTACTTCGCTCCAACTGCAGCGTCACTGATTTAAAAGAAACTGGGAATAGAGAGATTTAGCGCAGCGCAGACGTACTAAGCTATAAGCATCTCGATTTTACCAGACGCAGGCTCTGCACGTGCAGGAGCAACACCTTGCCAAATCTTATGCCAGTGCTCGTGCGCGGGAGGCGTCCGGCAACCCGGTATACGTATACGCTATATACGCCTCGGTATGATTAATCTCTCTAATAAATTTTGTCTATAATTTTGTTCCTGTAAAATTTATTTTCTGGCAGTCTATATATTAGTACGTTGTGTGCAAGCAAAATGCAAATCTATTTTTAGAAAAATTGACTTTTGAAATATTTTCGATCTTGTACCTAACTATGCAAATTCGGCATGGCATCAACGGTAAAAAACGGGTGAACACCGCGCGGGTGAACACCGCGCACAAATTCGTATTTTTTAAAACGTTTTCCTCACAAAACCGTTGTTCTTATTGAGAGCGCTCTATCTAAAGGTCAGCATAAGTTTTCCTTTAATGTCCCTTTGGCACGATGACACTGTGAGGAAAATCTTAATTAGATTAACGAGTAAAATATTTGCAACAGTACGAAAGATTACATCTCCTTGACAAGTGTGAGCTGACGAACTATAAGCACAATGCAAATATCACCCATACAAAGGCCTCTGCCATCCTTGTCATCATCGTGACCATCAACATCAATGCTATAGACACTGTAAACAATTCTACTGATGGGCAAATGCCGCTCCCATATAATTCCTATCAAGTAACGCTGCCGAACACCAGTTGCAATCACCATATTTCCATACAAAGTCTAACTTCCTCTGCCAACCGGATTTTCAGGCTCGCCCAACTATTTGTACCTTCGCTTGGAATCCTTCCATTACCGTAACCACATTGACTACCAGTATTTCGCATTGCATTCTTTACACTTGATCATTTCTTCTATTTCACCTCGTAGGTACTTATGTTGCGACAGTAATTTTTATTACACTGTTCGCTGTGAGGTTTCTCAGACTGACCTCAAGCCTCTTGTTTAGCCTCGACGTTCGCGCATCGTGAGTATTTATAAGATGCAACATTTGTATTCTTTGTGTACATGACCTGAGAGTATACCTGTCACAAGCACTGACCCCCACTTCCTTCTTCTACCAGTTTAGAATACGCACCAAAACAACGAACATGCAGGCCTGTGATAATAAACCACAGGTCCAGTCACAAAGAGGCCGCAGTCACACGCCTTTATGCAAGGGGTGTTCATCGGCAACGTGGCTACAATCATGTATATTTAAAGCGCATTGACAACAACCCATGGGAATGCTGCAATGGAAAGATACCCTCAAAGACACCAAAGAGTATTGCTGATCATTCGGGCGTTATTTCTCACGAGAATAGCAGATTCAGTTAAGGCTACGACCTTCGAGTTATCAACACTAAACACTGGTTGCTCGTGGGAGTGTTTAAGGCTCGTTAGTATGATAGTCGAGCACCCCTTTACCGAGCTGCTATCGGTGCAGACGTTTCCGATTAAAACTAGCTCTCTTCCTGGCATGCAGCAATACGCCAGTGTGGAAAACTTCCGCACCACTGAATACTAAGGCAGTGAAGCTTCATTGAAAGGCAGCGAGGGTACACGCCCGATGGACAGGCCCTCCTTTCACCTACTAGAGATTGCATTGTGCTCGATACTTTGTGCCCGATTAGTCGATTTCGAGGCCACTGCCTGCGCACGTAATCGAAAACAAAGGCTCGTTCCATGATGCTTCTTCCCATAGCGAGCCTTTATCAGCTCGCGACGTCTCCGCTTTTCTCCCGTGGCAAGCAGGCCCGTTGAGAGCGACCGAGCACTGTGATGTTCCGCGTCGCGTTCTGCTCCGGTTGCGTGACCCCTGCGAGGCGAGGTCAAGCTCCGGAGAAACAGCTCCGTGGAGCGATCTTGTCTTAGCCTGCCATCGCCGCCGCCCATCGAAAAATGACACACAAAACGAAGAATTCAAGCAACAGCCGCACAAGGCGACGGAATCTGGATCAACCGACGTCGCCGAAGTCGCCGCATCGCGCAACTCTTCGCCTAGGCATGCTTGTCCGAGTTGGTGTTTTCGCTGCAGTCGTCTTCAGTCGCTACTCGTATCTGAGTGGCGCTGCATCTCCGCGTGCATTGACTGCCCTCTTTCCCTTGTCGCCAAGGCATTAGGGGAAGTCTACTAGCGAGGTGGCTGAGTGTGAGAGCATTTAGCGCTGCAGATAAGCCCGGTTAGATATAATGAACCTGTGTGCACGTTTCTTTTTTTTTTTTGCAAATTAGCGACCGTGGTACCACGTTCACTGACTAGAAATAGAGAGAGCCGTTGGTGTCGCAGGGATTGTGTTTGCTGCATGTTCCTTTTATTCCGTCGAGAAAACGAACATTCCTTTACCATTCTTGGCGTTGGCTTTTGGAATGATTGGAACTCTGAGAAAATATTACTTTCTTTATTTCAAAGAGGAAAGTAATTCGAAAAGTATTTACGTTGTAGATAAAAGAACAGGTAGTATGATGCAGTTCTAAGTAAAACCCTTCACACACACTTAACTTGATTTGGTGGGCAGCTGCTGGTCAAAGGTTCATGGACTCAGCCCCGGGCAGTGACGGGCGTATTTAAATGGAGGCGGCTTTGAACAACACTCGTGCGCTGCTGCGACGCTATAGCAGTACGTTAAATAACTTGAGTTCAAAGAAGGCAATCCTTCGACCTTACTTTGGCCTCCCTCAGAAACCGTGCTTCGCTGTGTGTCTTTAAACACCATAAATCGCACTTTATTAGAAACAAAACCCCAAGTTTCTGAATATGTGCATACTGTTGAATCCCTAATATAGTTTTGTTATGACGGCCATCTTCTCTTCCATATTTCCTGCAATTAATCACTGTATAAGTGTTACTTCAATCTTCTTTTTCAAGCACATAATCTCCTTTTTTTTTTCTGTTCGATGAACCGCTGCTTGCTCGTTTCCTTGTGTCCAAACGGTAGAGCATCTCGTGTCGATTGTTTATTTGACACTTTGTAGAGCGCTTATAATGTTTCTAGAAAACACACACAGTGAGTA
Organism: Amblyomma maculatum; assembly: GCF_055883805.1. NCBI lineage: Eukaryota > Metazoa > Arthropoda > Arachnida > Ixodida > Ixodidae > Amblyomma > Amblyomma maculatum. The sequence goes on along the minus strand of NC_139348.1, from coordinate 105,906,584 downwards.
CTGGCTGCGGCTAAGGCACAGTCATACGTAGTCATAAATATCGAGAATCACGCATTCATAAAGGCTAGCCTGATGTTTTGGGAGAGTAATCGTAATAGAAAGATGGAGATGGGGCACTTAAGACCACTCACATGCTTTGAATGGGAGAACAATAATGTCGCATTTTGAGTACTGTTGCAAGATTCATTCCCCACACGACATACATACATGCCTCCGCTTGTACCAAAGCTTTGTCAGTACACGTTGAAGAACCCCAGGTAGTAGAAAATTCCGGAGGTCTTTACTGCGGCGTCTCTCATAGCCGAAGTTGCATTGGGACGTTAAACGTCATGCAACAAACCAAATCAGAGTTGTAAAAGCATGCGTGGCATGACCTTTTCAGTAACGTACTAGATTTGAACAACACAAAAATGGATTTTGAATCCTGTCATTATTTCCATCGAAATATGTTTCTTTATAAAATAAATCGTTTGAGCGGCGTGGCGGCTTCTATTTGTGATGGCATGTGATGATTTATTAATTTTCTCTCCCGGCGTGACGTCATGTTTAGCGTCAGCGTTGTCGGGTGTTTCAAGATTTCGTGCAAGGTAACGTCACATTGACGTCATGATGTTTTTGGAGCCGCTTCTTTGTGGACGGCGGCTTCCGTGGTCGATGGGCCACTTCATGGTTTCGTATTAAACATTTGATAAAGCCCTTACACATTTCGTATAGCACCTAGTATTGTACCAGCTGTGGCGGTATATCTTTCTCAGGCTTCAGCGCTTCTTTTTAGGAAACTGAAGTCATAGGATGAAGGACCAGCGTTAGTCTTGACTTCCGGGAGATGTGTTTGTGGTAGGAGCACATGGCGTGCACAGGGACGGAAGAAGAACAAGAAGGCTTTCCGAAGTGATCCTAACCTTGTGAGGAGCTTAGACTTTCTTTCAACGGCGGACATATTAACAATATCGGGATCACACATATTCCCCGCATCCAGATCTTAATGCATGCGCATATTTATATTAAACTTTACGGCTAGATCCAAAACAGCCCTACAAAGGAAGCACAAGGCGTCGTAACGCTCGGCTGGACTATAGCCAATAGTTAAGAATTGATCGAATGCGGCCCTCACCACACGCCGGGCATTAGGACGCAAAATAGCGCAGTTCCTATACAGGACGATCCTTTACGTGCTCCGGAACTAGGGCGAATGCATAATGCACCATAGATGGCCTCGAGAGCATTGTTGATAAAGGATAAGAGCTAACTAGGTAGCTTCAGAAAGGACAAGAATAGCAAAAAAACTATAAAAGAAAAAACAAACCGACTTCAGGACAATAAACATAAAAGGTATAAGGTAATCCGAGTGCACACTACGGTTTCCACCGTCTTTTAGCCATTTTGAGACCATCTTATTTTAGCTCATGGGTCGTCGATCGTATATTCGTTCTACGACAAGCAATGAATCAGGATGTCGCCGTCGAGACCCAGCATCCCTCCGGTATTCAAGGGGTATCTTAATCTTGCATTTGGTCTGACTAATGACATTTTCTCTTGTTCCAACGCTAAAGCAATTCAGACAGGAAGTGGACGCAGGATTCTGGAAGAACCTCTAGATTTTGTTGCTATCGCCGTCATAACTCTGGTATCCTTATAGACTTAATGTGAGTTTGTCTCACCTAGCGCCATCGGTTGAATATCAAATGATTTGAACAGCTCGATCACAAACAACGTGCTGCGGGCCGAGCGCAGGTAAGGACGCTGACATCCAGGTTATTACTGGGCGTGAAAGGTGCCCATGACAGAGTCCTCACCAGCCCATTTCGGATGCTGTCGAAGTGGCGGAATGAGGTGATCGGGTCTACTTGATCCCAGGCGAAAACACTGCACAACAGTGTTCGAAACGTGACAAAATATTCTGTAGTCAGTATTAACAACCGATATTTCTGTTTGTATGCAGTTTTTGCCATGTAATTTTTATAGGCTGTATACTTCTGTGGAACTTCTGTGTTCTAAGTCTATAATCTTCAGATGTTACTGCTGAAATGTCTACTGTCACAGCAGATTCATGATAGGAAACTGCACAGAAAGTCTCTTCACAGAAGCACAAAGTTTGTATAGTTTCTTTTCACTGCGATACGCAGTTGTTTACGCCATACATCATTATTTTGCGCACTGAGGAACAGCCTTCGTCTCTTTGTTTTATTTACAGAGTAAGTGTTTGAACCGAACACTCAAATCGAGCCCTTGTCGGCCTTGTAGTCTTACTACCACAGTCAGCGCATGTCGCAAATTATATCCAGAAGCTTCTAATATTGGGTGGAAAATCTTGTGCATATTTTGTTTTTCATATACTGTGGAACCTCGCAATATAAAGAAATATTGAGCGCGAGCGTCACCAACGAGCGTCGACCTAAGAGAGCAATACGGATCACGTGATTCCTCTTACTGCTGCTGAAGAAGACACTCGGTTAAATTTGTACGTTTTAAAAGCTAATAGTCACATTTATTTCTGTAGTTTGAGTAGGTATAGAGTGCCTGCCTTGCACGTTCTGATCTTGCATCGGGACTGAAGCTGCTGAAGTTTATTTAAGCTGTTCTTACGGTCCGTTACTGCTGTGTATCTGGACGTAAGCAAGGGAACCCGGTGAAAACTCCCATTGCTACCCGAATAATAAGCTCGCCGAGCCTTCCTTTATCAAAATTTGAATGGGCAAATCAGCGAGTGATCATTCTCATGATGTGCGCAGCAGACATTTCAGCGAGCGAGATTTCGTCGATAGCGTTGGCGCTAAGAGTTCGGTGAGCGGCAGAGTAACGGCGCGCACGTTTTAATTTAGGCTTATCAATTGTGAAGCTAACAATACTATTGCTGGAAGGATGGGAAAGATGCTGGCTTCATGAAGCGGTACTCTTCCGAAAAAAGGAGGGATCGTACGAAGGCCAGAAGTTCCTCAAATTGTTTCAAATGAACGCGCTCACACGGAACTTTCACTGAAGTGAACTAGAAGATTCATACCGCCTCTGGCAGCGGTATGCATCACGAGTTGTCTCAGGCGGCGTCTCCAGTACTGTAGCAATTTCAAATGACGGAGACCGTGAATCAACGAAGATAGAGCATTGCTTGAATGTTGTGATGTGCTGATCGAGATATGCGTAAAAAGAAACTACTGCGCGCGGTGAAAACAAACATCCGCTCTAACCTAGAATGCCAATAGCCGCAGTCAGTGCAGAAGAATTCATTGCGTGGAACGCACGGCTTCACACGTGCTAAAAAATTAATCCATGTCACCCCACAGTCAAACGTGTTTCCTCAACTGCGTTCAAGGGAGCAGGGGAAAGGTGGCCCTTCTGCCGGCGCTATGCGAAGGCTCTCAGCATCTGCCAGACTCCTGACAGTCCTCTGTTCTCGCAGAGGAATCCCATTACCTGTGCACTGACTGCTTACATCTGACTGGTCATGTGATAGGTTCTGTTGTTGTTACTTTTTTTTTCATAGCAGCAGAAATGCTGCAGCTGGTGCGCGTCGTCGTAGCAGTAAAGCTCGCCAACTACAATAACTCTGATTCAGTGAAGCGCTTTTTAGCCGAATGAGTGGGTCTCTTACCTCAACATAACCTTATATAGGCCCAGTTGGAGGTGTATATCAAATAAATAAATGGACGTAACGCTAACACTGAACTGCGTAGGAAAGTATCCCACAGCAGCAGTTCAACGTCCGTTATCCCACTTCGTCATGCAGGCGCTTCCGACAGGTGGCGCTACGGTATGTCCTCGCGCCCAATATCCACCGATCCTCCTGGCTCCTCTAGGAAGGCCTTTAGTATTTCGGTGCTTTCAAAAACGGTTGTCATTGTTTTGTTATGCTAGTCTTATGTTTGTTGTGAGAGCAGGACGAAACCTAGAAAAGAAAAATTGCTACACACGGGAACCGTTGCTGCCAATATTTTAAAAACTCTTACAATATTGCACATTTGCCTCAAATATATATAAAAACGTGCTCCATTGGTTTTCTTTGTTCGTCTTAATTACTTGCTTCCAGCGCAGGGCTGACCTTAGAACCAAATTTTCTTGCCTATTGGAAGTTTAGACCATTCGTACCAATGTGCTTATAAAACTGCCTTAAGGTATTTGCAGTTTTCCCACAATTATTTTCAAAAACGCAGCTCTCTGGGTTTTTATGACAGTTTTAACTCTCCGGCTCGATAGCAGAAAAATCTGTAAAGGCAAATTTTGCCACGTGTCGGAAAGGTTAACTGACGTGAAAACATGTGCCTAAGAGTATGTTCCGAGATTGAATATCTAACAAAAAAAAAGGTCACTACGTGCTGCAGAAGTCTAATCTGTTTGGATCTTCATAACCATTTCAGGAAAAAAAGAGAGTAGCAGCCGTGGTTCTTGTGCAAGCCTTCCTTGCGGGAATGACGTTGGAAGCGTCATTACGGTAGACATCATCCAGCTGTACAACGCATTATCCATGCTATTTTTCTGGTGCAGTCTCCCGGCTTACGAAGGCGGCTTGTCTGGAGCCAGAGAATTTTATAATCCTTCCTTGCATCACAAGCGTAACCATCGCAATGGTCAGATGCTGAGCAATTGGAGGGAACAGTGGGCCGGTATTTGAACAATTTATTCTTATAGGAGGTGGAGGCCAAATATTATATCAGCGAAGTCACATCATTTCCCGGCGTGGCAGTGCGTTGAAATAAACACTTATCAGAAAAATAGGATACGTCCACGAGGATGATTCCAGCCCACGGTGAAGGGCGCACGTCCATGTCTCAGGCCATTTCAGTTTTTTTTACTTATTCTTTTTATCTTTTCGCTTATCTAGCACTTATGAAGGAGGACTCGGCAGGGAAAAAACAAAACAAAACTATTCTTGAAAAATGTCAGTCCTTCGGTAGAATCGTAGATAATTTCTCAAATAAAAATAGTTCCTTTAATGAAGGGAATACGCTTCGCTGTTAACGTCCTGTTCTCGAAACATGTACCTATTATTGATTTGTATTATTGACGGGTGTTGCCTGTGGGCAACAAACCAGAAATCAATTTTTTCCCTTTCAGAGTTTCGGTTTCGGTTCAGTTTTTTTCAACAGTTGATCTGGAAAGATTAATATCTGTCCCACTCTAGCGCCATCTGATGCTAGAATGCACAAACTACAAAGGCGGAAGAAGTTTGGCGCGCAAACGGCGTTTTCTCCTACGAGCTGTCTCATCAACTTCACGGCGCTAAAAACAGGTTCGTACTCATTGTTGCTTATTGTGGCTCTAACATAAGCTGTAGTAGTGCTTCATCGTACGCTTATAGAATGGAATCTCTTTTAAGACGCGACTTGTTATCGAAATGACAGACTTTCAGTATGTTGCCTGAGGGCAACAACAGGCAATACGCGGTATTTCTTATATATGATGGCATTATGCCAGCGTTCGTGAGCTAATAAGTTCCCTTGTTTATGTGCGGTATGTTTTGACTGTCTCAGACGTTACCGGGTCAACTGTATGGGCAGAAAATATGGATCTTGGGATATTCTATGGGAAAAGACAAGCAAAAGTCCCACCGGAGCACAGTGATGACTCGGACCTCGCGTCCTCCAGTGACGATGAAGTGGATTCTACCGACAAACGTTGCACTGGTAAGCGATCAATAATTTGTCCTGGAAATACCTAATAATATGCTGCCTAATTTTTTTGCAGGAGTTTTATGCGATTCCTGTGAACTAGACGAAGGCAGCGCTGACACAATTACTGTGAGTACAGCTTCTTCGGCGTCGCACCATGCTCCTAGTAAAGCAAGGAAGCTATCTGCATCATGGAGAACTATTCACGACAGCAAGGGGAGAGAGCAGCCAATATGGGAGGATACGCTACCTTCCACGTCGCCTGTTCAATCGCCAGTTGGCTACTTTCGAAGCTATTTTCATGAAGCGATCTTGAAGCATATCTGTGAGCAGTCCGCCATTTACAGTGCTCAAGGAAACCCAAACAAAGTCTTGGTACTGACCACTAAAGAGCGCGAGCAATTTATTGGCACTATTCTTACTATGTCTATAATGAAACTGCCTCAGACACGAATGTATTGGTCGGAAAACTTCAGGATCAAATAAGTAGCAGACACTATGCCAATGGACCGCTGGGAGTTCATAAAAAAGTCTCTGCACTTCAATGACAACCTTAAGGCACCAGATCTGAGTGACATAGATAGGGATCGTATATGCGAAATTCGACCGCTTGTTGACCACCTCGTTGTGAAATGCCGCCATATTCCGAAAAGTCAGAAGATGTGTGTAGACGAGCAGCTGGTGCCTTTCAAAGGGCGCAGCTCTCTGAAACAGTATTTGCCCAAGAAACCCAAAAAGTGGGGATACAAGCTCTTCTTGCTGTGTGACGCTTCCGGGATCGTGTACAATTTTGAAGTATACACAGGGAAGATTTCACCACAGCCAGGCATGCCGGACAAAGGCGCCAGTGCCAATATCGTCCTCCGCATGGCAAATGAAGTGCCGCAAAACAAAGGCTATATCTTGTATTTCGACAACTGGTTTACAAGCCTAGACCTGCAAGTGGTACTGCAAAAGGTCGGAATCAGCTCCATCGGTACAGTTCGCGAAGTCCGCCTAAAGGGCTGCGCTCTCCCATCTGACAATGAACTGAAAAAGAGAGGTCGTGGAGCATACAGCGAGAAGGAAACAACTGTGGACGGCGTCAAGCTCAGGGCTGTAAAGTGGTTTGATAACCGCCATGTTACACTCTTGTCAACTTTCGCCTCTGCTTCGCCAACCCAGCCTGTGAAGCGTTATGACAAGAAAACGAAGACAAGTGTCACCATCTCTTGTCCTTCCGTGGTAGCGGTGTACAACGAGTCCATGGGCGGGGTGGACCTTGCCGATATGCTGGTGGCTCTGTACAGGATAACACTGAGATCAAAGAAATGGTATCGCATTTTTTTTTTTCATTTTCTTGATGTTGTGGTAGTAAACTGCTGGCTAACCTACAGGAGAGACGCAACAGCTGCTGACATTCCCAAGAAAGAGCAGATGCCATTGCTAGCTTTCAAGGCTGAGATCGCCTGTGCGCTCCGACTAGAAGGAAAAGTGGTGACACCTTCAAGGAGGCGGCCCCTGGCGGCTTCACAAGTTGAAAACTGCCTTCAAGCTAAGAAACTCAGGAGACCGGCTGCGCCCGTTCCATGCAAAGAGGTGCGTCTCGATGCAGTCGGCCACTTTATGAACTTTGCCGAAAAGAAAGGGCGCTGCAAGTACCCAAACTATTGGATGATGCGGTATCCTATTTGATGATGCGGACTCGGTGAAAAACTCTTGCACCGTTATTTCGGTCCCTATCGCGTTCTTCGACGTGTTGGTGACCTGGATTATGAAGTTGTTCCTAACGAAGAACCAGAGCACCGACGTCCCAAGCGTTGTGGTCCACGGGGTCGTCCTGAAGCTTTTTTCATGCTAGATCACAGTGACTACTTCTACCCACAAGTTAATTTAGAATCACGTCGATTTTTCCCGAAAGGGGGCTAATTTAGGAAGTGCTGTAAACGACGATGGGCAGAGTTTGGAACAAAAAGTATTGCACTGGCTCCAAGACGTACTGAGCTCGAACCCTGTTACTGGGCCCTGGGCCCTGTCTCAGACGGAGCTGCGAGGGTCCTTGTTTATGAGACAAAATCACTTCCAATTGCTTTTGTTCCAAGCTATGCATTGTGAACGTCACTTGCTCCCTATCCTTTCTATTTCCGGCGATGTCTTGATGTTTTTTTTTTGTTTTTGTACTTTTTGAGGAATGATTGATTTTGGTGTTTCCGTGTGCGACTTTGAACCGTTGTCTCTAATATCGTTTTTTCGTTGTATGATGCAATTTTGGCATAATTCTTAGCCGAAATTTCCAGAAAATTATTCTTGCAGTTCGCGCGCAAATGTCATCTGCTGCTGTCTATTTTAGAACACACTTGCATGACAAGGGAATGAAAGAGAAAGACACACTATTGCTGACGGCGACACTAACGACGCTCGGACAACACTGGAGCCCCCAAAGTGACATGTATGAGCAACAACACAGTGGAACGTTGAGCAAGTTGGTCGGCACACACGAACATTGCCCTTGACCCTATATATGTTTCTCTCTTCTGTGCATCTTTATTCAGCTGCGCTTTTCGTAATTTGTGTGAGCAGACGGGGGATTTCGGTAGGTGCTGCTGCGCGTGGTTCGTTTATTGTACTAATGCGTTTATTGTGTATGTTTATTGCTTTGAGCCTAAATGTTTTTATTATTGGAGCGGCAGTATTAAGAAGGGAATGTAGCTTGTGCAGCAGCACGTCGAATAGCACGAGATGTTTTATCGATTGCGAGAAACACCCCGCTGATATCGAGGTTGTCATGTGTATGTCGCTCTTTGCAATACACATGAATCAAGGCATTTCAAAAGTAGAATGACTTCCAAATGACGTAACATAATTTGCAACAATTTTCTTCAAAATACTGGCTAATATTTAACTATCAGTCACGTTTATGATGATTTCCGAAATAGAAAGCTTTTTTTCTAAGTTTTCCTTGCACGTTTTTCTATGTTCCGGGCTCCCGTTTTGTACCTGTTACTTCTTTCGGTGTTTGCGATCCGCCTCGGCAATGATATTTTATACTTTCAAAATGTGTTCCACCATGCAGATATTACTCTGCGCCGAATGAAGGCATCATATAAGTGCAATGTGAAATCAGAAAACTGCTTACAGATATTTTGGTTCAATTTATTCCTAAGAACGCTTAAGCTTCTTTTCACCTCCAGTCGGCCGAGCCTGGTGACAGCAGAGACACCGCATCTTGCTTATAGCAGAGGTCGGTGCTGGTATATATATTATATCTATTACGATGTAGTTTCCTTTGGCTTCCATATTAAAGAGCTAAATGGAGTGTACACTTGTTAGAGACACATTTATTGTCGACGTTATGACCTTCATCAAATCTCATACTCTTGATAAAGTCCGGTCTTCGGTCGAACCGCCGATAATAACTATATCTCGAAAATGTCTCTCTCTATCACGCGAAATAAACATACCATGTTTGAATGATTGAATAGTTGCAATCGTGACGTTATTGGTACAATAATTAGTCATTACATTTACACGACGATGGTTAATGGACATAAACATAGCTTTACATACAATTGATGTCTTCAGCCAAGTGTCGTACCATTACTGCACACCGGTAGAGCCATTTTGGAATTCGAAAGGGTCAGTTCAGTTGGTAACTGCTCTTCAAAGAACACAGTCATTTTCGAAGAGAAGTTATTCAATAGAGGTTTGCGAAGTGTGGTATTGTAGATAACTAAATAAAGCTCTGACCTTCTGCTGCCTACCCTTAATGATGATACCAAGATAGGAGGGCTCAATCTCAGAAACTCGCGTAATAAGTGACATTCGTGGCACAAAAGAAGCGCTATCTGCTCATATATTATCCCGTAACCAGGCATAAAAATGACTGCGTTCTCTAGATTAGTGATGGCTATCTCGACGTCACTCAGGCCGGAAGATAATTCTGCTATAACACAGGGGATCAAAGTTTGAAGACATTTTCCACTGCGCTAGAACTCGTGACCTAATTCGCTTTTATTTTTTATTTTCGGAGCAACCATATACTAAAGAAACGAAGGGAGACAACAGAAAAGTTTTTATATTTTCATTATCGGCAAGTAGATCGAAATACTTAACTTCAAAAGTACGCATTTTTTGACTTCTGAGGCTGGCTTCCCGAAATGCACATTTTTTTAAATGCCACCGCGCTGTCACGTTTATTGCGTGCACGGATAGAGCGTTATTTTCACGACAATAGCACGCCCAGCGACGCCGTATCTCTTATAGTGTTATAGTTATCATGTTAATTCTTATAGTGTTATCTCTGTTATAGTGTTATAGTGTTATCTCTTATAGTTATAACGATCTGTATAAACATGTAAAAATACGGTATGTGTCGAATACCTATTTCAAAATACAGTTTTAACTAGACCACAGCAGATGGACGCTAAATGGGAAGCGAAATGGTACGAAAGCCCCCTGGAGGCTTCTTAAAGAACCAATGCGTCATAATTTTTATATAATATTACGTGCGTATTTTTATTTTATGTGCGTTGTTTATTGCCTCAGGGAATACTGGAATATGTAAAATAATTTTAAAGGGGCAATAAATGAAAGAAAAAGGTTGGCTGTTTCAATAAAGTTCAAGAGAAAGTGATGATAAGGCCCTTGTGTCCAAGCAATGAACGAAGATGAGTTGTTCAGCGAAAGGCCCACTGCCGTCATCTTCCTCCTCCCGCCTTTCATAAGAAAAACAAGGATCTTAATAACGCGTTGCCTCCTCTTTCAAGGTAGCGACGGCGCAGCGCAGGCTTTTCATTTATAAAATTTCAATTTTCAGTAAGCGTGGCCGTTTTGTCACTAAGGGTTTCATTTCCTATTTGTAGATAGCAACATTATTTAATCCCTTCTCCCCTTCATTAGAATCGGTCCATAAAGATGAGAGCTGTACATATATATTTTATGTATAAAAGCTCAATTTTCAGCGAACGTAGCCTCGTTCTAACTAAGGATGCCGTTGCCCATGTGTATGTAGCAAGTTTATTTAACCCCAGTATCCCTAATTCAACTTCGGGGAAGCTATATGGCCCAGAAGCTTTTCTGGATTGCTATATTCCTAGCATGAACGCAATGTCATTGTTCATATATATGTTGTAGCCCAAGTAATGAGTAGAGGTACTGCCGTTGAAAATGTAAGCAGCAAAAGGGCGCCGCCAAGTAAAAAAAAAAAAAAAAAACAACAACAAGTGAAGAATAAAGATAAGAACTCAGGAAAGAAGCCCATAAACAATAGAGGTGGCACGTGGAGGGTATCTAGGTTAATCTAGACAGCCTCATCTCTCTCTATCTCCTTAAAATCCCGAGTGACCTCGTAGGAGACAATAAATACCTCCGAGTTAAAACCACAGGAATGTCACCCCGTGCTGACTGAAATCAAACCGACAAATCAGCAGCCTCCGTAATGGAATCCGGGCAAAACCGTCATAAAACGCAAAAGCCGGCGTTACTTAACGCAACTATATAGGCCCATTCGCGCGGACACTTAAGAAAGCAGTCGGAACTTTTGGGCCACAAACTACACGTGAGCGTGAAACTAATCGGCACGTGAGCGTGACCCGTTAGAACCCTGAAGGCATATAACGGGCAGTTTTCAGCGAGGGGAGAAAACCACTATCCTTCCATTAGGCAGGCGATTCACGTTTGCCCCGCAGGAGTCTCGTAAAGTAGACGCTTAGGAAGCGACCTAAAGAGTTAGACCCTCCTCGCCCAATGACAGCGTTCAAATCTCGTTCACCGCGACGGCTGCCGACGGTGTCCCTTCTCGCATCGAACGCCGCACACGCGTCCGACTCGGCGCTTCCCCGTGAGATGCGGATTTCGATAGCGTAGGCGACTGACTACGGAGGGGGACTTCCGACTCACCTGCTTCTGCACTTTACGGTTGGCTCGAGGACGTCCCCAAGGTCTCTGTCTTTTATTTCCTTCGGGGGCTAAGTTGAAAACGAATAAATAAAAACACTCGAGCGCATTATGAAAGCTGTCCTTTCTTATTTTTCCTTTGCGATGCTTTATCTCAAGATAAAAAAGGTGTTCGAATGCTCAGCGTCTCTGGTTTTGATGATACGGGCATTGATGAAAGAATGGGACCAGGGAAGGTACACAAGCAACAAACAAATAGGACAAGGTGGCCAAGCAATGACCATCATGGAAGCCCAAATTAGTGCGGAAATGCGAGATCGTCGTAACGGAAAGGAGAAAAATGGGTGAGCCAAGCAGGCGTGCGCCATAACCTGCTTCAGTCCTTATAACGGAGGAAGCGTGCGTGACTTATTTTTCTTATTTATTTACTCAAATGCCCGAAGACCTTGCTTTGAGCCTTAGATGGAGTAGTGGAGAGAAACTGGGACAGGGTAATCATAAGAATAAAACAATAGACACGGTGGAATTACGTTGTTAGATGGGAAAATGAACGAGCTGCTTTCTCTCAATTGACCCATTTTTGTATACCTAAAGATAACGCGTTTTGTTATGCGTTATCATCTATAGCTTTTCTGGAATATTTGTTTCACTTCTAAAATACGCTCTGTAGAGGAGGAAATGTGATCAGAAGGAATTAAAAGTACAGATGAAGAGTAAAGTCTAGTCGCGTAACTCGGCAATAAGTCATCGTCTCGTCGCTCATTTATGACCTTTGTCCACAAATGTTAAGATTTTGGGACATTGAGTTCGCTTTCTACGCAACGACCACCTCGATGAAGAAATGCAGCCTAATCTCGACCGTAGTCGACAGCACGACAATTTTCCTTTCGTTGCAGGTCTTCCGAAGAGTACGAGTGTTCGTGACAAAAACTTGGAAAACACTTCAAATCAGTCATTCAGGAAATGACGCGAGGTTGTAAAAGTCTTCATTACTTATTTCCAAAGATTTCCTGAAAATGGAGCAAAATGGGCAGAAGTGTAGCTAATGAGCGTTCTGATAATAATCACGGGAGAGCGGGTCTCAAATAAGAGGCTGTGGAAAAAACTGACGAGTAACATTTTAAACTGAAAAAGACGAAATTTCTGCATCGGTGACACAAACGTGTGCTCTACTCAAAGCATGCATTGTACCCGTATGTTTTCTCTGTCCGTCGTGGAGCCATTCTCTTAACACTTCGCTAGAACCCCTTGGTAAATGTCGCCGACCCAAACGTACATAAAGTTTCAACGTCAAAATGCGTATTCGCTCCTTGTTCAAGATTTTCAAGGATAACTTCAGATGTCGAATAATATTTGCAAACTATTGTGAAATCTTTCTGCTAGGTAGGAGACTAGGGTGCATCTATCTTCCCCACACGAGGTTTCCAAAAGCGTATTGAACAGGACCGTACTTGATTTCGTTCTTTCTACGCTTTGGAAACTTTCGTGATGTTTACGCAGATTTGGCACACGATTTACCTCTGCCCCACACGCTTATGTACGTTTTTCAGCCCATGATAATTTGCTGGAGCTGCAACCACTGCTGTATGCCGTGGTGCCATAATGACGTTACTACGCATTAGCAACCTGGAAGCAACCTGAAATACCAAAGGAACAGCAGGAGTGATGAGCTTGCTATTTTCAGCTTGCATTTTTCCCGGATGGATGGATATATGAATGAATGAATGGATGGATGGATGGATGGATGGATGGATGGATGGATGGATGGATGGATGGATGGATGGATGGATGGATGGATGGATGGATGGATGGATGGATGGATGGATGGATGGATGGATGGATGGATGGATGGATGGATGGATGGATGGATGGATGGATGGATGGATGGATGGATGGATGGATGGATGGATGGATGGATGGATGGACGGACGGACGGACGGACGGACGGACGGACGGACGGACGGACGGACGGATGGATCGATGGATGGAATATAGGAGCGTCCCCTTTAAAACACGTTGGTAGCAGTTGCTTCATGCTCATTTTTCCCCCTATATCTTAAATATTGTTTTAGATTGCTTAACTACACCATCATTCAATTTATTAAATTTTTGTTTCTACATTACTAACATGTCATTTTCTGCTTTCAGTTCAGCTCAGTTCAGTCGTTCAGTCGTGTCCGACTCTTCGTGACCCTATGGACCATATCACGCCACGCTTTCCGGTCTCTCACTATCTTCCGGACATCACATAACTTCATCTGCACATTTTCTGCTTTAAGCCACCAATATTCAAAAAGTTTTTTGCTAGCTTCCACCGCAGGTTCATTCACCCGGCGAATGGTATCTTTAAACCCCAGGGCCTCAGCAAGAGTGACTGCGCCTGCACCGACATCCGGATCAATACCAACCCATTCGAGTATAAGATGGGTAATTGTTTCTGTGGATTTGCCACATACTGCACATGTGTCATCTTCATGGTTGAACATCTTTCTGTAGCTGCGTCTTTTATAGCAACCTGATCTAGCTTCAAAAAGTAGGGCACTGCCTCTTGAGTTATCAAAGAAAGCTTCCTTCCTGGTCTGCCTTTTCCACTTTCGGAATAGGGGACACTGTTTCTTTTCCATAGAATTATCCAATTTATACCTTCTGTGTTTTTCACCTGTTGCTTAACGCTCTTTAATTCTTCATCCTTGTGACCAGCACACTTACTGGTTAGTTTCCTAGTTTTTTTTTCTCAATTGTGAGTCAATGCTTTTTAGGTATAGGTATTTAAATACTTCATCTGCCTATCTGTTACTGTCCAATGTTCTCAAGCGCTCTTTATATAATATTTTACTCTGAGCTTCCCGTACTTCGAAAGATGCCCAGCCCATATCTCCTTGTACCGCAACATTTGTGGTTTTGCCGTGGGCGCCCAGTGCAAATCATCCGACTGCTCTTTGATTTATTTCTAATGTCGACAGTACCTCTGATTTTTGGCACAAAACCGCATTTCCTAAAGTAAGCCCATGCACCATAATTCATTTCCAAATACTCCTCAAAACCTGATACTTGTATCCCCACAATGCCCTATGCTTCATTATACCGGCATTTCTTCGCCCTTTGTCCTTAAGTGAGTGCTCATGTTTTTTAATGTATGCTAATTCTTCGTTTACCTACTCCCCCGATATTTATGATGCCCGATGCTCGAGATATGGTATGATCAGTTCAGTCGTTCAGTCATGTCCGACTCTTCGTGAACATATAGACCATGTCACGCCACGCTTTCCGGTCTCTCACTATCTTCCTAACATCACATAACTTCATCTGCAGTGCCTCGAGGATTCCATCTAACCATCGCGTTCGCTACCTACCCCTTCTCCGGCGACCCTCAACCTTTCCCAACATCAAATCTTTCTCCAGCGACTCCTCTCTTTTCATCAGATGACCAAAGTAGCTGAGCTTTAACTTTAGAATTTGACCCTCCAATGAGCAGTCAGGGTTTATGGTCGACAATATCGACTGATATGATCTTCTGGCAGTCCAAGGAACTCTCAAGAGTCTTCGCCAGCACCACAATTCAAACGCGTCAATTCTTCGGCGGTCAGCCTTTTTCACAGTCCAACTCTCGCATCCATACATCACAACTGGAAAGACCATAGCAGGAGTTATACGGATCTTGGTTGGCAGACTAATGTCTCTTCACTTTACTAGGCGGTCAAGGCTAACCAGTGCTCTCTTTCCCAGAAGCAGGCGTCTCCTAATTTCATGGCTGCAGTCTCCTTCCGAGGTAATCTTGGAGCCCAAGAAGAGAAAATCTGTCACAGCTTCCACTTCTTGTCCGTTGATGCTCCAGGACTTGATAGGGCAAGATGCCATGATCTTTGTCTTTTTAATGTTCAGTTTAAGCCCACACTTCTCACTCTCTTCTTGTACGCGCATCAGAAGTCTCTTGAGTTCCACTTCACTTTCTGCCCTTAAAGTGGTATCATCCGCATATCTAAGGTTGTTGATACGTTTTCCAGCAATCTTCACTCCAGCTGAAGACTCGTCCAGACCGGCCTTCCTCATGATGCACTCTGCATATAGGTTAAATAGGCAGGGCGACAGTATGTACCCTTGCCTCACTCCTTTCTCAATTGGAAACCAATCAGTAAGACTATGCCCAGTTCTGACTATGGCCTCTTGTCCTTCATACAGGTTCCTGAGGAGACAGATGAGGGGAATTGGAACTCCCATTTCTTGCTGAGCTTGCCGCAATCTGCTGGGATCTACGCAGTCAAACGCTTTCGCATAATCAATAAAGGATAAGTAGATGGGTTTCTGGAACTCTCTGGCTTTTTCCATGATCCAGCGAAGGTTGGCAATTTGGTCTCTAGTTCCTCTGCCCTTGCGAAACCCAGCTTGCACGTCCGGAAGCTCCCGATCCACACACTGCTGCAGCCTACCTTGGAGGATTTTCAACATCACCTTGCTAGCATGCGAAATAAGCGCGATCGTGGGGTAGTTGGAACAATCTTTGGCCCTGCCTTTCTTTGGAATAGGGATGTAAACTTGCCTCCTCCAATCTTGTGGCCACTGCAGGGTTGTCCAAATCTTCTGACATAATGTATGCAGAATGTTAACAGCGTCGTCATGGCTGAGGTTTTGAAGCAACACAGCTGGAATGCCATCAATTCCGCTAGCTTTGTTCTCAGCAAGGCTGGCTAAGGCTCATTCAACTTCACTCTTCAGGATGCCCGGCTGGAGGTCAGTAATCGCAACCGTCTTATGTTGGGTTTGCACATTCGAGTCCTTCTTGTACAGTTCTTCTGTGTATTCCTGCAACCTCTTCTTTATCTCTGAGGCTTTAGTGAGGTCCTTGCCTCGTTTGTCCTTTATCACGCCCAGCTTAGCACAGAAGCTTCCTCTGATATCTTTGATTGTCTTATACAGAGTTGTTGTGTTCCTTAATTGACTGTTGTCCTCAACTGCTTGGCACTGTATGTTCAGGAAGGCATTCTTATCTCCCCTTGCTATTTTCGGAAAATCCGCATTGAGAACCTTGTATCTTTCTCTTTCCCCCATAACATTGGCCATCCTCCTTTCCTCAGCTATTTGCAAAGCCTCTTCAGATAACCAGTTTGCTTTCTTGCATTTCTTTTGCTTTGGAACTACCTTAGTAGCAACTTCTTGTATTATATCACGAACATCAGTCCACATCTCTTCGGGCTCTCTGTCTTCTAGATCTAATTCTTGAAATCGATTCCTCACTTCCACAGCATATTCTAATGGAATTTGATCCAGATCATACCTGAAAGGCCTTCTAGTTTTCGGCGCTTTCCTTAATCGAAGCTTAATTTTGGCAACAAGACGCTGATGATCGGTGCCACAATCGGCCCCAGGCCTTGTTTTTACTGCTTGTATAGCGCTTCTCCATCTCTGCCGGCAAAGAATATATTCGATCTGATTCCTGTACAGACCGTCCGGTGAAGTCCATGTGTACAGGCGCCTCTAGTGCTGTTGAAACTGAGTATTCGCTATGGTCAGATTGTTTTCTTGACAAAACTCTACTAGCCTCTGCCCAGCTTCATTTGCCTCACCGAGACCGAACTTGCCTGTAATTCCGGATAATTCTTTTACTCCCCACCTTAGCCTTCCAGTCTCCAATGAGAATAAGGTCGTCAGATGAGGGAGTGCGGTCTAAAAGGCATTGTAGGTCCGCATAAAATCTTTCAACGTCAGCTTCATCAGCAGTAGTGGTCGGTGCATCATCATCATCATCATCATCATCATCAGCCTGATTATACCCACTGCAGGGCGAAGGCCTCTCCCATATCTCTCCACTTAACCCGGTTCTTTGCTAGCTGCATCCACTTGACCCCTGCGAACTTCTTAATCTCATCCGCCCACCTAACTTTCTGCCGCCCCCTGCTACGCTTTCCTTCCCTTGGAATCCAGTTTGTTACCCTCAGCGACCATCGGTTATCCTCTCTTCGCACTACATGTCCTGCCCATGTCCATTTCTTCTTCTTAATTTCCACTAGAATGTCGTTAACTTGAGTTATTTCTCTGACCCACTCTGCACGCTTTCTATCTCTTGATGTTACCCCTACAATTTTTCGTTCCATAGCCCTCTGGGTTGTCCTCAACTTAAGTAGAACTCTCTTGGTTAGCCTCCACGTTTCAGCCCCATGGGTGAGTACAGGCAAGATGCAACTGTTGTATACTTTCCTCTTGAGCGATACCGGTAAGCTGCTAGTCATAATCTGCGAGTGCTTGCCAAATGCGCTCCATCCCAATCTTATTCTTCTGTTACGTTGAAAGGGTGACTTTGGATCCGAAGTGAAATCATTCGGTCATTTTTGGGGTTGTACCCTAGCACTGCTTTGCCCATTCTTCTGTTTACTATGAGAGCCACCCCATTCCTTCTCTTGAATTCGTGCCCACAATAAAAGAAATAATGGTCGCCGGAGTTAAATTCTCACATTCCGGTCCACTTGAGCTCGCTGACACCCAAGATATTAATGTTCAATCTGTCCATTTCTCGCTTGACGATATCCAGTTTACCTTGCGTCATAGATCTTACATTCCATGTTGCTATGTGATATATCTCCTTGCAACATCGGACTTTCCGGTCGCTTCCCGACACATCCACAACTGAGCGTCCTTTTGGCTTTAGCCCAGCTGCTTCATTCGTCCTGGAGCTACTCGGAATCGCTCTTTGTTCATCCCCAGTAACATGTGGGACGCCTTCCAACCTGGGGGGCTCATCTTCCGGCGCCATATCATTAATGGTATTGTGACTGGCCATAGGGTTTTCTTGGCAGGAAATACTGGAGTGGGTTGCCATTACCTTCTCCAGTGAATCACATTTTTTCAGAACTGTCTGCCGTGACCTGTCTGTATCTTTGGTGGCCCTACACAGCAGAGCTCACGACTTCATCGAGTTTCGCAAGCCCCTCCGCCACGACAAGGCAGTGATCCATGAAGGGGTATGGTATGATACTCGAGATATTTTTATTCTGCCACTCTGAGTATTTAATGGCCTTGTGTTTTAAGAACGTGATTAGTTGAGCTTTTGAAAATCATCAGACCCGACTTAACTGAGCTAAACCTGAAGCCTAGAGCGTCCCCTTCATCTCCGCAATACTTAACTAAAGTTTGCAATTCTTCCTGACTATCTTCTAGCAGCACAATATCGTCGGCATACATTAAACCGAGGAGGCGCTGCTCTACCGCCTTTCCGTCTAATCTATATCATAGGTTAAAACCTAGGTCACTTTCTTGTATACTCCTTTCCATTTTAATCATATAAAGCATGAACAGCAGCGGTGATAGAGGAAAACCTCGTCTTAATCCTTTGCATACCTTGACAGCTTCCGTACTTGTTATCCCTTCCCATGTCATTTACACTTCGTTATCTCGGTATATTTCCTGTAGGAAATCTGTTACCTCCATGACCGATACCTTCTTCTTTTATTATGTTCCACAGGAGTTCTCTCTTTAAGCTGTCGTACGCCCCTTTTATGTCCAGGAAGGCCAAATACAAAGGCCTATTTTCCGCTCTAGATATTTCGATGTATTGGGTAAGCACGAACAGGCTATTATCATCTAAGCGCCACAGTTAGAATACTGCCCTCTGTTAGCGGTATAATTGTTATCGTGGGGGAAATTTTAGTGATCATGTATATGTATATACACTCCATGTATATACACTCCTTAGTGGTGGTGTGACAGGGAGGGATAGCCTGAATGATTTCAAAGTTAAGCAAGTTGACCAACTAAGTTAAGGCAAATTAAGCAAGCTGAGAATAACATGGGTACCATGGTACCCGACCAGATGAGATCTTGTCCAACTTTAGAAATCATATTGTTCCTTAGGTGCACGTGGTGTGTATGGTGGTTACACATCCTTTCATGTGTCTTGGTTAAGTCAGTGACAAGAAATGAAGTAAGGTTGCAAGACCAGTGGATACGCTCCCCGCCGCGGTGACTGAGTATGTTGCTCGGCTTCAGAACACAAATACGCGGGCACAGTCCAGGCGGAAGTACCCCGTTTTAGATGGAGGCGAAAATCAAGGCGTCTGTGTACGTACTACGCAATATTAGTGCACGTTAAAGAACACCAGGTGATCGAAATTACCAGTGCCTTCCACTATGGCACCCCTCATAGCCTGCGAGTTCCTTCGGAACATTAATCCCCGCAAACCTCCCGTGCATCCTTTTCAAATGTTTTTTGTCCATATAGTGCCCTTAGCTGCTCACCGAGCTGTGATGTGAACCAGCATGTAGACATGTTCACATCGTGTACAATCTTCATTAAAAATATTTGGCTCTTGCTTTCTGGTTTTTACCTGAACACCACTCTTGTCAGCTGACCACGGGAATTCCACGTCAGGCTTGTTTGACTACGCGTCTTCACTGTGCAAAAGCTGCCGTTTTCCTGACTCAGCTCAAAGGGCTGTCAGCTGTGAAGTGGGAGACTGTATCGGTTAGTATTTAGTTTGTTTAATATTAATCAGTATTCTCGCCGGTAGCATTTGCTGTGGTTAAGCAACACAGAAAGTTCTCTGAGTAGATTCAAATTCACGAAGAACTAGAAACGCAGGATTGGTCACTATGACTAAACATATTCTCTGAGTGATTCGAATGTTCTTTCAGCTCAAATTCTTTAAATACCTTCGACCTCTTGTGACAATTATTTGTCAAATTATTGTACACTGTGTATAATTCATTTACATTGCCATTAAAATTGTATATATCAACATTACTAGCAGCCAATTTTTTTCGCAATGTAAACAGTAAATTTTGATCTATTTCCTCGACATGAGGTGTGTTATGCCCAGTGTCTCGTGCTCTTAAACATGTAGATTTTCAGTTTTGGTCATTTGTCATCACACATGTCAACGTATCATGTCTAGTAAAACTTTTCTAAACACTTAAAACTGTGAGAAAAAAAAAAGCTTGGCAAACAGGAACTTTGTTATGTTGACACTGTTCATGAGCTCCCTGGATAAGTCCTCACGATTAAATATCATCGACCGAAAATGAATTTACCTCAAGTCGAATGCTTCGCAATTTCTTAATGCAGTGTTTGATGGGAGGGAACCAAAGAAGTGGTCTTAAGTATTTGTAACAAAGTTCATTTTATTGATACGAATATTTTGTTAGATTACAGTTCACGGCATAAATTTAGCAATTGCTTGCAATGTTCAGCATACAGGCCACCGGGGAAACTGTCCAAGCGCACGCGAAGGCTCTCAGCTACAGGAAACCCATCATACGGCTAAGGAAGCCGTGACTCCGGTTGCCACCATCTAGTTTAAAAGCCCTAGATGTCATCTGCCCTTGTATCACTGAGTAGGCGGTTATACTTTTGTGTGCACATGTTCGATGAAAGCGAAGGGGCAAGGGCAAGCGGCTACGTGTGCGCCTCAAGAAGGTAATTTTTCACGTAAACGGCCATGACCGCGAGATTAGATATTTGGCTCCAATTTCCAATTTGCCTAGTCAGGGTTCCTTGACTCAGTGGACGGGAAATATTAAACTAATAACAGGTATGATGCCTTGAAACCGTCTAGTCTGTGGTCTGATCACTGATGAAATAGATTGAAACTATTTGTCTACTAATCTCACAGAAGTTGCCACTCGTGAACTTGTAGGAAAACATTACCAGAAGGATATAAAATTATTTTTATAATGAAAGACTACAAAAAAGTGTGCTATATAATTATACCTTTTCGAAACATCATATATGCATCTAAGGGTGCTGTTTAAACTGGACGAAATCTGGAAAGATCGCGTAACCATAGCTGAAAAAAAATTTCTGCTTAAAATTCCGCATATATTTTTTTAACGAGATATGCTATGCCAGGCTACTTCATAAACAGGAAGTAACATGCTGGTAAATACGGCTATACAGCAAAGTATAAACACATTACAGAGATACATTCAACAGATTCAAATATACGTGTCATCAGGGGCACCTCAGAAGGGCTCATAGCGGCTTGTCCGAATTTCGAGCCATAGCTTTTTTCCTTTGTAGCTCGGGGTTCTGAACGGAAGCGTATTTCTTATTTTGAAAGCGACAAGTTAGGATCACCTTGGCATTGAATTTGATAAACCTTAGAATGTGAGTTTGTTTCGAAGCACTACCCAAAAAATGGACGCGAAGAGTGGCACGTCTATGCCCCGGTGGTTGTTCCCTATACTTAACGACCGAGTGGGGCCATCATGTGAACGCGGTCGGTGGATCTTGAGCGGTGATTATGAAAGGCGTCCAAACTAAATTTTTAGCCAGCGTCCATTAATAACATCTGTTCGGTTTCGTCAGTGTCTTATCCTTTGTTAGCGAGCGTCGTTTTCACACGTCGCTGTAGCTCAGTGGTTAAGACGTTCGGCTACTTATCCGAAGTATCCGAATTCGAACCCGACCGTGGTGGCTGTGTTTCGATGGAGGCGAAACGGTGTCCGTGTGCTGTTCGATGTCGTCGGTGCACGTTAAAGATCCCCACGTGGCCGAAATTACTCCGAAGCCCTCCACTAAGGCACCTTCTTTTAACCCCACCTTCATCTCTTCCAGCTCGGTTCAGGTGTTCACAACAGTGTTCCCGGAGAAGTGCGGGGGAGGGTGGCTGCTCCTAGCCCTGATGGGGCTGAGACAGGTAGGTCACCACCGCTTGCGGCGAGGGCTAGCCTGCCACCGAATTTTTATCTGTTGGTGGCCGTCATTGCACCCGACACCATTGCGGTGGCGCGCGTCTTTCTCTCCCTCTTCTTTTTCTTTTTTTCTCTACTTTCTCTCTTATGTCCGCACGAGGCAGCGGAGGTGGCTCATCTACAGAGCCAGTAGCAGGCCCGTGCATTTTCTTTTCCTTCTTCGTATACAATCACAACAACAACAAAGCAGAGCGGCATACACAGTGCATTCCCATTCCCAGAAACCAGTTTACATCTTTAGCGTCGTATTCCTCCAGAGCTGTGTTCGCTTTCGCGATGCCCTTCACCCTTTTAAGCAATGACTAGGCGTTCCTTTCTCTCGATAACCGGGAAGGCGAGTTCGATAATCGGGAGTTTCTGGTAGTGTGTTCGCTCGTCCTTGCACCATAGCTTCCTAGACTAGCAGAATCCCGAACAACGGCTGCGGGAGCACTCCAGCCTTTCTAGAAAGTAAACATGTTCACCAATGCGTTTCGCTTGCGTTCGTGTGTTTCTTCAGCGCACTTTTCTTTCCTGCGTGTCGAAGTGCGAGGCTGTCAACCGTTGAGCAGGTCAAGAACTCAAATTCTTTACTTACATTGTAATGACACAGAGAACACTCATGAATTGGCACAGTCACCGGCGTCGAGGAGGAGACCGTTGGCCTTCTTTAAGGCAGCTTGAAAAACCTTTGAGATCCGTGCAGATGCGGCACTGAAAAAATACGAAAGCTTGAGCATTATGGCTGCACATGGTACATTGCGCGCCCCTTGTACAGCCCTACAGTGGAAAACAAGTACCTCACTCACCCTCATTGTTCTCGACATCTTTCTTTCACCAGTTGTATACCACGGTTCCATCATGTGAGAATTCGGTGTAAAAGCAGAAGGCTCGTGAAACTCAAGAAGCCAAGAAGAAGAACTGTGTCAATGAGCGTAAGTGTTTCTTTATGAGGCTAAGCAAACATTTCTGTCACGCCTGCTTTGATTAGATTGGAGTTATTTCCATGATATATGTTGGTTGCTTTCACCTGGTTAAACAGTTGTAGTAAGCGCCCGTGGTGTCTTCTTTTTCGTGTGTGTCAATGTTGCGTTGGGTAACCTGTTATTATGTATGACAACCAACTAGCTCAGAAGTTAACTATCTCATACTAAACTCAACGTTCGTTCAGAGAAGCCACATTCACGTCACTATACCTCAAGGAATGCAAACCGTGTAGTACGGTGGTCTAAGGACCCTACGATACGCATATCAACGTCTGCGTCTCATCTTCTGTATTCAGAACACAGCCCTCTATGGCAGATGCTGTGACGTTTTCGGTATGTTTTCCTTTCTCGTGTGCCACCTTTTTCTCTTTTCGTCGCCGAAGAAACATAATTTACTTCACGAGGTAAAAATTCGAAATGTCGTGTTACATTTTTCGCCTACTTCACATTCTGATCTCATTTGATGCCGTGTGCATGGTCATTCTCCAACGAGATCTTTGATTTGGCTTGCCATGTTTCACATTTTTTTCTGAGGATTTCCAATATTTCGAAACACGTTCAGCTAATACAGGGCTTGAGAGAGGCGCCCAGTGAGGCTTCCCACAAAGGCATTGCCCACTTGCTAAGACGTCCTGAGTCCGAAAATAAATTATTTCGCCTAAATATTATGCTTAATTATAGGTGCGCACACTCATAAGGACAGAGGGTTGTTCTTGACATGGAGCGTTATTCCCAGGACACCTGATTATGTAGTTTATGAAACAGCTCAAAATCCCAAGGTAGCCTCTAAAAATTTCCAAAAATATTACTTTGTTTTGGCAAAATGTTAGTCTATTGATCCTAAAATATTTATGTCCAGCTTATTTGTAACTGAGTCCAGTTAACTGTAAAATATAGTTCGCTAAATGTATCTAACTTTAACTTAAAGTAACACTGTGGCATGTCGAGGCCCTCTAGTCGTAATAAATTATATCTTCAATCTATTCTTTATGACAGCAGCGGCGATGAGGGCTATACTTAACCATGACAACAGAAATAATATCTTCAGGTTTTCACAGCCAGTCAGAAAGATATGTTCGCTAAATGAGAGGGCTAATTGGGCCGTAGATGAAGATTTGCAGCGAAATTGAAGGCTGGCACACTATTAAAGATCTCGGAAAAACTTGTATTGCAAGAATAACTTTACATTACGAACAGTAGAATATGTTTTTTAAAGGATAGAAAATAGAAGTATAATGTTTTATTTGATTGTTGTGTGTTGTGTGTTGTGTTTTATGGCGCATAAGCATCTAAGGCTATCATGCGCCAAACACATGATGAGATCTGCTGTCCATGCAGCAGATGGTAATATGGTAATTAAAACTCATAATTTGTTAAGAAGGTTGGCATCTTTTAAGAACATAAAAACGCATGATATATTAACAAGAGCATTTTCTCCTATGAGTAAGCTAGGGTGAAGAGGAATATATTCTGAATAAAATATTGGAAAATGCTTCTTTCTTAGTTCTTCTAGCTTTGTACAGGAATATAAAATGTGATTAATTGTGATAGTTTCTCCGCAAAGGTCGCATGTTGGTATTTCCTCTTTTCTAAGAATATAACCATGTGTAAGGTGTGTATGTCCAATACGGAGGCGACATAAAATGACTTCAGTGAATCGTTCTTGGTGTGTGCATGACTTCCATTCAGATATGACAGGTTTTACTAGGTGTAGCTTATTATTTTCTTCATTATTCCATTTAGACTGCCATCTATCTCTTAGCTTAGACTGCATTAACTTGACTGCTTCTTTGTAGGGAACGTGCACTTTCTTCATTTCTATATGTCGAGCTTGTGCAGCGCATGTATCAGCGCTTTCATTTCCATCAATTCCTATGTGACTCGGAACCCAACAAAGCTTTACTGTATGTCCCTGGGTTGTGGCTGTTTTTATGCTGTGTATGATGTCACCAATAAGCGATTTGCCTGCATTTTTATGATTGTATGCTGTTAGTATGCTCAAAGAATCAGTGTAAATGACACTATTCTCTATGTTTTCAATTTTAATTTTTTCTAGGGCCATGAGGACTGCATAACACTCGGCAGTGAAAATGGATGCACACTGTGGTAGCCGTACTGTTCTATTCCAATTGTTTTGGACCACTGCGCTTCCGACGTATTGTGCAGATTTTGAACCATCTGTATAGAATGCCACATATTCTCTGTACTTTTCACTTAGGGCTAAAAATTCCTGCAATATGTGTTCATGTGGTGTTTGGTTTTTCTGGAATTGGTTTAATGTGAAGTCACATACAGACGGCAGGCAGTACCATGGTGGAAGTGGATCAGGTTTTCGGGTAATATTAGGTAATGAGTCTATTAAGTCTAAAACTTGACATTTCTCTTCAAAGCGGAGCAGAAGTGGTTTTATTTTTTGAGGTTTGTTTATGAACAGTGTTCGAGACTGGCACTTTGTAACTATTGGGTAACAGATATGGTTTGGCAGTGAACGGATCTTTAAAATGTATGAGCATGTGAGCATGTTTCTTCGGCTTGTAAGAGATGGTTCATTGGTTTCTACATATAAGCTGTTTATGGGGGATGTCCTGTATGCACCAGTTGAAATACGCAAGCCTGAATTGTGTACAGAGTCCAGTCGTTTTAAATATGACGGCCTTGCAGATCCATATATTATGCAGCCATAATCTAAACATGAGCGAACCACAGAGCGGTAAATTTTTAAAAGACATGTTCTGTCAGATCCCCAGTGTTTATGTGAAAAGACTTTTAATATATTGAGAGATTTTGAAGCTTTCTTTTTTAGGTTGTTTATGTGGGGAAGGAATGAAAGCTTTCTGTCAAAAGTTAGCCCTAGAAATTTATGTTCGTGCTTTACAGGTAGCTTAACATCATTAAGGTGGACGGTGGGATCAATGTGCAGTCCTCTTCTGAGAGAGAACAAAACAACTACAGACTTTTGAGTAGAAAACCTGAAGCCATTCCTATCTGCCCACGTTGCCAGTCTATTTACTGTGAGCTGTATTTGCCTCTCACATGTTGACACATTGGAGGATGTACATGCAATCTGGAGGTCGTCTACGTAGACAGAGTACATAACGGATTTTGGGATTATTTTTGCTATACTGTTAATTTTTACTATGAACAGAGTAGTACTTAAAATGCATCCTTGAGGCACACCATTTTCTTGTATGAAGGTTTTAGAAAGGGTAGAGCCGAGACGTACTTTAAATGAGCGTTGAGAGAGAAAGTCGCTTATACATTTTAGCATCCTGCCGCGAATGCCAAGCTCTCCCAAATCACGCAGGATCCCAAACCTCCACGTGGTGTCATAGGCTTTTTCAAGGTCAAAAAATACAGCAAGGCAATGCTGTTTATGGATAAAGGCTTCTCGGATAGTATTTTCCAGTCGGACAAGGTGATCAATAGTTGAACATGTTTTTTTGTAGCCGCACTGATGAGTATCAAGATGTTTCCGGGATTCAAGAACAAACATGAGCCTTGTATTTACAATGCTTTCAAAAACTTTTGCAAGGCAGCTCGTCAGGGCTATTGGCCTATAACTGCCTGGGGAGTCCGGGGGCTTCCCAGGCTTTAAGAGAGGTACTATAACGGCTGTCTTCCAGGCTTCTGGTATTGTTCCAGATATCCATATTTTATTAAAAAATTTCAATAATGCATCTACTGACAATGGAGTCAAATGAGCAAGCATTTTATAATGTATTTCATCTGGTCCTGGTGCAGTTTGTTTCCCGGCATTTAATACTCTAGTTATTTCTTCAAGTGTAATTAAACAGTTAAACGGTTCATTTGTGCCTCCAGCTATTGGGAGTCTTTGTTTTTCAGCTGCTGTTTTATACTTTATAAAGGAATGTGTATAATGTGCCGAACTAGAGATTGTAGCGAAATGTTCCCCCAATATGTTTGCTTGTTCTTCTACACTCGTTTGTGTACCAGGAGTTGTTAAAAGTGGAATCGTGAAAGGATAGTATTTGCCGTCTAGTTTATTAACCTGCTCCCACATTTTTTTAGATGTGGTTGAGCTATTTATTGATGACACATAATTTTGCCATGAGGCTTTTTCAGCTTTGCGGCGAATGCACCGTGCTTTAGCCCTGGCCTTTTTAAAAGTTATAAGGTGCTCATGTGTAGGATATCTCCGGAATATTCCCCAAGCTTTATTTTGTTTTCTTTTTGCCTCTTTGCACTCTTGTGTGTACCACACTTTATGGTTTTGCTGTACAGTTCCCGAGGACTGTGGAATAGCTAGGTGTGCTGCAGCAATAATACAAGCTGTAATCTCTTCATTCAGCTCGTCTATGCTGAGATTTTCTGAAAATACTTTTATGAGGTCAGCTTTGGACTGGAAAAGTGTCCAATCTGCCAGGTGAAGTTTCCATCGTCGTGGTTTGGTTAGAGT
Organism: Amblyomma maculatum; assembly: GCF_055883805.1. Lineage (NCBI taxonomy): Eukaryota > Metazoa > Arthropoda > Arachnida > Ixodida > Ixodidae > Amblyomma > Amblyomma maculatum. Next base: position 105,879,045 of record NC_139348.1, on the reverse strand, counting down.
GATGGATGGTGAGGATGTTAGACTTACTATGACAGGTAAATGATCACTTCCATATGGGTTGTCGAGAACGTCCCATTTAAAATCGGTAAAAATTGATGGTGAACAAAATGATAGATCTAAACAGCTCATTTTTCCCGAGCTTGGGGAGCAATATGTTTGTTTACCTGTATTCAGGAGGCAGACGTTGTTGCACAGCAAAAAATCTTCTAAAATACGTCCTCTACTGTCTGTTTGCTCACTCCCCCAAAAGGAGGAGTGTGCATTAAAATCTCCAACTGAAATATATGGTTCAGGTAACTGTTGTAGAAGTTCCTCTAAATCGTGAAGGGTAACAATGACATGAGGTTGAAGGTAGACAGAACATACTGTGATTGTTTTATAATGAACAACAGTAACTGCAACAGCTTCGAAATTATTTTTGAGATGGACTTCTCGCGTTGCAATACTGCTCTGCACAACAATAGCAACGCCTCCGGAGAGGCGACCTGCTTGTTCTCTGTCACATCGAAACACTTTGTGCTTTTTTAAAAAATTTTTTTGTTGAGGTCCCAGATTGGTCTCTTGTAGGCATAGGACCACAGGGGACAGTGAATTTAAAAGGTCTGTTATATCATTGTAGTTTTTTAAAAGTCCTCTACAGTTCCAATGGACTAAGAACGCCATTTTATATGAGGAAGGTAGAGAGACTAAGTTTTTTCTGGCCCGGTGATTCGGGCCTTTTCTTTTCTGGTTCGCTCCAAGGAGCTCCGTCGCCTGTCAGATGTTGACGACCCCGGACGGTCGTCGTTTGTTGTGTCCATTGCGTCCTCGGACGTGCTGGACGATTGTGCAGACTGCACAGACACATTTGTGGTAGATCTCTCCGTTACTGGAGAGACCTTGGGGCCAGCTGACCTAGAGGCCCGCGCAGCCTGCTTTGGGGGTGGTGGAGCAGCCCCAGCTACTTCCACCGGGGACGTAGAGGTCCCTGCCTTAGGTGCACCGTGTGTCACCTGGGCAGGTTCCAAGGACTGCTGTGACGCCGCCCCCTTTTGCGTCACAACAGAGTAAGTTGGGGTGTGAGTGGACGTGAGTTTCTTACGTGCTTCCCTGTAAGTGAGGTTTTCTTTGACTTTTAGTGTGATGATATCTTTCTCTTGTTTCCATGTTGGACAGGTTCGTGAGTAAGCAGCGTGGCTGCCCTCACAGTTGATGCAAAGATGCGTTTCGGATTCACAGTTCTCGGCGGGATGCTCGTGGGAGGCACACTTCGCACATGTAAGTTGGCCTCGGCAAGTCTGTGAGCCGTGGCCATACCTTTGGCATTTGAAACAGCGGCGCGGGTTAGGTATGTATGGTTTCAGTTTTATCTTCGTGTACCCTACCTCCACAGCCTCGGGCAGTGTGCTCGATTCGAAGGTAAGGACTAAGTGCCTGGTCGGTATCTCTTTGTTATCCCGTCTGATTTTAATTCTGAACACATTGATGACATTTTGTTCTCTTAGTCCTTCAAGGAGTTCTTCTTCACTTAGGTACTTTAGGTCGTCATCTGAAATGACTCCCCTCACCATGTTTAGAGAGCGGTGTTTGGTGACATTAACTGGGCATTCCCCAAAGCTGGTTACTGTTGGGAGTTTTTCATTCTGATGATGGTACATAATTTCCAAGAGAAGGTCGCCATTTGGAAGTTTTTTGACATTGTATCCTTGGCCTATTGCTTCAGTCAATGTCTTGGTCACGACAAAAGGAGATATTTGCCTGGCTGTTTTTTGAGGGTCTTCACTGTGCACCACGTGGAAGCGTGGGAATCTGTTTGCATTCTTTAGAAAGAAGTTTGCAGTTTCATCGGTCCGTCCCCTTTTTCGGGAACGATCATTGGAGAGCAAAGAAGAAGCTATACAGTAAGTTTTTGTTCAGCCGGGGTGGCGGCCACCCACCATGGAGCCCAACGAGGGGACGGGACAGGAACTCGCAAAGCAGTCCTGCCCACGCCAGCCATACACCCCGACTATAACCAAATATGGCATAACGCAGGGTGGTTAGCCACACAAGGTTAACCCTCGCCGCCTGGAAGTAGGAAGAAACGAAGAAGGTAAGAGAAGACAGGACAGTTGTAAGAAAGGGGATAGGAAAATGAAAGATGGAGGGGAGGACAGGAAAAGGCGACTGCCGATTTCCCCCGGGTGGGTCAGCCCGAAGGTGCCGTCTATGGGAAGCGTGGGCCAAAGTGGTGTGTTGCCTCCACCGAGGGGCCTTAAGGGTCCAAACACTCGGCATCGGCTCAACCACCAGGATCCCCTTTTCCCCAGACACGACGATGCCACACACGGCTAAGCGTGGGTGCTCGGGGTCCGTGGTGTCGCACAAAACACACAAACACCTGCTTTAACAGGTGCCCCCTGCGGGGTGTTTTATTTGAACCCGTTATGTCCAAAAAAAAAAAGGTGTTTTTGCAAGTAAAGTTGCTATTTGTGCTAAATATGCGCGTAATGCGTAAGATTCTCCTCCGGCGTTTTCATTCGCTCAGTTAAGGTTTTTGCGAGATGAATAGAGGGAATATGAACAAAATAAGTATTCTCTCAAACACATCTTGACGGACTAGCTCATGAATCACTCGGGCTCACTTAAGGTTACACTCAGGTCGTGATCTAGACGTGACTGAGTCCGGGCTCACATTCAGATCATGATATAAGTCGTGAGTATAAGTCAGACTCACAATCAGATCTGAGCCATGTGAGTCTGGCCTCACATTTAGTTCGTAATCTGAATTGTGGTGAGTTCTACCTAATAAGTTCCTACGAAATTAGATGTATCCTTGGTCAGAAGTTGAACAGTCATGATACTGATCGATTGTGAAATCGGCACAAATCTGCTCACCAGATCCTCGCAGAGAACCGATGTGCTTGCAATACTGCATACACTTCTGGACAAGCCGATGTGACAGATTAGTTTCACTTTTCTTCTGGTAAGTAATTATTTTGGCTATGAAACTTTATACTGGTTAATCGTAGCATTTGTTTTCGTGACGGGCTCTACTGAGATGACTCTATAGCTCTTCTTTTGCTGTTTTGTTTTCTTAATTTCAGAACGTTTCATGAACGGTTTCACGTGTTAGCTGCTCCCTTGTCCAGAGCTGTTCGTGTCACCGGATTTCTAACATTCTTTTAGTTACGCTCCCCAGCACGGTCCAGGTCTTTCTATCTTGCATCGTTGCTCTAATTGAGTAAGCTGTTTCATGAGGTCACAACCGCCTGTCCTCGCACTGGCAATTCAAACCCATTCCGATATGTAGAAATCTGATCTCAGCCGATCTGGTCCAACACCGACGATCGACCTAAGTAGACTACGGTGGCCCTCCAAATTCCGCCCACCCACCTCAAAACTTGTCCTTGGCCGATTTAGATCAAAATCAATGGCTACCCCAACAAGGCTACGATGAGCACACTGGCGACCTTGAAATTTGAATCCTGCCACCTCGAAATATTGCCCACCCACTCCAGAAATTTCGGCTCAGCCAGTTTGGTCCAAAACTTATCTCCAACCTGATTAGACTATGTCGAACGCGATGGTGAACTCCAATTTCTGTCCGGGCCAACTCTAGATTTGGCCCATCCGCCCCGAAATTCGAGTTTGATCAATTGGCACCAAAAGCTAAGTCCGTCGATAACTGACCACCCCCGAAGTGATGGTTACCTCCAAATGTGGCCATGAACATGTTCAAAATGTGGCCTCGGTCACCTCCAATTTTAACCTGGCTAGTTTGCACCAAAATGGCTTCCCGGTCAATATTGAGTGTGCCCGACACCAGGCGACCTCTAAATTTGGCCTGGAACATTGCCGAAAAATCGCGTGCTTTCGCACAGTATCGTTTTAAGAGGAATAATACCTGCTAATTTTATCATTTTCCTGTAAGCTTTGAACGAGTTCATTTCTAAAAAAAAAAAAACAGTTTCTGTTGCTTGCCTTTATTTGCTACGTTTCTCTATATATACTGCTTTCCGCCTGACTATATACGTCTCAGAGTCGTCGCGCGTTGCTTTGAGTGCTGCTGCGTCCAACAATAGGTTTCTTGCTTAATTATTGCATTTGTTGCTATTTAATCCCGCCGGGTGCTGCTAGGGACAGCAATGAAGGAAATATTTCTGCCTAACAGCGATGGAGATACTAAATAGAGCGACAAGCTGAAGAAACAGTATTGACAATCTGCCAGACAACTTGACGCTAGTCGTATAAAATTAGCACGCTGTATTTTTAGTGGCTGGCTTAGGAGATTACAAACCACATGGTATGGGTTCTGTGGGGTATGTAACACTTCTGTTAAAAACGTGAAAGTTAGTGTTACATTTAGAGCGCGATCTGATAACCAGTGAAAGCCAATTGAAGAAATAATATACGAAGCCAATTTGTAGCAAACCATTCGATCAATCATTCAGGCTCACTAATTACTCCCAGGTTTTCTTTATTTCCTATGTGTCGCGAGACGAGAACAAACTGCTACACTGTTTTTGGCAGCACGACCACAAAGCTTTCTTCATGACAATCAAGAACTGTTATAGTGGAGTGTTTCTTGAAGGAGGATTATGTGCGAAAAATAAAAAGTTGTCTAATGGTACATACATGTTTTGCTCAAACTTCTTGCCTCAATCTATCGTCTAAAAAAAAGATATAGTATAATTGGAGCAGCAAGACTTGCGCGGGCGAGGGCGAGCTGTTCTAAAAGCGATGAGAAAGATGACCCGACGTCTAACAGAACAACGGGTCCTGATAAATAGTGATATTATGAGATGCCTCTGTGGAATTTGATGCTTATAAAGAATTCCGACATTGGTGAGAGCACCTTATAGCCTGCAGAAAGATTCAGAACTATCACATGGCAATAGGTTGGCTGCGACATAGTTTTTACGGTAGACAAAAATACCGAAAGTGAAAAAGTCCAGTTAAGAAACACAAGGCAATGCAGTGCCAGCGCTCGACTTGGCTTATAGTGTCACACACTCAGATGACACTGCTTAGGCCAGCGGTTTACATGGTTTTGCTAATTTTGGTGTTAAAACACTCGTATACGGTCGTTAGAGCCAAGCAGAAATTTTTTGTCTGATCATAGCAAGTGGGACGCCGATCGTTGACAAGTCGCCAAGGCAGCGAGTGGGACAACGGTAGGAATAACCGATATTGCAAAAGCGCGGGCGTTTTCACCAAGGGCCCTAAACAAATTTAGGACATGGTCGTGGCCAAATCTGGAGGTCACCACGTTTCGCGCCCAATCCGTTATGGCTGGACATAAATATTAGTGCAGATTGGCCAGGTCAAATTTTTAGTGTGGTCTGGATCAAATTGTTGAAATTGGACATGACCAAATTACACGCCACCATCCTGTCAGGCACGGTGATTATGCTTGGGCATCAATTTTATCGCAGATTGGCCAGAAAAAAATTTCAGGGGTGGGCAGGGTAAGATTTGAAGGTCCCAATCGGGCTCCCCAGGGTCGAATTAGGTTGGGAATTTTTTGGTATAAATCGGCCGCGGCCTATTTTACTCTATAGCAGATTGAGTTTAAATTAGGTCACGTGGTTGTGACGTCCCGGAACAGCTTAGCAGATCAGAACCGCACAATGAAAAGATCGGACAAGATTCTTGGTTGGTAAAAGGCAAAAAAAAAAAAAAAAAAAAACAACGCTACTTCATGGTGGGATGATCTATGATAACTAAAGAGGGCTCGGAACTTGTTAATAATTCGTAGAGTATTGTTACAGAACGAGAAAAAAAACATAACTTGTAATGGTTGGTGTTGCAGAAGCACACTCTTCTGAAATGTTCCTTTATGCACAGAATTTGGACTGTTGAACATAGGCGCGGTTCAGCTGTGCATTGTGTAAGCCTCAGCCAACGTCGAAGTGAGGCGTTAAGTGAAATGGGCGCGAGTAAAATTGAATGAGAAATAGAGCTCTGCATGGGCGAAAGTTTGAGCCAGAGCCTGTCAGGCCCGCCCGAAACAAATATACGTTGACCCGGGTCCGATCCGACCTCTAGACAGTAGGCTCGTAAGCGGCCCGAGCCCGGCCCACAGGCCGGATCGAGTATGGGCTTTCGAGCCGGCCCGAGCCCTTGCACACCTCTGATAAGAATAGATCAGTAATTAATCAAATGTAAGTCCAGATGAGTCCAAATGAGTGAGTTGAAATGAGTCGCGAGCTAATTTAGATGAGCCGTGAGTGGAAATGAAGGAACCCAGATGAGCTGTCAGTTTATATCAGTTCGTCGAAATGCGTCGTAGGCCAAACTGAGCGAATTCAGACGAGCCGTAAGTCGAAATGAGTAAGCCGAGGTGAGTTCTGCTGGCTCAGATGAGTCATGAGTTGGAATGCGTGGGTTAGCCCAGATGAGCTTATGAGTCTTCAGTATGTCCGAGAGAACGGCCAGCCTGCGTGTGCTTGAGTTCATGATTGGGAGTCAGCCTGAGTGAGCTCTAGCGATTTTGCCAACCTATGTTTCTAAATATTATTTTCAGATACATTTCTTCGGACCGCGACACTTCACTCTCGATAGCCTAGGTGGTTCTATAACGCTTCCAATGAAAACAATTTTCTCGTGAAATTTTGCGAGCAAAGTGTTTTAATTCAAGGACAACTTCACAACCGCTGTGCTTTTTGCGTGGTGAATTAATAACTTTAATAATAAAACAAATATGAGCACTACAACATCAAAAGAAGCGATTGTGATTATGTACTTAGCAGAATATTTCACAGGGAATTTCTCTTGCGAAGCCAAAAAAACCTTATTCCTTATTTGAGTGCTCTGCAGACAAGCGAGTGGGGAAAAGCGTATCAGCTGGTGGGGTTTTTATACAGAAACGGTTTCACATCATTGTTACAGAACACGGTTCATTACACTGTTACACTGAATTTGTCTTGTTTGCCTCTATCTTATTTGAAAATTGGCACGAGCACCGGCTTGTTTCATTTAAGACAGAAAGCTTTGGGTGTGAGGCAGGAGTTTCGTGCCGACATGTATGTTGTGTTTTATGGAGTGATTTAGTTATGAATACGTCAGCGCTCACAGGGTTCATACCAAACTTTAGATACCAAAGCGTCCTGCTCCGCAAGACAAAAGCCAGACATTTTAAGCACACAATGCCGCTACATTTCAAAGTCATTTGCTCTGCTATACCAGGATAAGTTATGATGATTCAATTTGCGGCTACATTTTCACTTTGCACGGCCCGCTTTTCAGGGTCATGGTCTTCCGGTGTCAGCTTATAATCTGCACTCTCAGTTTCGGCGACCAGCTCATCCGCACAAGAGCACATGCGAAGCTGCCCATCTAACCCAGGTGTGTACCGGCGCATGCTAGTTATGCAGGTGTGAACGTGCACCTTTATAAGGCCGAAAGACCGGCAAAGCCTAGCACATAATGAACAATGTATTATATAGTCTACGTTTGAAGAGCAGCTCGGCATTCTAGGCCTAAGCGCACCCGCATAGCAGAAGAGCAGACCTATATATACAACCGTAGATGACAGCCTCGAAGACTTCTGTGGTACTCTAAGATATTGAGTACCATGAAGTATGAATTATACTCTCTTGGGGCTAAGTTGTAATGGGTGATACAGGCCAAAATAGATTAACCTGTAAGCGTTTCAATGAGGCAACCATCGTCATGTACAGGGCGCAGCTAGCGTAGCGCAACCTGCTCGGCTCAGTGGCTATTACAAATCACTGGAGGAAAAGCTCTCAGTGAGAGGCATAACGAAAATGGCCATGCGTTGTAATAGAGGAATAGTGCTGGTGTTTATCGTAACCATCAGAAGTTTCTTCCTCCTTGTTGTCTGTGATTTCTATTACAATTTAACCTCGCCACTTCACCGCCAAATCAAGGATAAGTGACGAATAATTATGATTATTTTTATCCTGTTTACATCAATTGCAGGATTAGGTGTACTCTTATATCCCTCAAATTAACTACTTCCTGATGCAGCTGCACTCTTCTCACCTTCACACACTTTCTAATCGTGTCCAGGCACCTCCTTTGCTCATACCCTTTACTGTTGGAATGCGATGCGTTGCCTTAATTGACAATCGGTTATCTTGCTTCCGTGTTACGTGGCCTGCCAATGCTAATTGCTTATTCTCGGTTTCCAATATGGTATCGTCAGCCTGAGTTCATCCGCTTCCCCATTCTGCCCTCTTGCCGACTCCTAATGTCGCAGCTATCATCGCCTTTTCCGCGGATGAGTGTGTGGTCCTCAATTCAATTACAACCCTTTCCGTTATCCTCATTGATTCTGCACCAGATGTTAGTACCAGTAAAGTACGGCTATAACATACATACTTAACAGAATGATTTACCTAAATTTATTTTTGTTAGTTTGTTAGTTTGTTACTAGTGATTCGAATGAGTGCAATTAGAACAAACATTTCATGCTGACGCTTGCAACAACCCTACTACCACAATATCCGCACTATTATTGCTGCTACGTTTGTTCGTTCTGGGAGCACTAGTGCTAAAGCTGCTACCAGTGCAATTAATTTAGGGTAGAGTGTTAAGAGCCTGCATTACGCAGTTTAAAATAGTGCACTATTACAACATAAAATGCTATCTCCTGTACTAACCACTACTACTATTACTGCTTCTACTGCTATACCAGGCAGGTCCATAGAATCATCAATACCAGCACCTCTTCGTGTCTATACACTCTGGTCTTGGTTTCAGGTAGGTTCTGGTTTTTTAGTCCTTGGCTTAAACAATTAACAGTGATAATCTAAGAGGAGCCTTTCTTACTCTCCCGCGATGCGGTTAATAGTACAGAGGTGCCGGGATATGCTGGCATATTCATGCATTAGCTGGAGATAAGAATACGCATTTCTCACTGAGTACTGGTGCGCACCTCTACAACGGCTGAGGCCGAGATCACCGCAGCAATCAAGACAACGTACCGGCCACTGAGAAAAACAATAAGATACGCGGTGAATTGCTTGTTCGTAATCGATTTGTTCTTATTTAAAGGCGAGCGGTGCAACCGAATCGCAGAAGCCTTGTCCGATATAGGGGACGATCCGGCGCATGTAGATTGAAATCGACGTTGCGGTCTTTTTCACGGTCTCGCCACCGCGGCAAGCACGGCGGAAGAAGAGCAATAATTTATCCTCTCGAAACGGAAAAAACGGCTATCACTAGCATCGAGCTCACACTATCAGCACTGAAATTCCGCCCCTGCGTCTGCCCTGATAGTAAAAAGAAAACACGTGATTTGCGTAAAGACAGCGCGGACCACCGCTTCGGAGGCGGCGAGCGATGCCCAAGGCCTGCCTTACGGCCGCGCTTGTGCATCATAGCTCGTGTTCCAGCGTATATCTCGCGACGGCGCGCTGGGAGAGCCAACTATCTCAAGACCTCATCCCCCAATCAGGGATTGTTACAATATCAGCTGAGCAAGGCGCACAGCTGCCGTCGCCGCTCAGGGCATCCGAGCAGCCTCACGCCTTTTCCATGGCTTGAGAGCAGCGCGGAGGCATCTGTGCGTGAGACGACCTCAGAAGCTTAATTCCCGCCGAGCCATCCGAAACCAAGACTGGTGGAGAGACTCTAGCTAAACAGCTAAACGAAGGTTGGGGAGGGAGATGCTCGCTTCTAGGGAGTAAAGCGGTGCGAGATCGGAGTGTTAGCGTGTCTAAGCAACAACAGGTCGCCCATACAGGTGCGACGGTGGTGCTTATCAGCACTCGCCCCGAAGCGGAGACTCTGTCAGGCGTCTTTCACAAGGACCCCTTAGTATGAAATGCTACTTTCTCAAGGGAAGAAGGGTAATGCCGCGCTTGCGTCTCCGGGGTTACATGGACGATCCGCAAGGGTGGCGGAGGGCAGAGAGGTCTGAAAGCGGAGTGGGAGAGCATAGTGCATCTACCCGCGAGGTACGTTGTAGCCACGAAAGAAGACAAAGCAGTTTCCGAAGGCAACGGTGGGCCTCCTACGGTCTCCTATTTGTCGGAAAGGTACTGCGACAGCTTTGCTCGTTGTTAGAGATGGAGAAGGTTGCGGCGGGGTGGGGGGTTGGGGGGGGGGGGGTGAATTTTGAGAAGGTTTAAGGGGGGGGGAGAGAGAGTGTCGACTTAGAGAGAGGAGGGGTCACCGAAGAACTTTGGAGCATTTCCATAGCTTCTTATCGCGCCTCACTCGGATTACACAATGCGGGCACCCGATGGTCTTCCTTCCCCCAATCTGAAACTGCGTTTGTTTTGTGTTCTCGCCGATTCCTAGCCTTTCCGGTGGAGGTGGAAGGGTGGAAAGTGAAAGTGTGTCGTCGGCGGCGTCGCGACGCCGCGGCGCAGCACCCGATTGCCCGCTGATGGCAAACGACGATGGGTATATAAGACGGGGATCGGCCCTACCGCAGTCATCTCGCACCACCGTCTCCTACCCCATCGCAACTCGAGAAAAACACAAGGGTGCCGAGTGGTAGCAAGAGCAAGCAACAGTCAACATGAAACTCCTCGTAAGTACAGTACGCCGGCGCTATAACATCGAACACCGGTGTGGGAACGGGGGCGGCGGGAAACGTTCACGTGGACCATACTAGGCGGGCACCCTGGGCTCTACCAGCGCGACGATCTCGGAGGATACGACGACGAGGATGCATCAACCCCGAAGCCCCCGCCCCTTTCAATGGACTATAACGAGAGCCGACCGCCACGCTGGTTTTGACCCACGTGGGCACGAGGCATGCGGATATTTTGTTCCGAGCAACTGGCCTAGAAAACCTGATGCGCGGGTGCTTCGTAGGTGTCGGAGTTCGGTGCTCGGTGGTTTAGCATCTCGCTACTGACAGGCCAAATTAGAATGGAAGTTTCTAAGCGTTTCTGAAGAAGTGCTTAAGGTATAAAAAAGGGTAATTTCCATGACCGAGAAGAGTAAATACTTCGTGACTAGTTTTGAAAAACATCGAGTTCGACGCACATGCAAAAGGTTTATGAAGGATACTCGCTAAAGTAACATAACAAGAAAGGTTGCGGCCGCGTGTGCTACATCTAGGTAGCAGCTTTTCAAGAGACTATTCGATGACCTATCATAGTTAAGCTTCCTTTCCAACGTGTTAAAATTGTTCTAATGATTAAGCGGCTTCATAAGGGGGCTGAAATGACAGAGATTGTCTGTCAACATCCTCTGAAAATATCTCAGAGAGCTACAGAAAGGTACGCTCGCGCTTCGTAAGCATTCCGTTATGAAAAAATGTGATAGCCTAGTTCCTCTCATTAAGGCTTAGATAACGTGAAAAGCATCCGTTCACGCAAATTAACAATATAATTGAAGACAAAATAAGGGAGAGGTTCGATTTTCCCACGTCATTTCGATGTAAGTAGAATTTACCTCTGGTGCTGCGACTTTATTCTGAATGCAGCAAGGTAATGGCTTAATTACAAACGCGAGTTTTCCTGCTTCACCCTTCCGTTCGCGTTAGGGGAATCTAAGCCGACAGACAAAATATAAGTTCATAATGCACCGGTTTAAGGTATTACACCACGCCTTTGAAAGCTTGCTTTGAAAATATTGAAATTTACGTAACGTATTTTATGCAAGCTTTAGGATTTGAGTAAACTAGTTAGGCAATGAATCTTGACGCAAAATTCTTTGAGACAAGCTATAATCTATACTGTACGCAGTGCTACAGCCTTTTTATTACATCTACGCATACTGGACCCTCTGCTAAAATGTCCTAAAAAAAGTCAAGATTGGGATTTCTCAAGGAAAGCAACGTTAACCCATATGACAATGGAAACAGTGTGCGAATACCGTGAGACCATGAGAAGGGCCCAGTCAACAATTTTGTACTAAATTCATGCCAAAATTATTACAATCCTAAGTATCTTCTTTAGTGCCAATAAATCTTGGGGTACTCCAATTGTTATTCACCATAACCTCGGTTACACAATTCATCTTGCAGCTACAGTTTGAAGAAGGCATATATAAATATGGACGGGAAACTCAGCTCCTAATGGAACCTCACCGCTAAATTACGAGCAGGTACCGAACATTGTAAACTAAACTCGCAGCTAAACTGTTCTTGGCATCGGTATCAACTGCATTGGAGAAAAGTGCCAAAATTATGTTAAATGTGCCAAAATTATGTTCTCTACCCCGTTGACCACGTGCGCATGTTGGTCGCACGGTCGCACAAACGCGAACAGCTACGGTGTACAATCAAGAACTGCCACTTCAAAAAAAAAAAAAAAAGCTTCTAGGCGATGTTATGCGAATAGTTCCTTTTGAAAACGGAACCGAGTGCGAATGGTGCAACTTCGCCAGCGAATCGAACATGAGTAGCAAAGCTCCGCTGCCAAATTGCATACGAATCGAATAGCGATTAGAGGGAATCGAAAATTCGTACGAATATTCGCTACTACAGAGGAAATATGATTGTAAAAAAAGAAGCGCAAATGTGAACCTTTGAAGCTTGAGCGGCTGTGTTTAGGGGCTATAAATTACGGAGTTAAAGCTCTAGCTGCAAAACCCTCAACACGCATGAATTTATTCTCAAGTCCAGGAATGTTAAGCTGAATGAGTATAAAAGTTATTTTTTAATTGATGACACAAAACTTTTATAATGGAGGTAGCACTAATGAACCGCACGTAGCGCCTTTGAACAGTTAATTTCGCCAATATTTATTGCCATAGGGTGATAGGCGTGGTCCGGTGCTCTTTTTTTGCACCTGTCGTGGAAGGAAAATACTTCGCTGGGTCTTAATCGCAACTTTGGCAATTTATTCGGAGCATACTTAAATATTTAGCAGATATTTACTTTCTTTGAATAATTTTTGAGATACGTTATTTCAATCATTCGAATCATCTAATTGGAGGATGTTCGATTCGGTATTCGAAATTGCCACTTAGTCGCACATCCCTATTAAAGGCTTGCTGATCGGTGTCCAAGAAATTTGCAAATGAGATTTTCCTTGCACAAACTAAACAATGACCATTAGGATAACTCAGCTGAATAAATTGCTTTTTTTTTCTGCTGAGGATCACCTTGCAGGCGTGAACCAAAAACGTCACTAGACTATGACAACAACCCTATGCGCTAAGATTACAGTTTATGTCTATAAAAATAAAGAGTAATTCAGATAAACACTTGGTTCTAAAAACAGTCGTCAAAGTTAATTTTGCAGGTTAATTTCATCTATGACTGTTCAGTGCAGGTATTATAGGAAAAACTGCATCAGTTAAGTGTAAAATGACACTGTATTCATTCATGCCCATGTCATTTTTAGAAGCGATGAAGATTTTTGCGGCTAAAACATTACTAATTGTGGAGACGACCACCATGTGATGTCAACGATTCTTGCGTTTTGTGGTAGGATACATGTCAAGACATTTATTAAGTTTTGTGTCAAGTCCACTGCGATATGAAAACCACCTCCACGGCTCGTGGACGCACTCAAGCAAGATATGTGTAGTGCTTAAAGGCATAATTTACATTTATTACCTAAAGGTGTTCATCTAGAGCTTCCATAGAAGACCGAAAACAAGCCGTCTACGAGAAGAACCTCATTGTTAATGGCCAGTACAGGAGATTTGCGGAGGATGTCGAAATATATCGTACAAAAACTCTATGATGTAAACAGTACTTTCTCAGGCGTAACAAAAAGGTACCAAAAATAGGTGACCATTTTTAACAGTTGTCATGGCAAACTCGACTAACGATAAGGTAACTTGTAATTTCATATTTGCCTCATTAACCTTCTCTAGCTATGACAGCCTGTTTTGCACAACAAAGAGGAGCTAAGGTAATAAATCCGTGTAGAGCATTGAGAAGTACCGTTTCTGGCCATCAGAGATCTTTGATTACTTCTGATCACATGAAAGGACTTCGCGTCATAGCATCCATTATTGACCCACTGAGCTGATAGATACAGCATCATAATTCGAGTGAAAGAAAAACAAAAGCATAAAGGTGTTTACGGTGGCAGCGTTCAAGAAGCATCGGCAATCCTCAGCGGCGACTTAGTTCAGATATCGAGCCGAAGTCAGCAGTAACGAGGCGAGGTCACGCGTCTCGAGGCGGATGCGTGCTATCGGTTCGTCGCAAAACGCGGGCGCTCAATCGAGGCCATTGTTCTGCACGCAGGCCACATCTGTATTCTTCGGAGTTCTCTCCGTCGCGTTCGCCGGCTTCCTGCATGGCGGCAGTGGTGCTGCCGTCCTCCACGGAGGTGTCGGTGCCGCCCTCCACGGTGGCATCGGTGGCTACGCTGTCCACCATGCCGCCCCTGCTGTGGCTGCGGCTCCAGCCGCCACCTTCGTCCATCACGCAGCTCCAGCCGTTGCTGTCAGCCGCCCAGCCGTGAGCTTCGCTGCTGCTCCAGCATTTGCTCCGGCTGCGACATTTGCTAGGCCAGCCGGCTATGGTTTCGGCTTCGCTCAGCGTTACGTCGCTTCGGCCCCAGCTTTCGCGGCCGCCCCCGCCGCTACCTTGGTGCACCACGCCGCTCCTGCTGTTGCTGTCAGCCGTCCCGCTGTCAGCTACGTACAGCACGCGGCCCCGGCCGTCGCTGTCAGCCGCCCCGCTGTCAGCTTCGCCGCCGCCCCAGCTTTCGCCGCAGCTGCGCCAGCCTTCGCTGCCGTCAGCCGCCCAGCAGTCAGCTACGTCCACCACGCTGCTCCGGCTTTTGCTGCCGCTCCAGCAGTTGCAGTCAGCCGACCTGCTGTCAGCTACGTTCAGCACGCCGCTCCAGCCTTCGCTGTTGCTCGCCCCGCCGTTAGCTTCGCAGCCCCCGCCGTGGCCGCCGCTCCAGCCGCCGTGGCCGTCCACCACGCCCCAGCTGTTTCCTACCGTACCGCAGCCGTCGCCGCTCCAGTAGCCACCTATGGTGCTGGCCTCGGTTTCGGCCACACTGTCGCTGCAGCCCCAGCTTTCGCCGCCGCTGCCCCAGCCGCAGTGGCCGTTCACCACGCTCCAGCCGTCTCCTACCGCACCGCTGCTGTTGCCGCTCCCGTAGCCACCTTCGGTGCCGGTCTGGGTTTCGGCCACACACTCGCCGGAGGCTTCGCCGGAGGCTACGCCGCCGCAGCCCCTGCCGTCGCCGTTGCTCGTCCTGCTGTTAGCTTCGCTGCTCCAGCCGTCGCCGCCGCTCCAGCCGCAGTGGCCGTTCACCACGCCCCAGCCGTCTCCTACCGCACTGCCGCCGTTGCTGCTCCAGTTGCCACCTTCGGTGCTGGTCTTGGTTTCGGACACACCATCGCTGCCGCACCAGCATTTGCCGCCGCTCCTGCGTACACTCAGTTCCGCCGCGTCTCCTACTCCGCGCCCGCGTTCGCTGCTGCTGCCCCAGCCGCTGTCGCTGTCCACCACGCGGCTCCCGCCGTAGCTGTCGCCCGTCCTGCTGTGAGCTTCGCTGCTCCAGCTGTGGCAGCTGCTCCTGCTGCCGTCGCTGTCCACCACGCTCCGGCCGTTTCTTATCGTACCGCGGCCGTCGCTGCTCCAGTTGCCACCTTCGGTGCCGGTCTTGGATTTGGCCACACCATCGCCGCTGCCCCCGCCTTTGCCGCCGCTCCAGCGTACACCCAGTTCGGTCGCGTCTCGTACTCCGCGCCCGCATTCGCTGCTGCTGCCCCAGCCGCTGTCGCTGTCCACCATGCGGCTCCCGCCGTCGCCGTCGCTCGTCCTGCTGTGAGCTTCGCTGCTCCAGCTGTGGCCGCTGCCCCTGCTGCCGTCGCTGTCCACCACGCTCCGGCCGTTGCCTACCGTACCGCGGCCGTCGCTGCTCCAGTTGCCACCTTCGGTGCCGGTATTGGTTTTGGCCACACCATCGCCGCTGCGCCCGCCTTTGCCGCCGCTCCTGCGTACACCCAGTTCCGTCGCGTCTCCTACTCCGCGCCCGCATTCGCTGCCGCTGCGCCAGCGGCTGTCGCTGTCCACCACGCGGCCCCGGCCGTCGCCGTCGCTCGCCCCGCCTACAGCTTCGCTGCTCCAGCTGTCGCCGCTGCTCCAGCTGCTGTCGCTGTCCACCACGCTCCAGCGGTCGCCTACCGCACCGCTGCTGTTGCCGCTCCAGTAGCCACCTTCGGTGCTGGTCTGGGTTTCGGCCACACACTCGCCGGAGGCTACGCCGGAGGCTACGCCGCCGCAGCCCCTGCCGTCGCTTACGCTCGTCCTGCAGTGAGCTTCGCTGCTCCAGCGATCGCCGCCGCTCCAGCTGCCGTTGCCGTCCATCACGCTCCAGCTGCCGTCGCTGTTCATCACGCTCCAGCTGTTGCTTACCGCAGCGCCGCCATCGCTGCTCCAGTCGCCACCTTCGGTGCCGGTCTTGGTTTCGGCCACACCCTCGCCGCTCCAGGATACTCCAGCCGCGTCTCGTTCTCAGCTCCCGCTTACGCCGCAGCCCCTGCTTACGCTGCAGCCCCCGCAGCTGTGGCCGTCCACCACGCTGCCCCTGCGGTCGCTGTCCACCACGCTGCTCCGGCTGCCGTGGCTGTCCATGCTGCCCCAGCCGCCGTCTCCTACCGTACAGCAGCTGTTGCTGCTCCCGTCGCCACCTATGGTGCCGGTATTGGCTTCGGCCACACCATCGCTGCTGCTCCCGCCCTGGCTCACAACGTTCACTACAAGACCATCGTGAGCGGAGGCGCTGGCCTTGGCTATGGTGCCGCTGCTCCCCATGTCAAGATCATTACCCCCGTCAAGAAATAAGCTGTGAAATAAGTGCCATCAAGAACAGCGTCTTCATCCGAGCGGTCTGGGACAACGGTGGCCACAAATGGCACTCCTCTCAGCAGCAGGCTTATTTATTGCTCATGATAGCCACTGCGCTGCCCTTGCCCGCCGCCCGGACCAAGAGCAGGCGGAGTCTGCTAGGACGCATCGTTCATGCTACAGAGAAACAAAATAAAGATTATTTCGCTTGGGAAGGCATTTTCCCGAAGTTCATGATCTACGCCTCGTGCTTGAATTAAGGGCTCATGCTAATCAAGATCAAGAATTCATTTCTAGTTTTCAATAATTAGGATTAGTTTCAGTTTTCGCATTCCGAGCTGCCTGTGACGAGACGGCTTCAAATGGCAAGGGAACATTCACAACCGGGGCGCTGAAGTTATAATTTGCTATTGGCAGAAGATAAGTATTTCTTTCTCACAAAAACTACATACATATAAAATCTCTACAGCAATCGAAAGTGTCATATTTAAGACGTTCCCCAGCTTTTATATTAGGAGAAATGCCCACTGAGTACCTCGCCAACAACTACTCTAAACATCAAGATGGGCATTGTATTTGCATAGGTTGATTGAAGCTAAGCGTGCTTATTTAAAGAATATATTGTGGGACAGCACTTGCACAAACGTCTGTTCTTTTCCAGAACCAGCTGGCACACAACGCGCGACGCTCCGAGCAGCAGTCAGCGATGATGATGATCTATACAGATGAAAGAGATGAAAGTTCACGCGCTGCGTTCACACAAATCCCCCCGACAAGAGAGCGGCCACCCTAGTCGCTGATTACAGGGATGAAGGACGACGGGCATAAGGCTTCATGCGCGAGACGTGGACGATCTCTTCGGAGCGACGACGTCTATCTGCGACGGTGTGCGAGGGAATAACGCGATAGTTCACCGGAGACGTTTGTTGGAGTACTGTATAAGGGCCAATGTAACGATGGAGGAACTTCTCACACAGGCCAGGAATGCGGGTTGGCGTCCACAGGAGAATTTCATCACCGGGGTAAAATGAGGGAGTTCGATGGCGTTGATCATACAGGGCTTTGCGTTCTTGTTGAGAATCTTCAGTGTTCAAACGGGCAAGTTGGCGACACTGGGCCATACAAGTGGCAATCTCTTCGCCCAGAGATTAAGACATAGAGGCAGCAGAGAAGAAAGTAGTGTCGAATACTGTCGATGGTTGACGGCCATAAACTAAAAAGAAAGGGCTATAACCAGTAGTGCGCTGAATAGCGGAATTGTAGGCGTAGGTGACGAAAGGTAAAACGTTGTCCCAGTTCTGGTGATCAGGAGCGATATACATGGGTATCATGTCGGACAAAGTGCGATGAAACCGCTCGATGAGTCCGTTGGTCTGAGGGTGGTAGCTAGAAGAAGCCTTATGGACGTTGTTGGCTACGCGCAGTACTTCCTCAAGGACTTATTCTCATTAGCGACCGTGGAAAGACATTTCTTTCTCAAGTCCTTGAGAAAGAAACGTCTTTCCACGGTCGCTAATGAGAATACGAGGAGCACCATGACGCAAAACTATCGCACGCAGGAAAAAATCGGCGACTTCAGAGGCGGCACCGGAGCGAAGAGGTACGGTTTCAGCGTACCGCGTTAGGTGGTCGTTGGCAGTGACAACAAAACGGTTGCCTTCTGACGTCAAAAGGAGAGGACCAAACAAGTCAATGGCGACCGTGTCAAAAGGCACAGATGGGCAAGGTAGAGGTTGCAGTAGGCCAGCAGGAGGGGATGTTGAACACTTGCGATGCTGGCAAGACGGACATGATAAAATGTATTTGGCGACGCTGGCAGAAAGCCCAGGCCAAAAGTAGCGGCTCTTGATACAGTCGTAAGTTTTAAAGTGGCCTAAATGTCCAGCAGTGGGGTCGTCGTGGTAAGCCTCCATAATTTTAAAACGAAGGGAGCGAGGGGCAACGGGTACCAAGCAGTGACCCGTAGGGTGATAAACGTCGCGGTAAAGTGTTCCATGGGGAAATCGGAACCGACGAAGCTGACGGCGCAAGCGACTGTTTGGGACAACTAATTCTCCACGGAGGCGAGCGTGATTGTGCGGCGGTAAGGGTCAGTCAGCTGCAGGGACGAGAAATCAGCATTGTTCTCGAGTGGAGCTATAGCGATGGGTGCAACATTCAGATGGCCAGCAGAAGGCTGACTCGGATGGCAGGAGGGAGAGGAAACCGTATGTGGGGCCGCGTCAGTAGGTATCAATGGGCACCGAGTGAGGGCGTCAGCGTCGAGGTGTTTTCGTCCAGATTTATAAGTCATGGTGAAGGTGTATTCTTGAAGACGTAGTACCCAGCGACCCAGTCGACCCGATAAGTTCTTCAGCGATGACAGCCAACAGAGTGCGTGATGGTCTGAGACAATGGTGAAGTGGCGGCCATACAAATAAGGTCGAAAGTTTTGAACCGACCAAACAACGGCGAGACACTCTTGCTCGGTAATAGTATAGTTACGCTCAGCTGCAGTAAGCATACGACTGGCGTATGCGACGACTTGCTCTTCAGACACTGCGTTGCGTTGCAAGAGAACCGCGGCAATACCGTGGCCACTGGCGTCTGTGTGAAGTATTGTGGACGCGTGAGCGTCAAAATGGCGAAGTACAGGAGTGGAAGTGAGTGCCTGCTTGAGAGCTTTGAAGGCGTCTTCACATTCAGTGGACCAGGTGTAAAACATTTGGGAAGACACGAGCTTGTGTAACGGGGCCGCAATTGTTGCAAAGTTTCGAATAAAACGGGGGAAGTAGGAGGCTAAGCCAAGGAAGCTGCGAAGATCTTTCTGACGTTGGGGCCGAGGAAAATTAACGACAGCCGCAATTTTTTTCGGGATCAGGCTGGATTCCTGCCTTACTGACGACATGGCCGAGTACTTTGATGGTCTTACTGGCAAAGTGGCATTTCTTGGTATTTAGCTGAAGCCCTGCCTGGGCAAGGGACGTGAGGACTTCAGTGAGATGCTGTAAGTGCTGAGCGAAGTTTGACGAGAAGACAATGATGTCGTCGAGATAACATAGGCATGTTTTCCATTTCATGCCGAGAAGCACAGTATCAATCATGCACTCGAAGGTGGCCGGCGCATTGCAGAGTCCGAGAGGCATCACGTTAAATTCGTAGAGACCATCGGGGGTAGAAAAGGCAGTCTTGTCCCTGTCTGCATCGTGCATAGAAATTTGCCAGTATCCCTAGCGGAGGTCGAGACTGGAGAAATACTTAGCGCCTTGGAGACAGTCTAATGCGTCATCAATAAGAGGCAAAGGGTAAACATCCTTGCGCGTGATCTTGTTAAGTGCCCGGTAATCCACGCAGAAGCGGACTGAGCCATCTTTTTTTCGAACGACGACCACAGGTGAGGACCAAGAGCTCGTGGATGGCCGGATGACATTTCGAGCAAGCATGTCAGCAACTTGCTCCTCAATGACTTTGCGTTCTGCTGCTGAAACGCGATACGGCCGTCGTCGAACAATAGCAGAGCCATCCGTCTCTATGCGATGAGAGGTGATGGAGGTCTTCCCCAACGCTGAAGCGCACACATCAAAAGACTCTCGGTGCCGCTAGAGGAGGTCTAGCAGAGCTGTGGACTGCTCGGATGTAAGGCCAGGGCTGATGGCGGCTGCGAGCGCAGAGGATGTCGGAAATGGAGGCTTGGCAACAGGCGGTGGTGCGCTGGAAAGTGTGTTGAGGGGGACGGGATCGCAGTCAAAAAGAAACCCAACACTGGCTCCTCTGGGCAGTAAGAACGGCTGGAGAGTTGTATTGAGGGCCGCAACCACCGCGCAACCACGGGTGAAGGAGGTGAGGCAGGAGGCAAGAGCTAGGCCTTCGGAGGTCCACCGATGAGCGGGCATAAGGAAGGTCTCGCCATCGAGAGGGTAGTCCAATGCCACGATGATCAGCTGCTCGCGTCCTGGGGGCAAAACGAAATCAACTGCTACGAACACATGTGGTGGTGAACAATCAGAAGTCGGTAATATATCGGGGTCCGCAAGATGTATAAGACGCTCACGGCAAGAGATGAGGGCGGACGCCGACGATAAGAAATCCCACCCCAAGATCATGAGATGAATGCACGTGAGGAGCACAATAAATTCAATATGATGCCGCTGGTTATCGATGAGGACACGTGCTGTGCATTGGCCGGTGGGATTCATAAGAGTTCCATTAGCTCCACGAAGTGGCGGACCAATGTATGGCGTTAGAACTTTGCGCAGATGAGAACACAGAGAAATGCATGACGGAATAAGCGGCGCTGGTGTCGACAAGTGCCTCAACGTACAATCCTTCAACAATCACTACTAACATATTCGACGGTCGCCCAGGAGGAATTTTAGATTTCGAACTGCTTGGTCTCTCCACTTGTGGGTTAAACTTCACATAATATATATGCATTGGAGTGATCAAAACGACACCATATTTTTAATTTTCGTCCATACAATCAGGCTATTCTTAAAATAGCCACTAGTTATTTCTGATAACATTTTGGTGCAACAATGCCCTTTTTTAACAAGTGTAGTTGTTGAGGGGTTCATTGTCTCGATTAATGTGCTCTTTAACTGTTCGCATTTCATAGTCACTTGTCATTGCGTTTCTTTTCTGTCTGTTTTATATTATAATTAACAGGTCAATTCAAATGGAGATGTTCTGCAGGTGCATGTATCGAAGCTCATTTTTAGAAGCAATGCGCTCGGCGTACAGCGACCGTTAGAGATAAAATGGCAGTTATCACGTAGTTGCAACTACATGATAAAGCGCCCTAACTGTTTAGGGCTTTTCAGGTTAATGAAATCGCGGCTTTACAACTTTTAAGAGGTTATAGACCGATTGGTGTTCCAGTTATTCGATGTTCACTGGTACAGACAAGATAAACAAGACAACAAATCAGCTTGTCGAAGGTCGTTCAGGTGAGCCAAGAAAACTCCCGTCTTCTTATTATCAACCACAACCAAGCTTCTTCGATTTGTAAGATGTTCAGCATAAAAGCCTGTAAAACAAATCTGAAAGTTCATGAGGTTTGTGCTACTTTATATAACAAGCACAATGATGATTAACTACTGCTCGGTAAAATCGCGCTTCCAGTATGATATAGGGAGATCATTATATGAATTGTGAATAGGTGACGAATAGCTCAGCTACTTTGGTCATCTGATGAGAAGAGAGGAGTCGCTGGAGAAAGATTTGATGTTGGTAAAGGTTGAGGGTCGCCGGAGTAGGGGTAGGCAGCGAACGCGATGGTTAGATGGCATCCTCGAGGCACTGCAGATGAAGTTATGTGATGTTAGGAAGATAGTGAGAGACCGGAAAGCGTGGCGTGACATGGTCCATAGGGTCACGAAGAGTCGGACACGATTGAACGACTGAACTGATTGACTGAGGTGACGAATAGAGGGTTTGCTAGTTGAATCGATGTGTTTGAGCGCAGATGACAACACAGTCGTATACATGACCTCATGCGCACTTTATCTGAACCTTGTTACTAACTTAGCCCTTTCAACCATAGATGCGAGATGGTTATGGCACGGCGCTGACTCTCCTCTCAGTGTATTGGTCTTCTTCAACAAATAAATGTATAATGAGTAAATACCTATTTGTAATTGCTGGAAAACATATTTTCATAGATACGCAAAAACCCAGACTTTTTATGTGAGTTTAAAAATAACGAAGAACGAAGCACTTTTCTAGGCTTGCGAGAAAATGGTCGACTAAAAGGTCAAAGCTGACCTCAGAAGGAACGAATCTGGTCTGCTGAAATTACTCGAACTGACAACGTTTGCATAGAAACTGAACACTTTTCCAAAAAAAAGCCAGGAGCAGAGGCACGACAAGATAAGACGAGCGGGAAAACCTGTACTAAATGCGTATTGAAAGCTTCAGGAATTCTGCCTCGTCGGTGTCAAGCAGTGACGCACGGAAACAGCTTCCTTCAGAAGCTCTGATGGTGTAACGTAAATGCGAAAACCTGTTTGTTAAACTTGAGTCGCAACATGGGAGCTTGTCGTTGTTGTGGCTGTAGGAAGAAAGACAAGAAAATACACGGGCCTGCTACTGGCTCTGTAGCAGAGTCACCTCCACTGCCTCATGCAGACAGGAGAGAGAAAGTAGAGAAGAAGGAAAAAGAAGAGAGATAGAAAGACGCGCGTCGCAACAGCCGTCGTCCACCACCTGAGCGGTGGCGGGTGAAATGACGGCCTACGAAATTGCGAAAGCAATGCAGCATCTGCACTGGGGAAATGTTAAAGCCTGAGGGTTGCTGCTGCACACTGTACACGTCGCGCGCCGCTTGTATAGCTTTTTGTAGCAAGGCCAGGGATTTAGGAAATGTTCTTTCTTTCTTCCAAAAAAAAAACAGCGCGAACAAACGGGGACGACAGGAAGAAACAATAGGAACAAGCGCTGTTGCTGTCCCCCCCTGTCGTCCCCGTTTGTTCGTGCTGTTTTTTGGATGATGCATCACCAACTCGCCCGCTTAACTATCCTGTTGAATTTCTTTCTTTCTCCTGACCGCCGAAAGCTGCGATTCGATGAAGGCGAAACGCAGTGTGCTTGGCGGTGTCTGTGCACGTTTAGATTCCAAGGCGGTCTAAATTACTGAGCAGCTCTCCACTACGCCTTCCTTTCTTTCCGCTTTCACTCCCACTCCCGTCCTATCGACATAACATTTTTTTCTGCAGCAT
Source organism: Amblyomma maculatum (assembly GCF_055883805.1). Classification (NCBI taxonomy): domain Eukaryota; kingdom Metazoa; phylum Arthropoda; class Arachnida; order Ixodida; family Ixodidae; genus Amblyomma; species Amblyomma maculatum. The sequence continues at coordinate 105,855,690 of NC_139348.1, read as the reverse complement.
TCTGATATCCTCATCTATCGATCACAACCACTCGTTTGATCCTAACTTTTCAGAGAGCAACGGAACGGCTTCGGACACATAGCCGAGAAAGGCTTTCACCTCAATAAAACTCCATAATATAGTTGATACCTTTGCGCAGTGAAGGGACCAGAGCCACGAGGGACTCTGCAGTCTACCCCAGGCGCTGTCCGCGTAAGTCACGACGGTAGGCGTTGGGCCGTTGCAACCATAGAGTTCCTTACACTGAAGTGCTGCGCCCTCAGCTTTCCCTCTAGGTATACCTAGAGGGAAAGCTGAGGGCGCAGCACTTCAGCCACCATGGGCGCGCTAAGAATCATGGGCCGGTGTGCTACTTGTTGCGGGACAGTCGGTTTTTCTAGGGTACGTGGAGTGGCGTTACTGTGATATTTCTTTTTCGTCATCACCATCATCTGAAGGTGCGTACATTGACCGCGAAAGCCATAGTAGCGAAGGCGCAAAAGCAGACGTCACCAATAAATGGTTTCTGTTTCCCGAAATGCAACTAAAACTTCCTTAATTGATTGTACAACCATAAATATTTTCATAACGTTTTTTTGTTTCAAAGTTTGGGTATTAGGTGCGAAATATTGGTATTTGTGCTGCTCAAAACTAAGCCAATAGGAGAAAGAGCCATCGATTATATTGGACAAATCTCACACTGACATAGTGTTTCTCCCTCTTTTTGCAATTTATAGTCACAATATTTAATCTTAGGACATTATTTACGGTAGAACAACGTTTATCTTTGCATTAGTTTTGGCCAAAAGTTGTAGTTCTGCACTCGGTAGCTCTCCGGCCCATGATGCTTTGAGCGCCCATGGTGGCTGAACTGGCCGTCTGGAAACTCCATGTAAACTCCCATTGACGGCAGCACAGCTTTCCCTCTAGGCAAGAGTAAGAAACTCTATGGTTGCAACCATGGTGCATGCCGAGTGTGGGACCGCATCGCATCAGCAATCCACTCTTTTGCTGTTTGCTTAGGGTTATCAAGCTCCGGCGCTGTGAAACGTCATTTAATGTCAGCTGATGGACCGGACGATCATGCGCTGTCTGGTTGTACACGTGTGCACTTCTTGCATGCGCAAGAAGCATCGAAGCCCACAGGCTGGGTAGGAAAACCTGGAGCCCGCAGAGCAAATGTTGGGTGTCAGGCATCAACGCAATCCGTCATATACCACATGGAGGCAGATGTTGAAATTAAGCCTCATAGAAAAAATGAATCTTACCTAATTCTGTCCTAAAAGCAGCTTTCTCAGCGGAGATGGAGACGACGGTATGCAGTTCTTTGACTTTAATACTAACGGTTTAGCTCATAAAAATAAAAATAAAAAAACGACTTTTCTGATGGCGAAGTGGCCGAACGGAGTGGGCAGCGAAAGTGATCTCTCTCTCTGCATGGGTTTAAAATCAACGGTAGGCGAATATTTTCTTTTTCGTTCCCACGAATGGGCTCGATTGCCAAGTCAGTGGCAGATATACCCCAGTAATCTGCGATTCACTTATGCGATTGCTTGGCTAAGTACCTCAGTTAACGAATCGCGAGTGATAATCATTAACAGAAAAAGCAGAACGGATAGTCTTGAGTATTGGTCAGCTAATGTGTAGTTGTTTTATTCAAATAAATGAAAAGGGAAATAAAGAGCTGTTTGCCAGCCGCGGTGTCTACTATATAATCATCAAAAGCACTTGAACTGGGGTGGTAGAAGTAAAGGGATAGTAAAGAAGAGGGAGACGATATCAAAGAGGTGAGCAACCGGAAGAAAAGACAGGTAGGTTAAAAATAAAAGCCACGTACACTAGGTTACAGGAGGACAACTGTCTTCGTTTCTGCTGATGACGAATTTTCAACAGCCTTAGAAGAGTGTAGCAGTATACGATTAGCAGCGAGGTTCTGGGATTTGTAAGACGATACGCCTTCTCAAGAGAAGCAGTGGCCACAAATCCGAACTATGAGAGTAAAATAACTAGGAAAATAAGATTGGGACGCAGCGCACAAGTACTATCAGGTCGTAAAAGGCGCGTATTATGTAGTGTCCCTCAACACCAAAGTATATGACTGCTGTATCTTACTGGTACTAAGCAATGGGGTAGAAGCGCGGAGCTAACTAACGGGGTTACACTTAAGTCGGAGACAATGCACAAAGATACAGAACAAAAAAAGAATGATAGGTGTACCGTTAAGAAACAGGAAGTGTGCAGAGTTTGTCAAGGAAGAAACGCAAGTTGCATTCTAATCTAAATCCGGAAGACGGAAGGGCCAATAGCAGGGAATTTAAAGTGTAGGGAGGATAACCGATGGTAGCTAAGGGTAAGACCGAGTTCGAAGATGAGGTCAGCAAACTAGAAGACAGCAAAAAGTTGAGATTAGAAAGTTTGTGGGGGTTAACTGAATCCGCATGGCAGAGGACCGAGTTAAATGGAGATAAATGCGAAAGGGCTTTACACTGTGCTGGGAATGTCAGACTGAGGACCTAATCTTCGCAATAATATGCATCCCTTATAAATCCTAATCCATCTATTCACTAATAGAATAATAATTCCCTAATACACCGTCCTTTCCATCTTTACGTGCATCTTATCCCACCTTAATCCTTCTCAAATTTTGCATTAATAGGATTAAGCACTCTTTCCGACACTCTGTAACTTTTTCTTTGAAAATGCGTGTAAGCTAAGCTTTGTATCCAAGAACCATGGTACATCTGCAGCGCTTGCTGAAATGATTTGTGGCCCAGCCCATTGGGCCGCTCTTAGAGAACATCCACGACGGCAGTTCAAATCTCCGTGCTACAGGAATAATTTCCCTCACTTCCTTTTTTCATAACGCGATGCGTAGTAAGCAAGAGCAAGACATATGTCGCCCTCCCGAGGTGTACGTCCCCCGTTTAGTCTACACTCAGAGATGCTTCTTAACCAGAATGTTTTTTTTTAAATCTGTCACAAAGAAGAATTCCTTAACTTTTCCTCGAAATCTGTCATGTCTTTCAGTATTTCAGGACTTCAGACGAGCTTCTATGCAAAACGGCAGTGAGGACCGCCTACCGCGGTCTGAAATTACATGCCCCTGTCACAAGAGAGAGAGAGAGAGCAGAACTTTTTATTTATTCCAGCGGATGAAGAGGCTCCGGCCCTCCGTCGCTGGGGATGGATGGCGGGTGCCCCGCCTCAGACGCAGGCCGGCAGACGTTGTTGGCCGGCGGCGTCCCAGGCCAGCTGGATGGCGGCTAGCTGGAGCCCAGGGTCCGAGCAGCGCAGCATGGTCTCCCAGAGTTGCGGCGTCAGATTTAGACCCCTCCCGGGAGAAAAGGGGCAGTCCCAGAGGATGTGTTCGAGGGTCCCTCTCCAGTCACAGTTTGCACAGAATTAAGATATTTCTCCTGGGAGCATATGGCTCACCAGGAGCGGGTGTGGGAATGTCCCAGTCTGAAGGCGACGCCAGGCGACGGAATAGGGAAGTGTTGTCATGCCGGTGTATTCTATATTACTTTCGCCGCGTATAATATGCGAGCACAAAAGCACGATTCTGATAATAGCGATTGGGAGGGCAGGCTGCTTTCGAAAATTAGTCACTTTTATTTTTCAAGAAATCAGCGCCCAAGCTGCGCCCACTGATTGTTGTAATTGCTGCCCTACACAATTCGCAACCCAACCCAACATCGCAACTAAAGCGTTGCTTTATAGTGATAGCATAAACATTGGGAAAATAATGCTTGCGAAAGAAAACAGTGTCAATATCCAAGATTTTTTTTTTTAACTCTAAATTAGGTAACTCTGAACTTACATGTCGATACTAGGGCGAAAGCCTTCAATGGCTCATACTCACGGTGCCCGGCGTGCTGTCCAACTATAGCTGTCAATCAAATGACGTCATTAACCGAAACGCGTATTATAATTCTCTTTGTCTACCGTTAGGAAGATAGCTAAAAATAAATAAATATTTTCTCCACCGAGAATCGAACCCTCATCCCTTGGATTCCCAACCGAGCGCTTTACCCAATTGCGCCGCACACGGATTCGTGAAACGCACATCATAATTCTCCTTGTATACCTTGAAGATGATAGTTGACAAATAAATCCTGTCTCCACCGAGGATCGAGGGTTAAAAGCCACTGTGCCACGCCCAGGATTTTTATCTTCATTGTCTTTAACACAATAAGGGTACGATATATAAGGGTACAAAATAACAAAACTCTAGATTACAATAGTATACAATGCGATATACAATACAATATAGCACAATAAAGTACAATGCAATAAATACATGCATGTTTGACACACCTACAGCACTCCTAACTGGCAGTGTGTAATGTAACTTTTTTCATTTGCTTCAGAGTCTCTACGCGAAGTGACCAGCGCCTCTATGCGACACTGCACAGTAGCAGAGGCCGAGGAAACAGCCGTCGCTCTAGCGGTGGCGGAGGGCTGTAGAACCGGGCGGTCGCTAACGATACTCACTGACTCTCAAATAGCCTGTCGAAATTACATGAATGGTAGGATAGGCCGTCATGCGCTCCGTATACTCCGCGAAGCGAGCGACAGAATTTAAAACCATGAAGAAAACAAGACCAGACACAAAATTATGTGGGTACCGGGGCACATGGGGGTGGCAGGGAACCAAGAGGTCGACAGGATAGCTCGAGCATAGACTACTTTCCGAGCATCCGACGAGTCCGCGAAACTTTTGCCAGCTCCCAAGGCATACTTGGCGATACTAGAAAACTACAGTGGTAGAAGAATGCGATATCCCCTGCTCCACAGTTCTCTCAACAGAGAGGAAGCTGTCATTTGGAGACAGTTACAGACGGGTTCATACCCAAACCTACACATACTAAACAAAATGCACCCTACCATATACGCGCACAGATGTCCGTGGTGCGATGAAAAACCAACACTATATCGCATCACATGGGCCTGTCAAAACATAGATGTGGTCCCCAAAATTCGAAACCTGAGTGCGGAGCAATGGGAGACTGCTGTTCAGCCACCGCTGCGAAGACCAGCAATGCCTGGTACAGCGAGTTCAACGGGCGGCAGTAGCCAGCGGAGCCCTGGACTGAGGGCAACCGACCACTGAGTAGACGTGGACGAGGTCGACAGAGAAAACTCTTGTGGATACAACAAGCAGACATCTCTGAAGACGTCCCCAAAGCCGCCAAAATAATATAAGGCTAAATAAAGTTTTTCCTTCCTTCCTCGCAGTTTCCGGATCGCAGTTTCTGCGCTGCAGTCTCTGTCGATCAATACTTCATAGATTTTCGTAACGCTCTCCACAAAATATTCACATACAGATCAGATCTCAGGGTAGCAGTGACAGAAAGCTATTACACTGCACCACACTGCAGGAGAGTTGTGCCGTATGATACTTCTGCTTCCATACCGTATCGCATGTAGTGTGAGCGGGAGAGCTTTCTTCAATGTTCATTGCAGCACATCCTAGAAGAACAAGACATTATTTCAGTAAATAAAGACGTGTTCTAGTTCTCCTCTTTTTTGCAGACGAAACAATGTATGCTCCGAGATACATAAATACCTTTTCGTTCAGACAGGTATTGTGGAGATGAAAAAAAAAAAAGTTTTTCTTTACAGACATGACCCACATCTTTTGAAGCTAAATAATAATAATAATAATAATAATAATAATAATAATAATAATAATAATAATAATAATAATAATAATAATAATAATAATAATAATAATAATAATAATAATAATAATAATAATAATAATAATAATAATAAGTGGTTCGCAGGAACAGAAAGGAGCAATATCTGTCGCATTTGCTCTGTGGGCACCTGTCCGCGCCGTAAAGGAAGGGAGGAAGGTGGGAGTGAAATTCGGAAGAGAGAAAGGGGAGCCGCAGTGGAGGGCTACGGAGTAATTTCGACCAACTGGGAATCTTTAACGTGCGCTGACATCGCACAGCACATGCAAGCCACTTCGATTCGCCTCCATCGAAACGCAGCGAGAAGCACATTGCAGATAGTAGCACGCGCGAATATAGACAAACCACGTCCACCCCTTCGGGTGGTTAGCTCTCTCATTACATCCGCCTTGCTGGCCGAAACCAACCCGCTTTCACGAGAGCTGGCGAGTGTCACACCAATGTATGTGTTCGGCGTTGTGGACCAGTATACATTCTCGAAAACAGCTGGTCTGGTGCTCCGAGAGCCATGCCACAAACAAACCCCTTTATCAAAGTTTAGTAAATTTTCACTTTGACAACAAAATTCCACGGTAATTATTGAACCCACACCAACATGATCCAGTAGGAGAAAGAGGATGTCGTGTGGTACTCTGTCTAACACCTTACCGAAATCAATCTGCAGCATGGCTACTTGGAGTCCTTAGCTGTCACAAGCTCTAGCATGCTTCTTGCAACGTGGATGTTTCAGTAGATCGTCCTGCTCTTAATGCCACATGTCTAGTGGAGACCAATTAGCTCTTTGATAACAGACTGTAGCCTCCGCTCCAAGACTTTCATAAGGAACTTGTAGTCGACGTTTTTTAGCATTATTGGCCCATAGCCGTTACCCCCAGGATTTTGAAACGGACGTCATAATTCTCCTTGTCAATGAGGATGATAGGAGCAATGACAATGAAGCTGCAGTTAGTGATAATGACAATGATGTCATTAAGAATGATAATGATGGTGCATTTAGTTGATAATGATAATGAGACCAAACATGATGCACCCTGTGCACCAGCAACGCTTATGCTTTCGCATTTCTGTATTGTAAATGCTACAATGCTCTCGAAATTTTGTCAACAAATTTCTAAATTCTTTCATTAGTTGTCGCCGTAAAAATTCTCTAGTTAGAAAGACATCCCCGATATCGTTTCAACAGCGCATTTCTGCAGCTAAAGAACTTTCAGTTCATTGAGAGAAACTTGTACTGCTGTGTGTCGCTGCGTTTGAAAGACAACCAACCTATAAACACTCGGCCAGGTTCTTTCGTTTTGCTTTTTTGAGCCCCTGGAGCGCCCCTGGAGCCAATCTGTGAAAGATTCAATAGTTCAAATCTTGTTATTGCATACTACCTGATTTTCAGTAAAAAATTGCTTTTACGTTTGGTAGCTTATTTTACTTTTTCACAATGCTTGGGTTTACATCATATCCATATATTCTCCATAGACATCTACGTTTGATTACTCCAACATTCCGCTTATCTTCCTTGTTTAGATGTCCTGGATTGTTCAGGAAGTTGTTTTTCTCTAATTAACCCAAGCTGCAAGCTCTTTGTACATTCAGGGAATTTCAATTATCTATATTTATGCTCGTGTAGTGCGTTCCGCTATTTTTAAATACCAGCTCGATTGCCTAACTCCGAATGTGAATGCAATTTTTGCCGCTTAGTTCCCGATGTTATCAGAAACTTGTAGTTCGATTCAGCTGTCTTCATGTACTACCTACCACGTTGTCCATATACATTCACGCGGAAGGCACTGGGCTATTGTTAGTGCTCGTCAGTACTCTAACTTTGTTCAGATCTACTTTCCATTCGCATTCATTTCATTCCTACTACGAGTGAATAGAAGCGGCGATAAGGGCACCCTCATCGTTCACGTCTCTGTAAGTTTCCCTCGCAGGTACGATTCCACATCCGAGTTATTGCACTTTATTCCCCTTTGTTATTCTTGCGAGGTCACCTTACACTACCTTGCTAAGAAAGCATCGTTGCACAGTGTGCGTACATAGCGAGGTATGCCATTTATGTCATAAAAAACATCCAAACGGTTTATTTTTCGTAAAATCTCTTCTAAAAGCACATGGTCTGTCTTCCAAGTATCCCACGAGGAAAAGCTGAATGCGCCCTCTTGTTGCGGGTGGGGGTAAACAATACACTTCATCCCCTCGGCAAAAGGTGGCGCGACGGCACTTGTACAGTAGCTTCAATATTGTTTAAGGAAAGAGTCAGTTCTAACCGCGAATTTTAAAACAGGGCCCCAAATAAAGTTTTTACTGAGGCAGAGATAATATATAAGCGCCCTTCGGGGAAGAAATTGGGTCGTGTGCTAGTGTCTTTGAGAGATTCGCACGCCAGGAAGATTGTCATAGACTCCTAAGAACTTATACGTTTTAGCCCTGAAGCCAGAAATGAAGAAAGTTGGGGCTCTTTACCACTAGCCAGGCGTCCTTAACAGGTTGCTTTCTAAAAATAGGCGCCGGCGCATGCTGTAAGAACAATTTGTCTACATCTATGGTGTTTTAATTTTGAGCCGCCAATACACAGCTGAAAGATAGACATTGAAGTATGAAAAGAAGGTTGTGCTATTCCTCCGAAACGTAACAAAACTACTGTCATGCTTGACCAAAAAAGTGGGGCAAACACAATTTGAAAAGGTATCTTCAAAATAGGCCAGGCACAAAACTGAGACTATGTGAGCTTATTTTACAGAGATGATAACGAAATGTGGCCATGATGCCTTTGACCCGTGACCCGTAAGGTATGCCATAGTTTTCTTCGTCAGCTTCAGCCTCATAGATTCGACTACTTCGAGCGCGGTGTCATTTATGCTTTCTCGAGACCTTTCATAACCTACTGCTTGGGGTATAAAGAAACTGGCGGCAGACATTCAGAACCCAGAAGACAATGAACTATAACTACTCCCGTCGCAAAGCAAGCAGCGGCGTCCCTCTGCGTCATTCAATTGTAGATGCCTTGTTGGGATAGTTCGACAGAGAATATATAACGCTAGCAATGGCGCAATCTGTTTTTGTCCGGTCTACTTCTACCATTGTGCTACAAATCACGTATTTAGGACGCTACAGTAAATCCTAAATGCCGTGTGTTCTATAGTCACTTTACTTTTCCGCTAGTAAAGAAGCAGGCGAACACACTGATCTCATACGTGAGCGTACGTGGCACGAACCATGTGTTTTCGTCAATGTCTTTATGTTTGTGAAGAAGCAATGTGCTTTTCACTACAAAAATAAACCTTCGAATTGTCTTCAGCTCAACAAGGAGCGTGACCGGACCTCACCATACTTTAATAAAATAAAATTTTAGCAATGAGAAAATTGAAAAACCTGAATAATATCTTAAACTTGCCATCGAGGAAAGCAAAATGGAAAGCAACAAACCTGTCAGAAAATTCTGATGTGCATTAGTAGTTTAGTACGTTCCTGTAACTTGCCTGTAAACTATCTCACATTTAGCTCGGATATTCCTAATTTCCCGTATAGATGGGTATAGCTCATTAAATAAAATCTGGCTTTTACAAGTGTGAACGAAAGAAAATGAACTGTCAACTTTTGTTGTTTCGTCAAGTGTTTAATGCATTTTGAAGACAGCGTGCTCCTACGCCATGGCCTGTGCTCTAAAAGGCGTCATACGGTTAATGTTGGTATTTTCACCCCGGTGGTTAATATCTGTAATGGCGACACATGCGAGAATCATGTGATCTGACCAACTTTGCCATAGTAACACGAGCTTCTTCTCTTGAGAGTACATGCATAGATAGTCAAAAGAAAATTAAAGAGCTATGCAGAGTCTGCATTGGAGCAATACGAAAGCACGGATTCTGCTGTTGGTTGCTTCTGGTTGCTTCTAGTTGCTTCTAGTTGCTTAATTCACTTTTTGTTTGCCCATTTTAGTCTTTAGTACTTTCAAATTGCGCGCCAATGCTTTCCTATGCTTTTCGACTCTACTTCTGGTTGCGTGACGTCACTTTCTTGACGTCACATCCTTGACGTCACATCCACTACTGCACCCTATTCTCTCTCTTTCTGCTTTCACTTCCACCTTCCTCCCTTTCCTTACGAGCGGTTCAGGGGTTCACAAAATAAGTGTGACAGATATTGCGCCTTCCCTTTTCTGTGAGCCAGTTATTCTAATTTATTACCGAATTAATCTATTGGCCTAATTATTTTTCGGCAACATTACGTCACCCTCTATCGATTGACAGCACCCATTAACCTCTACCACTTCTCAATTATTCACAACTGCTGCGGACACGAGTTTATGGACACGTTGTGCGGACACGATCTGTGAACACGGTCTGTGGAAATGGTCTGCGGACAGAAACTTGTGAACATAGCGGAGTAATGCTTTTGCATTAAAAGTGTGCAAGGAGTGACCGCTGGTTTTACTTCTCACTCAGTGATGACTGTTTAATTAACTACATGCAGTTCAGTAATATTGAATAATATCACAAATGCAGCCAGCGTTGACCTTAGAGTGTAGAAATTTACCCATAACTCTAATAAAGTATCATCAATAAGTACTCAGCACTCAGTCTATTTATTCATGGAATCGGAGTAAGACATCCAGCTTGCGGGCTTGCTGAAAGATGGCAATTTAGGCCTCTTTTCTGCAGGACGTCAGCAGAGTTTTAGCAAGAAACGTTTTCCTGCTGTTCTCCGAATGAGCTTCAAATATCAGGATTCACAACACTGACAAACTGAACAGAGCGGTTGGTTAACAGTATTACCACATTTTTAATCATTACAACCTTTACATTTCTAGCAGAGACCAGCAAATAGAATCTAACCATAGAGCTTGCGCTAACTGCACCTCGCAAGACTGCTCCCGATTGTGAGAACAGGCGCTCGAGCAGCACATTTTTATCCGAGACCATCAGTTCAAACTGACATGCTTCCCTAACCACGCAGAAGCCTAACGACGAAGGAAGTGGCGGCTGATCCCAACCAGTACCTAACCACATCCCAGCCTATACTCCGCACTATGCATGCTGCACACAACACCTCGGCAAATGGGCATTACGCGACGACGCGGTCTGTATCACATGACACGGACTTGTCCGAAGGCAAAAACAGCCCCCCAAGTTCCCAACTGCAACGCTGAGCAGTTTTATGGCTGAGAGCAGCCTTAGACATTACACTAGAGGTAGATGACACCAAAATCTGAAGGAGTCCTGGATTGTGGGCCTATTCCAGCAGAAGGAATTTCTCTTATAACTATGAAGTTCTTATTGCTGGTCAAATTCATTTAGCGGCCATATTTTTATCTTTCTTTTTCTGTCAGGCCTTCCATCCGCACCGTGACGAAATGACTGTCTTAAATGGCTCATACTTGAGGAACCAGTTAAAGATATTCAACTTGCGCTGGAATTCTCAGGGAAGCTTATGTAGCCAAAGAATATACCCTAGAGTGGAAAGAGAGTTCTGATAATTTTTGTGGGTGGGAGTCGAACTCGGGAGCTTTAGGATGCGAGACAGGAGCATTAAACATAGGCTATAGATTCTCCTAGCTTGAAATTTTATAATGTGGACATAGTGAATGTGCAGTGCAAACGGAGCGATCCGAAGCCAAAATCGTGTTCAAATCCTAAGGAAATATTTATGAATAAAAAACAAAATACGCGATACATTTCATCGTTTTATTAATGCACAACAATATCCTTACATGAGCAAAAAGTGGCTCATTAAATGCGTTGCTTTTCGGATTTTTGATCGCGCAGAATAGGGTGTCTCTAAGATTCGCCCTCTGTTGAGTTTGAACGCGCGTTCGTAGAGTGCTTCGAGCGTGCTCTTCGCTTCGAGCGCGCTCTTCTTCAGGCTCAAAAGCGATTTCTGTGGCTGCATTTTTCTTTCATAGTTTGTGATTGGTTTTATCTCTTGTTGGCTATTCGCATGCATAAAATCTTTACAAATATGTTTAGGTCAACGTTACAGTGGAAATATTGCTCGCATCCGCCAGACCTGTCTTATCAGGAAGAAAAGAAGCAACTGGACAACAAGAGAAATTAAAAGAAATAATGGCACTGGGATTGCGATAACAGGAAAGGATTCTATGCCGTGCATATTAAGAAACGAAGCAATGAGACAATAAGAGAAATAAAAAGAAATACCAGCACTGGGGCTGCGATAACAGGCGATGATTCTGTCCCGTGCACATTGCGTCATTCCTCCTTCCACATGGGAGCTTGCAAGTGGGCAATAAAATTTGTGCACGAAGGGATCTTTGGTAGCTTTCTTTCTACTGTTGCTCGCGTTCCTGAAATGGTCCATTCTCAACTGAATAACAGCAAAAGAAAATGGTGTCCTAGCTTCGCCTCCCTAGAGAGAATAAAGCGGTTGACTAACTTCTGTAAAAATAAGTGGGGTAAAAGAAGACCTCCAGTGTGCACGCTCCGAAAGTAGATATTTCAACTTGCACTTTGCAACTTGGAAAAAAAAAAATATTGGGAACAACTCGTGCAACTCGTGCACATTGGGACGGGTACAGTTCAGCATTTACGTATCGCAGCTTCTTAAACACAAAAAAAAAGAAAAAGCTTGGAGATGGTCGGCCTATGCCATGTCCAAACATCTACCCATCATCGATAGGTTCAATACACCAAATTTTGCTCTTTTTCTGTTGTGAACGTAGTTCGTGAAAAAACAGTTTTCCGTGCGGAATATGCCTGGACTACCGCCCCCGCTCTTTCGGACAGTCGGGCGGTCTAATTTATGACCTCCTGGCCCGTCGTTGAGGGCGCCGTTCGACCCCCTGGGCCGCGCCACCGGCTCTAGGTTCCTGGAAAGCCTCGCTTAACGCAGGAGACTTGACTGGAGAGAAAATAGGGGTCTTCGGGGCGAGGACGGGGGATTGGGGACAACGAAGGAAGTGTCAGTGGGACTCAGTGGCAAGCAGTCGCTACCTGAATTTCGTGTGAGGCACGTGCGAAAGTGCTCCTTTTTTCTAAGCGGTAATTAAGTTTTTGTTAATTCGGTTGCAATTCTTTCTTAACGACGATGTATTAACGAAACGATTGGACATAAAATTTTCCCTTAACTATGCTGCCTTGTTTCTCTAGTAAGGCTCACTGCCATTGTAAAATCCAATAGCGACGCCTAAGTACGTAGCTGAAGTTGTCCATGATACGTTGGCGAGCACACTAAGTGTTTTAGGCCATTCGCAATTACAGTCTCAAGCCCTTTCACCAAATGCTCGCAATTGGAGTGGTTCTGCAAAAATGTTTAACTATTCTAACATCTTCCAAAAATACATGAACCTCTTTATTGCGGAGCCTAAATCATATGAGGCCGTTGCTTGAAGGAAACTTGAAGTGCAACTGAAGCGCTTTCTGTGTTCAACTCAGTCAATTGAGCCGAATGTGTGACAGCTGCTGGTAAACCGTGCCAAGTCCTTGTGCGCTAGCATTAATTATAATTTTTCATCTAGTGTCACGTCTATTATAATGAGGGAGTAATTACTCATTGCATCCACCCAAGCGCAGCCATACGGCTACAAAGGAAAGCTAAACAGCTTTCTCAGAAACTTCGTAGTTAAAGAAAAATTCGTCCTGATCCGGGAATCGAACCCGGCACCACCGCCTTTCCGGGGCAGTCGCTCTACCGACTGAGCTAACCAGGATGGTCAGCAGATCAGATGGTAGGGCGAGAGCGAATTTATCTATAACTTGAAGTGGGAATGGTGCTGGTCAAATATTTAGGGGAATCCCCCAAGGTGGAGTAGATTTGTAATGAGGGAGTAATTACTCATTGCATCCACCCAAGCGCAGCCATACGGCTACAAAGGAAAGCTAAACAGCTTTCTCAGAAACTTCGTAGTTAAAGAAAAATTCGTCCTGATCCGGGAATCGAACCCGGCACCACCGCCTTTCCGGGGCAGTCGCTCTACCGACTAAGCTAACCAGGATGGTCAGCAGATAAGATGGTAGGGCGAGAGCGAATTTATCTATAACTCGAAGTGGAATGGTGTTGGTCAAAACATCACGTCTATCAAACATCAAAACGTCTATTAAACATCATCTTGGTTGGGAATCTTTAGCTCACCGCAGAAAACATTTCAGACTGCAGATCATGTATCGCATTTATTTTGGAAAGTTCAGCATTGACAAAGACCGGTACCTGCTTCAACCTCACTTTTTGTCTAGACGACTTGATCATCAGTGGAAGATCCGCGACATAAAATGCCGGGCAGATGTGTATAAAACCCCGTTTTTTCCACTGACGATCAATGAGTGGAACCGACTGCCAGCTGGCATCACTGAGTGTTGCACTGAAAATTTATTTCGGGCTTTTTTATCGGATGTGTGACGTGTGGCGCGCAGTTCTCTTACGTGTGTTTCCTTCATTACTTTGTTTTTTGAGTGTTTTCATCACTTTGTTCGTCGCGCAGTTGCCCCCTTTAGATGCATGTTTTTCATTCCGCATTGTCACTTGTGTCATGTTATTTTCTTCATTTTTATGTATTTTATCACTGGCGTTCCCAGCAAGATTACTTGTCATCTCCCCCCCCCCCTGCAATAATGCCTTCGGGCGCTGCAGGAACTTGTAATAAATAAATAAATAATTAAATTGATGACGCATTGCCGAATAAAATTATTTCGGCGTTCAGCTTCTCCCCAGCTAACGGTAACGAGAAGAGACACCGATGATGGGGTCACATGTAGAAGCGAATTCATGGGCTAGAGGGGGGCGTGGCTCCTTATCCCCCTCTCCCTCTGGAATTCAGCTTTTTATGCACTGGCATAAAAACTACACAACTTGATTAGCGAACTCTGGCCCGCGTATTCTATGAAGCTGGCAGACCACCTTCGAAAAACGAGGCCGTTTTCTCATATTTTCTGCCGAGGAGCACTACAGCCCCCGCTGATTTCAATTAGAGGCCCTCAACGCTTTACAATGGGGAACAACCCGCGATGGATGCACGAGCTCTGTTTGGAGGGATCCCGTAAGGCGTCCCTCGCTGGCGGTTCCGTTTTTTACTTTGAGGCTCCCGCGGCCGTCTGCAAGGGTCATATTGCTCTATCAGTAGAGTTTTCAGCTACCTGGGGTGAGTCGTCGAAGACTACCTTCATCATCATCATCATCATCCTGACTAGACCTAGTGCAGGGCGAAGGCCTCTCCCATATTTCGCCAATTAACCCGGTTCTGTGCTAGCTGCTTCCACTTGACGCCTGCGAACTTCTTCACCTCATCCGCCAACTTAACTTTCTGCCGTCTCCTGCTACGCTTTCTTTCCCTTGGCATCCAGTTTGTTACCCTAAGCGACCATCGGTTATCCTCTCTTCGCCCATGCCCATTTCTTCTTCCTGATCTCCACTAGAATGTCAGCAACTTGAGTAATTTGTCTGACCCGCCCTGCACGCTTCCTATCTCTTATGTTACCCCTACAATTTTTCGTTTCATAGCCCTCGGCGTTGCCCTCAACTTGAGTAGAACCCTTTTGGTTAGCCTCCACGTTTCAGCCCCATAGGTGAGTACAGGTAAAATGCAACTGTTCTATACTTTCCTCTTGAGCGATACCGGTAAGCTCCTAGTCATAATCTGCGAGTGCTTGCCAAATAAACTTCCTTCCAGTCTTATTCTTCTTGTTATTTCTTTTTTATGGTGCGGATCTGCGGTTACAACCTGCCCTAACTAGACATATTCGCTTACTACTTCCACTGCTTCGCTACCTAACGTAAACTGCTGTTCCTTCCCGAGGCTGTTGATTTTCAATCCTACTTTTTTACTTTTCCTGTCTAGGTCATCAATCATTCTTGGCAATTCATTCCCTGAATTACTTAGAAGGCAATGTCATCAGCAAATCGCAAATTACTGAGGTATTCTCCATCTACTTTTATTCCTAACTGCTGCCTTTTCAAGTCTCTGAATACTTCTAAGCAAGCTGTGTACTGGGGAGATCGTGTCTCCTTGCATAACACCTTTCTTTATAGGAATTTTATTACTTTCTCTATGCAGAGCTATGGTTTTTGTGTTCCACTATATATGTATATATATATATATATATATATATATATATATATAATTTCTGCGATTATCCAAGTAAACATTAAAAAAATAATAATACATAAAGTACCGTCCCCAACGCTTTCCTTGGCCTCGCCGACTGTTGGCTTCTTTCCTTCATGTATTATAACGAGCACCCTCATTTCCCCTTAATTGATCTGCTTGTAGCTTACGGGGGTCTCGATTCTGGCAGTCTTGAAGCCATAGGTAGCGTAAGAGGGTTGTAACACAGCTTTCGCCCTCGCTCTTGATCACGTTCTACGTGACGCTGGCGGTAACAAAGGACGTTCCACGTCCGCCGCTATGGTTGAGGGTGGCGCTGGTGAACACTCTCAAGGCTCGTATACAGACAACATAAATACCCAAGCAAGTAGCAGGGGGGACAGCGGCCGATGTAGCTCAGTTGGAAGAGCACCGGACGCGATATTCGGAGGTCGTGGGTTCGGTTCCCACCATCGGCACGTTGTTTTTTCTTCTACTTTGTGTGTAATTATCTTTCCCCTAAACAGGTTACATTACTAATTTCTGTGATTATCTAAGTAAACATTAAAAACATAATAATACATAAAGTACCATCCCCAACGCTTTCCTTGGCCTCGCCGACTGTTGGCTTCTTTCCTTCCTATATATATATATATATATATATATATATATATCTTCCAGCACTTTCACGTACGGCTCATCTACCCCCTGATTTCGCAATGCCAGCTTCACCGCCGAGGTTTCTACTGGGTCAAATGCTTTTTCGTAATCAATGAATGCTATGTTTAAGGGCTGGTTATATTTCGAGCATTTTTCTATCACCTGGTTTATGGTATGGATATGATCATATGATCGATAGTAGAGTACCGTTTCCAAAACCCTGCTTGATCCTTTGCTTGACAGCAGTCTAAAGTTGTCCTGATTCTATTAGCGATTACCTCAGTAAATACCTTATACGTAACAGACAGTAAGCTGATTGGTCTGCAATTCTTAGGTCCTTAGCGTCCCCTTTCTTATGAATAAGGATAATGTTTGCTCTCTTCCATGGTGCCGGTATCGCTGACGACACCAGGCACTGCGTATACTAGGTGGTCAGTTTTTCTAGCCCGATATTCCCCCCCCCCCCCTCCGTCTTTCAACAAATCTATAGTTATCTGATCCTCTCCAGCTGCTTTCCCCCTTTTAAAGTTTCTATTGCTTTCTTAACTTCGTCCTTCGTCACTGGTGGAACGTCTGCCTGTTTTTCCCTACCGCTAATCTCAGTACGGTCCTGACTACTTTGTCTACTGTTGAGATCAGTATAGAACTACTCGGCTAATTTGACTATCTTGTCCATATTCGTGATGACGTTGCCCGCCGTGTCCCTTAGCGCATACATCTGATTTCTGCCGATGCTCAAGTTCTTATTTACTGCTTTAAAGCTTCTCCCGTGCTTTACAGCATGCTCACATTTGTCCATGTTATACTTCCTAATATCGGCCAGTTCGCGCTTATTGATTAGCCTTGATATCTCTGCCAATTCTATCTGATCTGTTGGATTGGATGCTTTCATACTCTAGTGTTTCTTAATCAAACCTTTCGTCTTCTTAGACAGCTTACCGGTATCCTCTGTAACTATCCTACCGCCTACTTCTACCGCGCAGTCAGTAATTATATCTCTGAAACTATTGTTTATTGATTCTGGGGTAATGTCGCCATCCTCGGTTAGAGCTGAATATCTATTCTGTAGTGACATCCCGAACTCTTCTGCCCTACCCCTCACCGCTAATTCATTGGTGGCCTTCTTTTTTACTAATATGTTGCATTCCTTTTTTAAATTTAGACTAATTCAGGACCTCACCATCCTGTGGTCACTGCATCGCACTTTCCCGATTACCTCTACACCTTGCATAACGGCGGGGGTTGAACACAGTAAAATGGATTTCATTTTTAGTCTCTCGGTTAGGACGTTTCCGTGTACATTTAGACGAATTAAAAGCATCCCTGTGAACACCGTCGTTTTGTGAGTCCTCCGGCCTCTTAAAAGACACAAAGACGGCACAGAAAAAACTTTTGGAGGGGACAACTAGGCAGAGAGCTAGATACGAAACCTATCCGCGCATCTGCGCATGGTGTTGGTTGCAAAAACTGCCGCGCGCGATGTCAGCGATGCTAATGCGCGATACCCGCCTTCGCCTCTCTATAGGTCTGTCATTAATTCCGCTGTCATGCGCTTGTAATGTAGCTGAGGAGACTTCAGCAGTGGCAAACAGCAGAGTGTGTGCGGTTACTCGACTGTGTGGGAGTGTGAGTGGTATCAAAAGAGGTGAGCGTTTGTTTTAGCCTGTAAATAAGTTTTCCTTGTAGATATAGCCCTTTTGTGTTTTCAACGTGCGCTTTTGACGGTCCTTCTGAGCAATGTGCGGATATATTCGGACTCTTCAACCATGAGAAACTGCTTAGCAGCTTTGGTGCGCACAGTCCCAGAGGATGGATATCGGAGGCTTCTTCAAGCGTCAGCGGGTGTCTGTTGGGGGGCCAGCTGCACGACGAAACATTCTAGTTTGACGTGACGACGTTGAAGCATTTGACTTGAGTGATGCAAGCTGTCATCAGAGAACAGTAGCTGAGCTCGTCGACTCCATGGAAGTGATACAACCAGCAGTGATCTCATGCGACGTAGTAAGCCATGATGATTCTCATTCTCCTTGTTGTGATTAGAAATAGGTGACAACACCAAGAAAGCTACTTATCTCCAGATCATGACTTGGCAGAGTTCTAGTCAAAGCTAAGTACACTGGCATCCCGTACTCTTTGAAGTCATGCCTTCTTTCCAGGCAGCACGAACCTTTGACCCATCGTTGGCACTACAATGGCAACGTTTGATCCTACATTGGGCCGCATATTACTTACACAATACCAACACTGGGTCCAAGATTTGTGCTGCCTGGATTACTAGTCCATGCACATGTAAAGTTATGTACGACTTTAAGAAAGATGGAGCACCTTACAAAATGAATGTTCGATATCGATGGCTAGCGGATTACACTCCTTGGCTAGCGTACTAAGCTACAGCGAAACGCACCCTTTGTCGTTCCTGCGGTAATTTTCCTCAAAAAGTTTATTGAGGTACTCAAGATAGTTTTATTCTTCGCGCTTTCAGCAACTGTCAGAAAAAAATGCACGAGGCGTACAGGCTTCACGGAGCTAGCATCCAAGGAATCAGGCTCGAACACCGTAACAAGGCAACAAGCTCACATCCTGCATTGTGCAACAACAAGCTCATCTTTTATATTTTGCTTGCGCATTGTGGCGAAGTACAGCGCGCTGCTAGAACCCGTTGTCAACGTTTTGCAAAACGTATCTATACAGTTCCATACTATGCATGACCTTTTTACTGAGTTGCAGAAAAATCTCAGACGTCTGCAAATGCTGCTATTCAAGTATGGCTGACTCACTGTAGTCTCGTGTTGGTGAGCAGATTGTGTTGCGTGCTGGTCATCAGTTGATGCATGTCGAGAACCCGCCCGCAGCGAGACTGACTATTCTTCACTAAGTGATAGTATCTTGCCACTCTCATTGTGCTTCGTTTTCCAATAACAAAATTCAGTGGTTCTCGGAGGCTGGATGCTGTTTGTAATTTTTAGGTAAAAGTCTTTATTGGCTTACACTCACTGCGTTCGGCATCCTGTCCCACTGTAGCTGTCGATCAAATGACGTCATAATCCCAAACGTCAGTCATTATTCTCCTTGTATAAAGCGCTAGGAACGCGCAGTCGGAAAAAACTACACAAAATTTTCTGATGTTACTACAGAATTTTCGTGCGGTTTTTGACGGGAAACCTGTTGTGACAACACAAAATTCTGCAGTAACATCAAATATTTCTGTAGTTACAACAGAAAAGTGCTACAGAAATACAGACAACATAAATATACTACAGAAAAACTACAGAACTAAACAACAATCTGATGGTTACAACAGAACTACAGGATATTTTGTCGTATTTTTGACACAGTTCTGTAGTTTTTTTCGACTGGGCGGAGCTAAAATTAAATAAATAAATCTTGTCTCCATTGGGAATCGAACCTCTATTCC
This sequence comes from Amblyomma maculatum, assembly GCF_055883805.1. NCBI lineage: Eukaryota > Metazoa > Arthropoda > Arachnida > Ixodida > Ixodidae > Amblyomma > Amblyomma maculatum. The sequence continues at coordinate 105,835,910 of NC_139348.1, read as the reverse complement.
TTATATCCACAGCCGAGCGCTTTAATCAGCTTCGACACGCCCGTGAGTTTTACTTTACTGCATGGAAGTACTTCAAGTCCGATTTAACCAGGTCGCTACGACCGGGATCGTGAAACGCACGTCAGAATTCTCCTTGTCTACCTTGAGGATGGTAGTAGCGATGACAATGAAGCTACAGTTGGTGATAATGACAATGCTGACCGCAGCAATCGTAATTTGGTGCCTTTAGTAGATAATGATAATGAGAACAAACGTGATGCACCGTAGGCACCAGCAACGGTTAGGCTCTCCCATTTATAATGTGTAGATTTCACAGTGCTCTCGGAATTTTTCTTTCAAGTCCGCAGCTCAGACAGCAAATAGATGTTTTTTTTTTTATGCCAACCTACCCCTCCTCCTTCCTCACAATCTCCCGACTATCGGGTGCCGCAGAAGGCCTTGCAAAATGTTCTGCGGACGCTCTTGACAGCGATCCATTTACAACTCCAAAATGTACCGAGGAAGAAAGCCAGCGTCAACGAAGATAAAGGTCACGAGACATTGTACGACGATATTAGGCAATTCACGAAACATGTTAGAAAGAATTCGAAACGTCGTCAACAAGATCGGCATCCTGTTTCTCCGCATTGCTGTGGTGCTATGAGAAGAGTGAAGGTGCTTGCGAGTTCAATAATCGATTACGCCATGCTTTCGAACGGTTGCGCGAAACCACTAGGTGAGCTTTATCTACAAGCATCCTACATTCTAATACGTTTACTTCGTGAAATTATCGAAACCTGTTTCTGCTTTTCTTTAAGCACAATGATTCAGTATAGAGGCATATCGCAATGGTGAAAGTAGGCACTCATGGCGCACAGTCTGTGTGACCCAAATTCGGTTTCCAATCTTATTTTGTCTTACAAAGAGGCGCGTTATGCATCCGCCTCATATTACTGTTATTGCATCGTGAATTATTCTTTCCAGCATTGATGTGCTCTAGCAGAGAAGGAAAATTACTGTGAGACACGCGACCAAGCGGTTCTCCAAGTCCCCTTGCAATATTCCAACAAAAGTGCCCGTGCAGCATGTCATGTCTGAAGAACACTTGTCGCCGTCCGCATGCTTGTAACGGTACTGCGTTCTTTGATATCAAACGTCTGATAAGTACACACAATTCTAGCTTAGCTTAGATTTTAAAATTTTTTAACTAAGCAGTTGTCGTGGCCTGACATCACATGCATCAAACATCCACTTTGGCGATCTGTGAACCGCCATCTTCATCAACTTTGACTCGTGCGTAGGGCAGTCACAAAGGAAGACCAAGCAGCCACTTGTGCACGTGCAAGTCAACATTTTATCGTGCAGCCGCTTCACAAAAAATTGTCTAGTACTCATTGTCGAATGACATGAGGAATCTCTCAAATAGATTAGATTTTTAATTAACAAACATTACTCATTACCACACGTCATCAAAACGAAGCGCTTTCGGCCATCTGGAGGGGCTTTCTGACGACTGGCACAAAAAATCCTCCAAATTGATGGGTGTTTGTGGTTTTTCTTCGCTCTCCTGGCCATTGCGCGAGTCGCAATCTACAGGAAGCGCGTTATTGTAAATGGTTGTAGGGGAGGGGGGAGGGTGGCATGCTCATTTACTGTAGCGATGTTTTTTGTGGCCAATGAAGGAGCATTATTTTCCCTTTAGACTGACTGAACAGTGCGGGCTACTGCGGAATGTCGGTTGTGCGGGGTACAATACACCAATCTCGAGTACGTTTGTATGGAAGATCGTGGCGAAGTGGACAGTCATACGCCACCCTCCTTGCTTGTGGGACGAATAATTAGTACAGAATGTTCGCATTAAAATAAAGTAAAACAGTTGGCATCCTATGCCGCAGGAACCACAGTCTTTAAGACAATGAAAATTCTATCTGCAGTGCTTTCCTTCTGCCATTTAGCACGTACTGCCTTCGCGCCTGGAATGCAAAAACTAAATAGAATCGTCAAAATATTTGTCGCACAAAACGCATTGTGCTAATGACTGCTTACATGCCGTAGCATGTGAACTCTGATGGACACTTTCATAAATTCGCCCCGGCCTGTCAGCGACTTACACACCTTGAGATTCTTACGCGCGCATAAAAGTGCTCCTTTAGGTACCGGGGACTCTATGGCTAAAATGTTTCCTTTACTTCAATACACACCTACTTATCCAGTGCAAAACCCCAGCTTTTGGGCATATTCGTTATGCAGTGTCACATATCATGCGCAGTGATTATGCTGCAACTTTCAGGAGCAACTGAACATCCTTGAGAAACATGACCATGGAAATTTTCATGTGTCATGTTGTCCTGCAAAGCTCAGTGCGCGCATGATTCTTAGAATGCGCTTGATATTTGCGGTATGTAATTGTTGTGCTCGAATAAGTATAAGCCACAAGTACAAGTACAAATACAAGTACAAATACAAGTGTACAAGCTACAAATTTCGTACTACACCACGAGTGCTCTAGCACGATTGCCGTGAGAAGAATAGGCACAGGGTGCTGAATTTCAAGCTGCGCCTGGAAGCGTTTTGCTCCTTGTCCTTTGTGGTAGCATTGAACGAGTAAATAAAATACCTTGATTTCGTTTCATATGTGAAGAAATTGCATTCCACATGTAGGGACATTCGAAAAACGGAAGGAAGAGCGAGGGTGTGGTTGCTGTCACGGCTCTGATGCCTACCTTGTCTGTACGCTCTTTTTATGACCTGAAACTGATGTGATATGTTTGTACAAAATACTGTAAACTTCTCTCTGGCTTCCTAGTATTACCTTCACCCCATTCATACTACCCGAGTTCGCACATACGCTCTCCTCTGCGCGCACAAAACCCCCTCTCTTACCTCGCTGCCCATGTTCATGCGAGAGCGTGGGAGAAGGGTTTCGCCGACCGGCGCCTCTCTCCCCTCGCCTCCTCCCGATGCTCCCTCGGGTCAATGCCGCATGAAAGGGCAACTCTGGCCATTTTTCTATGCTCGCAGATATCACAGCAAATTTGCATCAGAGGTTCTTCTGGACGTCAAGGTTACGTACGCCAAAACGCACAGGTGAAGACGCAGCAGGTTTCCAGGAAACTAATTTTAAATATTGCGCCCTGGGGCTGGCGACTGGTGCCTCACGCTGCCTATCGGGAAAGGTTTGCGGCAAATACTGCACCTGAAGATGTCACTGTCGTGCCACACACCAAAATGGTTAAATGTGTACTAGGAAATGACATTACAGTAGCTGCTGCCCTTGATGCCCGTACGTTACTCCTAAAAAACTCCTAAAACTTGCTCTACTGAAAATACCCGTCTTACCATGTTGCTCCATAATTCCAATTTTGTTCTTTTTTCACACTTTCATCTTGCCTGAAATATTGTCATCCTGTGCTTCATTTTTAGTGATCATTTTCATTTTGTAAGCTGTGCATATACCACCTCGTGCGTTATCAAAGCTTCTCTTGCTTTACTGGCTAGCTATCTGCAGACAATCTACAGATATTGAAGTGATAGCTTCATTACGCGAGGTAAAGCCAAGGCCAAGGTATAGCCAATGATTTTTTCTCGCCTTTACAACTGCATACTAATATGGGGCTGCACTGGTAAGGGTAACTTAGAAAAACTGTATGACCAGCAAAAGAAGTGTATTAGATTTATAGCAAACAAATCGCGATAAGAACATGCATTGCCATTGTTTTTAAACTATAAAGTATTACCCATAACTCATGTATTTCAGCAAAGCCTGGCAAACTACCTTTATTTATCAATAAAATCCCACGGAAGACATTTTGCTACGAGATGCAGACGACCAGATTGTAGTTATGTGTTAAGAGATGCAAAATACGTGAAACAACGCGCTAGAACAATGTACGGTGAGAAGTCAATAGATTATCAGCTACCGTTATTACTAAACACGTTTCCAGAATTGCATTCCATCGCATTCGATTATAAAACACGCTACTCTTTTAAAAAGCAAGTAAAAGAAGCACTACTGCTAGAGGCTGCTGAATAATATCAGATGTGACAACGTTATTCACTTATTCAGCTGAAACGGTATTCATGTAAAATTGATTTGTTGTTGTTGGCTTTTCTTGCGATGTTCTGTTTTTGTTTTTATTATATTTATTTCTTGTTTCTGGTTTTGATTTGTAAGAGACTGCGCTTGAATGTGATATAATTTTGTCTGTAATTTGCAAGGTCTTTTTCAGCAAATGCTGGCGCTGTTCACCATGCAGCGTGCGTGAAGGTCACGAGGCTACGTCAGGCGCCATAAAGACGCATTTTGCCTCGTGAACATCAGCAGATTTAACAAAAACTCTCAAGTACAAGTACCCCAATATCTGCTGAAATAAATTTCATTTCATTTCACTGTGTGCTTCCGAATACCTTCAAGCGGCTTCATGGTCAAGTAGGAACTTAAGTTACAGCCACTTTAGGTGGCTATGCTCCCATCAAAGGTCAAGGTCAAAGGTCAACTGACGTAGAGAGTAGCCTAACGCGTGAGCAGCTGCGTGGCGAAACACATGATCGGTGACATCAACCTCAAGTATACACAGAGGCGCGCCGCGCGCCTCGGCAGGAGCCGCGCCATGGACTCGGAGGAAGAGCAACTGAGCAGCTGTGCTCGTTACGATCGTCAGTTGACTGCACTTGACGATCCGGAGGTCATTGCGTTGCGAGATGAAACTTTGTGGAGGCGAAGAGAAGGGGCTAAAGCCAAAATAGCTGCAGAAACACCTGAACAACGTGTGCAGTGTCTTGCGAAACCCCGCCGCTACAAATGCTGCAAGGCGTGTCAACATTGCTTCTGCGTCAACACCGACAGCAACAACGATGACAGTATTCAGCTATCGCTTCACACTAGGTTTAACCGAATCTACACAACAGCCAATTTTTTAATTGGTAGTGATTTAAAATCTAGAAAAAAAAATAATTCTTTTCTGCTGAAGTGTCATTTACCTTAGAAAAACTCCTGTTATAACATTTGCCGGGCCCGATAACCTTTCTTGTGTGATCAGTGGCGTGCACATACGTGTGGAGCTGTCTCCAGAGCGTGCCCCTGCGGCGCATCCTCACGACGAAAAATATAAGAAAAACAAGTGAACCGAGTTCTGACTAGGACTCGAACCCCTATCCTTCCGTATAACACCCGAAGGCGCACACAACTACTCAACACCAACGTCATTAGAACCAGCCCATAGTTATCAATAACCAGCGTAGGGATGCCAGACGGAAATGGAGGAGCGGACAGCAGCAGTAGTAAGAAAAAAGATGACAATGAAAATAGCGAACGACAAAGAGAAACCGAATAGTCGAAATAAACAAGAATAAAAAGGAAAGATAAATAAATAATGAGATAAAAGAAAAAAAACACAAATACAGACGAGTAAATTTGTAAGCGTAGGAAAAGCAACGAAACGAAGAACAGGTTCATAACGGGAACTCAAATCTTATCATGCCGTTTCATTTCACCAGATATTTGCTGGTTGGAGCATCTGGAATAAACGTTCCTCGAAGGTAGTTTGACTAAGCCCAGGTGACAATTCCAATCGTTACACATGGGACACGCAATGCCTTTGCATTTCAGCACGTATTAAAACTAAAACGAACTTCTTTAAATGTTTATTATTCCAAGCTTTTTGTCGACATGCGAAACTCCGTACGATTCAAGTTGGTTTGATATAACATTGGATTCGCTTAACGTTTTCAAAAAAGCCTCTTCTTGGCGAGTCAGCCCCGACTGTTCACTTGCTGTGAGTGGATTTCTTTTGTTTTTCAACTTTTGTACAAAGTAAACTGGCACACCAGAGCCAGTTCGAGTCGGTTATTATCCCAACTATCTCTCAGTTTCTTAACGACCATCAGCTCTCCTCAGCGCCCGCCCTTGCTCGCGTCATCGCAAAATTTCGCGAGATTTTTAAAGAAACTATTAAATAAAATTTTGTGTTTCGCTAAACTTTGCGTTTCTGAGGGGTCGACTTGCTGGAGCACTACTGTGTGCCACCTCTGTGTCACCATTTTCAAAATATTCCCGATCTTATGGTTGCGACCGCTCTATTATTAGAAAGCTCTTTCTACATGCACATCATCATCGGACGCACACACTGCAATTATATAAAGCAATTTGACTCCACTTCTATTCCACAGTTTCTTTTTTTTGAAAGCCATACAAGCATCATTTCCGAAAGCTCAGGTCTTCTTCAGTAATTCCTGCGCTAGAACATCAGGACTGATTCCTTTCGGCTTCTTTTTTGCGTGACCTTTGCCCTTCCGGGGTGATGTGGTTAAGACACTCCACTGCTGTGCCCAAGGATGCGGGATCGGATCCCGGCCGTGGCGGCAGCTTTTCGATGGAGGCGACAAGCTGTGCGGTGCGGTTCTATGTGAGCGTAAAGTAAATAACACCAAATGGTCGAAATTTCCCGAGCCCTCCACAACGGCGTCTCTCCATAGCCTGTGTCGCTTTGGGACGTTAAACCTCACAAACCAAACCTTTCGTTTCTTTGTTCTCTCGGCAGTACGGAAGGTTCGCCTCTATCCGCAATACTTTTGAACATTGTTCTTTACGAGCTCCTACATTTATCTGTCCCTTCATCAGTCCTCATAGAGGCATACGCCGCCCACATTATTCCCAATCAGCGCACACCATTGGACGACCACCGGCTCAGCATTGGAAAAAATGGCACAAATGTCGTACCTTTATTGACATTTGACCCAAACGCTACTTGAGCCAATATATAACCAGTCCAAAAACAGACGTAGTGTATTGAAAAAGCAGACATATTTGCGGTGCTGGACTTCCGGTGTCAAGCCGATAAGTATATATTTCTATTGACTGGCTGTTGTTGGCAACTCAACCGTATTTTTAGGCTATCCTGATAATTACCATGAGAAGTTCTTCATTGGATTCTAAATATTCTTATGCACTCTAATTCATTACACGGCAATATTTGTAAGCTGAGCCTACCTACTGGCATGAATATTGTTAGTATCGAGATTTATATATTGGTTTCACGTTTTCATTCCTATACCTTTTTCACTGAAGACAAATCAACCAGAAATATGTATTGTGAATTAGATGTCTTTATTAAGTAATAAATGATTGCGCATATGGCCTACAGGTTTGAATAAAATGTGGTGGTGGAGTTGTGACCGGTGCCAGGCTCACGAAAAACCCAGTGGCGACATAGGGGACGCAGCATCTGAATTTAGGTCACTGGGGAATTTTCAGTTTCCCGGAAAGTGGCTCCGGTATTGTTGCAGAGCTAGGCAAGGGGCTAAATGGTGGAGAGGTTTATATGTCGTCTTATAAATCAACTTAACCAGATGTCCATTCTTATGCCTCTCCGACAGTCGATTGCTCCAGGCATCCATCTGATTTTGAACACCTGTATTTCAGCGATGCCGGTGTCGTCCTTCTAATAGATATAAAATATCAGCAGAAACAAAGAGAACATAAAAGGTACACTTTTTTGCGGGGCATCCTCGCGCAATTATCGTGCGTTAGAACTCCGTCAGAGAAATGTCACAACCATGCGCAACAGGTTATACATACTTATTCGTTTCGTTTCGCAGCAAAGTTTCGGAATTTATAGTCACACTACCCGTTTTAAGTTTTGGTGTTAAAAGTCAGCACCGCATGATGACAATGATCGAGCTACGGGAAGCTCGTAGTTCAGCAAGCAACAAGGCTTTCTCACAAAACAAAAAATGAACTCCATCGTGCTGCACATGAAAGCCATGCGCGTGCGACTTTACTAAAATATGTCGCATATTACAACCTTGCTCTATTTCCGCTAATGCAAAAAGCGGAGTGCTTTCCAGGTCGAGAGCGAGCCATAAACAATGTCGGAAAATCCTAAATAAATATTGGGAACAAAAGGCAGGACGTGTTGACGTAATTTCTTTTAGGCGCATAGAGAAGTTGATCGTGTGCAGCAGCTGACGCCCTCTTAAAAGCAGCGTACTGCCCTCAGATGCGTAGTAAAGTTTAAGAGAATGAACTCACTTGTACCGCAGCCCATTGGCTACACAGCAGCTTCCACTAGCATATAAAGAAGGAAACAGTGGAATTTACGGTCACTGAATGCATTAAAAGGTCCTAGGAGGAATAATGTTTGTCTAGTTTCATGGGAAACAGGTACGCAGGTTGACTGCTAAGATGCATTGGACGACTGTTACACTTTAAAGAAGAGAAAAAACGCCTATGAAGGCTACTAAATTTTGGCGAATAAAAAAAAAGAGCAGAACTATAGGAAGCTGCAGGGAAGTATGACTAGCAGTACACAGATATACACAATACTAGTTTATGTACAGCATCAACTGCTACCATTTCATACAGCTTCCAAGCGGATAAATGCTCTTTTTCATTATCTCCATGTTTCATCAGGACAATGTTGCTGATCATACTCAAGATATTGCATTGCACTCGCCGGTGTGATGGGCAGTGCAATTGCAAATTTCGCTATCAGAAAGCATAAATTTAGATCAGTGTTGATTGGGCATAGCAAGCAAGCGAAAGGAAATGAAATCTTCTTGCAGAAACCTATCAGTCCAAATAATATTTATATTCATAAGGAAAAATGAAGCTAAATGTAATACCATTTGATACGCATATAAAATAATACTTGATCAAAAGTGTGAAGCAGTAACACATTACCGCGTATGTGTATGCTCCGAGTCTGATTAGAATAGTATGAGTAATTTTCTTTTGCAAATAGGCCTCAAAACAACAGTCTCAGAAAACACTTGAAGATTAGAAATTCTCGCCACACTAGAGAATTTTATTTTATTTATTTAATATTTTCGGTACCCACAAACAGCAATTCTGCCTAAATAGTGGTGCACTATGATACACGAAACATGTATGTGTCTAGTATAGGTTAGTTTACAACGTCTACACACATGTCAAAATGGAAGGTACATGGGGACATGTGTAGGTAAGCATGTTTCAACGTCCAGTAAGGAGAGAAATAAAAATAGTCTAAAAGAAGCTGGCCCAGTAGAGAGGCTAGCTTCCGCAGTGTAAAAGTATTTTTCATAAATACCTCCACATACATGGCAGACGTATTAAATATGTGCCGAATGCGCATCACTGGGCATATACTCTTTATACCGGCTATGTAGAATGGCTGACTACTTCGGGCGTTTGGTCTGGGCCATTTTCAATTAAAGCGCGGTTGTCAGCGTCGGATAATCAAATACACCGTGCGTATATTTCTGCAAGAAGATAGCGTCACGTAACTCGTGTCGTGTAGAGAGTGAAGGAAGCTTTAGAGACGATAACAGGTTGCTGTGGTCAAAGTAGTATTGCCGACCTAAAGTTCCGATCATAAAGAATCCGAATAAAGCGCTTTTGTTCACGTTCAGCTGCGGCACATTGCGTGATTGTCAAGTAGTTCCAAACTACACTGCAAAAATTCAACCTTGACAAGACAAGCGATTTGTACAGGAGCACTACGTGTAATGATGCCTAAAGACCGGAAACTCGAAGATGTTACGTTATTAACCTGGGCGTCAAATGTCAGCTGGGAATCAAGGTATACACCGAAGTCGCGGACAACATCAACACCACGTACACGTTTACCATGTCTACACTGTAGTTATGCAATATTGGATTCTTCCTTCTAGTGATGCAAACAGCTACTGTGCAGTTGAGAAGAGCGTTTTGTGTGCAGTATTCGCATATCGAGTTGACATATTTCTGTAACTCGTCACAGCCTGTTGTTGCGTTCACAGAGCGAAAAATCTTCAGGTCATCAGCAAACTATAGTATTTCAGAATATCTGACGCAGTCCACAACGTCATTAATAAACAGATTGAAAAGTAATGGTGATTGATTAGACTCCTGCGGTTCGCCAATTTTGGCAGAATATGCAGATGAGAAGCACTTGCCGGATGTGACAATATTTATGCGGTCGCAAAGCTAACTTGCAAACTATTCACACAGAGAAGGTGAGGACCCGTATTGTCGGATTTTCCACAATAGCAGGTCATGAATGACAGTGTCGAAATGTTTGCTTAAGTAAAAATATACGGCATCCACCTGTACTCTTGCTGCGGCCCTTGGGGCGACGGAGTTCAAAAGGCTAGGAAAGTTTGTCTCGACACAACGCTCAGGGCACATGTCATGCTTTTCAGCCTTAATTTTATTATTTTAGATAAAAGAGCAAGTTGATGTGCAACACCGTTAAAATATTTTCGTTAGGCATGATAGTAGCGAGTAGGCCTGTAGTTGCTGACATCATTCCTGGCACCTATTTTGTATACTGGTAGTATCATCGATAATCTCCAGCAAGACGGAGACGTTTTTGTGCGTAAAGACAGGTTAAAAACGTGTGTCAGAACAGGCGTGAGTGAATTAGCACAACCCTTAATTACGAACATTGGAATTCCGTCTGCACCACAGCTTCTTTTGGATGGTAGTGCACGAATAGCTGCAGCTACTTCGGGAACTTCAAAGGGCGGCGTCTTCTGGAAAGAATCCGATGAACGGCAAGTATAGAGAGTGGCGGCTGTTTTGAATGCTCGGATATGCTGAGGCGAAGTGTTTGGTGAACGCATTGAAAATTGCCTAGGGGTCGAAGATTGAGTCAGTACCTTGGTAAAACTTTATCTTCATTGGACCCTGACGACCAAGTGAGCCCTGTGAAAACCGCCACCCCGCACTAGGGCAGTATAGAAGCTCCTATCGTCTGTCATAGCGCAGTTTCTGACGCAATGCTTTTCTAAGTTCATTCGGGAACCAGTGCGGATAGGCAGTTGTTTTGGAAATCGTTTTCGGTACAAACTGCTGTATACCAGTTTTGATAATACTAATGACGGTTCGTGGCTACTTTGTTGGCGCAAGTTTTAGAGAAAATGTAAGCTCGCCCAGTTGATGCCTTCAATATACCGATAGAGACTTCACTAGTCGCCTGTGCTATATTCTTAGCGTATGAATGCTTGCTTTATTTTATTTAGAGCGACGCATGGGGACAACTCTGCCTGAAAGAGAAGATGCCATCTGTCAACGGCCCCAGCGGTAGCGTTGGCTCAAAAATAACGCACTCAAAGACGTTGGTCAAGGCTAAATGCCAGAGGTTACCGTTAAGATTACGCATAATTCTTTTACTCCAATTGAGCAGAGCTAGCTAATTCAAACAAATCTGTCGATTTTTCTCGCTCTTCTGCAACGCTTGAAAAGCAGTCACCAGAAGACCAGTCGAGTCCCGTAAATTAAAATCCCCACCAATAAGTGCGTCGTATTTGTTAAAATCTGTTCTTTCGTAGAGGTGGTTAAGGCAGTTCCTAAGCGATGAAACAGCTGAAGCCGGCGGAAAATAAAAATTCCAAAGTAGGAAGTTTTTCCCGCCGTGAACAAAAATATCGACAAAGACACATTCGGCTTCGCATTCGAAGTCAGTCCTCCGGACGGGCCGAATTGCTCGACGGACGGTACAAAGGACACCGCCCCTGTAGATATGATTACAACAAGCCTGGTAGTCCCTCTCTGTGCGATGCACATGAAATCCAGACATAAAATAATCCTCGCTTCGAATGTCAGCCTTCAGCCATGTCTCAGGTAAACAGCAAACGTGGTCGTCGCAAACCGTGACATTTTCCGAAATTTTTGCTTTGCTCCTTAAACCGCATACGTTTTGGTTGTAGAGGCTGAGTACATTGTGATTCCTACTCATTTTCATCATATTTGTTTTCCCTGAGCGATGTCAACCGCCCACTATCCCGTGAAGTACGAAACAAAAAGGGGTGGAAAGGAATCAACCGTTCACTATCTCGTGAAGTACGAAAACAAAAAAGGGGTGGAAAGGCATCTTTCAGGCCATATCTTGGGGTTGTCGATTTCATCATATCTAGCAGCATCAAACTGAACACAAAAAGAAGCGTGAGTAGCAAATTTGCTCTTACGTTTTGTGCAATAAAATGCGCTTGTATCGACCACAGTTTCAAGTAGTTCACTTACTTCGTCTGTCGTAGTGTCCGGATGAAGTCTTGAGAAAAGCAATGCCTTGCGATGGCCGACGATTTTCTGGTGCCGAACCTACAGCTGTAGGGCGTTTGTGGCACACTACTTGAAGCCTGTTTTCGTCGGTGTTATTCCGTGTTGTCGTGGTTTTTCACAGGTGGGCGAACTTCCAACAGTGGGCGGTTCGCAGCTTTAAGAGTAGATTTCTGAGCCCCATCAGAAATGCTGGACTGACTGGGCAACGCGTAGTGAAGCTAGTCGTTCCCGGATGGGCGGTGGAAGGCCAGCGAGCTTGAGCTACCGGGTAATTCGAAGCGTCGTTGCAAGTTGATGTGTTGGCGTTCTGCAGAACTAGTTCACAGATTTATGTTATTGGCTTGTAGCTCAGAGATGGTGGTGCCTTGGTATTCAATCACAGCAATCAGAGCCTCAATCTTGAGGAATAGTTAGCGGATTAAATGGAAAGCATCCGTTTCACTAACTGTCGAGCCGCCAGCGCTGCCTTCATCCAATGCAGCACAACTGCGGGTGGTAGGCCTGCCTTCGGTATCACCGTTGTTCATAAGCAGCTCGTATTGCCACGTGCCTAGCGCCGCGCGACTGCCGTGCTTGGTGCCGACGACGACGAAGCGGTTGTTGGCTCGAGAGGCACGCTGGTGCTGGACACTGTTATCGGAGCTAGAAGCCGACCTTACTCTCGGATCTTCGTCTACGTGCACCTTCACGGCTCCCTGTGGCTTGAGTCGTGACACTTTATCCCCCCCCCCCCTTGTGAAAGAAAAACATCGTCCCAATGGCAAGGTGAGAGGTCAAAAAAATTAGGTGTGAGGTGAACTGTACAATAACTCAGGGTCTCACTTGCAGGAAGCGTCCATGTTACGAAACGTGACGTTGACACAGCGGTCATGCGAAACGTACTGCTTTAAGCACCGCTTGCAAAATTTCAGGCCGCTGACGCCGTACACTCACGGTCACAGTTCCATCTGGAATAACTTCGTAATTAACGCTGTTAAGCAGCGCAGGACTTTATAGGGTCCAAAATACCAGTGGAGCAGTTTTTCGCACAAGCCTTTGTGGCGCACGGGGGTCCACACTCACACTTGGTCCCCTGGTTCGTAGTGGACTTCCCTGTACCGAAGGTTATAGTGTCGAGCGTCGGTGGCATGTTGCTCCTTGATGTGCAAGCGGGCCAGCTGACGGGCTTGCTCGGCCTGTTCTGCGAAATGGGCGGCATCGGGTTCGACCGCTTCTTCCACGCACGGGAGCATCGCGTCCAATATCGTGCGGGCCTCTCTGCCATATACGAGACGGAACGGCGTACGGCGCCGTATTGTAGGCGAAGATGACAATATTCTTCGGCATCGATGTTCATGCATTTTGATGAAAACACCTTGTGCACCAGCCTGAACTGTCGATGTACTGCTGTTTGCCTTGAAAAGGAGCGGAGCAGGTTCCACACACGCCCTTTTGGCCCGCCATGATGATGACTATGTGGTTTGAAAAAAGAAAATCACAGTGTTCACTTTATAAGATGTGCGCATTTTTGATGCTGTCTGTATATGTGAAGAACGAAAACTCATGTAGAAAATGAAGCCCTAGTTTTGGCATCACAGGTCAAATACGCCGAACTAAAAATAGGCGGCTAAAACTCAGTGAAAAATAACACTATCGCCCATCGTTAGCGATCGCCTTTACGGCAATAAGATAAAAAAGAAAAGAACATACATACTAACTGCCGCGTGTAGCTTAAAATTGCCTGCTGTTGTATCCGGCCTCTCAGCCATGGTGTACAAAAATGCGTAGCACAAACAATTTATTAGAAGCAAAGGTATATGGAGTCTTCCCTGGGAAAAGATTGGCGATTTCAGCTTAAGAACATGTGTATATGAATGCATGCAAAATAAGTTCGGATATGCTCGGGATATTAAAAAAAAAGCATGTTCTGGTGCGATCAGGCAGAGTTAAATTGAAGGCAGATCTAAATAATTCGAAACGAGAGCTTCGTCTGCTAAAATAAAATGCGAAGTTTTGTACGGCGTTGGAAAATAACCAGGAATAAATTACTTTTTGCATTCCTCTGTCCGCAAAATTTTTGGCCATTAATGTGCATACAAAGTGTAACCTTTAAAATAGCACCAAGAAATATACTCACTCATTTGGCAGCTAATGCTGATGAGCGTATTGACGGAGTGTAGAAATTTGGCTGGGCTCAGAGAGGGAAGTATTGGGGTCGAATAAGAACATCCCTGTACTACTCTCCACTTGTTCAATGTGTCGCGGTGTGGACGAGTGCTGGCGCGGGTCACAGAGGGAGTGGGCAGCGTATGGCTGGTTCGTAGATGAGCGGTCTGAAAGGAGCAAGAAATGCAGGGCTAGTATAAACTGTCGACCGAGGCAAGCGCGTTCATTGAACAATAACATGAACAAAGGAGGGAGTTTCGAGGAGCCAGTTCTGCTGTCAGATTTTTATGGATTGATTTATTGATTGATTTATAGGAAGGGAAAGGCGCAGTAACTGTCTCACTTGTTTTCTGTGGACACCTCAACCGCGCCGTAAGGGAAGGGAGGAAGGTGGGAGATAAAGTGGAAAGAGAGAAAGAGGAGCCGTAGTGGAGGGCTACGGAGTAATTTCGACCACCTGGGGATCTTTAACGTGCGCTGACATCGCACAGCACACGGACGCCTTCTGCTGTCAGATGTCTCCAGTGCTTCAGTGGTATGTGGGAGAGGGGGGAGGAAGCGTATGCGTCTTGAAGGATATAGCTTACGCTCGAGCTGAACAGTACAGAGCGCCCAACACCGGGCAAGCTTCTTACTTCAAGTGTTTGTGCGTATAAAAAAAATGTGAATGGAAATTTTGCGAACCTTTCGTTACCGCTGTACAGCGCATTTAGTTGGCTTTGGTGTTTCTATGCATTATTTCATCATTGATGGAATATAGAAATATTTGCGCTCAGTTATAACTTCCCTTTGCTTGAGACGTTTTAATATAAAGAAATGTGCTAGAACCCCGGCTTAATGCACTTTGTCTCTTCATTCTGCATACACCTATCTCCTAAAGGGAATAAAACTCGCTGACATTTTTCTTATGTATGGGTTTAAGTTATCCGCACACTTGGCTGAAGTAGGGAGCAATAAAAAAATTAGGTGCATGCGAATATAATAATAATAATTGGTTAGGAAGGGAAAGGCGCAGTATCTGTCACACACATGCTCTGTGGACACCTGAACCGCGCCGTAGTGGAAGGGAGCAAGGTGGGAATGAAAGTGGAAAGAGAGAAAGGGGATTCGTAGTGGAGGGCTGCGGAGTTTTCGACCACCTGGGGACCTTTAACGTGCGATAACACATTCTCTATTTTCTCTTCTGTCTGCACGAGGCAGCGGAGGTGGCTCAGCTACAGAGCCAGTAGTAGGTCCGTGCATTTTCTTTTCCTTCTTCTTACAGCCACAACAACAACAACAAGGATAACACAGTACTCGCACAGTACTCGAACGCCACTTCGTTTCGCCTCCATCGAAACGCAGCCACCGTGGTCGGGTTCGAACCCGGGCACTCCGGCATAGTAGTCGGATGTCTAACTGCACCACCCCGGCGGCGCTGTGAATATGAGTGCGGTGTTCGAGATTTAGCTGTATACTATTACGGTTTAGTTTATCTTGCATTAAATAAGATTGCAAATGTTGCCCGCTATACTTATATATTTTGACTGGAAACCTTATCAAAAATATAAAAATGGGTTTTCATTTTTATATTTTTAATAAGATTTCCAGTCAAAATATATGAATATAGCGGGCAACGTTTGCAATCTTTATTTATTGCAAGATAAAGAAAAACCAAAGCGTAATAGTATACAGCTAAATCTCGAACACCGCACGTACACTGCGAATCCGGCAGAATGGAGTATCCTAGGAATGTGATGGGGGGGGGGGGGAGGGAGAGGGAGGGGAGATCTTGTTTTATATTATAACAATGCACAGTAGCTAATGTTGCCTGAAGGTTCATGAACCGCTATCAAATAAGGCGGAAGAGAATTATTCCTGCAATTTGTTTACGGCTTGTCGGATAACCTACGAACGCGCGCAAGTTCAATGTGCGGCTAATTGTTCACCTGAACGCTCTAAAGACTAATTTCGAACACCAAGGATCGCAGGAGAACGCCTCACGGAGAAAAGCTATCATAAGCAACGGAACAGAGTTGTCAAATGCATGTCAAGATACATGCCAGTATTAGGAGAGAATGTTGACCAACGCTCGCTAGCCGTCTAGCTAAGTAATCAGGCGATGTTAATCAATGTATGTGAAGACATACTTGGTCTTTGCAACTCAACATAACAGACCGAACAATAGTACCAGCATACACAGATGTATATCAGATGTTGGCAGTTATACCTAAATGAGTGAACATATTTGCCAATGTACATGAACGTATATTACATTTTAGCAGTCCAATCTATTTGAGTAGTGACCAATATTTGCCAATGTACACGAATCTATATAAAATGTTGGCTATCCGATTTATCTGATGGACGATGTTGCCGTGCTTGCATCAGCATAAGTGAACTATTGCAAGCCACGTATAGCACGGACAAAGTTCACTACTGGTTTCCAAACATAGTGCCAATGTCAGCAAGCAGTAGCGTACCTAGCTGACCCCTTGTAGCCAGCCTATAGGATGGTATGGCCAATGTTGAGAATTGCAGGAGGTGCCGGCCCACAGTTGGAAGTCTTCAACAATGGCGCATTCAATATCAGAAACATTCTGGCAACAATGCGTCCCCCTTGATGCTGTTTTGACAGTATGTTTTCACTGTCGGGCCGATTACCTGTGCTATCCGGGTTATTTCTATCCCTGGTAAAACTAGTCGCAAGTTATCAACAAGGAAATCACGTGACCTAACTTTAACCAGCATTCATATACAGTAAATTGTAATCATTGCCTGTTATCCTCGGTCTTGTCAACATGCACTGCATATTTATTGTTCTGCAAGCATATTTATGCATATTTGTTGTTGATAACCCAAAATAGTTTATGTCTGTTCATCCCGTTTCTTTGATTTGAAGCTGACTTTGTAGACTTCCATTTTGCTGTTGTTAGTGCTATATTAACCCTCCCCCTCCGCCTATTGATTCCAATACAAATATTTGCTTTGTTCAGCTATAGAAAGTCCTTTGTATTATCAGCTACAGATATTTCGCCAAAATTCTATAGCCGTTCTATGGCAGTCTATGTTTTTTGTAGCCTGTGCTATAGAAGTCTTCAACATATTCTATAGGCTTGTGGCTGCATGTGTACTGCAGTCTTTAGCGTTTTCTATGGTCACATATAAGCGTTTTCGTATGGCCGGCTATGGAAAATCCGCTATAGAAATAGATTATAATAGTCGGGGGGCATGAGATGGAAAACGAACTTCCGGTACTTGCATAATGAGTAAGAACCAATACCTCAGGCAACGCAGCTGGAGATTTTGTCTCTTTTTGGATATCTATATCGAGGGCTCTTTAACATAAGGTAGCTGCCAAATTTATATTAGTTGACATGAGCAAGATAAGAGGTAGATATTAGAGATTAATTCGGCTGCAAAATGAATATACACGATCGAGAATGCACAAGAAAAGCCGCAGATGTTACCCAATAACTATAAGACATCATACCTTTAAAAGCGAAGCATTGTAGCAGCACCCTCTCTGGACAATGAGAGTTACGGAAAAGGAAGAGACAAGTGTCGCATGCCGTGAATACTCGGGCTCCGGGGCTGGTACTCCTAGGAGAAAAATAAAACCTTTAGTTCAGTGTCCATTTGGCAGGTCCGGGTTCTGCTTCCTAACGCACACTACAGCATAAATGTGCCGCCATTTCTTTTTAACCAGGACAATCTTTTTCGTCCTTCTGAAGCACGTGGCCGATTGCGCAAATATTGCATACACTTTGCCATGCCAGAAATGTAGCACTTCTTGAAAGTAGCGTTTAGGAAAGAATATACTCGATAATTTTTTTTATATATGCTGACTTTTATTTCAAAGCAACCATAAGATATGTCGGCGAAGTGTGTGCAGGTGAAGAGTACTGCAAAAATATAATGCTCTTGATAAAGCACATAATTGCAAAAATAATCATCTGAATGAAGTGTACCTTTTTATTTTGCGTTTTGGGGTAGCGGCTCATCGCGAAATCAAATAGGATTGAGTGTCAACTGCGAGCACAGTTTTATAATTTTCGCTAAGGGCAATATAGCTCCAAGTATCGAAAGCCAAAAAAGCACACTCGACAGCTTCTTGGGAGGAGTTTCCCTGAATTGAATATTTAGAAATTTGCAACTCAGTGCCTGATATTATTGGCAAAGCCTTGCTAACTTCATTTACACTATCTGATATAGAGAAAAGTTTAGGTTATGACGAATAAAAAGTGGGAGTGAGCCTAATAATATTTACGCAATGCTGGAAAGTTAACTTAACGAGGTTTAAAATGCATACTTCTGATCTTAGATATTTCGAACCTCATTGCCAATACCAAAATTTAAAAAGGGGTCTAAACGCTGATGCTGAAGTCCTTGAGTTTTGCACTATAATATTTCATTTATTATAGAAAATGATAATGTTGGTTATCTAAATCGGGGTAGATAATCTAATCAATAGTCCATATTACATGAACGATCCTGGATTCCAAGGGAAGGAAAGCGTAGCAGGAGGCGGCAGAAAGTTAGGTGGGCGGATGAGGTCAAGAAGTTCGCTAGAGTCAAGTGGATGCAGCTAGCACAGAACCGGGTTAATTGGAGAAATATGGGAGAGGCCTTCGGCTGGCAGTGGGTATAGTCAGGCTGATGATGATGATGATGACATGAACGATGTCCGCCTTGCTGAATTACCCGTTTGCACCGATCACTAATACATATTTTCAATAAATATAAGTAAAGAAACGCGCAATCTTCGGAATGATTATTCTATAGTTTTATCCTGTGCTAGCTGAAAATAAAAGAAGGGGAATTCAAAGTGGCCGTCCGTTTCGTTCATCTTTTTGTAGAATATATCTCGTTTTTGCTCCTTGTTACCGCTTAAGGGCAACGAAGTCACGTAGGCATTTTTTCTAAATTACTACACACGGTAAAAGTTGTACAGAATTCGGATGCGCAGGTTCAGGTGGCGGAAAGTAGTGCCCCTGACGACTCTCGAGTCAGTACAACTCCACGAGGGCTCACGTGGCCTCGTCGCCTCGTGTCACCTCGCCAAACTCGTCCATTCAAGCGCAAGCCCACCGTCCTCTCCTGCGAGGCACAGCTGACGACCTTAGCGAGAACTGGACCGAAGAGCAACTTTTACATAGACGCCCGCGCGACACGGCGATATTCCGCGCATCAAAAGCGGAGAGCTCTTCCAGATCGCAATCGCTTAAAGCCCTCGCGCTTTTTAGGATGCGCTCGGAAACGAACGCCTTGTGACATATGGCCTTACTTAGCGCGCCGAAGAGTCAAGCTCACACGCGGTAGCCTGTGCCTATCGGTCTTCCCGATTGCCGTTCAGAAGCGGCGTAAATCAGTAGCACTACTCTGAACGAGAGCGGCGGTCAATGAAAGCTGCGTGATAGAGTGTCTTTGCGATAAGAACCCGGATCAAGCAGGATACATCGCGGAGACAAACATTTTGAGGCGACGCACTGCATTTTCATCGATGCCACGAAACGGAACCAAGAGCAACGGAAAGTCCTTCCTAGCACTTTGCATAAGATTGTACGACGGATACATATTCACCGCATGGGGGATCGATGTCGCAGGTTTCGAAAGGGATAACCTAGTAAAGATCAAAGTGTAACTATACTGAAGCTACCTGAGAACTAGGACGCTGGTAGGCTCTTTCTTCTTGAATGAATCTAGGAAAGAACGGGTACAGCTCTGGATGCTAATGCAACAGCGCAGCACTTCTGTGATTCCTAAAGGCTGACACCTCCGACCCGAGACTCGGAAAAGCAATGTTTACTTTCACTAGTTGGACTGTGTTCACGGTGTTTAGTTGGAATCCACCTTTTTCACAAGGCCGCTCTGCGCATGCGCGCCTCTCTGCTGGTTGATAACAAACCACGGTCTCCCGCAGTTCTCGGCCTTCGCAATCGGCGCCGCCGGAGCTGATCTCGGAGGCCACGTGCAGTTAATATTCGTGACAGACGTATGCGACAGGTGGTGGTAGCTGTCAACAACACACATCGCCATTTCGCTGGCGGATGAGTCTCCTAACGACGTTTTCAACCACTTTCAGAGGGCGCCACATTTTGTTAAAAAGGCGGATTCATTTTTTATCACATATACCTCTGACGTAGGGAATTTTCTACGATTAATTTGTGTTTGATAATTTGTTTATTACTTTACACTTCAATGAATCATTCGTTCTCTTTAAATTGATTTGAAACTTTACAGTGTTTTACAAATCCATTTGGGATGTTCAACACATTTAGGTCAAAGTGAGTAATGATATATGCTGATGTATTCTGCTCTTGTTTATTGGCCCGAGATCATCAATTTAGATTTTTCATATAAAGACCTTAAATGTTTGCTTTGCTGTGTTCTATTTCTTGTATGCATGAAATATACTTGAAACTTGAAACCAACCAACGCTGAATGATATCTGTGGTCGGTGCACATTAGTGCAGGGACACATAAGTAGCTCGTGATATCGATGCCTGGTCGGTGACGTTCTATACGTGAGGCAGGTTTGTTAAACGAAACGCTCAAAAAAACGCGTTTACGTACAGAAACACGTTTTGACAAAACACAGCTGTAACTTCTTTATACCACTGGCAATTAATTCATCAAGTATCAATATCTTGCACACGATCATTGCCTCTGAGAACTCGCAACCCTGTATAAAAATTTAGCGTGTGGTTTGCATCATTCCGTCCTAATCTGCCACAACCGAAACAGCCGCAAGTTTTGTAAAATCACCTTCTTTGTAACTTTTGAGCACCTTGACTTCACGTGCTACGTGATAGGCGTGTTAAGTCATGCTTTTTAATCACTGGTTGGGCTACTAGTACATATTAAAATGCTACAGAAACAGCAGTCTTATTAGATGCTGGTTGTTTGGGAATTTCTCTATGCAGAAAGGTTTACATAGGATTTCGTAACTGACTTTGTGATCCACGTGCGTAGTCGAATACAATATTTTCATACAGCTGTAAGCTGGCAAAAGGATCAATAAAGCAACCTGCATCTCGCTATAAAGAAATAACTAGCACAGACCACCTACAATGTAAACACAGTTGAAACGCGGTCCCCGTTTGAAGCGAGGGCTGTACACGCGACACAGGCCAAACACAAGCGAGTTTTCTTGCGATCACGTGACAGCCCCTGATGTGTGTCCCGAGTAGAAGGTGTGCGGTGAGCGTGGTCGCGTAACCACAAGTAGCTATTTTCTATGTTCATGCGTCATTCCGTGCACAAGACGATGCCTCGCGCACCATATAAAGGTTGTTGTCGTCGGGTGGTACGCGAGGTAGGAAGACGTCGCTAAACGCCCTGGAAGGCCTCTTAGTCTATCCTAGCTGTGTGTATCTGAGCAAAGGTGATAAGTAGAGTTAAGGAATGGTGTGACGCATTTATTACATTTCGTGGACAGCAAGAGCAGTGCCAATTTTCTGAAAATATAATAACCGCAATAGCGTTAAAGGCGACGTTGCGTCGAAAATTCGGCATCGGCGCCGGCCCTGTGCACGAAAAACAACGGGAATGGCAGCTCTGACATGGCCGAGCACTGGTTCTTCGATGGTTTACGCCACTTTAAAAGTCTATGTGATTTCAGAAATTTTCTAGAGGCTGTAAACTGCGGTTGATCATTTGCAGTGCGAAGATGGAATAACAATCAACTTTCCAATGTTCTCAGATGCAGATTCAAACACGTGGTCTAAGCCGCGAAGGAACGTTGATACATCTTGGTTGAAGCGGATCTTTATATATTGGATAAAAGCCTACACTATGACATCATATCCTCGTAATTTTTCACTAGCTTTGAACAAATCATAGTACTTAGTTGCGGCATTTAGGGCATTCTCTTTCTACTTACGAGACGGAGCACGGGAGACGAACTTAGTGAAGAGAAACACAAGGGAAACAAGATCAACCCTACAGAGGCTTCCTTGAAAATTTTTTCCACACTATGTTTTCTATGAGTTACCAACAACCAAATCATTTACACTGTCTCCACAGTAACCTTTGCTCAATGCAGTGCACAACGCGCTGAGAAAATTGCGGTCACTATATTATCCGACTCTCAGATTATTGTGTACATGAAATTCTTAGCAAAAAACAGAGTGTTATGGAGCGAACTCTAAAGGTAGGCAGAGCTGGGTCAGTCTTTAAATGATAACTTTCTCTTGTTATGTGTGCGAACTCCATTCTAAATAAGTACAAAAAAGTCGTTCGCGATACACGACGACACGAGCTTTAAACATGTCGCCTTTGCGACTCTCTTCACGCCGATAGCTGGCGTCGTACCCAGGCTCCTACTTCAAAGGCAATTCGCGGCGCAAATAAATCAATAGGCACCAAAACTTTACTGCTCCGACTGCGTTTCGAAAGCTACAATTGCGATCTCGTTTTCATCGCTGCGTTTCATTTCTGGGACGCGTTCCGATCGGCGTAAACAGTGCAACTATTTCGAAATGGTAAGTACATCAATGTCATTTGTGCACTGCTATCGAAACTGGAGTTCTAAGCTAGCGCTTGTTCGATCGTTGGTTAAGATGTGCTGTGAGATAGAATCCAGTTTACACAGAGCGAAAATCCAACCTTTGTATGACCCAGGGAACATTGCGGCCCCAATGAAGAAATCCCAAATGCACTCATATTTGCATACTTACGTACGTTGACTGCTTGGATCCACAACCAAGAAGTAGCATCAGAAATTGATTTTACAATGTGCTCAGAAGAATAATGAATTCTCATCGGTTTTTCCCAGGATCAGCCAGTTTATTTCCGGGGAAATAGGCAATCTCGCTGTTCAAGAATAATCATTGCGATGTTGAAGTTAAAATTTGATCATGAAGTGGTCAGGTACATCCACAGACAATGTTTACGATATTGTGATTTATAAAAAATCTATTTCT
This sequence comes from Amblyomma maculatum, assembly GCF_055883805.1. Classification (NCBI taxonomy): domain Eukaryota; kingdom Metazoa; phylum Arthropoda; class Arachnida; order Ixodida; family Ixodidae; genus Amblyomma; species Amblyomma maculatum. The sequence continues at coordinate 105,812,858 of NC_139348.1, read as the reverse complement.
GTGGGACATCTTCCCGTGATTACGTTATAATATTTCCAGTCGGCGAAGTCAGTACATTCAATAATGTTTCTAGACTACACAGTGAATTTATTTGAAAGAAACACTGAAGCAAAAATTTTGCAGTAGCCCGTATCCTGTAAACTTTCATCCGTAACTGAATACGCGCTGACATAAATTTCATCCACGAGAAAGACATTTTTATAAACCAGACAGGCTATTTGTTTTAACGTTCACTGACTGTTGACTGTAGAGGCAGGTATCTTGCTCATCCCTTTTCCATCACCAACTGGTATAGGACATGAGACTTCGAATTAAGACAGCACGTCGTCCCGCATATTTTCATTGCTTATTGCTTATTGCTTGAGCGCTAGTTTAATTCGTATTTTCCAAAGCTGGGGCATCACGTCGATGGAAATCGTGCGAGCCATGGAGTCATCGGCCGCCGTGTTTTTGTTCCCGAAATCCGCCGGCCTTTACCGAGAATGCAAACAATCCAACAACACCCAGAAGCCCATGTCTAATATGAAGCTATTCTTCAGAGAAAGAACAATCATAGGTTTTTTTTTGCTTTTCATGCAAAAACATCTCCCAACTCGGCAAAAGCCACCCCTGTTCTACTGACCTACTTGATACTTACTATCCCAATGGGCCCTGTTAAAGATGTCTTTATCCTCCCAACGTGCTCTGGAGAGAACCGCCACTTTAGTGTCAACCATCGGCACTCGTTTAAGGATATACTCCGTGAGAACGTTCTGACAGCGTTGACACAAAAGGCAGCACACATGGTATGGTGGTTGTCTCTGGAGAAACTAACAACCGCCGCTTAGGCGTGAAATCTTATTTTTCAGAGCTTTATCGAAGAACAAAATGGAAAGAGTAGCAATTCGGTAACAAGAATTGCTTCAGTCATTTGGGGACATCACACTGCATTAGGGCGCCCTAGTGTACACAGCAGGCAAGGTGATAGAGTCACAGACCTCGACAAAGCAGAATGCGTTTTTTTGAGAACCTTGGTAGGCTTCCGGACATGCACTGCACGTCGCTGAACTTCCGCCTACTAGAATAGCCATTATTTTTTAGTCCACGCACGACAGCAGCCCTGGCCCATGTAGACGCGATCCAATATTCCTTCCGACGGCCAAGGCCAGCTCTTCCAAAACCGTTATCTCTGATACAGATGGAAGCCCACGCTGAATCTTAAGACAGGTATCTTCCTGACCGTCGCGTTATACTGCAGAGATTTTCCCATGCGGCTGTTTGCCTACTGGCATTGGGCCAATGCTTCCACTACGCAGAAGAACGATCGCACGGGTCACATACGCCCAAGGTACCATCTAAACATAGGAGAGGAGCGGTCCAGGTCTTGCGTGATGCGAGCTTAACTGACCACAACGACCTTGAGAATACGTTGGGCCTTTCTCAGAACAGCTTCCAGAGGCTTACTCAGCGACACATTTATCAGGGCGTCAGCCAAGTTGCCTGCGAAAGACCGCGCTTAACGGCCCATGCCTCGCGACCGCTCCGTTACAGATGAGTCAAGTCTGCGCATTCCTATGCAGTACACGTTCGTTCGTTGTCCGCTGTTTAATAGCACAGTTCTCCGTGGGCCACCGTTGTGTAAATGAGCCGGGCAAAATCCGATCGAACAACGAACACGACCTTGTTCGCTCTACGACACTCCCAACCCCTACACCGCCAAAGGCGGCCACCCCCGTCAACACCATAGAGAAGTGAGGCAGCGTAGCGTGAAAACGGATAAGAGATCCGAAAGTCATTCCCTTAACGCTAACCGCGAATTCGCGATAACGCATCGGGCACCCTGTGGGTCATACATTCACGACCAAACAGCGCGCCTCTTCTGCCTCTGGGTCGGCCGCTCAGTCGGTCGAACGGTCCCCCTTCTCAACGAACGAACGTCCGGTTATAAGCCTGCGGAATTCAACGCGCGTTGAAATGCGCACACTCTCTCCGCCTTCCTTCTATCTCTCTGGCTCTTTAGACTTTCGTGGCTTCGGGCCCAGTCGGCGACGTGGGGTAGTCAATTACCATAGAAGCTCAAACGCACGCGTACGCACGCACTAACGCACACTGGCAGACACACTCGCATAAGCACTCCGGGCTACGAGCGAATCCTTATCTCGCTACTGGAAAGAGGGTTCTACAATACGCTGCAGTTCGTCTTCTTTCCAGAAAGACACACACGCACGCACGCGTACACACACATGGAGCATTGACGGCGAGGATGCGCGCGTCCGGTGGCAAGGCGAAGAGTCGTCGTGCGAGAAAGTGTGTCGGAAGACGCGAGGACGCCTCCTCACGTCACAGGGGTCCTGCCGAGCTTGTAGAGGGTATATAAGCCCGACGTCCACGCAAACGCAGTTTCGAGGACGCGAACTCAAAGACAACCTGCTCCCATCAACAAGAGCGGCGACCACCATCGTAACTGCTGCCCATACCACTGCCCGGACTTTCTTTCCTTTCACCTTCGAGGACTTGTATACTGCACGCTTCTGCGTCATCAAAAAAGACCAAGATGCAGCTCCTCGTGAGTATGGTGTTCACGCGTACCAATGGCGGCAGCCAGGGAGGTACACTGCCAGCCGATGGTCGCGGAGGACCTTGATGACCGGTTTCATATATATTGATGTGTCACTCAGAGGTGTTAAACCGAGGAGAGCGGGTGAGTTCTTGCGGCTTTGGTTAACCGAGTGTGACCATGTTTAATAAACAGGGCCAGATGAGACTGCGGAGTTGATGCCGTCGGCGGGTTCGTTAGTCTAAGGATTAGGCGGCGAGTGCAGGCCATGCTTAAAACGTGATGTGCAATTGGGAGAGCCATAAGGGCTTTCTGGGTCTTGCAGTCTGTGCGTTTTAGGCCACAAATACACAACTGGAGGAAAAAGGCTCCACGTGATGTTCATCTGAGAGGAGTGTGTCAAAGGTAAATACTTATAATTATATTTTTTGGCCGAGCAGCTTCTCTCTTTATAAAAACATGATAGATATACGCGACTTAGTAATACGGGAGCAAGACGAGCTATTAACAACAATTATGTAGCAACCATGAGCCAATAAGAATAGCTTCATTACCTACGTCTTCGAAAAAATATTTTTGTTCAGCTTAGAACATGCAACCATATATAACTGTACTAAGCTTCAACGGGCAAATACTGCTGCACTTGCGTAAGTAATATAATTACGACCATTCACAATTCAGACGTGACTATCCAAACTTCAGATACACGAACATTATTTAAACTCCAGACGTTGGCAGAATAATATGGATCACATTTTCCTGTCCAAACCCTCCCCTCGGGTTGCGCAAAAATAGAAATCTTTGTTGCTTTGTGTGCAAGAGCCAGAGCCTAATTATTGCATATGAATAAAATATTATTTACCTTGTGCTACATAATGTATCACAATTAAGCTTTCGATCTTCGAAGATTTGTTCATAATGCCTTCAAAGTATTCATCGCATTTTGTTAGGTTTCTGAAGAAAAGAAACCTACTTCTCGAGCAGTGCAATATTTTGGTATATTTAATCGAGGTATTCAACTCAGCTGCATGGATAACAATTACGCAGTAGTGCACTGCAGTAAAGTGGATAAGACACAATAAATGTAAGCGCACTTTTTTCAGCCTGGATGTAGCCAAAGCATGCGCGAGCGCGATTAATTCGCTGGTTACGCACGACGAAACGCTTCTACGGCTTGAGTAAAGATTGAACGCCGTAGTACTGTAGAGGGGGACGAGATCTGTCGCGTAGGATTTCCAAGCCTCTTCATTAACGGACGCTGTTTTAATAACCAGTTACGTAAGCTTGTGTTCCTGGCGGTAATCATCAAAGATCCTGAGTAGGCTGGCCTTGAAATAAGGACAAACGCGATGAATGTGCAAAGAAAAATAAAGCAATCCTTAAATAGTTAGGAAAGGTTTATCCTTAAATATATATTAAAAATGTAAACTTTGCACCAGCCTTCATGACCGAAGAGCATGACCATGCCTAACGGTTATCCGAGTTTTTATTGAGGGCGCCTTGTAAACTTTCTGGCATCAAAAATGAACATAGCTTTCGCCGCAGCGGCTGATTGGTTTTATGAAACTTACGCGTTATGCTCTTGTGTCGATCGAGAAACCTTGTTTTATCGATGAAAATGCTTCACTAACGCTGCGTTTAATCCAAATATTTTCAAAGGACGAATACCATTGCCCCTAGGATATGCCCTGAAATGAAACAATTGCGCGAATAGCGTAGAGGATTTGGATTTGGAGGATTCCTGGATTTGCATTAGCGTGGTACTGAAGTGTATAAAGTAGGAGAGAAAGCAGGCTTGTATAGTAGGCACTACGGTATCTCATTATTTTTCACGACATTCCTATTGAGTGCCATAAACTAAAGAGTTCGAAAAAGAACTACCTCCAGTTCGTGTCTCTTTTCCTTTTCCAGCTAAATACAAGGTAGAATTGAACGTTTAAACATATACGCTTCATCGTGTGATCAGCGAAGCTATGATGATTATTGATCATTTTACGAAGACGACGTCTCTTGAATGCATTAGGATGCTTTCAGTATTTCTTTTTTTTTTTTTTTTGCTTATTTCATTGCATTTGGCTGGAAACCGGTGTCTTAGTCTGAAACTAGAGTAAATTAGCACTCAACAAAATAGTGCTTCAGAGGTTGACAAAATTCGAATGTTCCTCTCAATTTCAAAAGCAGAAATTTTATGCCATGCAAGTGCTATACTTCTCGTTGACGCTTAATGGTATGCAAAGCTTCTGACCCAAATCGTCGAATGTTTCGAACGAGAGTAAATATAGCAGTAAAGCGTGAAAGCCAATTTTATCCCATAGAAGCTGCCGCGCATTGACTTATAGGCCTGGACTACATTCGAATGTAGGTTTTGTTCTGAGCATTAAGCTCGACTCATTATAATTGAACGCAGATAGATGTTTCAACTCAAAGTAAAACGGCTCTTTAAGGGTGGCCATTTAAAACATTATAGCAATATTACAAAATCACCGTGCAGTACAGAGCGCACTGAGGTTAGAAACCAGGCAATTCGATTTTTTTTGCCCTATTACAAAATTTCACAATTTGCTTCGGCAAGCCTAAGGTACAGAGCTCAATGGGTCTGTGCTATCATGTTCCCAGACACATGATACTTACATAAGAAGCAGACGATAACAGCTCGCGAGCATAATCGACAAACTTTTTAGCAGAGCTCTTCACTGAGTATTCTCTCATATGCATTTGCTTCAGTTTAATTATAAGACAATCAACCCAAGATAAAGTCTCAGCTGCTATCTGCCAGTACAAGTACGGCCTCAATTCATTTACGTTTAATACCCTGCACAGAAATTAACTACTAACGTTATGCCTTTTCCCTTTCGTCCAGGCACTACCCGTCCTCTTGGCCTTGTTTTCTAATGCCTTCGCCGGATTCCTTCACGGGGGGTCTGGACGTGTCCTCTACGGTGCTGCTGGAGTCGGCTCCCTTCACAACGCAGCCGCCGCCGCTACGCTGCGGCCCGCCTACACCGTTTCCGCCGGCGCGCCGGCTTACACTGCGAGCCTTGTCCAAAGTGCTCCGGCTGTGCAAGCAGTGAGGGCTGCTTACTCTCCAGTTCCGGCACTGTCATCCAGCGTAGTCCAGACCTCTCCTGCCGTCGCCAGGTTCGGATACGGCCTCGGCCAGAGAGTCGTCTCCGCTGCGCCCGCTGTGACCACAGTCGTCCAACAGGCGCCGGCAGTTACTTACCGAGGAGGGTACGGCGCTGGTCTCGGAAGCGGATTGGCATACGGAACGGGGCTCGGCTACGGTGCTAGCCTTCTGGGATACGGTGGAGGACTGAGTTACGGTTCCGGATACGGTGCTGGCCTCCGCTACGGCACAGGAAGCACGTTGGTGGCTCCAGCTGTGTCCCAGGTTCGCCGAGTGTCATACTCTGCCCCTCTCGTCTCTGCGGCTCCGGCCGTGAGCTACGCTGCGCCCACCGTGACTACCGTCCACCATGCAGCTCCTGCCGTAGCCGTTAGGCCCGCGGTAAGCTACGCTGCATCCCCTGTAACTACGACCTACCATCAGGGTCCAGCAGTGGCGTACCGCACCGCTGCCATTGGTGCGCCTGTGGCCACCTTCGGGGCAGGCCTCGGCTTTGGACACACTGTCGGACAAGCTCTGGCGGCTCCGGCCTATTCTACGGTTGGTCGCGTTAGCTATGCCACTCCATCCGTTGGAATTGCTGGTCCTGCTGTGGCCGCCGTTCGACCCGCCGTGAGTTATACCACCGGAGCTTCTTTGACTGCTGTGCGCCCAACTGTTAGCTACGCCACGGCACCCGCTATTACGTCCTACAGACCAGCCACGATCAGCGTCGCCGCCGCGCCTGCGGTTGCTGCTGTCAGGCCAGCTGTTAGCTACTCCACTGGACCTGCTTTCAGCACGGCCTATCGCACAGCCGCCCTCCAATCTCCGGTCGCAACATTTGGAACCGGTCTTGGACTTGGTACAACTTTCGGGCAGTCGATTTACTCGCCTGGCTTCACCGCTGTGAGGCCGGCTGTCAGCTACACGGCTCCTTCCGTGACAACTGTTCACCACGCCGCACCTGCTGTCGCCGTCAGGCCTACCGTGAGCTATGCTACCGCTGTCAGGCCCGCAGTCAGTTACACTACTTCTCCAGCCGTCACAGCCTACAGACCCGCCGTGAGCTATACCACTGCTCCAGCCATCACCGCCGTTAGGCCTACCGTGAGCTACGCCACCGGTCCTGCTGTCACGGCCGTGAGGCCGGCCACCATCAGCTACGCTGCTGGGCCTGCATACACCACGTCATACCGCACCGCTGCGCTGCAGGCTCCGTTGGCGACGTACGGCGCAGGTCTCGGATTCGGCCACACACTCAGCCACATCGTAGGTGCTCCCGCATACAGTGTTGCTGCCGCGCCAGCTGTGTCGTACCGCACCGCTGCTTACTCAGCTCCGGTGTCCATGTACGGTGCCGGAATCGGTCTCGGCCACACCATTGCTGCTCCTACCCTCAGCCAAGTGCGCACCGTTTCCTATTCTTCTCCCGTGTACAGTGGCTACAGTGGTGGCTACACTAGCGGCTATTCTGCTCCGGCTGTTAGCTACGGCCTTGGAGGTCTTCGCACAGGTTATGCAGCCTACTCCGCTGCCCCAGCTACCGTGGTCACTGGCTCAAGTCTCGGCGCTACTCACGCTGGTCTTGTCGGGCATGGCATCCACTACAGCACTCTTGGGGGTCTGGGAGGCGGCCTGGCCTACGGACATGCTGCTGGGGCCCCGCATGTCAAGATCATCACTCAGGCGAAGAAGAAGTAAAGTACGACGCCTAAACAATACAAGATCTCGAGTGGAGCCAGTGCTTACGAAATAAGTAAAACAATTATTTATTATGGCCCCAAGAACGCACTGAAATCGAACGGTCCAAATCAGAAGACGATGGTATTTGCTTCTGCGGCGTACGAGAACTCAAGTGCCGTGACGAATAAAGAAAACAATCTTACATTTTCTCTAATGACTCGTTCTCTGTAAGATATCATCAGTTACTTCTGGTTTGCCACGCCGCATGAATGGTAACAATCGCAATTCGGCGAAACACGAAATGCAATAAGCAAAATTGGCGCATACGCTAAGGTGTATAAATCTCGTCAGAAATATTATATATGTGGCTATAAAAATAAAGCGCACAACACTAGCAGGCACAAAAAGAGGGGTTTGAGCGCGAACCCAGAAAGACGAATGCGACATGAAGCCCTATCGTTATCCACAAGAAACAGAGGGGTGAAAGCTGTATGATTAAATTACGATAACAATTATATGTGCAAAGAGGGAGATGAAAATCGTAGCAAATAAAGTATTTCAGCATGTAAACAAATAATTAGATGATTGGTAATAGATAGGAAACATTTATATTGTGGTCGTGTACGCCTTAGCTCAAGGACACATATTTTTTTATAACAAAAAACATTGTTACATAATTTGTCAAAAACAAAAAGAAGCGAAGCTAGAAAATGTCTCGCAATCGCGTATTCCCGCGGCTATAACCATACATTCGTACAATATCAGAATGTATTCCCTTCGTATAAAAACAGAGGTTTCAGATTAGTAAAATGCTAATGAGTTTCAATGTTTGAATATGTCACATAATGCGATATGCTGGTTCATTGGAGGTAATAAACTATTTTTTTTTATCTAAAATGTGGTTGACGCCAGGGAGATCTATGCCTGGGTGACACAATATTTTGTACATCGCACATTTGTTTCAGATGACTCACTTTAAATTTAAAGGTAGAATGAATTCAAATTTATTATTTAGAGAAACATGGCAGCTAGCTTCACATAAAAATGATCTTTTTAAGTTAGTGACATATAGCTTAAGATCTCATCTCAAAAATAATTTAGTGGCGGCAATAAAAGATTTTTACATAGGTTGGTAATGGATCCCTACGAACAAACTAAACTAGATAGTTGTCGGTATACGGCCCACGAGGTAGCACTTGACCTACAATGACAGATCACATTAGATTTTTAACTTCTAGAACGCAGTTGCCATGAAAGCACAATTAGAAAGAATTGATGACGATATGTATACCCTCGCGTAAAAAAAAAAGAATATCGCAGAAATAAGATAAGTTGTAAGTTTGAACAAAAAAGCGAACAATAATCCTCACAGTAGCAACGTGTGCCGGTTCTGATATATTTTTGTTGTGATTCTGTAATCCACGAGCCCCCTATGATTTTTGTGGCATTTATTGGCACTGCATGCTTCCATTGTGACAAAAGTCTTCTCAAACTGCACCTCTAATGAAAGCAACAGGCGGATCTCCGATCACCTCAGCGATGGCATAAAAGTTATGGGTCCTAATTGACAAGAACAATTCTTTGCCTCGATTGGCACCTCGCTGCGACGCAGACGCAGTGGTGTGAAAGGCGTTGGGGGCTGTTAAAACCTGAACTATTATATTAAGTAATCATAGCTGGAACGACAAGACGCGCATTTTGCGTTTTGTAAATGTTTGCGTCCTTCTAAAATGAAAGTGCTAGGGTTGTAGGCGTTGATTAAACAAATTAAATAAATACGTTACTCTTTACGTTAAAAAGAAGGAACGCCTTTGTGTCCTACGTTACTTGCAAGAAACGTAACGCGTTATTGTTACTCTTACCGAAAAAAAAGTACTGCACCTTACTTTGCCTTTACTCCATGGCCACACATTATAATCATGGCGTCTTCGCTGCAAGAACCGACTATAAGAATTTTGTAAAGAAGATATTTCACGTAAAATTTCTAGCCCGAAAATCAATTTTACCTGAAATCCTTATTTAATGAGAATACTTTGCACAGATGTGTGGGAGCTTAGCAAAGTGGTTTTAGGTTTTCTGTAGAGTTACAAGTGATGGCTTCAAAATCAGTGGCACTAGGTGAAGCCCTTCCCTGAATGCGATATTGAAAACAAAATGACACTTTATCACCAGTTCTAACTTCACAACGAAAACATCGCTCAACCCTCACAGTACTTCCGAAAAATGCTTTATTCTAAAACGCTCGGTGTGCTTTTACCAACGAAATAGATCCGAACAATGTGTAGCAATGAAGAAATGCGCAAATGACATAGTTTCAGAAAAATATATTTGCGCACAGAAAAAAAGCTTGTATTTTTTTTTTTTTTTTTTTCACTTCAACCTGCGTAAATACCGCCAAAAAATACGAGTGCGAAATTGAAGGTATTCACGGTAGGCTCACTCGATCAGGAATGCAGCCGCAGTTGCATGCACAAAGAAAATTTATTTCGAAAACAAACTTGACAACAGCGTTTCACTATTGCAGCGACGACTTTCTTATACCCACAGCTTGCTGGGCTATTTAAGCAACAGGCAAGTGTGTGGATGTGCGTTCAAGAACGTGTTTCGTGCTTGGCGGGGTTTTAGTTAAGTGTTTTCTCGAATGCGTATGAGCCGCAACAAGGGTAAACGAGAGCACCTGTGCGTTTTGTTAGTTTTAGACATCACTTTAGGTTCTTCGCGCTTCCGTTTTCTGAAAAAGCGGGCGGAGGGGAGAGCTAATTGCAGTAAAGATTTACTAGTAACATTATATGTGATGTTGCCATAAGTACATTACCCGTTCCAGTTCCTAAATGGTAACGAACACGTTGCTAAGTTACCGACAATTGCGATGCGTTACAGGTAACGCCGTTACTTGTAATGCGTTAGTGATAAAGCACTACTTATGATTAAGACTCAAAATCTGTCTTAAAGCACCACAAAACGTGATATTAGACAAGTATTAGGTGATCTTACTGTAAACGCCTCCGCAGAGAATATCGTTCAATATTTTTCATAATGATTCCGAGCAGCTGAGTGGCAAAAATGACAAGAAAAACGGTTAATTACAGCGCGAGATATAAAAACACACTGCATTGCACCAGCATAATGCATTTTTTTTTATCACATTGCTCCGCAGCATCTATGAACAAGGATCTTTTACACTGGTATTCTGTGACACAATCATTTTTACACTAAGTAGAGTTTCGACTTCAAAGGGCTTCCGAGGTTTCGACAATTGTTGCCACTACTACCAGTCTTTGCAGTTAGATATGCGGCGGATGTTAAAATAACGCAAATTAAGTAATTAAAAATTTTAAATTGGCTTTTAATTAAAGTAACATTGAGGACACTTTATTTGACCTGCATTACAGCAAGAATAACAAGAAATTTGATCAGTATGGTTATTATTCTGAAGCAAGAAAACAGTGCACGAACGGCTAAATTCTGTAAGAGATAAAAAAGATTCACGCTAAGAGAAATAAAACTTCATCAACGAAAAAGAAATCAAGATTCACATATCAAGTGCACTTTTTGGGATAAAGTCGTTTTTACTGGTTGATAATGCAAGCAGCATAATTACGCTTATAGTATAGCTCAAGTTAGAACGATAGATGAAAGCGAAAAACAGATTCAGGATATTAATATGTACCCCCGGGGACAAAAGTGGTATACTAAACGCGCTGCGAGAAACCTGCCCGCCAGATTTTTCCGACAGAGAAGCAGTTATTTGTGACATATGCATAGCATGTCCTTTTGATATACTTGCCATCTTATCCAAGCAATTTTGTATGGCACATTGTTTCATACTGAAAAAATGCAATCGTTGCGTTTCGCGTGGAATATACCACTTTAGTAGCAAGGTATGAAGTGTAAAGGTGTAGCACAGCAGTCAAATTCAGTTCATTTCCCAGCGAATGAGAATACTGCTCGAAAACTAGAGCAAAATGCTTCCTTGTTACAAAGCACCGCAATTCAAAGCCCAACAAACTGTCGCACAGTACTACGGGCACTGCAGGTAAACTGCGCACAGCGGCAGGTATTACAAACATGCTAAAAAATTACAGTGGATATTGTTAGACCTGTGAACGCTCATTCTTGCGCACTTCACTTTGGCCCCATGTAGTCCCTTACAACTTTAACAATGACCCATATGATTAGTATGTTTATTTTCATTTATTTTTTTTATAATGTTTTCATCTGCATCGCAAAGAAAGTCATTACAAAGAACGTCGTCACAATTTAGACATTTTATGTGCAGTTATCGAAAATTACTAGGAAATTTCCATAATGATTCCTCAATCGCTGTGCGGAAACTGCGGGCTGTCCATATCATCCGAAAAATAGACAAGTGTGTCAGCACACCATCCGTGTCTTTATCAGCCAGAGAAATGAGCCTACTTCACAAAGGTTAAAGGCTCATTGCACACACATGTGATTTGTAATTGACTTTATCCTGATAAATACGTCTTGGTTTTACGCATGTTTTTGACGTTGCGCATATGCGGTGATTAAGTAGATTATAAATTTATGTGTGGTTTCCTATTAAAGACAGTTGTAAGTTCAGCGCCTTCGTTGTGTACCTCCTTCCACTCGTCTCTATCTTTTTGCGCTGTTGTTTAAACCTGGATGATCACCAACTAGCCCAAACATCCGTTCTTGTACGGAAACTACGGGTTGGTTACTACGATGCGTAAGTTGATTTGTCATTACCCAGCCCTCAGATCGGACCTCTATGCGTAGACGGTGCCACAGAAATTTTTTAGATCTACAGATTGCAATGCATACAAAGATGCTGCAAGCAGATGACTTACTGCCGCAAAGCGAAATGACAAACAGCTATCGACGATGGCTCATTTCCTGAGAGAAAACACATAAAATGCAGCTAAAAATTTTAGCCCGCCCTCAAATAATGACACATTTCCAAGGCCGCGCGCTATTCGCAGGAGTACTGAAAGGAAAGCTGTGCGCACAAAATACTTGGAAGATCTTTGTGCCTGCTGGCGGACACGACGTCACATACGACGCTACCTGGATAAACGCAGTTGGCAACAATGACAAGTCTTTTGTTCTACGCTGGATGTGCGCTAATCAGTAATAAAAATGTTGCAAGTCCTTTGTGTTATACACGCGCCGCTAAAACATCTTCGCCCCTTCGCAGCACTATCACTGAATGAAAGAAAATCCATAAATTTCTGAAGAATGGTTTGTGGGGTCTAACGTCCCAAAGCGACTCAGGCTATGAGAGACACAAATTTCAGAAGAATACTGCAGAATACGGTTAGCGGTGTCAGGGCTTTCGACACTATCTACCGATGGTCAGTCCTGCATCTCCAAGCGAAAGTACCAGCGTTGGACCTACCTTTCACTTTGGCAGAGCTTTTCACAGCTATCGCGGAATCAAACGCGAACCATATCTCCAAGCCATAATGAAGTGTCCTATGCCGCCATGGCAAAGTTATAACACAACTCCCGTCTTTGACTCCTGGAATATTATAATTTTTCTGTATGTATGATGAGGTCCCCATGTAATGGAAGGTGGCGAAAAGTGTGCGCCCCGCCGGGGTGGTGCAGTGGTAAGACGCCCGACTACTGTGCCGGAGTTCCCGGGATCGAATCCCGGCCTCGGCGGCTGCGTTTCGATGGAGGCGAAACGAAGTGGCGTCCGTGTGCTGTGCGATGTCAGCGCACGTTAAAGATCCCCAGGTGGTCGAAATTACTCCGTAGCCCTCCACTACGGCTCCTCTTTCTCTCTTTCCACTTTCATTCCCACCTTCCTCCCTTCCCTTACGGCGCGGTTCGGGTGTCCACAGAGCAAGTGTGACAGTTACTGCGCCTTTCCCTTCCTGTGAACCAACTTAACTTAACTTAAAAGTGTGCCCGTTTTTGAAACCTTGCAAGCCGCTAACCATCTAAGCATCTTTCCGGCCCACCGCTCTACTGAGCTGCGTAGGTAAGCTTATGAAACGAATGGTCTGCAAAAACATAACTTGATTTCTCGAAAGCCGAAATAAGTATCTCTGAGAAATAAACGGATTTCGCCAAAATAGGTCTGCAACTAATAATATCATCACCCTTGTCTCCTCACTTGAAGAGTACCTTCATGCTGGATGCATTCCGACAGCCATTTTCCTTAGCATCAAGGCTGCGTTTGACTTTTTGTTTCATCCTGCAATTCTCGCAGCCATGGCAAGTCTTGGCTTTGGAGGAAAGTTGTACAAGTGGATTGGATACGACTTACAAGAGCGGCAAACTTTTATAAGAACTCCACATGGCCCAACTATATTTCCTATAGTGGAGAGGGGCGTACCTCAGGGAGCTGTGCTTAGTCCCTTTTAATTCAATATAACCCTCATGCCGATAACAAGAAAACCTTCCGTGAGGAGTACACATTACGATTTAAGCAGATGATATCTGCATGTGGAGGGCGTCACATTTACGCTATATACCCAGTAACGTATTCAGAGCCTTACTGCACACGTCGATGTATGTACCTGGCTCCGTATGGTCTTCGCCTCTCACTAGAAAGGTGTTTAGCCATGGCTTTCAGAACAAAACAATGGCTCGATATCCGTTCTTCCTAGATGGATGGTAGCTATCTTATGTACGATTTCAGCGATTCCTCGGTGTTATGATGTAAAGTAATCTCTCTTGGGCACCTGAGATTAAAAACTCCCTGAGAGGATAACAGCGGCATCGCAAGTTCTCAGATATTTGGCGGGAACACGGTGGCGCCGCAACTGCCGATTAATGGTTCCAAAAAGCATCCTCTCCCAAGTAGGAAGCTTTTTGAGGACGTGCGGAACAACTGCTTGCGGATATGCCTTGGACAACCAAAGCGTTCCCTTGCATGAGGAACGCTAGAAAAAACAGGGTGTTTCCCTCCGGATGTGATTGCCAAACAAGAAACTACACTCTCCCATCGCCGACATGTCATCCAAGGGAAGAAGTACTTCTTATACAGTGTCCACGTAACTCATCGTAAATCTGGCTTTGGTCAAACTGTGCAGCTTCTGCCCCTCCCTACATTAATCCACCATAAAAACTAGAGAGTTTTAGCTTACCGTGATCCGCGATCCGCTACTGGGATCCGCCACCGCGCGTTCCACTGCGCATGCCCAGACCCCCCTTGATGCCGACAGATGGCGCCACATACTGGATGTAGAGATCCGTTGGACGATTAGCACTAGGTGCCCACAGCAAAACTACAAATGAGGCGGTACAGGGAGATATGGGCTGGGCATCTTTCGAACTACGGGAAGCTCAGAGTAAAATATTATATGAGGAACGCCTGAGGAAATTGGACAGTAACAGATGGGCAGCTAAGGTATTTAAATACCTGTACCTAAAAAGCGCTGACTCACAATGGAGGAAAAGAACTAGGAAACTAACTTGTAAGTATGCTAGTAACAAGGACGGAGAAATAAAGAGCATTAAGCAACAGGTGAAAAACACAGAAGGTAAAAATTGGATAAATACGATGAAAAAAAAACAGAGTGTGGAATTATACTGAAAGTGGAAAATGCAGATCAGGAAGGAAGATTTCTTTGATAACTCAAAAGGCAGTGCCCTACTTTTTGAAGCTAGATCAGGGTGCCTTAGAACACGCAGCTACAAAAAGAAGTTTAACAATGGAGATGACGCATGTGCTGTATGTGGAAACTCCAGTGAAACAATTGACCATATTATACTCGAATGCAGTGGTATCCATCCGGAAGTTGGTGCAGGCGCAATCACTGTTCCTGAAGCTCTGGGGTTTAGAGATAACAGTGGCCGGGTGAATAAACCGGTGGTGGAAACTAGCAAAAAAACGGCTGGAAGATTGGTGGCTTAAAAGCAGAGAAGTGACATAATGTTAGTAATGTAGGAGCAAAATTTAATAAATAGAATGATGGTTTAGTTAACCATTCTAAATCAATAATTAAGATATGTGGAGAAAAATGAGCATGATAGCTACTGCTACCACCCCGTTTCAAAGGGGACGCTTCTATATTCCATCCATCCATCCATCCATCCATCCATCGGCACACAGACCTGCCGCGTCGGGGCCAATCAGCTTGACCGCCTCGCCCACGCGCGGTAGAGAGCCACGGAGGCGGGTCGCGGATCACTGTAAGCTAAATCTCTCTACAACTGCCTCTAATATTTCCTCTCCGGACTCTCGCCTAGAAAGGTGAGGACGTTTATTCTAGGTCTAGATGCATAGAGCCGCATGCCACAGACAGCACTTCTCATGTTTGCGTCCTGTTTGTGTTTCTGTTTGGTAGCAGGAGGAAATGGCGTCACCTGTGATGTGATGCGCATGCGTAGCGCGTCGGCAGCTATTGCTAGGCGGTGTTAGGCGAGGACCGGCACGCTGGAATCGTTTGCTAGGCGCGACTATATGAACTTGTTTATCAATTTGGTGTCTTCTAATTAATTACTAATTACTAATTATGTACTAGTTCTTGGTCTCTTCTAAGTATTGTACTCACTCTAGTGAGATCTCCCATTGGTTCCACGCCTTTTTGAAGGATGTGACGCTACATCCAAGTTTCTTCGTCTTTGACCCATATTGACCCCAATTGTTTAGCGCGCTGCACAATTACCCGCGGGCTGCAGAATGCTTCTCCCAACTAAACCGCGGAATCCTCACAGCCCAAATTTCGCGCAGGAATAGCATTTTGTCGTTAGTATTTTTTAACATCCAATTTGTCTAGGGTGCCTGATTTGATCTGAAGTCAGATGTTCCCATCGTATGAGGCAGCGGCGATGCCGGTGCTATCGCTGGGTCAGTGGCTCGTCTTGTATCGGCGCCGGCGCATGCTATGGGAACATCCGACGTATTCTGGTCAAATCAAGCTAGCACCCAAAAAAAAATTTGGTGTTAAAAAATACTAGAGATAAAATGCCATTTCTCTGCGAAATTCTAGCTGTGAGGATTCCGCGGTTTAGCTGGGAGAAGCATTCTACAGCGTGCCGGTAAATGTGCAGCGCGCTATAGTTCCTTCTGTGTACATAACTACAATTAGGCTTAATGAGACGTTGTTATCTATTTCGACAGAAATTCGACGTTTTTTTTTTTTTCTCGTTTTATGAATGTCACACTGCCTCGACATCTTCCCGCCGGATGTGATGTCCCCCTCCTAGTTTTTTCGCTTCGACCCAAACTATAGACCCTTCGATCATCTTAAGCATCGATTACTCTTAATTACGTATTCTGAATATAATTCGACACAAATCCGGCTTTACGAACCCAATTTTCACATTTTCGTACTTTTTCGACGTCTGTACTGTATACACGTCTCCTGTCTTATCGAAGTCCGGCGCTATTTCGACGCAAATTTGACATTTTTGAAATAATCAATAAATAATCTCTCTACATTCAAGAAATTTGGCTTCTAGGTTCATTTTTCCACCTCTATCTCATACAATCATTCATTTCCTCCTGTCTGCTCGTTCAGGTGCTAGCAGTGGCGGACACCTCACTCGGACGCACACTCCCTGCCACCCATCAGCCTTAATACCTCCCTCAATAAGACTTGCATTCGAGCAAACCAGCTTGCAAGAGCAAAAGTCTTTTTGGCTTTGCGCCGCGTCCATCGCGCGGCAGCACGTTCAACCATTTTCTTCCACTTGAGCAGCGAAGTAAGGCTATAAAAATGACTTGTTGCGTTCAGCCTGGCGCATCCGAGTTACGCGCTTTCAGCCCATTTCCTCTCGGCATCAATGTTGAAAGGTTGTGTCTTATCAGGCGAATACTTATGAATGCTAGACCTATGAGCAAAAGGACCCAGGTTTCATCCTTGCCGCGACAATCTCGTTTTGATGAAAACGAGACGCAAGGAGCCGGTGTGCTGCTGGATCTCAGCGCATGTTACAGAATTGCCTGTTATCGAAAGTGTTTGCTGCTCTACTCTGCGGCGGCTCTCATAACCGATCTAGCCTTAGGAAATCAAACCCCATAAGAACCTAAAAGCAACCGACGATAATTTCTCTGTACTTTCTAGTCGAGACATGCTTCAGTGGTTTGAAAAGGAAAAAATGAGCCTAATCTGACAGCGAGAACCCATAAAACCCTGGAACAGAATTATGAAATATTAAATTTCTCTCACTTCATTCTTCGCTCAATAAAAGACAAGAAAAACGGTTTTCTTCCTAACTTTAACATCTTCAGACAAATGCGCCCACTGTCAGAAGCAGTGTACAGCAGACCTTCAACACCTTATGGTACTGCATGACGTTTTCACGCGGAAGACATCAAATTTATCATAGTATATATTACGTGTACCCCATCCCCCCTCACTGAACAGCGAATACGATACAGAATTTTAACACAGCGTGGTTCGACTAGCGTGGGAAACAGGTCAAGTAAAGACACGCAGCTCTCAAGAAGTTGCTTCTTACCCTATGCCCTCATTCTTTTTAACCTTCAAACTGCGGCAGAATAGCATTCCCTTGCAATACAGACTGGTATAATGATACACTCATTTTCCCCAATCTAAACAAATTGCTCCTGAGATATGATGAGGCCAATGCAAAGCATGAAAGATTTACATTTTTTTCTTCATAAACTAACTAGAAAAGAAGGAAAGGAGGAACAATAAATAAAATGCATTCTTCGCGTCACCTTACCTGATATTATCAAAACAGAAGAAAAAATACAGAAACGCATCTCCTCACGTGGCCCAAATCCTTAAAATATAAATAATAATACCAGGCGTTTCTGTAAAGATAACAACAGCATATGGGCGAAATGAGGACGGAATACGTTTGGGCTCGTATCCTCTAACTAAAAAATGCGTGACCCCTTAAGGTGCTCGCTCAGCGCGCGTTAGCTTTCACAACTGACGTGAAATGAACCGAAAGACAACACATGCTAAGCTCGCGAGAAGCCCCAGATTTCCGCAGAAATATATGACTCTGTTTACGAGCAAGGACGCAAGGCATACATACGGATTATGGTTGGCAGATCCCCGCGTGTGTCTTGCAATGCACGAAGCCCGTAACCACGGGTCATGCATATCTACACCCTAGACTACCGTAATCATTCGGCGTTTATTTCAGCTGTCCACTGTTCATACTCAAGGTATTGGTAATGGCACACAAAATGCATAACAGTGCCAAATATTAGAAAAAAGGCTATTCAGAACGAAGCCTTAACCTGCAAAATGACAATAAATTATAAGGAAAAGGTACCAATTGATATAAAGCCGGAGAAATAACGCGAAGCACAGTGGAAGAACATATTAGCCAGCTCCGGCACTCTAAAAAAAACTTACATTATGAGGTGGAAGAAAAAGAGATTAAATAAAATTTAAAAATGTAGCAGCGATTATTTGCACTTGTAAAACAGTGTTACGTGTAAAATACCATATCGTTTCTATAGTGGCTAAAGAACGAGAATGGGCCTTGATAATACACCTACATGGTCACAGTAGGTACCATATGAAATATATACCTGCGAAATGTTTGTGCCGACTTACCAACTTGCCCAGTCATCAGCCTTGTTGAATTTCACTACAAGGCATCATTTATGAAAGGTAAATTTGAGCGGATGGTTTTGTTGGGCAGGTGCTATTTAATTACCCTAGGTTATCGCACAAAATAATGCTTTGAGCAAATTTATAATATCAAAAAAGACGTTTGCCTGCAAACAAGAGTGAGCATGATGTCACGAAGAAACTATATGGGCAGAAATACGTACGCTCTTAATAACTGAATAAGGGCTCATTGTGAACGCTTCCAATATTGTTGTTGCTCAATTTTACTAATGTTAGTAATAGTAGGTATTGTTAAGCATGAATTCGCTAGATTCTGTTCATATATTTTGATTTTTAAATTCTTAAAAAAATTAACAATCAAAACAGCGGCGAAAGTCAGCGTTATTAACAATAGAACGATACAGGAATTGCGCCACGAATATCCGCGCAAAACACCGAAGCAGTCGAATACTACGACAATATTTCCGCTAGGACAGCAATTAGAGTTGACATGTACTTACATATGAAGGTTGATTTGACGCCTTTTTTTATTGTCGTCAATAAAGTTACGTTATTCTGATCCTTCCTTTTATTATTAATATTAAATTGTCACTGTTACTTTGCTCCTGAATTAATAAGCTTAGCGGCAGTGTTGGCGTCCGGACATTGGAGACATATAGCTTAGCGCTACCGCTTACCGTTACTGCCTACTGTTACCGCATGCCGTCTGCGGCGCACGCGCTGATTGGCCCTTTGAATGGACCTGCGGGGGAAGCTAGCAAAAAAAAAAAACGGGAAGATTGGTGGCTTAAAAGCAGAAAAGTAACGTAATGTCAGTAATGTAGAAAAATATTCAATAAATAGAATGATGGTATAATTAACTGATCTAAACAAAAATTAAGATGTAGGAATAACACGAGCATGATAGAAACTGCTAGCACCCCATTTCAAAGGGGCGCTTCTATTTTCCATCCATCCATCCATCCATCCATCCATCCATCCATCCAACACACACACTCACACACACACACACGCACGCACGCGCACACACAAACACACACACACACACGCACACACACACACACGCACGCACGCGCACACACAAACACACACACGCACACACGCACACACACACACACATACATACATACATACATACATACATACATACATACATACATACATACATACATACATACATACATACATACATACATACATACATACGTACATACGTACATACATACATACATACATACATACATACATACATACATACATACATACATACATACATACATACATACATACATACATACATACATACATACATACATACATACATACATACATACATACATACATACATACATACATACATACATACATACATACATACATACATACATACATACATACATACATACATACATACATACATACATACATACATACATACATACATACATACATACATGAAACTCATCCATCCATCCCTGCGTGCCGAATCCGCCAGCATGGATGGATGGATGGATGGATAGAATATAGGAGCGTGCCCTTTGAAACGGGGTGGTAGCAGTTGCTATCATGCTCAGTTTTCCCCCTATATCTTAATTATTGTTTTAGATTGGTTAACTATACCATCATGCTACTTATTGAATTTTTGTTTCTACATTACTAACAATATGTCACTTTTCTGCTTTTAGCCACCAATCTTCCAGACGTTTTTTGCTAGCTTCCACCGCAGGTTTATTCACCCGGCCACTGATATCTCTAAACCCCAGAGCCTCAGGAAGAGTGACTGCGCCTGCATCGACTACCGGATGGATGCCATTACATTCGAGTACAACATGGTCAGCTGTTTCAGTGGAGTTACCCCATACTGCACATGAGTCATCTTCATTGTTAAATTTCGTTTTGTAGCTGCGTGTTCTAAGGCACCCTGATCAAGCTTCAAAAAGTGGGGCACTGCCTCTTGAGTTATCAAAGAAAGCTTCCTACCTGATCTGCCTTTTCCACTTTCGGTATAATTCCAACTCTGTTTCCTTTCCGTCGAATTTTTTCAATTTTACTTTCTGTGTTTTCACCTGTTGCATAACGCTCTTTATTTATTCGTCCTTGTGACCAGCATACTGACTGGTTAGTTTCCTAGTTCCTTTCCTCCCTTGTGAGTCAACGCTTTTATGTATAGGTATTTAAATACTTTAGTTGTTCATCTGTTAGTATCCAATTTCTCAAGGCGTTCCTCATATACTTCGAAAGATGCCCAGCCCATATAGCATTTGCATAGATGCATAGCATTTGACGGGAACGTGGCGCCATCTGTCGTCCTCTGGGTGATCTGCGCATGCGTACTGATGCTTACGCGGTTGCGGAAGACGCTAGCGGTAAGCGGTATAGCGCTGAACTAAGAGTCTCATTGCCACCTTTTGTGGAAGAAAGTGCGTTGCGAAACATGTTTTATGGAGTTTGGTTTGTGGCGATGATCAACGAGCGCTCCATGGTAACAAACGTGTTTCGAGCAAGCGTAATTTATTCTAAGGGCTTATACACGTTACTGCATCTTTAGGGATGCTACGCTCCTAAACACCAAAAGCAGGATGAACACAATATTGAATATAATTGATTTCAGCCAGTTATTTGAGCTGAAGACCTTCAAACATAATAAATAAACAGCATTCAGAATGTGCATTTGAGTAATGCGAAAGCATGGATGATGCTGTTGGTTGCTTCTGATTGCGTCTAGGTGCTTAATTCACTTTTTGTTTGCCCATTTTAGTCATCGGTACTTTCAAATTGCGCGCCAATCCCTTCCTATGCCCTTTTTCGGCTCTACTTCCGGTTGCGTGACGTCACGTCCTTGACGTCAAATTCACTACGGCACCCATTCACCTCTTTCTGCTTTCACTCCCACCGTCCTCCCTTCCCTTAAGGCGCGGTTCAGTTGTTCACAGAACAAGTGTTGCAGATACTGTTTCTTTCCTTTCCTGTGAACCAGTTATTCTAATTAATTACCTTATTACCTTTTTGGCCTAATTATTTTTTTCGGACATAAAATTACGTCACCCTCTATTGATTGACGCCCCTCATTAACCTCAATTACTCACAAATGCTGCAGACATGATTTTGCGGACACGTTCCGCGGACACGGTCTGCGGACAGAAATCTGTGAACATAGCGAAGTAATGCTCTCGCATTATTAAGTTGCCAGGCTGAAGCAACCTCTCAGACAGAGTGCAGTGTGCACAAAAACACTCAAGGCTTCTTTTTAATATTCGAGGCAACGTAGATTGCATTTTTGTTTAATCAAGCTACTCAAGAATCACATCGAATAAGCAAAGTAGCAGAGAAAATGCTCAGGAATAACATCACAAGGATACTGTTTATGTTTTTGCGCGAACACCTGGAAGAGATGCGCACTGGCTCTGGGTTCCCTGTTTGATGCAGAATCGTATTTTGTTATGCTAGCAAGTAGGAGCAAAATGTTTCTTGGCAAACGAGGATTTATTCATCCTTGACTTGCGGGATCACTTGCACAAATGAATGAATATAAGAAGTGCCAGAATGGTTAGCGAGACGATGGATCCCGTTCAGGAATGCAAATGGCCTCAAAGTGCAGTGGTGCCTGCCAAGACGCAGCAGTCGAATGTACACGCCAAACTAACCAGTTACTAAACTTAAAACGTCTTGCGCACACTATAATAAGAAATCTCCATACCTATATGAAGCTCTGTGACCTTCCACACTGATTAGCGGGCACCAAGTCTTTTTTAGATATTATTTTGACACGAGAAGAACACGACAGAGTAAATGTGTGAGAGGTAGCACCTAGACAAAGGGTCTTTCTCGAATTTACTTCACTGCGCTGTTCTCTGCTGTACTCTGTGTCAAAACATATACATTAGGCCACCTGATTTCAAATGCTAGCAAAATGTAGAGCGAAAATTATTGTTAAAACATTTCTTTTGATGTTCACATCTTATTTTGCAGTTTACATTACCTATTATTCATTAAAGGCCCTTATTTCCTTGACATCTACCTCCTGTGGAGAAGTGTGGATCGCTAAGTCATGCTTAATGAGTTGCTTTTTTCTCTCGACATTTTAATCTCAAAATGCTAATTTTAAGCGCGTTTTTTTGCGTTTATCGATTACCACCGAACCCTTTCTCTCGTACACTCATTCCCAAACATTTCGAAAGATTGTCAATGCGTAGAAGACCTTATATGTAGGCCAGGGCTTAATTATAAGTTGGGAAACAGGTAATATCAACAGTGTTAGCTGCGATAAAAAGAAAAACGCTTTTGGGCCGCGCATTGCCTTCCACGCCTACTTGGTACTAGTTCAGAGCGAGGTTTGCCTCGTGCTCCATCGCCTCGTCGTTTATCTATTAAACTAGGCAAGGTTTCATGGCATGCCTACTTCGCGGCATTGCCTTTCCTTTTGACCTCACGTTCCAGTCGGCGCAATAAAACTGATTCTAGGTAACAATTTAAAATGTATCACCCAGTATCCAGCTTGCGAGTCGAATGGCTTACCGTTTTGCAAGCAAAAACAAAGAACGACCTCCAACAAAGATAAGAGTGAAGGCTTGCGACGCGATCAGAATTGGAGACAGAGATCATAGAGAAAGCAGGGCGGAACTTCAGCCGCCAAAGCTAGGTCGAATTAGACATTCTAAAGATATCCGTAAAAGATAGTTATGCATTATATATAATAAGAAATGGTACAGTAGACCGTAATCCAATTCGCCATTGTTTGCACAATGCCACGAACAAATTTTCAGCCAGACAAATTGCCTTTTGCTCGGTCTACATAAATAAGAAGACAGATAGTGAAACTTGTGTCTCTGTATCCTGTCCCTTGCGCTGTTCCTTCACCATGCAAAACCAACTAGCCCGCCAACTCACTCTTATTACAAAAGACAGAATTTGTCACTGACTCAAGCCATTTTAAAAAAGAACGCAAGAAGTGTGCGCACAGGGCAAGGAAAATCTAAACAAATAATTGTAGTTTACATGGCTACCACTAGGTACCACCAACACTCATAAATATCGCGGGCATATCGAATGTTCAGTAGATAATATTCTTCAGTTAATTTGCTTGTGGCAATTGATTACTTCTGATCACTTTATTCTGATATTTATGCATTCGTTAATTTCTTCAATTGATACTATTACCAGTCCCCAAGTTATTAGAGAGATTTAGCTTACCGTGACACGCGATCCGCCACCGTGACTCTCTCAAGCTGATTGGTCCCGACGCGGCAGGTCTGTCTGCCAATATCCAGTATGTGGCGCCATCTATCGGTGTCAAGAGGGGTCTGGGCATGCGCAGTGGAACGCGCGGTGGCTGATCACGCTA
Organism: Amblyomma maculatum; assembly: GCF_055883805.1. Lineage (NCBI taxonomy): Eukaryota > Metazoa > Arthropoda > Arachnida > Ixodida > Ixodidae > Amblyomma > Amblyomma maculatum. The sequence goes on along the minus strand of NC_139348.1, from coordinate 105,788,688 downwards.
GCGGATCGCGGATCACGGTAAGCTAAAACTCTCTATTATAACGACAGCAGTAACGGCCCTGGTTTTCAAAAATGCGGCGTCCCGTCAGTTTCGCCCGGGTGGTAAGTACGAAATCGCATGCATGTCTCTGGCGAACGGTATATGCATATATTCGGTCGGTTACATCACCGAACACTAAATAGATGGCGGGGTACTGCACCTAACTGTTGAAACGCTAATCGGGCCTTTTTTATGGAGTGAGGTAACTGGGCACAGAAGGCCCAGCGTTTTCCTTTTTCTATCGTCTTCTTTTTTTTAATACAGCCTTAGCCATAGCTGATCTGTGTATAGTAGCATGGATTACTCGGCTTCATGCTCTCACTATTTAGTTCATTCAAAAATTAGTAAAGATAAGTATATCTCAGAGAAGTTTAATCGGAAACCAGGTTAAGGAAATTGATTAGACATTAAAATCATTCGTACTGCACTGACTGGCACAGGGACATTGGAAAATTCGCAGTGGGGCTGAGCTTTAGTCTTCCGGCCCGACAGCGTAAAGAAGTCGTAACAGATTTCTTTTTTTAAGCATAAGGAACAAATTCAGTCTAGATTCTTCGTTACATTATGTCATGAAATTTTGGGAAGGAAATTACCTTATTGGTCGCTAGTTTCTACATCACCAACCTGAAATTTGAGCTTCCCTTTCTTTTACAAAATGACAGTAATAGAGATGAAACTTTTATGCGCCTCTTGAACAAGAACTAAATACAAACCACCGATATGTAAATTAATTCTAGCGTTTTATAAGTTGTTCATTTCAACAGCGTAAATTGATGTTTTCACATGTTATTACATATAACGTTTGAATTTTAGTACTGTATTTTGACGTTTACATATAATTTGAAGCTATGTCAACGCACTCTCAGTATACTACGACAGGTCTTTATGCAATAGTATTTTTTCGTTATGTTTTTGTTTGTGTTTTTTACCTGATGCCATTTTATTGCATATTGCAGTTGCCAGCAAAATTCGCTATATCTAACGATAAGGCCTGTGAAGCAAAACAAGGTTCGTCTGTGCATGATATTTGCACCTAACAAAGATAATAATTTTGGAAACCAGGATAGCAAATGTGATAAACAGAGTTACCGGTACTGGGGGGTGAAAGGTTACATATACATCTACAGCCTCTAAGCGCAGCTACCTCAGCGGCAAAGAGGCAGGAGCCACGATGACACAGTCCCGAGAAACTTCCTGCTTCGTCGACCTACATGACTCTCTACTGTCTCTTGCTACGTTTCGTGTACGTATGTGCCTAGAGTACGTAATTGCAATTGCCGCTAAACACTTGTATTATTGCCCGAAAATGTATTAAAATTAAAGCAAAGTTAAGCCTCGAGGCATGCCAGCGGGAAACTTCCTAGTTGTAGGAATGCAGGTCGGCACTCTCGATGGGGAAAGTAAACATTGAAAGAGGCTTATTGATGCCTGGCCGAAGGTCACTGCGATCTTCCCAGCACAAGCCTGCCGATGTGGTGTGCTGGCCTCTCGCGACCGACAACCGCGAAACTTCACCAACGCTGTTGGTCATCGAGATGTTCGAGGCCTAGGGCGCAGAATCTGGACTGCGCTTTTCTGTGCTCCCCACCTCAATGAAACCTTGTTTCCCTGCTTTCGCTCCTTTCAATAATGCTGGACAGATGACTTAGAATGTTATCATCTAGCCTCAAGTCCGTTAGGAAGGGTGTCTAACCGGAATGTCCCTGCGTTTGAATAATGTTGGTTCGCGTTCCTCAAATTAAGTTTATCTTGCACACGTTGTTGCTGTGGCGGCAGGAAGAAGGGAAAAAAATTTGGAGGACGCTTAAGCTTCGCCTTCAAGAGTGGAACGCGATAGCGTTATTGCACCTCGTCGAGAAAACTTACTAAACGCAAGGGTATTGGGGCATCCTCGCACCGGTACCCGCGCGGCCCGAAGGGGAGAAGCGGGTGAGCGAAGATAGTGATCTAAAGAAAGGAAAGACGCTTGATTCTACAACCTGTGAGGGTGCACGGCGAAACGTCAGGGGCGAGTGGCGCGCCACGTGTCGGGGCAGCGCCGCACATTGCGAGGAGGGGTTCTTCTGTGTTTGCCGCAAGATGGCTCTGCATGTGCGCAGAGCGCAGAAGAAATGTAGCGGAAACGTACTTCGCTACTCGTGCAACTGCGACTTCTGTAAGTAACATGCTCATAATTACCGATATACACTGCAGTATAACGTTCTATGGCATGTTTCTAAGGCAACACCGCATTCACTAGAAGCGCTTTTGTACCGCTTTCGATCATCTAACTCGTGGCTGAGTCACTTCTACTTCCGGCCACCGGCGTGTACGGACGCAGAAGCATGAGCTCCGGCGGAGCGGCGTTTGCGGCCCAGGCCGGCCGCGGAAACAGGTTTTTTGACGCTTCGGCTGACGAGTATCAGGTGATTCTGCCAAGTTTGCTAACCGGGCGCATTGTGCTTAATACTGTTTTCATGCATGGTGATGTGAAGGCTCGACCATACCGAGTTGAAGACTTCAGGGACGCGTTGGTTCGTCTTGGATTGCTCCCAGAGGTGGTCGCCCTGGGGGCGTACCAAATGAACCACGTTTGGGCAGTGACGTTTAAAGACGCCGAGGCCACACGTAAGCTGCTCGCTGTCAGTGATGTGAAAGTGAAGGACCATCGCTGTGTAATCGTCGACCCCAACGACCAGGGCGTCCGGTTAAAGATTCACTGGCTGTTGCATGGCGTTCCTGACGAAGACGTGCGAGCCGCACTGTTGCCGTATGGGACGGTGTCTGACATCGCAAGGGAAAGGTGGCGCGCACAAGGCGTCACCGACAAAGGGTCAACTACGCGCACCGTGTCCCTAAAGCTGAAGACAGGGGTGAAAATTGACGACATCCCACACCAGCTGCGAGTTGCCGGTGAGCCAGCGCTCGTCGTCGTTCCGGGCAGGGCTCCCCTGTGCCTTCGCTGCAAGACGACGGGTCACATCCGGAAGGAGTGCCAGGTTCCGCGCTGCGCTCGTTGTCGTCGTTTCGGCCACGACGAACCGCAGTGTGTAAAGACGTATGCAAACGTCGCAGGGCCCGTGAGGAACGACGACATGTCGGAACACCTCATGGACGAGGCGGATGCGGAAGAAGCAGCTAAGGAGTCAGGCACCAGCTCAGCAGAAACAATGGTCATTCCCCCCTCCCCAAACGCGGACGAGGTCAAGGAACAGGGTGTCAAGAATTTGCAAGCGTGTTCAGTCGGCGTCGCGGACGCTAAGGTGGCCAGCAGCAGCAACTCAACTGGGGACACGGAGGTCAGTCACAGCACAGTATTCATTCATGAGACAGACAGCATGGTCGAATCTGAGGCAGCGAACTCGGCAGCGGTAGCGAAGCGGACACACGACGACACGGAGGACCGAACACCAGGTCACGAGAATGCAGACGTTGAAGGACCGCCGACAAAGACTTCCACGGCGGTACGGCGGGCGTCCTATCGGACTAGGTCGAACTTGTTAGAGAAAAGAGGGGGGGCTGCATCGCTCCCACCTCAGACTTAACACCTGACACCATGGAGGGGTGCTCGGCCACAGACATCACTAAAGGTATGACCATGCTCCCGGGTATTCGTTCATCACCAATGATTTGTCTAGACAAAGCCATTAGATTCGCGACTATTAATGTTCGAGGGCTCGCAGCAAGGCGCAAGCAAAATCAACTGTTTCGTTTGGTTAGCGAGCTGGAGCTAGACGTCATCGCGATTCAGGAAACTAAAGTTGATGGTGAAGAAGAAACCGGGAGAATGGTTAGCCTTTTTACTTCAAGATACAATGCCGTTGTAAGTCATGCAGTTGGAGCAGCGGCTGGTTGTGTGCTGTTTGTGCGTCAGTGCCTTGGTGTCACAATTCAAGCTGTCACGACTTGTGCGTATGGCCGCTTCGTTGTTTGCGATCTCGTGTTGTATTCATATGAATGGCGCATCATTTGTGTTTATGCACCGAACAGCGTGGGCGAAAGGCGCGATTTCTTTGAAGGTATTCGTCAGTATTGCAACTCTGAAAGGCTAACTGTGATAATGGGAGACTTCAATTGTGTACTCTCCGCATCAGATAAAACGAGTAGAAGGCCGCATAGTGATGCCAGCACCTGTGATCTCGCAGAATTGGTAAATGAGTTTAACCTTGTTGATGTGGCTGGGTGTCTGGACGGTGGACGAGCGGCACAGTTCACTCATTTCCAGGCTTCTAGCCACGCTCGACTCGATAGGATGTACATATCTCTTGATCTGGTGCCTGTACGCCACGAATACCACGTTAAGCCAGTATCGTTCAGCGATCACTGCTTGGTCACCGTCACTATCGCTGGGAACAAAACTAAAAGTCAAAGATTTGACTGGCAAATGTGGAAGTTAAATTCAAAATTATTATCTGATGACAGTTTCCAAGCCGACGTTGAAAGGCATATAGCAAATATGAATGACAAAGTTAGGGGCTAAATGGGAGGTTTTTAAACAGAATGTCAAAATGACAGCATTGGAAAGATCGAGCGCTATAGCCAGACAAGAAAGGGCCGAAGAAAGGTCCCTTCGCGTGAATCTACAGCGTCTAATCGATGTGGAAAGCAATAACCCCGGTTTGTTCATAGACGACATACGAGCCCTTAAGGGCAAGCTTGAACTACTCGACGCTGACCGATATCGCGGTGCCCTTGTCAGAGCTAGAGCCGAACGGCTGATAAGGGGGGAAGGACCGACAAAAAGGGCGTTAGGCACAGAAAAGTGGCACGCTCGAAGGAATCAGATAGATGAAATTGAATACCAAGGGACCATTACCAATGAAAAGAAAGAAATCCAGCAAGCTTTCTTCGAGCATTATCGTCAGCAGTTCGCACGATGTGCAGTTGATATCGAGAGTTTCAAGAGAGTTTATTTGCCTTTAATGCCACAACTCGACGAAAAGACGACACGTGTGCTAGAGACCCCCATCACGGAGGACGAAGTGAAATGCGCTATTGGGAATTTGAACCCCGGCAAATCGCCTGGCCCTGATGGACTTAGCGCCGCATTTTATAAAGCTTTCCAGGATTTTCTCTCGCCGGTACTGGAAAAAGTGTATAATGAAGCATATGACCTTAATGTGCTGCCACCGTCCTTTGCATCTACTCATACTGTGCTAATTCCCAAAACGGAGGACCGAGGTCAATTACGCAGTGTTACCTCTTACCGGCCGATTAGTTTAAGCAATGTCGACTATAAAATTTTTATGAAAATACTAGCTAAAAGACTGCAAACAGTTATTAAAGATATTGTTGGAGACCACCAAACATGCGGTATTAAAGACAGGTCCATTTTTACGAACATTCACATCGCGAGGGCCATTCTTGAATGTTGCGATGCTGGTGGACTTGGAGTAGCAATGCTCCAAATAGATCTTGAAAAGGCTTTTGATAGAGTGCCCCACGACTTGCTTTTGTGTATATTAGACTATGTCAAGGTCGGATGCGTCATCAGAGAAGGAGTGGCTATGGCTTACAGTGCTTGTACAACTAGACTAATTGTGAACAAATCTATCGGTGACAGTATTGCTGTCCAACGCTCAGTTCGTCAAGGTTGCCCCCTTTCACCTCTTCTCTTTTGTATCTATCTTGAACCCTTATGTTTAAGCATTATCAAGCATGAGAAAATGCGGGGCTTCAAGCTGCATCAAGCAGAAGTGAAGCTTTTGGCTTATGCCGATGATGTCGCGATGTTTTGTGTAGACTACGAAAGCATCGTAGAAGTTGTGAAAACTGTAAAAGATTTTTGCGCTGTAAGCGGCAGTGCTGTTAACTGGGGCAAGTGCCTGGGCTTCTGGCACGGTGACTGGCCAGCGACCCCAGGCATTTTTGCTAACATGAAATTTGTTACCAACCCTGTCAGCTACCTTGGTGCCCCTCTTGGATCGTATCGGGACAGTGACCCATACTGGAAAAACCAAGTCGGTAAATTGAAAGATAGAGTGGACAAATGGAATGGATGGCAGTGGTCGGTGTTTGCGAAGGCCACGATTTGTAATTTGTTTTTAGTGACAAAAGTTTGGTACGTGCTTCAAGTGTTATATTGTTCAAGAGCTAATGTCCAAAAGATGCATCGTATCTTTGCCGTCTTTGTGTGGGGGTCTTCGTGGGAACGGACAAGTCGGACAAATCTCTTCCGCCGGGTGAAGGACGGCGGGCTTGGTTTGGCACATCTGTTTCTGCGCCAGTTAGTCAATCGTTTCATGTTTTTGAGGAATGTGAAAAATCCATTTCTTCGTACGGTCTGTCAGTTACGCCTGGGTCAAGCTCTCCCGGGAATTGTCGTTTCTTCTGACTGCATGTCAGGAGGTGTCCACGGGTATCTAAGGGAAGTGGTCTTGGCGTACAGGTTCTTGATGGTGCGGATTACTTTAGACTATTTGTGGAGTGTAAACCGTAAAAAACTGTATAAAGACTTGTGCGATGTGGTGCTTCCAGAACCGTTGTACAGAACTGTGTACTCGTCTACCGGGGGCAAAAATGTTCTTAAAAGAGTGAAGAGGATGATGGTGCCGGCAGGGATGAAAACGTTCTTTTTTAAGCTGCACACTGGAACATTGGAGGTAAAGAAATGGAAGGAACAGAAAGGGCTTTTTGTACCCTGGGGTGTCCACTGTATAATATGCAGGAAAGAGGAGACGATTGAACACGTGTTTCTCGAATGCTGGGACGCCGTATTTTTATGGGACGTGCTCCAGAGGACGCTTAAAAAGGAACTACCCATAAGCCCACATGGTATTCGATTCTTGCCAGTGGAAGCGAACAATGATACACCGTTGGATCTTTTGATGCTACTGGCTCTCCACAGCATATGGAAAAGCAGAATGGCTGTAGAGCATGGTGACGTCGATGCACGTTCAGCGAGACAGCTCTTTAGAGAGAGCATACGGGCATATGTGGATGAACAGAAAGCGTTAAAACTAGAGTCAGAATGGTTGGTTAGTTTTGAAGGGTTGTCACATATGAGGGATTTTTAATCCGACAACTTCAGCTAAGGAAGGCCGAAGCTTTAAGTCAATGCTTGATCTTTTATTTTGTCATGTTATTGATGTCACATGTGTCTTTTTTGTGTACGTCCTCGGTCAGGAAATAAAGAAAAAAAAAACTCGTGGCTGAGTGGTAGCGTCTCCATCTCACACTCCAGAGACCCTGGTTCGATTCCCACCCAGCCCATCTTGGAACTTGCTTTTTATTTATGAAGTGCATGTTTATTTATGAAGTGCATGCCGGGATTTATCGCTCACTGGACGCCGACGACACCGGCTTTTCTGCGACACGAGCTCCTTAACGCTACCGCGTTAAAAATGCACGGGCCTGCTACTGGCTCTGTAGCTGACCCACCTCCGCTGCCTCGTGCGGGCAGAAGAGAAAATAGAGAAGAAAGAAAAGAAAGAGAAAGACGCGCGCCGCCACAACAGCCGTCGTCCACCACGTAAGCGGTGGCGGGTGCCATGACGGCCTACAACAGATAAAAATTCGGTGGCTGGCTAGCCCCCGCCGCAAGCGGCGTTGACCTACCGTCCCAGCACCGTTGGGCCAGGAACTGCCCTCTTGCACATGTTACAGAAAATAAGTAATCGATTACAATTACAATTGCTCCATTTGAAATTGAACTCCGTGATTACAGCGATCAATTACAGCCTCAGCAAAAGTAACTGAGAATTACAGAGCAGCAATCGATCACTACTGCATTACATTCGAACGTTACTACTACAACACAAATTCGCTTTAAATTGCAATAAAATACAGCAGTTTTTTTTTTTGAAAATTTTTATACACAGTTAATTTTCAACAAAAAATTTATTTTCAAAGTGGTCGTCAGTTATTTTTAAGTTTCCTCATGAAGCCACTAGCCGCTATACTGAACACTTTCTTGACATATTTACTATAGTGAACTAGAATACTTTCTAGTGGCGCGAACGACGCCGCTGGGGCACGCCGTTTCTCATTGACGCCGCCAGGTGGCGCAACTGAAACATCTTCTAGTCAACTTTTCAATGCTTTCTTGCAATAGTGCGACATAGTATCGATACTTTTGCGCGTATATATAGTAATAACTGCTTATTTTTCCCTGTGCTGATGTATGTAGACCTCCACCTATGTCAGAAGTTTGGCTTTTCATTCGAAATTACTGTTTTTTTCACGGCTGCACTAGTGCGAAAGCGCTCTTATTTCGCTGGCGTCTGCTACGGCTTATGCGGGATGAGTTCTGTACTTATGTAACTTTCTGAGCCCCGCAGAGCCCGCTTTATTAAAGAGAAAACTCAACTGTCAGCAGCAGACTGGTAGCAGAGTGGCCAGGCACTGTGCGCATGCACGGATTCTCACATCTCTGTTCAGCCTCGCGCGTCGCAGTAACTTTCCTTTAGCCAAATAAGGATGGATAGTAAACTGCGCTGTTCGGTATGCACTGGTAACCAGGAAATACTGACTTTAGCGTGAGATCTGCGTAGCATTAGGAAATTTACCAAATGAAAAAGTGAGGAGCAGTTTCAGGATGTAGTTTAAACAGAAAGTGGTCACGAAAAAAAAAAAAAAACTACGTTTTTTAAACGAGCCATCCGACGATGTTCTGTGGATATTCTCTTTTGTTCACTTCAGGATGTTGTTTTTTGACAGATAGTGGCCACACACAAAAAAAAAAAAAAAAAAAAACGTTTTTTGAAACGAGCTCTCCGGAGATATTCTGTGGTGTTACCATTATTCTCTGTTCACAGCAGCAGTATCTACTATAAACCATCGCTGTAAGCCAGGTGCTAATTAAAATCCTTTCATCATCTCATATGCATAACATATATGCCAAAAATACATACATGAGGAGGGCAGAGCAGTTTTATTTAGGTACTTCACAAGGCTTCTCCACTGCTGTTTTATTTTATTTGCATGGGACACAAGCCATCAACAATCAGTTGTTTTGTGAAATTATTGACTACACAAACAGTCCTAACAATGAGTTGTTTTGTGAAATTATTGACTACACAAACAGTCCTAAGAGCATCCATCTGCTCATCTTCAGGTGCTTTGAAGCTTGACATTGCGCTGGTTAATGTATTTTGTGAAAAAGTGCACGCGGGTACTTAAGCAGTGATTTCAGCTGCACCAATTTGACAGTGGTCAGAGCACCCAAGTTAGCAGGATAATCTTTCGCTTATGCGAGACCAATCAGTCGCTAACCAAGGTCTCGCCCAGATTACCTGTACGCGTATCTTAAGAGCTAACAGCTAAGTTGATATAGTAACAATCTATGAATACAAGTAGGGCTTCGTATTGTGTATGACAGTGCAACTCTCAGCTTTTAAAGACAGTTTTTCAGTTGGAGTGAATGCCCGGGATAGGTGTTTCTGTATCTCCATTACTTCGATCGCGGAAGGAATGCCATACGCAACCTTCATTTCCAGCTGAGGTGATGCCACTTTGTGATACCGCTTTCAAGGGCTGTTCCATAAGGATCAAAATGATAATTATTCCCGATAACAAAGTAAGCGATCTGATGCTCCAAGTAATACTATTCTCTAGCGGGATGCTTCCGAAACGATATCTTTGGTACCGGAAGCCCCTACTCTTGAAATGAAAACAATCATCTTCGCCATAGGTGCGTGCAACTGAACGATGTCAAAAACTTCTTTGGTGTCATGCCTCCGCCCCATTCTGCTGGGAAAATGTCACCTCATGTCCTTCTAGGACTGATTAAGTTTAGTATAGCACTTTCAAGGACGGTTGTTAAGAAAACAAAATAGCTGATACCAGTTAAGAATATCCTCCAACTCGTCCTGGCGATAACCGCGTCGACGTGAGAATCGAGTGAAAAAGAGGTCAGAGGAGAGTGGCACCCGCAGGAAAACAGCAAAGAGAAAAAATGCGATAGAAAATGTACTAGGTTTAACAGTGACAACAAAGAAGAAAGATCGCCCGCTATTGTGAGCTCTGTTGACATCGGGGTGGAATGGCACGACCTGCCCCGACTGTGGAGTAGGCGAAACAATGAAAAGAAAACAATCCAGTAGTTCAAAGGAGTAGACCGCCAAAACCTGTTACGAGCGCCAGTTATCTAATCACGACTCGCGATCAGCGAATATTGCCTCAACCGAATTTTCTCTCTCTCTCCTTCCGTGGGCGCTGGCGAGCGCGTGGGCTGAGTTACAGGTAAGACACACACGCGTAGACGCTCCTACTAGCGCGCTGCTTCTCGGCGCACCCCGCGCACTTGTGTTTGTAATGCGAACGCGTGCCTCGGCTCGAGAACGTGCCCCTCATCGCCAAATAGCAAGAGCAGGAGAAGGGCGGAAAGGGCGTTGGAAGACCCCGTGGCTCGTCGCGGCTGGGCGCCAAGGCCGATGAGGGTCGTTCAGTGATCTACAACAAAGAGAACCAGTACGAACCTCTTCACTCCGGGGACGGGCAAAACAAAGCGAGATGTATACTTCATTTCTCAACTCCAACCCGAAGCCCAGTGATCCATCTTTTTTTTTTCTTTTTGTTTGTATAAGATTGCTGAATCGGTCCTTGAATGTCTGAAAACTCCCCAGCTGCGGTTCGGTGGTATACCCGAAAGAACTGCAGGATGAAACAAAGTAGAGCCAAGGACGCTCGCTTTGGGCGTTCCCGCAGTTCGTTATACAGAGGAAGATCTCAATTGTGTCGACACACATGAAGGCATTGTACACATACGTAAAATACGTTAATCCGCTGGGGCAGCAAAGGCGTCTTGTGATCGGGCAGTGTCGTAATTTAAAAAAAACACTGTGCCCAGCATCGAATAGCGGAAAAAGAGTGATGCGTTGCGTTGTGCTTTGCATGTGAAACGGACGGCTCCACGCTTGATTAAAGTAGTCGATTTGAAGTCGGTGAGAAAACAAAGTGCACTACTGTGCCGCGCTGTCGGGTCTCGAAAGAAAGAACATTTGTAGACGACGGTGCGGGAGCGAAGAGGCAATCAGGAGTGGAGCATCTATCTGCGCGTCTTTCTTTTGAGTTCAATGCATACGAAGAATAAAAAGTAAGTCATTAAGCAATCTTGAGCAATTCTGCACGACTCTGCTATGCCTATCGTTGGGCCGGTAGATTAACAAATGATGGAGTTCGTAAAACAAGGTGTTTTATGGGGTGTGAGCAATGATTTTGAATAAGTTACTTGGGCAGTGAGTTAGGTAACAGCTGATTATGGTAGTGCTGTCTGAGTTCAGAAGGTCGAGTGGTGGAGTAGGGCCAGGCCGGATTGTGGACGGTGATTACATGAAAGTTTACTTCAACATAAGGTCGACTTGTTGCCCAGTCTCGTATCGTATGCATATTATTCGTCTGATGTAACCCTGGGGCGACTGTTTCTGATAAAATTTTATTGCGATGAGTCATCGCTCGCGTAAGAATGGTAGTGAAGACCCAATAGTGGCTCATATTCGCATACGCCACTGCATACCTGCAAATGGTCATTGAGATGTACTTATTTGGTTGGTTGGTTTGTGGGGTTTAACGTACCAAAGCAACTTAGGCTATGAGAGACGCCGTAGTGGAGGGCTCCGAAAAGTTCGAACACCTGGGGTTATATAACGTGCACTGATATTGCACAGCACACGCTGCTGAAGTAAACTGTTCCGTTTTCAAATTATGCTTTGCGCTTTAGTCACGGCGCTTTCAATTCAAGCCAAATATTTTCAGTGTTCTTAACCTCCATTTCGTGAAAGGCAGTGCCGGTAGACATCTTCGTTTTACGTTCCTGGCTACTGCTTGATGACTTCAACCAAGCTGTGCAACATATGATAGGCTTGCGTATGATATCTTGTAAGCGTGTTTTGTATTTCGCTACAATTCGAATTAACTGGTCAGCTTCGCAAAGAGCATTAGCTGCTAATTTGTGCGGTATACTCTCATTAGTTTCACCATTTTTTCAGATCATTCGGTTAAGAGACCTGAAAATAGATTTTATGTGTAAATTACGTTCACGTTGGTCGACAAGACATTCAATGCAGGCACAGACATAGGACAAGAAATAGTAGGATCGCAACCGAACCTTGCTGCTATTCGTTAACAATATTCTACTATGATTATTTAAAACTTCATTCAATGTTCTTCTTATTACTATATGTGGGTTTTAATGCTTGATCCGCCAGCTGCCATTACTTGCAAGTGATGAGAATTAACTTCGCATTTGGGTATTGTAGCTTCAAACGGAAAAAGGCCTCATAAATCAATCAGGTCGAGAGCCATTTCAAAATGCGACCAAGAAGAATTTCGCTTATGATAGCTGTGAAAAGTATAATTAACGAGCACTACCGGTCTGGCTACGGATGCCTTCAAATATTGCATGGAGTAAGGCATTTTTTTACGACCCTCTGGTTCCCTCCGAGCTACAGCTTCACGTTTTTACGGAAAATGTTACCCAAAAGAGTTTTATCATTTAATGAAATGTATCAGCATTTAAACAGTACAAGGCAAGCACAGTTACTCGCTTTGAGCGATAAAGTTTGCCCCTGATATTCTGCTGCAACTTGTTCGGATTCATGATCTTCTGATGAAGAAACGCCTGTTGTCCTTCACAGAGTCGTTTTAGAGGGCCGCATCTTTAGTGCACTGTCCTACGTTCAGTTTTCGTCGGCCATCCTGCATCGCTTTCCTGGAAGAAGCTTAGTGTGTGGGAAAACGCTCTTAGAGTCGGCTCATTTTTCATTTCAACGCTACCTTTTGCATGACTAAAATGCTTGCTCTTAAATGCATTTCATCACGTTATAGCAACAACGTCTGTAGACATACTAACTGGTCAGCAACGCTAAACGTATTACGTACTACAACAGCTCTGCGTGTGTTTCGCTGATGCAGTCAATGCCAGGAAACACCAACTGCTGGTAAACTTGTGGCTGCCCAGAATGCCAGCCTCCGCATCATGGGACATACGCATGAAAAGGTTTATATATTTCATGCCATGGCCTCTTTTCGTGGTACACACCGTTAGCCATGACGCGTATTTGCAGATCTACAAGATGCTTTACTTACAGGCTACCTGGGTGCAAACGTCAGAGTCAGATGGTTTTTCAAGGTGGTTAGCTAAATATGATTTGACAATTTGTACCTGAAACTGTTAAATGAAAAATCAGTCGAGGTTTAACACCGTTTAAACCGACTAAAATATGCGAAAGCATTGTTTGGCATGCATGGTTCTGCTTGGCTTTATGGCATTGAGAGCCTGGAACAAGCTTCGGAAAAATGTTAAACGCCTTCAGTTGGTTTGGATTTAAGAGAAAGGACAAACTCAGTATATGTCCAACTTCTCGGTGTAAGCGTTAACTTGCAAATACCGGTAAACCATTGGAGATACAGATGTCGCGGTTTCGAATCCTTGTCGCAGTCTAGCATCCAAATTTTCTTGTAGATGAGTGCTAAATAGAGAGAGAACTGGTAGGAAGCCACCTTGAAAGTTGCAGAAAGAACGTTTGCGGCATAATTTTCACACAAAATGTCATCATGTATTTGATGAATCTTCCTGTTCACAATGTGTCCATAAATTCTGGCTGATGCCACTCATGATGCAAGTAAGCCTTCCACTTTAAAATGGTAGTAAATTCGTCGTTTTTGCGCTGCAATGAAAAGTGAGTGAATTGCTGCAGTCAAGGACATGGAACTCCTAAAAGCCCTCAGTTAGTTTAACTGAGCTTGGGAATTGCACTTATTTCAAAATGCTGGTTACTTCTAACACGGACACTCAGGAAATTTTCACATTCCATACCTTAAGCTTGCACCAACGACCAAGACGCAGCAGCAAAGTGGCTAATTCCTTAATTTCCATAAATGTTTTCTGATATTTATTTATTTTATTTATTTATTTTATTTAACAATACTGTTAACCCTCAAGCGAGGGTCCTTACAGGGAGGGTATGAAAACTTCGTAGAAAATAGAATCATTCACAATCACTAAATACATCAGCAGAAGACAGTACATTCGTTCAAGCATCAAATAGCACTTTCAAGCAGATGGTCATCCAGGGATCGCTCAAATTCATGCAGATCATTCTGTTCTACAACACTCATTGGCAAGTCATTCCACATTTCAATTACATGGGGGAAGAAGGAATTTCTGAAAGCTTCACTATGGGCGTAGTACGGCTGAATTATCCGACTATGATTTGTTCTAGAACTCCGTTTGCCTGGCGCTTGTATATATGTTTCCTTTTGAATGTTTACCTGTCCTTGGAGCATCTGGAATAGTAGCTTTAGGCGATTTTTTTCTCTACGTATTTCTAATGAATCCAGGTTACAGGAAGAAAGCATATCTGTAACTGAGGCTGTCCTTCGATATCGGCAACAAATAAAGCGTACTGCGTACCTCTGAACTCTTTCTAATTGTTTCTTTAAATAATTCTGTTTAGGACTCCATACTACTGACGCATACTCAAGGATTGGTCTCACAAAAGTTTTATATGCAATTAGTCTTACATCTCGTGTAGCATTCTCCAATTTTTTTCTCAAAAAACATAACCTCTGGTATTATTTTGTTATCCTCTGTAGAGGGAGACCATGGAGTCCTTTGGCGCCACCGTCCCTTCCTCACGCTCACGGAGACGTTTAGTATGCATATATACGAAGTTCAAATTATTGTATTCTCTATTCACGTGATTGTGTTCGTTTCGCCGCATTTCAGGGTACTGTCATTCTGTTATTACCCTGTTATTGACTGGAATGTTTTGAGTCTCTCCAGGCCGTTCAAGTTTTAATTAACTATGAAACCCGCTCAACCCCTTCTTGTGCTCCCCAGGGCTTTTTTCTTCCAGGTCTTCTTTATAATAAAAAAAAATCAAACATATGTATTAGTCATGTCAGCTTATGCTAACATTGGAACCATGACAATGTAGTCAAGACTGTCATCTACTTGTCACGTAATGTTACCTACCAAGCCCTCCGCACACATACTTTCTCGACTTCAGTTTGTTTTTCTTATCAAGCAAAGCATTTTTCTAGGTCAAGCTCATTTCCGTAATCAATGTGCATGTAAGAAAAGGATTTCAAGCATTCCTTTTTCATTTTGTCAGCACATGCCTGCACTTCGTTTCTTCCAATTCTCCCTGGGTGTCCTGCTAAAACACTGAACTTGAACTAAAGCTGTCTTTACCACGTCAGCGCCGAGCGATGTGTTTGGTTGCCCTGAACATGCTCAGCTAGTCAGCGTCGGGAAATTCTTGCCCTTTTTCCACCATCAGCGTAGCTACACTGAAGGTATTCGAAGAATACTCGAAGCGTACTCTCAGATCTTGCATTGGCATGACGGCTTTTCACTCTCGATTAGTATATCTTGCCTAGTTATTGCCGCTGTGTCTACGAGGTACCAGTAATGTCAGCCAAGCTCACATTTCTAGCTTTAGGCCCCGCCGTGGTGGTGCAGTGGTTGGGGCGCTTGACTACTGTGCCCAAGGATGCGGGATCGAATCTCGGCCTTGGCGGCCGCTTTCGATGCAGGCTAAAAGCAAGGCCCCGTGTGCTGAGCAATTTCAGTGCACGTTAACGAACCCCAGGTGGTCGACATTTCCGGAGCCCGCCACTATGGCGTCTCTCATTGCCTGAGTCGCTTTGGGACGTTAAACTCCATGAACCATAAACGAAACCATTTTTAGTTTTAGGGCAAAACCGTGAACCTCATTGGCAACGAGGCTAGGTGTTTTTTCGCCACAAATTAGCTCCAAGACCTCAGATTAATTAAACAGGACCCTGTGCCGAATTCACGAGGTCCTCTCTTCACGTGACTGCCTAACACACATAGTAGTTTTGATATGGTGCGCTATTGAGGACTAAGGATGGATTCTTATCTATTGCGGTGAATTTAGTGCATCGATTAGTTTGGAATAGGACTGATTAATCGTGTTTTCTGGTGGAAGGGCGTCAGTGAAGGAGGATAACACTAGAGTAGGCCTCATTAGGGTATAATATGGTAGCTGGGTTGAGTTGAATTGCAGTGAATTAGGCTGATGTGATAAATTTCGTTTGGCTAATTTTAAATTACTCGGGAATACATAAGCTGAAAAACAGCAAATAAAAGTGAATCTTGGGGTAATGTGGTATATTAAAGGTATATTACTTTGGCTTAGTCTCTTAATGCAGATTACGGTAGTATATGGTAAGTTAAGTTGAGGTAAATGCGATGGATTCAGAGTAGTTAATGGTGGATTACGGCGGTTAAGGTGGATGAATTTAAGTTAGGCTGAACTACGATAGGCTT
Source organism: Amblyomma maculatum (assembly GCF_055883805.1). NCBI lineage: Eukaryota > Metazoa > Arthropoda > Arachnida > Ixodida > Ixodidae > Amblyomma > Amblyomma maculatum. Next base: position 105,772,433 of record NC_139348.1, on the reverse strand, counting down.
AAGATGAATGACAATGAAATATCGACTAGACTGAATTGTAATAAATTATTTCATTTTAACAGCAAATAGGTAGCCAAAATTGCTCTATACGTTTTCTGTCTTTTATCACTTCTACCTTTGGGAATTCTTTTTTGTTTTTCATTTGCACTTGCTCCTGTTTCTACTCCTCATTTCATACATTATAATCATCACTTATTTAGGACTTACGAACTACTGGTAGAGTATTACACACAGTTTGAAAAAAGAAATGATCATGTTTTACGAAGTTAAATATGATACCTTAGCAGTAACAAAGAAACTTGTCAATTATTCAATACCGGGACATAAAAAAGGAGGCCATTGGCCCTAAACATCCATTAATAATGCTTCAAAATTGTCAGAGTTTATTCACTATCAGGAATAAATCTTCTACTCCGTGATGAGTTGTTCTCAGAAATGACGTATTATTTCGATTGTATGGATGTCACGTTGGAGCGGAAACCCAGCATTGCCCACCCGCGCCCCATCTGCCCGGAGCCTATATATAGCATCCTGTACGACGGAAAACAAAATTAATTTATAGCCGAAAGTGGGACTCGAATCCACGTGTCGTGAACGAAGTAGCTTCGCCAGCAATTGCAATAGACTACTGCATCATCACCATCTCGCCTGTTAAACTACCGGTCCACCACTCTCTGGTCTGGATACTGTCAACTTCATTAACTACTATCCCTGCGCACAAATCGTTACACGGCACCATTTCTACGTTCCAGCCAAAAATTTAAAACACAGCCGCGTTATTGGTAACAGAAAGGGTGCTTAGTAGCACTTTCTATCTAGCAAGCAGCACATCATACAAGACAGCCGCGCATTTCTCTCGAACAGTCAAAGTATTATTGCTGTCGAGTAACTTAAGCTATTTCATGCTTTTTAGATTGTCAAAGGGGTAATGACAATAACGCGACTCTAAATTCTTGGAGGCGGCAGTTGTAGCAAGTTATGATACTTTTTGGCAGTGTCCGTAGAGTCGAATCCTCTGTCCGCTCGACACTACTGCAATTATAGGTAACGCCATGATGAACGCGAAACGTTACAATAAGTCATGGCTCGAACGAAGAAAATTACAATGCAGTTCATGATTGCTTGAAAGCTGAATTAGGAGCTGCGTCGGCAGCGTTCGGTCGAAGCGGAAGTCTGGGAACGTTGATGATGATAATGATATTCTGAGTCCTAATGGTACGCACCCAGGGCGGGAATTTTGCGGGGGGGCCATTGCAGATATAAACGAACTCATGGACAAGGAGTAGAGTGTTTAGATGATCTTTTGTCTTAGGCTTGAAACTGAAAAAATAACAAAAACATTGGATGTGGTTTAGCTCTGGTTCAGCCGGTTTGAATTGCATTAGCAATACTTGGGTCTCTCGTTTCACGTGGAACGGTTATGTCAGAATCAGCCTGCCAGGACCCTGGCAATCAAGTTACCCCTATAGGAGGCAAGTTCATACGGCTTAATTGGTTAAAGCGAGGCTTTATATGTGGGCTGGCAGGAGCTGTAAACTTGGGTCTCTCGTTTCGCATGGAACGGTTATGTCAGAACCCTGCTTGGTTAAAGCCGTATTCGGCTCAGCTGACTCAAGGTCGAACGTGGTCCTTCCCGGGACGACGCGACTGGCTCAAACCTGACGCAGTATTGCTAACGCCATAAAAACGGAAAACGAAAAAGAGCTTCCTGATGCGCTCGGGTTGCGCTCATTGTTTCAAGGTTCCTTAATTCAAAGAGTAGCCCAACCTGTCATTTCTGCGGGTAAATATCATCATTACACCACGTAGTTTTGGATATTCGACGCCGTCTACCTCCTAAAGAATTCATTTCTGATCCCTTCCTTGACGCCTGGTATGAAGTAAACGCCAGCAACGACCTGGACATCCAATCCGAGCCGTGGCATGGGCCTGTGTCAGCCGGGATTTCATATATCGCAGGCACGTGCTCACTACCTCCCCTACTCCCACCGTTCTTTTCCAATAAAGTTTTCTTTACTTCTTTTCGGTACCTGGCCTGTGCTGTTAATGCGTGGCGCAACAAGATGAAACAAGCAGCACAACTTCGTGTCTCTTAGCGCCTGAAAAACACAGAAACTCAGTGTGTAGTGGTGTGGGTGATAGTTTCATATGTGATTGTGTGGGATTATTGTAGCTGCTTCGTTTTCTCGCTTGGTGAAACCAAATGATTTAGAAAACGTTAGCGGGAAGTGCCAAGATATATGACGAGAGACTGTCAGTGATTTTGATGACTAAGTACTTAGCGGTCTATACCTTAGACAGCGCGATCTTCTTTAACAAGTGTGAATAGAAACTTTTCGGTCAGTTAGAAGGCATGTCCGTGCACTCACATTTGAATGAATTTACCTCCATGACTCAGATCATGGAGCACTAATTATGAATGTTTGCAATCATCCTGTAGCAAGTCTGATCGTTCGGAATGCACAAGCTCCAAGAGAAGACATAGTCGACGTATACTAATGTCTTATGCTTGTAATTCCACTAATCGACAAAATTTACAATCGGACCATTCTAGTGCTGCCAGAAAGGATTATTATGGGTATTTCACTGCTTCTGGTGAAAAACCTAAATTACGATCCCAAAAGAAAACATATGGTGCTCCATCTGAGCCACATGCTAATATTTTTGGCGTCTACTAAAGAGGGAACTAATCAAAGGTGCACTCTATTTGTTTCAAATATAAGAGAACACACATTTATTTTCACCACTGGAGTATGAAAGGTACATAAATCTCGGAATCCGTGAGCAGGTAGTTGGCAAGTAATCAATGCCAAAACGCATTCATTCCGCTTCATCCTCGGTCATTGCGATACACCTTTTGTCGATATGGCAGCAGCAAGGACAATAAACTTGCGTAAAATAGAGATTAAGTTGAGTAAGCATTTTCACTTTTATGCACAGCAATGTTCGCTCGTGCATACTTGTCTTTACCACATGGCTGCTGAACCCATGGCCGATGGTTCAACACAAGGTAAAACAGCGCAAAAACCGCACACAGGACGCAGAAAGGTGAGACGGACACAGCGCCTGTGTTCGCCTTACCTTTCTGCGTCCTGTGTGTGATTTTGCGCTATTTTACCTTGTGATGATCAATCAACTAGCCCGCAATGTGTTATTCACGATGGTTCAAGCTGGGCCATGGAGGCAGAGTTTCTATGCTGGCGAAAGCTGATAATGTCCGCGAGCTGTAACGTTTCAGCGCAAGATAAAGGACATGAGGTGATTTAAATTATTCCAGAGGCGTTCGCCCTCCCCCCCATAGCAGCTCTTATGAAATATTTCGAAAATACAAGTTAGAAAACTCCATTCTGAAGTCTCTACTCTCAGTGGCCAATTGGCGGCCGCTCCTCGTAGCATCTGTAAGCTATCCGTGACCTGTTTCAGCTTTTACTTTTATGCTAATTCGTACTTTGAGCCGCGCTGAACAGTTCCCATGAGCACGGCAAAAATAGCGCGATAGTCTGCAAACCTTTGAGTTATGACACAGGCCAATCCATCGTATTTCGATATAAGAATGTAATTTGCCAGCTATTGGAATTTGGCAGAACCTTAAAAATGATGTAAGAAGCAGTTTGAAGTAATTGTAACAGTTTAATACTGATGCGTACAATTCATTCTAGACGCCAATCCATTACTGTAGTTTACCGACTACCACAAGACAGTTTGACAGAGTTAGATTGTGTTCTTGAAAAAAAAATCAATTTCTCGCCAGATAATTTCTCACCTTGTATAGGAGGGGATTTTAACATAGATATGAGTGCTAACAGGTTTGCGCAACTGGAGTTCACAAAATTGTTTGTCAAACTTTTTATCACGCATCATAATGTGCCTATCACCGCAGGACGTTTCGCCGTAGACATCGGAGATCATCCACCAGTTTTTCTGTGCATTGATACAAAATCCCGTTGAATATAAGCCTTTAATCGCGATCGGCAGCTTATTTCAAACAAAAATCTTGTAACATTTAGGAGTCGTAGAGAGCAAGCAGATGGGATCCTGATGTTTTAAGCAAGGACTCGGATGTTGCCTATAGAGCTTTCTTGCAGATTATTTTACCTACCATTGACTAATGTTTTCCTGCTATTGAAGCAAAAGGGCCGAAAAACGCTTGAAAGTCGTGGATGTCCCCATGACCTCTCCGACTTGTAAAAAGGAAGCACAAAATGTTCGCGAATTCTATTTGAGTTAAGGATACCACACTACTACTGGTCCACTTTAAAGCATTTCGTAATTTTCTGAACAAAGAAATTAGGGCAGCTAGGACAACTTTCCGTAACAACACCTCTGGTAAACAAGTCTCTAATAGTCCAAAAAAAAAAAACAATGGCGGCGCCGTAACGTTTTGAATAGGATTACTCACCCCAATAACTTTAAAACGTGAATAGTGATGGTATTGACCTTAGTGGGAGTCGTTTGGCCAATGCTTTTAACAATTTTTTGCTCCAATTGAGAGTCGATGTCACTGCCCTGGTTTCTCTAAATTTCTAGGTGATAAGAGTTTCACTATCCCTCTTTTTTGAACAGACAGATGAAAATAGCACACCTATATAACATTGCGCTACTAGCAGTAAAACGTCCTGCTGGTATGAAACGTGCTATGGTGGCAGTAATATTGTCTTGAAAAAGGGAGATAGAAATTAATGAATTACAGAATTACAGAAACAGAACTATTTTCGAGCACGTAATTTTCTTCTAAAACAGTTATAAATGGCTGCCAATATGGGTTTACAAAAATAGGTCCGCGGAGCATGCATTACTTGACCAAAAAGAATGTATATTACGCAACACAGAATCCCAGAAGCTTACTGTTGCAATTTTGAAGATATTAGAAAGGCTTTTTAACATACTTAATCACAATACCCTGTTTGCTAAACTAGAACATTATGGTATATGTGGCCATGTCCTGAACTTTCTCAAGTCATATATGTGCTCGCGATCACAATATGTTGTTATCAACAATTGCCGCTCCGATGTGCTACAAAATTCAAATAGTGTGCCGCCGGGTTGTCTTCTGGGTCCTATAATTTTATGTATGTATGGATGTTTTCGATAATATAAGCAATGAGGTAAAATTCAATATTTACGCTGACGACAGCAGGTTATTCGGCTCCTCCACTGCTATCATCTGAGGGATTCAGCGAACAATGTATTGACTTCTCTGGTAGAATCGTCCATAATTTATTTGAGAGTAAACCAAGTAAAATCAAGGCCAGTAATATTTAATGTTAAGGGTAAGCTAGTAACCTAGTAAGGAGTGCGCGAGCTATACTTTTTCGATGGCACAAGAGTCGAATATGTCCAATCATACACATCACTTGGCATTGATTTTACGCCTATAATGTCACGGGATGCTCATATCAACATGGCCTGCACTAAGCTCTCTAAATTCATAGGTATAGAGTGATAAATATATTTGTTGTACCTTTTTGGATTGTATCTTTGCTCACCCCTGCTTGGAGTCAAACGACTCCGCAGTATTACTAAATAAATAAATAAAATAAATAAAATATTCTACCAACAAAAAAAAAAATATTTAACTCTACTATGTGTTCTTTTTCACATACTTAGAATAGTACCGCTTGGTATGAGAAAATGCCACTATGCCTAATTTCCTAATATTTTTTTCTCCGGAAGAAAATGCTACGCATTATAAATTCCTCCTGTGACGCCCCAACTCATTCCGCACGGATAAAATACAAAATAATTCTAGTATTTTCTTCACTCCCAGATAGGTTCCTTGATTACGTTGTAATAATATACCGTTCATATTTTTGTATTCTTTACTCATTGTTTATTTTTTCGTCTGTATCACAGCACTATCTCCTTTTATAACGCATGAATTCTTCATTTTGTACAGCATGAACTGCCGATGCTGCATCGTCGACTTCAACGGGTGGCGAAGCCCGCCAAGCGGTCATCGCGAACTTCTTTTTTTCGTCATCTACGCTTTTTGTAAGACAAACGCGGAATAAACTTTAATTAATAATTATTTCATTCATCCATTCATTCACATGCGTTAGAAGCAACAAGCACAATGATCAGAACTGAAACAGAAATTCGGCTGATAGAAATGCATTATTTATCAGAAATTAAAAAAAGTAGACACGTAACAGTACATAATGTTATGAATTTAATGAATGCTTCACATCCCGGTCAAAGAAATTTGCACATTCATTTATGACTGGTGGGTTTTGCTTTAAATGACGCGTTCGATACGTAAAACGTTTTGGTTTTGCAGGACATACCAGAGTGTTACTGAGTAGATTAAAAATGAACTGTTCATACCTGGAACCCGGATATTATCTCTGTCAGCGTTTTCACTGACACCAAGCAAGAGGACTAATGGTATTAACAATGAATGCTTTGAAGTTCAGTGGCAGGAGAGGGTTTGAAGCACGCAAAGACGAAGATACTATGGTGTGGCTCATGTTCAGGAAGAGCGTACGATCGACTGTTTATAGGTCCACAACCACTATTCCTTTGGATTATTGCGAAGTGATAAATTGGGCTGTTTTGAAGGCCTCCAGTTGGGAGGTGGGACATGCTTGGAATTCATGTCAGATTCAGTAATGCAAATTTTAGTTTAGAAAAACGAATGGCTGAGGACGGGCTCGGAGACTAGGAACACCTTTCTTGGAGTACCACAGGACGCCAGCAACGAGATCTTGTAGATTACGCATGTCGTTGCGCAGTTCAGCAAGTTATCGATTCAACACCGCCGATGGTGGTGTACTAAGAGAGAGGCAGCGGATTCTTCAAAGCTGAAGAACGAGCGGATGCCACAGAACGGGAGCCCTCTTAGAGTGCGGTGACATCCATGATCTTACTCGCATGGTTGCCTAAAGTCGTAAGCTCCCGAAGAAGCTGAGCGAATAGAGTGGCTGCTCGATCAGCAAGCTGGCCCCGCATGTGCAGGAGAAATTGGGATGGAAGCCGGTCGCCGAGATATGCAGTGGAAAGGAGCTGCTGCAGCCGCTTATGGTCGGGTAGCAAAGTGCTTTTAGAATGGTGGCTTTCAATTTGTCGTACGGATCTGCTTCTGGGAGACTGGCCAGAATGTCTCGGACCTCGAGGGCGACCTCGGCAAGCAGCTAGGACCGAAGGTGGCCGCACCGACATTACTGGGAGGTAATGTTTGCCAGGCGAAAACGGGCATCAGCTTTTAAAAACCATACGTCAGGATGTCGTGTCCGAAATGCTGAACGACGGACGGCGTAGGCGTCAATAAAAAGGGCGTGGGATGGCGTAGCCTGGGAAACGTCATGGGGCGCAGCGTTGCTGTCGATGTTCCAGGTCACCAGTGTAGAAGAAGATGTTGCTCTGACAAAAACTGCAAGCAAAACTGATTTATTCCAGCCTCTGCGTGTATGTTCCTCTTTCTTCTTTACAGCACGCAACGCTTAAAGCGTCACCACAAAACTTCACCTCCTAGCGCGCAGCACTCAATGCGCCACAACAGTTTGTAAGCATATTTTATCAACACATGCAGTTTTGAGGTTTTGTCGTAGATGAGTTCAGGAACTTGGGGAACCGGAATGTTTAATTTGGATGTGAGTTCCCCATTTTAGGGATTCTGTCCAGTATAAACCGAGGCTTTTGTGCTACGATGTAGGGCAATGAAATTCGGTAATATTTTATATATGCAGAATCACTGTGCATTGGAGAAAGAATTGCAACAGTTGGCCTCTGTTCATATTTAAATGAATCGGCTATTCGTATCACAAAGCAGCTAGGACCCAGCCTTCGCCAAATCATTTTTGTTGGATATTTATGTTAATTGAATAGTTATTGATATAAATCAGGTATAGTAACACTGGGAGTAACATATTGGTATGGGATTAAAGAGTAATTATTTATTGAGGTTCTGTATGCACCTTTCCACACAATGGCCAGTTCAGCTAAACAAATTACTAGGAATGATAGGGAGGACAGAAAAAAAAAACAGATGTTACTCGGGAGGATATAAAATGGTAGAAAGCTAGATAGAAATGCAAAAAGTAGCGCCGATGTGAAGGCGTGCATCCATAAAGTGAAGGATATGTCATGTAGATTCAATAAAACAGGAAACGTCCGGGACATGATGTTGCATGTTACTACAGAATGAAGGCAGCCCACGCGTGCGCTTTGATGTCACAGCCACCTGATGCCACATGATTTTTTAAGGCAAATGCATTTCTCACGAATGTTCGCACGAACGAACGCTTAAAGAAAGAACTGTCTCCACCGGGGGTCGCTCTCTACTACGGGAATCGAACCACTATCCCCTCGATCCCCAGCCGATCGTCCAAACCACTACTCTCCGTCGGGGCATTTTTTTATTTGTTGCATGCAAGTACTTGAAGCCTGATTTAACCAAGTCACATCCACTACCTGTCATACACAGTGGCACCAGCATCGAGCTCTCACTTTACCCACATATCAAAATTCCAGGAGACATATACATGCGTCGAGTAAAGATAACCACACAGGAGGTCGCTCCTGCGCAGCATATACCCCCGCACCATAGCACAATGCTCTCTGAACAGGGACTTGATGAACGTGGTGGCTCTGTGTAGCGATCTATCATGCGGATTTTCCACAAGCTCAACAGTCCCATAAGCACAAAAAGATCACATGGAGAAGCTTTTATTGTAAGCAAGAATCTTATATTATAGGGCGTAATATCAATGTACTTTTTGAGAGCCCGTTGAAAAATGTCCCAAAAATCCACGCTGCATCACGGCAATACGAAGCACTGATCTATTGTTTCTGACTGCTGACATAGGTGACAGTCCACTGATCATGGCACAAAAGTGCCTTTTGCAGGAAGCAAGGCTTTGACAGGTGAGTTTGACATGTGAAGTTTAATAAAGAAAGTATTAGCATTGCTTGACTAAAGATAAAGCGCGCAGGAAACACACAATATTTAGTGAAGCAATGCACCATCTAGCCCAATTTCAAGTTTTGTTAAAGTATTAGCAGTTGATTGTATTGTTCTAGAAAGGGGATGTTAAGCTGCCAATACATCCGTACAGGAAACAACGTGTCAATCAGAAATTTTCTCATCTGTCTTCTGAATATACTGTATAGGTACTCTAAGAAAATCCTGATGGCGAGGAAATGGAATGTGTTGGCAACATCCTTATGAAAACCACACAAAGCACCCTCACTCCTATGACCAGTAATCGCAAACAAATTAGGCAAATGGGCACTTAACCATCTATCAAACACAACTAGGAGGAAGGGATTTCGTTCTGTTCTAAAAAAAAAAAACCTTGAAACAGGATGGTGAATAAATAAGGGCTAAAGACCAGCTCCACCAGTCTCCAGAGAGAGAAAAAAATTGTCGTCGCATAGACTTCCATTGAGGGCGCCACAAAAAAGTAGCAAAAATCATATGCATGGACTGTACTTGTTTCTTGCGTAATGTAACACCTGAAAGACAGAGATAAGCTTCTAAATCAAGAATAATTGCAAACTTATGCTCGTGCAAATAGAGACAGCTCCCTACCCATCCAAGCCTGGGTTTGTCACCTATCTGATGAGATCTGAGAATTCCGCCGGCGTCGTGAGATGCTGATTGCGGTTTTTGTTAAATGTGACAATGATAGCAGCGATGACAATGACGATGCACTTAGTGATATTGGAATTGATGATAATATCACTCGTAATTACGGTGCGTTTAGTTTATAATGACGGTGAAGGTAATAATGGTACGCGATGCAGTTAGTGAAAACAGTCATGCAATGGGGGTGGTTTTCCCCATTATCGCTCCTAAGCTGACTCAAGCGCAGTGTTGTAATTTTTGACACTAGATTTTCGAACATTTAGGCAAAATACGAAGACATTGCTTTCGCATCGAGCGATAATGATATCCCTCCCGCACTGGGTTCTTTACAGTCAATTTGAGATGAATGCCAGTAACGTAGTCCTTAGGGAGACTGAAATAATGTGGGTATGATGCAGCGAGCGGCTGTTGAGGGTAACCTCAAGAGACAAGAAAAGGGTAGGACGTGGTACATAAAAACCACGAGCTAATGATGAGCTAGTTCACTTCAGGAAAAATTAATTGGCATGCTCAGGGCATGTAACCCGGTCTACAGGTAATCTTTCGTCTATAGCAGTGAATTCAAGGCGAGGTGAAAGTTGCGCACAAGAATTAGAAAATAAGGCTTTTGGATCAGATTCCCAAGTGCGCGGGGATAAGGTGTAAGGGCGGGGTTATTTTAGGGGTCTAGCAAAATGCATTTTTTTGGCAGTCCACGTAAAAACGCTGATGAGCGACAATGAGGCAACAAGAACAAACCTTATTGAATTATATTCGCTGTTAGACTGAACAGATATACAGCTCTTGAGTGTAGAAACCGCCAGTTGCTGGACTACTAATGCCTCTTCCAATCGTTTCTGTCTCTACATCGTTTCGCACGCGTTAAACAGCCAGCGCCTACAATCACTGGCGTCGATTACAAAACCGGGCAAGACATCGTTGACGTGGAAGGCGGCGCAAACCGCGGAGATTGTGCCTGCCCGCGATCGGCTCGAGTCAGCCTGCACCGCCGGACGGCGATTCCAGGCACGCACAGTGCGTAACTTCCGAAACACCGCGACGACAAAGCGCTCCCGACGCCATTTGTAAGCGTTCGTAGTTTCGTGCGTTTTGTCGGCGACTTCGGGGCGCGTCTGCCGGCCGCCAATTTCCTCGGAACGCCGACTATGATGTCACCCTTCTCCGGATCGCGGTTAGGGGCGCGCACCACATCCCTCTCGGCTTCGTCCTCCTCTTGCACTAGATTGCGGTACGTAGCTCATCTTGCCAAGGCAAGCTGCAGCAGCCGGGACGTTTTGCGAGCGATTCGCTGGCAAGATCGAGACCCCCTCCGGCGAGAGGCAACCGTGGAGGAACGCGGCTGGAAAGAGCTAGAAGGGAGTGAGAGTGCTGTCTTGAAGAGGAACCAAGAGTTTGTTGCACAAGCATTAATGAACGGCACCGCATTGTCGGGTCATTGAAAGCATCGAGCTCGTAAATTTGTCGACAAGATCGGGTGTGGCAAAGCGGAGTATGTTTCGTCATTTATGACAGCGGCACGTGGTTTGCGACAAATCTGGAAGGTTAATAGCTCGGATGTGCTACATTATAGCGACATCTTTAAGAGCTCAATTACCTCGACCGGGCGGATTGCTCGCTCTAAATATAAGCCGGATAGTAATCTAGTTTATCCGGAAAAATAATACACAGTACAACTTGTGTGCGGGCTATTTGGTGACAGGAATGCAACGACTGCTGGCTCGGTATAGGTCGTCACATACACAGAGGCGTGAAGAGAAAGTCCATACGAGGGACGCGCATCATCGGTTCCGACCTCCTTCTGTAATCCCCCTTGTATTTGTGATAGACAATACAGCGCGAGTATTCATCGAATTATCCGGAAACTTATCCTAACGAGCTGATGTTACTGCTACACGATGAAAAATCCTGGTAGTTCGATCGTCATCTTACTGCACACCATAGCTGACTACATAGTCGCGCCGCACAGATGACGTCACATAAGCAGACTCATTCCTTTACCTGGAACACACAAGAATAGCCATGTTTCTTTTATTGCGATAGCAATACTGCGCCAGGTTTCGGCCAGTCGCGTCGTCCAGGGAAGGGCCATGTTTAAACTTGACCAGCCGGAAAGAAGAAGAAGAACGCTCGGTAACCGGCAGGTAATGCTTTCGCTTCACACTCGGTTCAACGGCATTGAATCCTTCTCATTTATATGTGGGCTGGTAGCTTACGGTCTCGCGTCATAATCTTTTAGGATGAGCTTAAGTTTCCCCTATATTGTAGCACCTTATACTTATAGGGCGTGATAGGGGAATAATGTAGCAGGCAAACTAAGCTTCCGCTGTTGCTATCGCAATTCAACTAGGGTTAACCAGAGTTAAACCAAAACAATTTTTTGTTTGTTCATAGGGTTTACATCACTAAGCGACTCAGACTATGAGGGACGCTTAGTGCAGGGCTCAGGAAACTTTAACCACCTGGGGTTTCTTAATTAACTTGCACTTACGTCAAACAGCGCACGAAAGCCTTGCTTACGTGTGCTGCGTACGCGTCACTATACCTCTATATGTTCAGTTCAGCCACTTTAACAAAATGCATGGCGCGGCGTTTCATTCGAATGTCAGTGAGAGGACTGCTGTGGTGAACGGAACATTGTCCTCATAATTTTGCTTCTTGTATATGTGGCCCTTTTGGGAAAGAGAGCAATGGTTAGCCTTGACCGCCTAGTAAATAGCAGAGACATTAGTCTGCCAACCAAGATCAAAATAACTCGTGCTATGGTCTTTCCAGTTGTGCTGTATGGATGCGAGAGTTGGACTGCGAAAAAGGCTGACCGCCGAAGAATTGACGCGTTTGAATTGTGGTGCTGGCGAAGACTCTTGAGAGTTCCTTGGACTGCCAGAAGATCAAATCAGTCAATATTGTCGACCATAAACCCTGACTGCTCATTGTAGGGTCAAATTCTAAAGTTAAAGCTCAGCTACTTTGGTCATCTGATGAGAAGAGAGGAGTCGCTGGAGAAGGATTTGATGTTGGGAAAGGTTGAGGGTCGCCGGAGAAGGGGTAGGCAGCGAACGCGATGGTTATATGGCATCCTCGAGGCACTGCAGATGAAATTATGTGATGTTAGGAAGATAGTGAGAGACCGGAAAGCGTGGCGTGACATGGTCCATAGGGTCACGAAGAGTCGGACACGACTGAACGACTGAACTGAACTGATATGTGGCCCCTAAGGTAAATTAGGCAAGGTAAAAGCATGAGCCAGAAAATGCTGTCATTTTTAGCTTTAAAAATAAATGCGATATTTTATAACCAAATATTCAGTCTGTAAGCGGCTTTCAATAACAGTTTCGTCAATATTCTTGTTTCTAATTTTATTAATTTCGTAAAGGATGGAACAGGAGAAGCATAGTTCTGCGGCATTAGCCTGGCTTGAAGACAGGTTTAAATTCATATTCCCGCCAGAAACTCATCTGCTTGTTAGAACCATAGAGTTTCCTTACTCTTAGGGTTAAGAGCGTAAGCAACTCTATGGTCAGAATAGCGTGTTGCCATAGTATTTAAGACGGACGCTAAAGCATGCGCTATTCATTTAAAATGATTATTTCCAGTTCTTCTTCACAGGCACCTATTTATTTTTTTTCCTAGCTTTGTACTTAAGCGTCCACTATAGTCCAGGTCAGTGCATTTGACCTCACCAGGACGTCGACAGCTCTTAGCCGTCTTGTGTTTTCCGCGCCACGCAGCGCAACACAAGGGAAGCCTGCCATTGCGAAAATGCTTAGATATGACACATCGTTTTCACACCTCGCGACATGAGCACAAATGCTCTTGTCGGTACCTCCAATCTTTCGCCAAAGGCGAATGCGAGTAATCTCTTTCTTAATACTCTCTAACGTTTCATAAGAACAACGGACTGGCCTTTTTCGTTTCGATGCGTGTCGAGACCAGAGATTTCATCCTCGAGCAACTATATGCCACGCACATCTTGGCCAGCCGTCTCCGCTCTTATACCCCGGGGGCCACCGAGCGAATCTCGTGCGAACGAGATATAAGCTCCAATAGAGCCGTTGGACCCCCAGGCGACTGTCTTCGACGCGAACGGCGTTCATATTTCATCCCTGCGAACCATATCGCAGACCTGTGAATGAAACAAAATTAGGATTTGCGCAGCGAATACAACGTGCGAACATTCGCGGCAAACTCATCGCTTTCCCCATCGAGACTCGGTAAAGCAATGGACGGATCGATTCTGCTGGCAAATCATTTGTATTCATCGTAGGCGCCATCTTGGGGTGATCTATTTTCGTACCGGATAATTCGAAAGCAAGGCGAAATGCGAAAACCGAGAAGAATGGGTGAGACACAGGTCCCTGTAGTTCGGTTTTGTTTCTATCTTCACTGGGGTCTCCTTCCCTGGAGACCGACTGCAAGTAGAGGGCGGGTGGCACGCGCTAGCAATAGCAGATGCCCTTGTGTGGCGTGGAAGCGGCGTGAACAAAACAAAAACTGCAATGCGCGAAGCCGCGTCTAAGCTTTTTTCTTCTGCGTGGTTGTCTTGGCATTAGTCCACTCGTTGTTCGGCGTGCGCTGAGGCCATCGGAGCACTATGCCCCACAGGGTACCGGCTGATAGCTGATAACAATGAATGGGGGCTGCTGAGCCATTGTGGGCGGGAAACGAATACATGCGTTAAATGCACGAGATGGTGCCGAACCACGAAGATGACTGGTGGGGTAGTAAAGGGGCCGAGTGGCACAAAGCCAGTCTTCTTTATAAGAAAATCTTCGACGGAGGGCCCCAAGTTAGTGCACGAACTCTAAGCTTAAGGATCACGTGAACCTATACCTTCAGCTAGTTACTGTCGGCTGCACTACGGCATTGGAATTGCAAAGCGTGCTTCTTAGAAAGGTCATTCGGAGCTCAGTGATGACGTCAATATATAGTTTACAAATTCAAGGATTTCGATGTAGTCCAAGTAGCTCTTTCTCAAGGCTAAGATCAACTAGACAAGTTTGAACTGTGCTCACTGTAATACCCAATGTATGCGCGCCAGAGATTGCATGTATACCCACAATGCTCTATGACAAAGTGTTAGAAGTTCGCCGTGGTTTTGGTGCCGTGTGTAGTTAAGCTGGATTTTGGATACAAAGGTACTATTTTGTTCGAGATTAGTAGCTAAACATCTTAGTACTCCTGTTTTTAGAAGTTTTGATTCAGTAATGTCCGTCCATGTTTTGTCACGATACAATTCCGCTGAACACGTTCGGTCTCGGCACTATAATCCGCAAACTAAGAAGCGACAACGGAGAACAGGCTGGAGAACAGTCAAACGTTCTAGGTTGCTAATAAACCGGTATACCCACTGTTACCGCTTTATGCGCTATGCTTACTCACAATGCATTCATTGCAAGTACAGCCCTGCACATGTTGAAGTCTTCACATCACTCAGGATCCCTTAGCATAGCAGAGCCGGCAGGTGGTATATATAGGCTCCATTGTGACTGCTAACCTTATATAAAGGGTTATGAATATTGCTTTTTATGGACTCTTAATTGCAGATATAATGAGGGTGAAGAACGCTTTCGCATTTGAGGGGTGGTTAAACTGCAGGAGGGTCACGCTTGTATAGAGAGGCGCAGAAAAGATGTAGTGAACATGAACGAATAACTTGTTTAATCTTGCACTGATCAGGCCACAACTAGAAACATTTTCGCTGCAGCAAGGCTATCGTCGTTTAGTTCACGCCATAGCCAGCATAAAGCACAACTTAATACATTTTGGTTCCTAATTTGAGGAATGTTGCTATACAAATCGACTGCCTAAGAGTTTTCTTTCAAAGACTAGAGTATTTCATTTTCTCAGTCGTATTATGACACTAGGCTGGTCATATATATCTCGTTCTTAACATAAGCCCTAATATATGGACGTCATATATGAGCATCAGGAAGTTTTAAAAACTAGAATCTTGGAGGCCAGCCATGGTTTTGTCATTGCGCAACTTTTTTTTCTTCATGAAATAGAAAACTCTGGAAAACGTGTGTGAAAACATAGTAAATCAAAACTGAAACTGGTCTCACGCCCGAAAATGACGTTCCGATCGATGAATTGATGACTTCACATATATCATCGGTAAACGACCAGCAGGCGCGTTGAATAACGGAACTCACAAAAACCTTGAGATGTCTTAATATAGGCCTTAGCGTTTGTTGTTCGCTTGTATTATATAGAGATATTTACGGCTATGTGGCATCGCACACAGTGTTGCCCGTAGACATATGTGACCGCAAACGCAATGTTGCCTGTAGCAATTGCCTTAAAGGAGGCCAAGTAAAACGCGCATTTTAAAATTGAGTAGCGCACGAATTACTTTTTTTTTTTTGCGCGGCATTTATATTTTGCAGAATGCGTCAACACTTGCAGGAAACCAGTAAGGGTTTTGCCAGAATACTCGAATGTTGGACAACTCCAAAAAGTGTCCTTTGGAAGCAAGTTCCAAATCTATTGGTCAAAATTCGTATCTTATAAACGTACCATTTATATAGGCTGTCATGGCGTTCAGAATGTGATAGCTCGCGCTCCTGGTTGCTCCAATATAAGTGGCTTTCTTCTTCGCTGGAGCGGTAGTAATAAAGGCGCGAAAGCTTATTGTGGTGCAAAGTCGGAAATGTGTAGCAAATGGATTAATTCTGAATGAGCTGAATCTAGTGAAAACGTCAGTAATGGGCATTTCCAAATGCTACGATGCCTTGGCTCCCATACCGTTAATAATGACTATAAAAAGTAAGTAACCGCTTAGATGAAAAGAATCGCGGTGCTTCAATTAGGGCGTAAACTCCACTCCGAATACACTTTGAGACTAAGGGGTGGGTGCTGCTTATAACAATGACTCTTGAGCCAAATATCGATATTTGTGCTTAAAATGCAACACAAACACTTGTGATAACGAACTAGATTTCAATAGAGCTGTGCTGAAGAAAACTTTTTGAGCCCACATTTGGTAAAAACATTTTAGGTTTTATGAGCTGATAACTAAATGAATTGCGTCAAACGAGATCATAAGGCTAACTAACTGTAACGGTATTCACGTTAAGGTGGCGGATGGGGCACATTATTCTTGTTACGCCGATTACGCTTCTTGGAAGAGAACGAGGTTGCCGCGCGAGGACTCGACTGTGACTAGCCCGACGCTGGCCGTGCCGGATTTTTATCCATTTTCGAACCATCCTGTAAATGCGCCCATCCCCTTAACTATATGCTTAACAGGGTTCCCTTTCATCACTTGCATAAGATGCCTAAATGTTTGGCGAGGCAACAGAAAGTTCCTTCAGATGGACTATTGAAGAAAATGCCGAAATTCACCTTTAAGGCACACCAATACTAGTAATTTAAAATTTTGCTTCTATAACTGTGCCGGTGGACATGTTCTTACTGTAAGGGCGGTAGTTGTGTTGTTAAGCTGTGCGCATCAAGGCTGATAAATAAAGTGTTAATATTTACTCCACCATATGTGTTACAGACCACACATACATCTTCAATGTGCTGTCTGCGCTGTGGTAAGACAAAACAAGGGACAAACTAGTCTCATGCATGAAATCCGGTTGATAAATTTCTTATCACTTACACCGCTGCACATTCTTTTAAGAAACAATGTTTTTTAACCTTGTTTTGGCAACAATGGCTGCAAATAAAGAAGCAATGAATATTATCGGTTTCTCTCCCGTCCTGAATACACGAATAGTTTCTGCATTTCAGACTATATAACAGACAGCTACATTTGAAATTCGTCCAATTTCTCACAAACTCAATAAGCAGCCGACATAAAAAAAAGCACTCAAGGATTTCTTATCATCATACAATGGCAGTTTTAAGTTCGGCGCCGATGAACTTCTTGAAGTGTAGCACGAGTATATGAAACTTGTAGTTCACGCATTTTTAATTCATCTTCCAAATTATTTCTTGACATTTGAAGGGCAAGAAACAGTGGCGAATGATGTTTCATGGTATCATTATTAGCCTGATCATGTTCTGCCGCTGAAAGTGTCTCAGCGCTGTCATAATATGACGAAATGTGCGCTCAAAGTTTTTAAACTTTACCTTTTAAATTTTGTTTGGAGATTTATTCCCTCAACTAAATACTGCTTAATAAGAATGCACTGTAGCCCCATTCAGTACGTACATGCATAATAAAATGTGGCAATTTCCGTCACACAGCAGACACAGAAAAAACATTTTAACTCTTGCACTGTTTTCGCAAATACTTTTAAACTGGGCACTGTTACCTACATATTACTTGAAATTTGTTATTAAGCTCATCTTTTTTTGTCGCAATTTGCTGGAACGACTTTAAATACTGTAGTTCAATTTGATCCGTCTGTTGAGCAGTCTATGCTCATGTACATTAATCACCAGATTGCAAGGACTAAAGTTTGCACAAATATCTGTGCTTAATTACAGAACTGACGTATATAAACATATAGGAAGTGCTTTAGAAAACACAACAGGAAAATCGAAACATTTTCGTTCTTAAGAAATTCAGGACCTCTGGAACAAACAGGTTATAAATGGTGTAATCGATCACTGATTGCATAAATTGCTAGACATGTGTGGAGTTCACATAAAAAGATTGAGCAACCACCAGTCAGACAAGCTCCAAAGCACTGGCACATCTTCATTGAAGCGGCAGAAACCTCCAGTTTTATGCTTCATGGTCAAGAAATTATTTTCCGTCATGAGGTCACCTTTTACACAGTCATTATCTTACCATGCAAAAAAAGTTAAGGTCAGCCTAAATCTCACTACGCAATACAGATCTATTCGTTATAAGAGGTAAGGTTTCCATACATGTTTTACTTGAACACTGAAGTAAAATAGTAAGCAGTAGGGCGAGGCGCTGGTCTTTCAATGGTTGCAAAAATAATAAAATTGTAAATTTTTTTATGTTAATAATTCAGAACTTTGGTAACGAATAGGTTAAAATTAGTGTGAGCGATCATTGATTGCATACACTGACAAGCACGTTACAAGTGCACTTAGCCGTTCAAAGCAATAACCAGTAATGCAATCAGAGTAGGTTTCCTATATATTCCTTCGATGTCTTACAGCCCCATTTACAGCCTCATAATTATGAGGTTACTTGCTGTGATTGCATTTCGAAATTCGACGTAAGTCATACAAGTATCATAGAAAATATAAGCTCTGGTTTAGCTTGTGGTTAAACCTGGAGTTAACCTAGAGCAATCTGCATGGCTGCGCTTAGATTCGACTTCGAAGAAAAGAAATGGCGTTTGCACCTAGTAGTTTATACTCTATGGTTTCAGCTTTATTTATGGCATAGGGAAATCCCTTCAGGTATGATGACCCCTTGCCTCTTGTCGTTGACCATTCTCGTAAGATTGTAGAGCACGTCTAGTGGTATGACGACTTCTCCACGTCGAACTTCGGGGCACACCGCCGTGACAACGTTCGAGCGAACATTCTCTCCCAGGAACTTGCTGTTGTCGTTCGCCTCTACTAACTACCGAGTTATCTGTCTTCTTCTTTCTCTTCTCCTTCTTCTTCTTTTTTTTTCGGACAGGCATGGACAGCACGGTGAAATGGCGAGACTGGGGCCATTGCACCTCTTGCTAAAAAAATAAAGAACTAAAATAAGTTGGGCTAGCGCTTTATATTAAATCGCGGTGATGGGGTGTTGAACCTCACATTCCCAACAAGACTAACAAATATCAACATGCACAACATCATCGATGGACTCTTAATGCCTTCTATTCAGTGAATGTAGTGAAAATGAACCTCCTATATGATTACCAAGTGATACAGATGGTAGTTTATCATCACAATGGTTCACGCTTACATATGCGCATGTGTGTGAGCTGCTCACCTGAGAAGAAATGACTTTGATGAACCCTTCTTTGACATGTATAAGATAGTCTAAGATATAATATAGAATTGTGTTTTCGTTAAACTTCGCCAAGCCTTCAAACCATTCATTTTGTCCCTTTGGCGCAGACATTTTGTTACTAAATATTTATTGAAACATTCGTTTTTATTTAACATTGAATACTCTATGTATGCACATAGGGTACATAATGATTAGGGAAACCAGTTCTAGAGATCTTTTATATATGAAAGTTGAGTCATTTTTATAATTTAACGGTGTGTTTCCCATGCATATTTTTTTCTTGCCCCATCCTTGAGCTTTCCGACTAGAGTAGGCCACGTTAATTGCGAAAATTCAAAGTATGTCCTTTTTAAGTGTTTCTAGCATTGTGCGCTCTAAAGCTCAAACCGCGACCATCGATTATATTTGCATGGGATGTTAAAGGATGGGCTGTTGAATCTTAAAACATTCCGCTGTCATTATCAGTAAAGAAAACAACCTCCATTCAATCCTTTTCGACTTCATCAATGCTAACGAGTTTTTCGACGTGAACCCCCAAGACTCATTATATCCGGTCATGGGCAATATCAAATACCTGTAAGTGAGTATCTGGGTATCTAAACAATTTAGCACGAAATATGTCAAATAACCCTCGATCGAACGAGGCGTCAAACAAATATTTTAGTTTTGTAACGAATCCATGAAGCCAGCAATATACATTAGGCTGATTAATATACGGGTGTCAAAATTTTCTTTACGTGTCCAAACCTAAGGACATACTCGTCTGTTGAGCTGAAGGTGAAGCTCCCAACTTGCAATTTCGAAGTCAAGAGTGCTAAATATGTTAAAGTAAACAAATCGCTGGTGGCCGTCCCACACGTTATGGAAAATTAGCGATTTACAATCAACACAGTTTTGTCAGCTGTACCTGGAAAATTTAAAAGGATAAACAGCAAATTTAGCCTTTGTAGAAAATGCAATATGAATCATTCAAAGATTTACATGCAGTGACCGCTCAGCAGTAATAACTCTGGTCGTTCTCTTTATGAGATCACTGCATATACAATATATAAAATTTTATGGCGATGTCTTTGTTATATAATCACGACGTTCTACCATTTGCGTACGTTCTCTTATCAATGAGCTAAACATGTGAACTACGTAAGGTGACCCGAGTCCGGCATATCCTTGCGGCGAAACCTGAATGCATGCACGCATGCGCTCCCATTGGCGCTTCGGCAAGGTATCTTTATTTTATTATTTTCAAATATCTACCACATTAATAGGGAGTGGTCGTAGCGAGTTAATAACAAATTTGAAAGATGAAGAAAAAGTGCTTGTATTGGCATAACTACACACAAAATACGAGGAATACAAGCAACTCAAATCTAACGCACCTACACTAACTTTTAAGCTCGCTGCATAGCATAATATATGTCCTCATTGCCGGAGTGACTCGTAGATGATTTGATGCAAGCTCCGTTTGCCATCGGCAGGCTCTCAGGTAGTGGTTAACCACAGGTGGAGTTTACATTCACAAAAAAAAAATTGTTGATTTGGCCTCTGATTCAAAAACTTTTCCCCCGCGCCACCTGCATGAAGAAAGGAAGGCTACTTTAAGACTGCTTATCAACTGGGAATTCCGTAACCCCAACTATGCAGCCTTTGAAACCTTCACATATAGGCAGAGCAAATTTTGCGACATATTCCGTCATCTTCATTACAGCCACAATGTTTGTAGTGACATGTATCATTTTCCTTGTCAACAGTAATTATGTAAGATAGCAGTGCAACACAGTCACCGGAAATCAAACTGCATTTGTCGTTCTCGTTCCGAACCCTTCGTATCATTATTTCGAATCGCTAACCAAACTCCCACTGCTCTCTTATCTAAACGCGAATGCCCTTGGCGTTTTCTCTTTTATTCCCCAGCGTCTACTGACGCTCAGACCGTGAAGCTTCCAGCAGTGCGCCATCTCGTCTCATCCTTAGAAAAGCAAAGCGATAGCGACGACCCATTTAGGGCAGTCGAGTTGCAAATAGCACTTACTCAAAAGCGATGAAAATAAGGGAGCGTGAAGCGCTTACGAAGGTCTCGTTTCTACACGATGTTCGAAGGAAGCCCCGGAAACAATGGCTTAGAAGCGCACCACCTTTAACGGTACCGGTATCTTCCAATTTAAATATGTATTCCATAAGTCTAGCGCTTTGCTAGCGAAGTCAGGCAATCAGGCATTTGTCATTCCGAACTGGTAAGACGCTCAGACGCCTTCTTGGAAAAGGCAGCCTAGGTGCCCGGACTGAGTGTCCGGACAGTTCCTGTTTTCTTTCGCCGTGCTCTTTAACCCCAATTCTTCTTTACAGCCAAGGTCACCGTCACGCTGGGGTTGTTAGCTAGCCTCCTGCTGCGCCCGCGTTTGATGACACCATGTCGCGGGTGAGGGCTATGTCTCTGGCTTCATCCGATCGGAAAACGCAGCTCCTTCTCAACGTGCTTTTCACTTCTTTCCTCTCCCTCTGTCTCTCTGTGAACTGAACTGGATTCAATTACGCCGAGAAACGGTCTTTCTGTCACAAAGGTAGCGTAGTTTACTGAGGAAGAGACAAATGTATAGCACGTCTGTGGGGAGGAGGGCCAACAAGAGAGACTTGGAGGTTCTTGAAATTGCCGAATTAAGTCTCGTTGCGTGTACTTCGCACGACTCCTTGAAGCCAGCGCGTCTCGGATGCGGAGGGGTGAGAAAGGTCTCGAAAAACCGTGGCTTATCGGGTCCCTCGCCGCTCATCGGATTAGCCGGCGGGGCAGAACACGCCGCAAGCCGTCGCCGTGGAAGTTGTCGTGCCCGCGATGCTGGGGACGATGCGCTCGTGCGACAAAGTTTTCGTCGCCAGCGATCGTTTGAGAGACATCGACTCTTGGAGGGGGGGGGGGGGACAGTAACGATGGTGGGGAAGGAATAAAGGGAGGGGAATGGTGGGTGTGGGGGGGCATAAGAAGGAGACGGTCGCGAGAGCTGCATCTTCGTTGTCGACGCACCGAACGAGGAGTGAGGAGGCACCGGTGATCGCGCACCCTGATTTGAGCCGCTGTATAAAAGTGAAGGTGCAGGATCAGAGGCCATCCGCTCAAAGTACCGCTCGGTTGGGACAGCGGACCAGCCGCCACACACAGGATGCAGGCCCTCGTGAGTACACGGCCACGCCCTGCGAACGAATTTCTTTTGTTCCCGCCCGAGGCCCGCTCATTCCGCCTACGCACGACCCGAGTTTGGCGTCCGCAAGCCACTGGACGATTGCCGGCTCCAAAGGATTACGCTCTGCCGACGTCTTCCTTGAGACCAGCAGTCCGACCGGTTCATCTCAGATGTCCGCGTCCTCGACGTCAGAATAAGGGTGTTGCAATTCGAAAAGCTTGTAGAGGGCACTGTAAACTCGAGTTTATTAGGCTGTCCACGCATTGTCTTAGTGGAGATTGCCTCTTTATTGCCCGATGGCCTAATGCTGGCCAAATATGATAGCCTGCATAGGACACTCAATGTCCCAAGTAAATATAAATTGATATTCCTTCGGATAAGGACGAGTAGCTCTCTAAACATGGTATCGTGGTGCATATTTCAAGCAGCTGGAAAAAGTGCGCTGCTTCGCTTCACAAGCAGCGAAATCAATGGAAGAGTGATAGTATACCAGAAATATTTTAGAGAAAAGTTTGACAAGAAATTCACAATGTTTGTCAAGAATTGAGCAACCCCCCAAAAATTGAAAACAGCCCTCGATGTATTCAATTTGGTGTTGTAGCCGAGTTAAACTTCAGGGATATTAGCGATGTTGTATTAACGTAAGTATGGTGAATTTAGCTAAGTGTTAAATATATGAGAGAAAGCTTGTTGCACACCGTGATCATGACACGGTTGGCTAGTAGAATACCTTGCGGTCCCTTGTATGCGGCGCTTATTTGCCAATGCCAGCGTGTCAAGTTTTAATGGCAATCAAGAGAACTTAACGAGAGTCGCATATATGTTTATAGCGGTGTTGTCTACGGACAAGGACGATGAACTGAACCCGGCTGTGGACCCCGCTGGGGTGGCGCACAGGTTACGGCGCTCGACTACGGCTACATCGAATCCCGGCCTCAGCGCGCCGCTCTTCGATGGAGGCGAAAAGCAAGTCGCCGAGGACAAGACTCGATCCTGCATCCTTGGGAACAGTAGTCGAGCGCCGTAGCTAGTGCGCCACCCCGGCGGGGTCCGAAGCCGGGTTCTGTGGACCACGCCAGGGTGGCGCACTGGTTAGGGCGCTCGACTACTGTTCCCGAGGATACGGGATCGAATCCCAGATTCGGCGGCCGCTTTTCGATGCAAGCGAAAAGCAAGGCGCCCGTGTGCTGTGCGATGTAAGTGTGCGTTAAAGAACCCCAGGCGGTCGAAATTTCCTGAGGCCTCTCTTATGCGTCTCTCATAGACTGAGTCGCTTTGGGACGTTAAACCCTCTGAACGAAACCAAACCCGGCTGTTCGATGGTATTGAAAACAGCTGTAAAATATAATGCGCTGTACTGCACAAACAGCAAAAGCTGACGAAGGTAGACTGTGCGATTTTCATAGCGCCGTGGTTGGTGATCGTGCCATTGAATTGTGAAAATGTATCTGCAAATGGTTTGCGCTGTTCTTTGCTATCTGCTACCGAGAACAACAACAGCGTATAACATGTGCAGCATTCGGCTTTGCAGTCATCTGAATTGCATATATAAAAATTGCTATGGTCATTCCGATATCGAATTGATAAGGTTCACTAAAATGTTCAAATTCAAAAACCTTGCGTTGTCAAAATAATCTACGTTAATTTGGTGCTTACTGCACTACGATATGATAAAGGGAGGTGATGATTGAGCTCTAATTGTTGTCTGTAATGCTGATGCCTGTGTGAGGCCACGAAACACGTTCTCTGTCGTCATTATTTCATTACCCCTTAATACACCGAGCATCAAAAATTTTTACCGCTCATGGCATTCGCTATAACTACGTTTCTTGTCTTAAAGTGATGCGTGCCTACTGCCCGCACAGTCGGAAGAACGGATAATGAACATTCATACTCTCAAAAAACTATCTAGAGCATGAGTCGCCCCCTAGAACTACACCTATGAAAAATGCGAATGCAATATTTTTTGATTTTAAAATCATTCTGTTGGTCTCCTTTTTCTAATAACCGTAACCTAGCTCAATTTTGTGCGTTACCCATCAAGATTATGTTGTAATTTAGCATATTTGCCGCTTCTTACTTTTTGGAGAGCTGTAGATCGGCTGGAGCGTTGATGATTATGACAATACTTTACTGAGTCGAAAATGGAAAGTGCGTAAACGACACAATGCAGGAGCCCCTTATTGCGGGACATTGCTGGAAAGCGTAGCACGAGCCTAAAGAAAGTTAAAGAATACAACTTGGTAAGAAATACCGGCGCATATAGAGCTATAACATATTCCAGCCAATTTAAAAACAACTGAATATAACTAAAATGTCAAATAGAAAACCTGATAAACGTCAGAACACGTTTTTTTTTTTTACTTAGCTTTGCATTGTTGCTTTTTTGTGCATATAGGGTTCATTCTTATTTCTGATAAAGGTTTAAGCCACACATCTCTGTTCGGTTCGGTTTAAGGGAATAACGTCTCAAAGCGACTGATGTTATGAGACACGCCGCATTGGAGGGCTTCGGAAATTTCCACCACCTAGGGTTCTTTATGGTGCAGTGACATCGCACAGCACACGGGCGCCTTGCTGTTTCGCCTCCATCGAAAATCGGCTGCTGGGATCAGAATTTAATCCCTCATCCTTGGGCACAGAAGAAGGCGAGCGCCCTAACCACTGCACCTCCAAGGCGGGGCTCACGCCTTTGTTTTTGATATAGTCGTGTCAGGGGAGCATATATGTTCTTCGTTGGCAGCTATGCTGAACTTCGACACATTTCTCGGCACATAGCGTCGGTATCACAACTACGTGCAGTCAACAACTGCTGCTATAAATGTGAATCTCCGCACTACTTTACCATACTCCGAAAATTCATGATATGCAGTCTGCACAAACAGTTGGCTTTTTGATTTGTAACATGCCTAATAAGGAGGCTTTGCCGGACGACTATATCAAGCGAAATACTTTGGACAAAATAGCGTACACTCACTCATTAGAGATTAAAAATTAGATAGCGGCCAGGGCTTTTTTGCAAGCGTAATGATAATGAGGTCGCGCTCTTCTGCCGGGGCTTGTAATCTGTCCTAGAAGCTGCCGATAGCGCTCACACAAACGCTTTTCGTCGACCAAGTGAGTTGTATGTGCTGAACACTAAAATGTCCCCATTAATGTTTAGTGTTGAGCGCCCTTTGGCACACATAAAATGCTGCGCAAGCTTGAATTCTTTATCCCGATTTCTACATTTGATTGGTATTATTGTCTCAAAGCGTCTTAGTGGTTTTTCCCAAGCTTATCGTAGACTGATAATTATATGAAACTCTTAAGATCATCCTTTAAGGCTATGGAAACCGAGTGGGCTACTAGCCCACGTATAAAGACAAGCGTTAAACAAGCCGTACGAACGGTCCTGCGTGGCCTAGGGATAACGTTAATGAAAGATGAAGGGCAGGTTGATTATGTATCACCCTCCCATGTAAAATGCGAGGCCTGGGTTGGTGGCTGCTGCTGAAAGTTACGTCAACCAACCTTACATCCAGTCAATGCGCGGCCGTGTCAGCTAGCAGGTACGTCCTGACTTTTCGCTCACAACGTCAACACCGATGCCGGAGATTTCGCGAACGGGGCCCTTAACGCTATCGCGTTAAAGTGAGCATTAGGCTTAAATATGGGCGTCATGAAAATAACTTGAGAACTAATCGGTGAGAAAATATTCAGCATTACTGCACATGACATGCACTGGCTTCTAGCATGTCAAAACGGAATGCCGATCTAACGCTTACTGGGCCGAAGCGGAACGCTACGTTTAACGCGATAGCAGTAAAGACCCCGTTGACCGCAAATCCGGAAACGGCGGTCGTCCTCCGGTGTTGAGTTGTATTGCTGTTGTGGCTGTAGGAAGAAGGAAAAGAAATTGCACGGGCCTGCTATTAGCTCTGTAGCCGAGCCACTTCCGCTGCCTCGTGCTGACAGAAGAGAGAAAGCAAAGAAAGAAAAAGAAGAGGGACAGAGAAACCCGCGCTGCAACAGCCGTCGTCCGCACTGCTGTTGATGATAGTGGTATGAATAGGAATAATAATAAATAATTGGAACGTCTGAAGTTTGCGGCAGGTATCTATAAAAACAGGTAGTAGCGACACTGTTAATCCACCCACATGAACCTATTTTCTGATGCCTGTATGTTTATGTTTATCTCAGCCATGGCCCACTTTTGTTACATTTGAACAGGTAAACACAAGTACTTATTCTTCGCAGCTTTGAGGCGGTCATCCCAATGATAATCTGACTCCCTCACCAGACAGCACATACAGATCCTTACATCGCGTTTTGTAGCGCATCATTTCACTTCCATTTAATTTGTTCCTTGTTCCTTTTCCCCGATTTGTTCCTTTGTGCCTTGTTGCCGTTGTCCTTACTTGTGATCACGTCGGCTTTGGGAGCCACTGTCGTGCCTCATGGGTTAACCGAAGCCGGTTGTAGCAAGTGACTAAGCACAAGAACGCGTCTGATACACCTGAAAGCTTTATGGCCGACTTCAGTGTTATGGAAAACAAATGGGCCGATGATTACAAAACTTGCGAGGGACTTTAGGGACTAAAGTAGTGAAAGGCGAAAGCCTGAGTGCCGCATCCTGCCACGCCACTGGCACTAATTAGTAATTATTCAATCAAATATTCAGTCATAAATAATTAATCAGGAATTACGTAGATAGCAATAATTTTCTGAATAATAATTATTAAAACAATAAATGATTACTATTTCATTATCCGTTAATTAGTAATTAATCATTGATTGGCATATGGCCATATAAGGCACGCATGCGCGCATACTGTGGTGGTGCTCTGTGATTGGTCGATATCTCTATGACGTCATCCCGCCTCTACCAATCAGAGCCGCCGCAAAAGCGGGACACATTTTGTCTACGACAGCATCAGCCTATAAAGACTTTCGCCTTAAAATGTGATCCCAGCTGTTCGGGTAGCTCAGCTGTTGAGGTAAACAGTAAGCGATCGCATACAGAACACAGGGCGCCACATAGTGGCGGCGCTAGGCCTGGGCATCAGTAGCGCGCATGTGTTCAGTAGAAGCGTTACCCGGTGGCTGCCGTTAATATGGAATGACAGTTCTCGACCCTCTGGCCAGGCTCTCCTTCATTTCCTTCGTGCGCTTCAGTCTCCTCCACCTCAGCCTCCTGTTTCGTTACTTCCTCACACTTTCGTCTTACCTTCCCCATTCGCTTTTCTCTAAATGCTTGTGCTTTACCTTAATCGTTTCCTCCACGCGTTCTTTTCGCTACAGCCCCGCCTTCATGCTCCGCTTTACGCTTTCTTTTAATTCCTTTTCACCCTCCGCGGTACTTCTCGCTCGCTCTGCCAGTTACATCGGTGAGTCGACACAGACCAGCGCCGCCCATTCAATCAACTATAGCACCGAAAACAGCGCTCAAAAACTGCGCGGTGCACGTGCAGCCAAAGGCAAAGCCTGATCCGTCTCACGGTTGGGCTGGACACTGTGACAAAGGAGGGCAGCGAGGGCACCGTGTCCAGGCCAGCCATCCATGCGATCGGTCATTTGCTTCCCTCGCTTGTTCTCAGTTTCTCAAGGTTGTTTTTCACAACCGAATGAAAGCTAATGGAAATGAACAGTTAGAGAACACTGGTCCTGGATCCTTAGGCGCCACGCTATGCCTAGAAAACTTAGTTCATCGGCAGGGTGCAACTAGTAATGTATAGTTCTTTAAGTCCAGAAAATGTAGCCCAAGATAACGAACAATGGACGAAGAAGGATACATAAAACGATTCACTAGCGCTAGTTAATCGTACAACCAGTTAACCGTAGCGCTCGTCGATCACTAGTCAGTAGTACAAGTAAGTAGTCAGATTAGCGCTAGTCAATCGTCCTATATGTCCTTCGTTCATTGTTCTTCATTTTTCGCTAAATTCTTGACTTCATGGATCACACACTAGCCCGGCAACATGCTCTCCTCAACAGTCTTTGACTTTTCGCAAAATCATATTTTGAGCACATTTTGTACCGTCGGCTTTACAGAGGTCTTTCTGTGAACTAAGCGGCGTGACTGTTTTGCAGCGCATGTCCAAAAATCCTCATCTTATTTACCTGTTATTTTCGCAGGTGAGCTGACCACATGGAAAAACAAGACTAATTACTAAACCTTTCGAAATTCAGTTTCTTAGGGTGACTAATGAAAGAGACAGGGACAGACCTTATAGCACATGAACAAGGATAGGCCCGGCCCTTATGTACGAACGGCCCACTTGCAGCCTGCAGTGGGAGGTCAGATGCTAGTCAAGGGGAATGTAGAGTTAGTTTCAGGTGTCTCTACAAACACTAAGTACTTCAGTGCCAACGCATCCTTCTGATAAACCCAACTTGATGTATGTTCTCAGTTTCCAGCAGAAAAACGCGTAATATTTTGCTTCCAACCCAGGATTGTACCCACCATTCCATATCTTATAGTATATATTATTAATACATATCGATAAGCAGCAATACATAAGCGAAACTACTTCACGTATCACTCGGGGTAAACATTGCAGACACGTAAAAGAACAAAAGATTTCTAAGCACTGCTACAAGCATTCCTTCTTCCTGTCCACAGCGAGAGAATGGAACAGACTGCCAGAGAATGTGGTGCTCGCATCGGGTGTGGATGTGTTCTCTGCCGGAGTTCGTGATTGTTGGTATAGTGCCTGATATAATGCGCCTTGCATTTGTGTTGGGCATGGTGTTTTCACAATGTTTTCTGTTTCATTGCAGCAATATTTTTGCGCATTTTTATTTGTTGCTTAGAGGTCAGTTCCATTTTCGATATGTTAAAACTTGGCACCGACTGGATGGTGCTGGTGTTTTGTTTGTCGTGTTCCGCCTTTGTAATCTGTACCCTGTATCGCTCCTATCTTGGTCCTGACCGGACTGACAGTATCTCTAATAAATAAATTAATAAATACTTAATAATTAATAACACTCAATCATGCGCGCTATTATCAGGCGTTAGTTCCAAAATGCAAAAATGCACGCGTCGTGTAAGGAACTTCGCGAAATTCAAGCGCCAAGGTTTGCAGAAAAGTTTTCACGTCAACGTCCGTTTTTCCACGTAGGTAAAAGAGATGCTCGAACAGGTGTGTTAGACTGGGTTATGGCTGGTGCCGGATGCCGCAAACTGAAATGTTCGGTGCAGCTACAGTCTAGAACACTATTTAAATAAGACACGTGCAGCATCAGCAGAATAAATATATCTGTGATGTACCATATTGTTGCGTTTAACTGCCTTTCCCTTCTCCTCCCTCTAGATATTGAGTTAGTTATATTTTGCTTCTTAATCCGATGCATACCTAAAAAACATTAGTTCACATTCAAATACGCATTCATATTTTATTTCCAATTTATTTACCTAAAGGGGCGCGATCGAATTGTTCAACTACACTGCGTCAGCAATTGACCAAATAGACAGTGATCACTCTTTGGTTGGTTCTATACTTCCGGACAAATCATGACATGGAAGCAAGGCATTAGGCAATCGACCAAAACGACACTGATTTTCTTCAGTTTTACACTGTTGGACAAATGATGACATGGAAGCAATGCGTTAGGCAAACAAAAGTTCATTTGGCCTTCTAGTATCTCACTGCTTTTTTCGACCTTTGAATATTCGGACTAATAACCGAAGCGCCATGATGGGACTTTTTCTCCGCAGTGCATCGTCGTACTCTTGGGCCTGGCCAGCAGTGCCTTTGCGGGTTTCCTCCATGGTGGAGGTGCTGCCGTCGTACAGTCCGACGTGCCAACTGGAGTTGCCGTCGGCACCGCGTACCCAGCTAACCTCGCGTACAGACCTGCCCCGGCGGCCACATTCGTCCAGCAAGCAGCTCCGGTCGCCGTCTCAAGGCCTGCTGTGGCAGTTGCTGCCGCGCCTGCTACCACCTTCGTCCACCAGCAGCCGGCGCCAGTAGCCTTCCGTAGCCTTCTCGGAGGAGCCGGCTTTGCCCCAACCGTGGCTCAAGTGAGGCCTGCCTTCGTTCAGGCTGCTCCCGTAAGGGTCAGTGTCCAGCAGCCCGTGGCCTATGCGGCGCCCGCTCAAGTCGCTGCTGTAGGACAGACGCTGTATGGTCCGGCGCCGGGAGGAGGGATCCACGTGAAGCACATTCTCCCCGCCGCTGCGCCAGCTGCCGCCTTCCAGCCTGCTCCTGCTGCTCCTCTCTTCCGTCCATTTGCCGTAGCGGCTCCGGCGCCGGCTGTCGTCCAGCATGCGCCAGTGCACGTAAAGCACATTGTTTCCGCACCAGCGCCAGCTCCAGCATACGTGCAACCAGCACCACTTTTTAGGCGGGTTGCCGTAGCTGCCCCAGGTCCTACATTTGTCCAACAAGCACCGGTCTTTAGGCAGTTCGCTGTAGCGGCTCCTGCTCCGGCAGTCGTACAACAGGCACCCGTCCACGTAAAGCACATAATCTCTGCCCCCGCTCCTGCTCCTACCTATGTACAGCCGGCCCCAGTCTTGAGACAGTTCGCAGTACAAGCGCCTGCTCCAGCCCTAGTCCAGCCAGCCCCTGTTCACTTTAAACACATTGTCTCTGCACCGGCGCCTGCCCCCACATTCGTCCAGCATGCAACTCCGTTTGTAGGTGCACGTCGGGTTACCGTTACCGCTGCTCCTGCTCCAACCACCACCTTTGTGCAGCATGCGGCGCCAGCTTTCGGTTTCCGCCAGGTCGCACTCCCAGCGCCGGCGGTTTCGTACCGGGCCGCCGCTGTCGCTGCTCCTCTGGCTACTTTTGGCGCTGGTCTTGGCTTCGGGCACACTTTTGGGGCACCAGGACCAATCCACGTGAAACAGTTTGTTTCTGCTCCTGCAGCCTCTTTCGTCCAGCAGGCTCCAGCCGTTAACGTACGGGCAGTAGCTGTACCTGCCCCAGCTCTGGCGGCGCCAACATTCGTTCAAGCGGCTCCCCGGGTAACAGTAACGGCACCAGCTCCCGCTTTTGTGCAACCTGCCCCAGCAGTCAGCTTTCGACCACTAGCCCTTCCAGCGTATCGCACAGCAGCGGTGGCAGCTCCACTTGCCACGTTCGGTGCAGGACTTGGACTAGGTCACACTCTTGCTGCCCCAGCACCTGTCCACGTTAAGCATATTGTGTCCGCTCCAGCACCAGCAGTTGTTCATCAGGCTGCCCCAGTGTTCGCTGCTCCTCGTGTAACAGTAGCTGCACCCGCACCTTCTGTTATCCATCACGCCGCTCCAGCCGTAAGTGTCGCGGCACCGGCACCATCATTTGGCTTCCGTCCATTGCCCTTACCAGCTCCTACAGTAGTGCAGCATGCTGCTCCTGCTGTCGCGTACCGTGCAGCAGCTGTTTCGGCTCCTCTCGCTACCTTCGGAGCCGGTCTTGGATTTGGTCACACATTTGGCCCTCCTGCGTTTGCCGCACCTGCGCCAGTGCACATCAAGCAGTTCGTGTCGGCGCCGGCCCCGGCCGTCGTACATCACGCTGCTCCTGCAGTCACAGTTCCAAGGGTCACAGTAGCCGCTCAAGCACCCGCCGCGACTTTCGTTCAGCACGCAGCTCCACCAGTCGGGTTCCGTCAGTTTGCGCTTCCTGCCCCAACCTTCGTCCAGCACGCTGCACCCGCTGTGGCCTATCGCACAGCAGCAGTCGCAGCTCCACTGGCAACATTTGGAGCCGGACTCGGCTTTGGCCACACGCTGGCTGCTCCAGCTTTTGCGGCTCCACGCGTAACCGTAGCAGCCCCTGGGCCTGCTATTGTCCATCAAGCTGCCCCAGCTGTCGCCTACCGTACAGCCGCACTTGCTGCTCCCGTAGCTACTTTCGGAGCCGGACTAGGCTTTGGTCACACACTAGCTGCTCCAGCTCTGGCCGCTCCAGCTCCTGTGCATATCAAACACATTTTGCCTGCACCTGCTCCAGCTGTCGCTGTACCACGTTTCACAGTTGCTGCCCCAGCCCCTGCCACCACTGTCGTGCAGCATGCAGCTCCAGTATTCTCCGCTCCTCGAGTAACCGTAGCAGCTCCAGCACCTGCTCTAGTCCAACACGCTGCTCCAGCTGTCGCTTACCGTACGGCTGCCCTTGCAGCTCCCCTAGCTACATTCGGCTCAGGTCTCGGCTTCGGACACACACTTGCGGCTCCAGCATTCGCAGCGCCGGCGCCAGTGCACGTTAAGCAGTTCGTGTCTGCACCTGCTCCGGCCCTCGTTCATCATGCCGCACCAGCATTTGCTGCTCCTCGCTTCACAGTTGCTGCTCCTGCCCCGACCGCGACAGTCGTTCAGCATACCAGTCCAGTATTGGCAGCTCCGCGCGTCACCGTGGCAAGACCGGCACCTACTTTTATCCACCACGCGGCTCCGGCTGTAGGCG
This sequence comes from Amblyomma maculatum, assembly GCF_055883805.1. Taxonomy (NCBI): domain Eukaryota; kingdom Metazoa; phylum Arthropoda; class Arachnida; order Ixodida; family Ixodidae; genus Amblyomma; species Amblyomma maculatum. The sequence continues at coordinate 105,739,409 of NC_139348.1, read as the reverse complement.
TTGCAGCACCTGCTCCTGCTGTTAGTTTCCGTCCTCTGGCCCTTCAGGCTCCTGCTATAGTCCAGCATGCAGCTCCCGCTGTCACTTATCGCACGGCAGCTCTAGCAGCTCCTCTTGCTACATTCGGACATGGTCTCGGTTTTGGTCACACGCTCGCAGCTCCAGCATTTGCGGCACCTGCTCCTGTGCACATCAAGCAGTTTGTTTCTGCGCCCACACCAGCCGTTGTTCATCATGCTGCTCCTGGATTTGCTGCCCCACGCTTCGCAGTAGCAGCACCAGCGCCGGCCGCGACCCTCGTCCATCATGCTGCTCCCGCGGTAGCATATCGCACTGCAGCAGTCGCAGCTCCCCTTGCCACGTTCGGAGCAGGACTAGGTCTCGGACATACGCTGGCCGCTCCTACAGTCTTCCAACACGCTGCTCCTGTATTTGCTGCTCCACGAGTAACCTTTGCAGCACCTGCCCCCACAGTTATACACCATGCTGCTCCTGCAGTTAGGTTTGCAGCTCCAGCACAAGCAGTCAGCTTCCGTCCACTACCACTGCCCGCCCCGACTGTAGTCCAACATGCAGCTCCCGCTGTCGCTTACCGCACGGCAGCTCTTGCAGCTCCTCTGGCTACCTTCGGTGCCGGCCTTGGTTTTGGCCACACACTCGCGGCTCCAGCTTTTGCAGCTCCTTCACCTGTACACGTTAAGCAGATTGTGTCTGCACCAGCACCAGCGGTCGTTCATCATGCTGCCCCTGCTTTTGCTTCTGCTGCGCCTGCCGCAACACTAGTCCACCATGCTGCTCCCGCTGTAGCGTACCGCACAGCTGCTGTGACCGCTCCACTGACGACATTCGGAGCCGGCCTTGGTCTCGGCCACACGCTGGCGGCTCCGGCTGCTCCACTCCTAGGACCGGCTCCTGTTCATGTGAAGCATATTGTGACAGCTCCCGCCGCTGCCCCTGCTTACTTTCAGCAGGCTCCCCTCTTCAGGCAAATCGTGTCTGCTCCTGCACCGGCTGTTGTCCATCACGCGCCGGCGGCCCCTGTTTTCAGCGTTCCAAGAGTTACTGTAGCTGCACCTGCAGCACCTGCCACTGTGGTTCATCACGCTGCTCCCGCTGTAGCCTACCGCGCTGCCGCTCTTGCAGCACCACTGGCTACTTTCGGTGCTGGACTAGGCTTCGGTCACACTTTCGCTGCTCCAGCCTTCACAGCTGCTCCGGCTCCAGTGCACGTTAAGCACATTGTTTCCGCGCCAGCACCAGCTCCGACCTTTGTTCAACCCGCACCAACATTCGCCGTGCAACGCGTTCCCGTAGCAGCACCAGTGGCTGCTCCGGCATTTGTCCATCATGCTGCTCCCGCTATTGTCCAACATGCTACGCCAGCTGTCGCCTACCGCACCGCCGCTCTTGCTGCACCACTGGCCACTTTCGGTGCTGGACTTGGGTTCGGTCACACTTTGGCGCCTCCAGCCTTTGCAAGTGCTCCGGCTCCAGTGCACGTTAAGCACATTGTTTCCGCGCCAGCACCAGCTCCAACCTTTGTTCAACACGCACCAACATTCGCCGTGCAACGTGTTCCCGTAGCAGCACCAGTGGCTGCTCCGGCATTTGTCCATCACGCTGCTCCCGCTATTGTCCAACATGCTGCGCCAGCTGTCGCCTACCGCACTGCCGCTCTTGCTGCACCATTGGCCACTTTCGGTGCTGGACTTGGCTTCGGTCACACTTTGGCGGCTCCAGCCTTCACAGGTGCTCCAGCTCCAGTGCACGTTAAGCACATCGTTTCCGCGCCAGCACCAGCTCCGACCTTTGTTCAACCCGCACCAACATTCGCCGTGCAACGCGTTCCCGTAGCAGCACCAGTGGCTGCCCCGGCATTTGTCCATCACGCTGCTCCCGCTATTGTCCAACATGCTGCGCCAGCTGTCGCCTACCGCACTGCCGCTCTTGCTGCACCACTGGCCACTTTCGGTGCTGGACTCGGCTTCGGTCACACTTTGGCAGCTCCAGCCTTCACAGGTGCTCCAGCTCCAGTGCACGTTAAGCACATTGTTTCCGCGCCAGCACCAGCTCCGACCTTTGTTCAACCCGCACCAACATTCGCCGTGCAACGCGTTCCCGTAGCAGCACCAGTGGCTGCCCCGGCATTTGTCCATCACGCTGCTCCCGCTATTGTCCAACATGCTGCGCCAGCTGTTGCCTACCGCACCGCTGCTCTTGCTGCACCACTGGCCACTTTCGGTGCTGGACTTGGCTTCGGTCACACTTTGGCGGCTCCAGCCTTCGCAGGTGCTCCGGCTCCAGTGCACGTTAAGCACATTGTTTCAGCACCAGCACCCGCTCCGGCCTTTGTTCAACCCGCACCAACATTCGCCGTGCAACGCGTTTCCGTAGCAGCACCAGTGGCTGCTCCGGCATTTGTCCATCATGGTGCTCCCGCTATTGTCCAACATGCCGCGCCAGCTGTCGCCTACCGCGCCGCCGCGCTCACTGCACCACTGGCCACTTTCGGGGCTGGTATCGGATTCGGTCACACATTGGCTGCCGCACCAGCTCTTCTTCATCACGCTCCCGCAGCTGTTCCTCACGTGAAGCACATTGTCTCGGCACCAGCGGTGTCGACAGCACCTGCCGTATTCGCCGCTCCAGCTGTCGCCCCTGCTCCAGCATTCACAGTTGCCCAGGCTCCTGCTGTAGTCCAGGCTGCGCCCGCCGTGCCGCATATCAAACACTTTGTGTCTGCTCCAGCCATCTCATCAGCTCCAGTTTTCGCTGCGGTCTCGCATGCACCTGCTCCAGCTCTAGTCCAAACCGCACCAGCGCCCAGTCTAGTCGCCTACCGCACCGCGGCCCTTGGTGCTCCCCTGGCCACCTTCGGAGCTGGCCTCGGTTTCGGCCATACGTTCAGCGCCCCGGCTGTACCGCACATCAAGCACATTGTTTCTGCTCCGGCTGTCGCGGCACCAGCGCCAGCAGTCGTTCAGCACGCTCCCGTCTTCCAGCAATTCCAGGCTCCAAGCGTAGTCGCGTATCGCCAGGCTGCTGTTGCAGCTCCTCTGGCTACATTCGGAGCTGGCCTCGGCTTCGGCCACACCTTCGCTGCACCGGCCGCGCCAGCTATCGTGCACCACGCTGCGCCGGCTGTTCACCACGTGAAGCACATTGTTCCTGCACCAACATTCGCTGCACCAGCTGCACCTGCTGTTACTGTGGCCCACGCTCCAGCACAGGCTGTTGTCCACCACCTTCCCGCACCAGCTGTTGCAGCCGCTCCAGCTGTGGTCGCTTACAGGCAAGCCGCTCTGAGCGCCCCGCTGGCTACTTTCGGTGCCGGACTGGGCTTCGGGCACACTTTCGCTGGACCGGCCCTTCTACAGGCACCATCCGCCGTTCCTCATATCAAGACCATTGTACATCACGCGCCAGCCCCTGTCGTTCAACAAGCCGTTGTCCAGCAGGCGCCTGCCGTAGTCCATCACGCTGCTCCGGCTGGGGCTGTCTTTCACGCCGCTCCCGCTGCTGCCGTAGTCCATCACGCGGCTCCAGATTTTGCGGACCCGCTGGCGCTCGATCTCAGTTACAAGAAGCTCTTCGCTTCAGGACTCGGCCTGGGGCAGACTATCGCTTACGGCAATGGCCTCGACGAGGAACCCGGCTGGGAGGTGAAATACATCGAGCTTCTTCGCCGCAGGAAGAAGTGAGCAAGGCAATCAGCGCTTGCTTTGAGAGTAATATATTATTGTGCGAGTATGTTGTTGAGAAGAAAATAAAGTTGTATAGGTTGACAATAAATTTTGGTTCTCCGAACCAGAAATAGCGGTCTCCTTTCTTTGTGCCGTCAAGCATCAACGCTTAAATAATTAAGCCTAGCTTGCATCTTACATGGTCACGATCTCCAAATAGTGGACTGCATACTGCCGCCGGACCCACTATGGTATAAAAATAAAGTAATTTCCGCCTAATGGCTACATAATCAATGTGCTCTGAAGGCAAACAATGCTAGTTTATAGGTTGTTGAAGTCAGAAGCATCCTTGTTTGAAATGACAAGGTTAATTCATCCTTATGCCTTTTGTGTTAGTCGATTCGGCGTCGTATGCATTAGTTGTTATTGGAGCAGAAATATCAGCTCTCTTGGGCTGGTCTGACCGATATTTTCTTATTACGTATGCCAGCGTGGAAGCACGTCACCGGCTAGTGTAACCTGCACTGCGCACAATTGCACTTAGTGACGAATAGGTAATGAAATTACTGCTATATGTACGCAATTAAATCTGCGACTTTCAATATAGATTGGCGAGACCGTCATAAATTCAATATACGTGTAACATTATTGGTCGATTAATATTCTATTAGGAAATATTTTATGCTTTAGCTAAATTGTTCCGCCGGCTATTGTTTTACCAACATTTACATAGAAGCATGCGAACAGCTGTATCTGATAAGGTGCTACAAAACAGGAAGCAAATTTCTAATAATCAATAGGAAGTGCCTGCAGGCAGGGCCTACGGCAGAGGATAGGTAGAATATAGATTAATTCTGTGTTGAGTTTCTTTATAGCCCCCTCTCTGAATTCAGTTTAAACTGCTCATTATGAAGAAACGCAACTCGATCAAACGTCTCTCTTTTTGAGCAACAATTCAAGATAGAAAACTTCAGGCCATGAACAAGCCCATGAAATATATCTGTCATAAGTTGCTTCTTGTTTTGCCTCTCTTTTTGCTGGCAGCTTAAGCACGTCCGCACAAACACAGCTACAGAACCACGCTATCTTTCCAAGCATAGAAGGAATAAATTCTCAAAGCCCCGAAATAAACAAAAGGCTACACTCGCCGTGTCAAGTCCCGAGCTCACCACTTCACTAAATACGCCCTTCTTTCACGGCATATTTGTGAAAACGACTGACTGCAAAGCCTTATCCTTACTCTCTTAACGAAAGTCCTATTGCTGATAGATTAAGACATCAAATAAACCAGAGGCTCCACATACCTCATCACGTTCGCGTGGTCACAAAAGCTTCTTCTTTTTAATAACCCTTGTTCGCTTTATCCTTTCCGCCATGTATGCGTGGTGCTTATGCACTCAGTAGGTCATTCTAACACCTCTGCGTCTACATAATGCGTACTTCTACTTATACGGCCCGGTGCTCAAATATATCTTAAAATGAAGCTGCGTGTAACATATAAAGTACAATGCCTAAACGCCATAAATAAAGCCACAGAAATATTCAACAATAGATGGGTACTTTGATATAACGTTATAGCCTCGGCAACCGTGGTATCTGTACGATTGCATTTGGAGAGATGAGCATTGGTGAGTGTTTTATTTCGGGAGCATTCTAGACGACTAGACAAATGCATGTAGAATAATTCGTCAAGCCAAGGAGAGTCATTTCACATTCGCCCTATATTGTATGCAATATAAGTCCCCTCCTGTAGTGCGAAGAGATTCTTTACCCGCTTGCAGAGACTTTCTCTAGACAGTTCTCGGTGATTTTGGTATATTCAAAAGTATTTCATTCGGTTTCTTATTGTTCTACAGCTTGCTCATCAGCAAAAAGAAATTTGCTAACAATTACAAATTTTTAGGTGAAATGCGAACAAGGTGTGCTTGGAAGAGCACGTCGTGTGCAACTCCTGTTCTTGCAGCATGGTTAATATAGTCATGCTACCTTTACGAAAAGACTGGGAAAACCGCCTTTGGAAACCTACGGCCGCATTATAGAATTTCTGGACCGCTTAAGGCAGCGCGTTAGGCTGCGGTCATTTCGCGAGGGAACGCTTGGAGTTTGACATTTGTTTATACGACAGATTGAATCGCACTTTCTCTGCATGCATGTTGAGGGCAGTAATATTTTCAGTACTCTTATTTTGAAAAGAGTAGAAAGAGCACTGTGAATTGTTTTAGTGTAAGCATCACTCGGAAACCAACTGGGTATTATAGCGAAATTTCTTTTTTTTACAAAATACTGCACTGATTACTTTTCGCATTACAGTGTTTCGGTTCAGTAAGAAAGAAAAAACACGCAGATTTATTGAGAGCATGCTATAAGGATGCGGCACTGTAGAAACCTAAGAAATAAGGTTCTGTAGAGAGTGGAAAAGATGCCCTTATTACGCGCTCTTGAAACGTTTTTGCTGCAGCTGCATACTAACATGGTTTAAACAAAAATCTGTATTTATACCTTAGACGACTCACTTGTTTTTGAGCAAAAAACATTGCACATGCTTTCACTGACTGTTAAGAGAACGTCTCTCGTTTGGATATTCTGTACACCAGTCCCAAAAGAACTCCCCACAACGCTGTATGGAATCAAATATATATTATGTTCAATGTGATCAGGGGATGCCGTTTGATACCTTTGTGGTCCAAGGTGTACACATTTGGTGGAAGACGAGAAAGACTATTGTTGCATGCAGTTTTAATTGGCGTAGGGCGAGTGATAATTGCATTGCAAGCGTTTCGTATATTAGATAAGAAGGTCGAACCAAAAGCGAACATCCAGATGGGGTGAGCATCTTTGACGGCCTGACACGCCTAAGATAATTTAATATGATAGTTATCCTTTGTACAATGTTGTCATTTGATTGTTATCCTTTGAACAATATTGTGCATATGGCCGTGCGTGGTATTGCCTAAACAGGAAGTAAACAAACAGCAAAGCAGTGGAGAACAAGGGGTTCAGAGCGGTGACATGGAAAATTAATCTGTTTACGCCGTAAAGGAATCAAAACACTTTCTCGAGTGACAACCCTTTGCCTTTATTACAAGGTGGAGGTTATCGAGACTTCGGACAGCCAAGCATTGGCAAGATATCAGATGAGGGCTTTTAGTTTTCGCGCACTAAAGCCAGCACCACGTGCAAAGACATATTTGAATTGCAGGCCCATGGCCACCACAATTCCTACCACTTTGTGGACGGCCACCGCAAAAAAAGAAAATAACATTACGCTTTCAATACAGTTATTACTTATCAACACACAGAATATGGATGCAAATTTATAACACGCATTTCTATTCCCCCGTGGTCCTACCCTTCGTAGCATATTGTTGCTCTCTCTTCATTACACTATTTATAGCATCATCTTTAACATTTATATAACCAATGACTCCAAAGTCAACGTTGAAAACCATTGACGTTTATTTTTTAGTATTTGCTCCTACCACGCTTTCATTTCCTTCGTACTAAAAGGAAACAAAGTATTCGCATTGATCAGAAATGTCCTTAAATTGAGACTGCATTTTCATTTTACGTAACAGCACTGTCTAGGGAGTTTCCCGTAAGTGCCTTCACATCTGATTCATTTTGGCTCGCCTTCATGCGTCTCAAATTTTAACGACAATGTTTTAACGACAAGAAAACAGTCACTGGTGATTGTCACTGATAAAGAACATTATTTGAACCATGAAACCAATCTACAAACGAATAAAGATGTGGAATCAACAGAGGGCGGCTATGATCGCCTTTTTTTTTTTTTCACTCACTCACTCCAATGAAACCTTCACTTTCAAAGTGATGAGGACGACTGTTGCAAACAACTGCTAACACGGCGTAGTATGCGCCAGGAGCCAAGGAAGAAGAAGAACATGGCGTAGAAGAAGCTGGGTAGAAATGGTGCTTAGCACAAGGTTATCATATGTGTTCTTGCTTCTGTGCATGCGCAAACATGCCAATGTGTGGTTCGTCGACGGGGACCTCAGCGGCGGCAATGGATCGTAGAAGGACAGCCGCACATTCGGCATGAAGATGATCTACGGGGTGAACTACTGCCTCGTGTGCACACAGAAGGTGGTATGCGGGCCCACCTTTCAACCAGGCCACTGTGAAGCAGGCGGGTGCATGGTAGTTTGTCATTTTGAGTAGTATATAAATTAGGTGGCTAAAGAGATGCCCACTGTCTTCAACGCCGTGTTCGTCCTCCTCTTGCTGCCATCGGCTCTTCTCGCCACCGGACAGTCCAAGCCGCACATCGTCGTGATCATGGTTGAAGACTTGGTGAGTGCACCTCCAAGCATGCTTGGTTATTCATTTGCACCCGTTTTTGCTATTTCTTTGGTCACTTCACCCCTCGCGCCTCGCTAAAGGAATCCTTAGAAAGCGGTTAAGTATACAAGACTTCTTGCTCAAAACTAGTATTTATGATCCCGTTCCTTGGTGTTATGGGTAATGAATTGTATTCTGCTGCTGTGTTTTAGTAGTGTCTGCTTGCATCATGTGGTCGAAAAGTTGTTAGTGCTTCTTGGGATAGACGGATCGGACTACAAAATTACTCGTAATCAGTGGGCCGCCCTATTAGGGGTCGTTCTGAGATGCATATGTCCTCGTATGGACGTGACCTGTTCGCGTTGATGGGGGTTATAAGAGTTAATATCATGCTAAGACAACCAGATAAACTTTCTCTGTTTCATTTCGATCAATGATCTCTATTGCTTCGAACATTATTATAAGAATAAACATTATTATAGAATAGTCTTTTCATTTTCATTACGTTTTGCCATGTTTCGTGCATACTGTTACATTATTGTGGGCTGTTAATTTACTGTGCTGGTTTTTAACTTGCTGTTTCATTTGTATATATGTGCTCTTTCTGTGCTTCATAATTTTCATGTTATATATGTATATATATCTTTGCCTTAATGTCACACGTCTTGTTGCTCTACCATTACTAGGCCTCGGGCATCTCTCAAGCTATTGTTGCAGCTTTTCGCCTGAGGCCAATTTCCTGTATATTACTGGAAATAATTTTTTTTTCAATTTTTATTCAACATACATTTTGATGTCAACGCACACAACAACCACAAGCCTATGCGTTTACAATGTGTCGCTTCTGGTGAGTGGCGCAAGTGTACTGGTATGACAGAAAACAGAACTAGGGTTGGGGGATGAGCGGGAGCCTTAGTGCGTAATCTAAGCGAAATTTTCAGTAAGGGGATTTGTCCTCGTTCGGGCCATGCGGTCATCACTGGCGGGGTTTGGCATACGCATTTGCTTCCTAAGAAGAAGAGTGAAGGAGGGAGGAAAGGGGAGAGGTGGGTAGGGGTGTAAGGAATGAAATATTTCCTTGCGCATGAATTTCATGGACATAAAACCGCTTGTCCCGTGACCTGAAAAATAAAATAAAAAAGGCGGCATCAGCAAGGAAAACTACAATGCGAGATACATGACGACTCATATTCACGAAGAGCTTCGATGTTGGCAGGCGTTTCTTGGAAGGGGACAGGAATTTCAGCGGCACCTGACAAGGAATGCAATATTGTCTAGAGCTTTCGGGAAATGGGTAATTACCAGCATATGTTAAGAATGTTAGAGTAAAAATAGGTAGGGGAGGAGGTAATACATTTGAACAAAAAAGACATATTAAATCAATGTAGCCATGCCTGCCCAGCCGGACATTATCAGAAGGAAATGACTCCAGCGGGGCAAACTTAACAACTGAAAATAAGGAAATATATTTGGAAAATTATGCTATAAACGCAGGTATAAATGCTGGGAATAATTTGTACAACTTATGGTGTAATTATGGCGCAATGTTTCTTTGGAGGTGTTTAAAACTGCTGGTATCAGTGTTTTAAACGTATCCATTAAAAATGACTTCATGTACATTTGTGTTTTGAAGATTTAATGCTTGTGTGGAGAATAAACAATTCGATTTTATCAAATATATGACCATTCTGACTGAAATACCGGGAAACTATTGCTAGGAGGGTTTTGCGCGCGTCTGCTCGATGGCTGATTAAATTTACGCGCATTGTTTGTCCTTCCTTTCTGGTTTAAGGTTTCTTGAAGGGTCATTCATACAATATTTTCAGAATATAGTTCAGGATTCGGCGGAAACCCGTCCGGCGAGAGTAATTCAGCATATTGAAGAAAACAGCACTCGCCGAAGTCACAGTGGAAAAAGAAAAACAAAACATAAACACATTGATGTTTCGGCACCGCTACGGGTGCCTTGTTTACAATGGAAATGAAGCGAGATGGGCCGTTGCTTATGAAGTTAAAGTGTTGCGTACAAAGTGCATGTACATCTCGGGTAGATTTCCCCGCGTCCTGTTTATCGCTTCGCTTGTCACTTGGATGTGTAATGATTCCTTGAGTAGGCGAGTAGATAACAGTTTTTCCCTCTCAAGTATCCGTGCGCAATCCCAGTCAATCAGGTGGCCCGTGTCTTGATTGTGCTGTTCTAGAGAGTTAGAAGTCACTTTTTTGTTTTTTCCTTCAATCGTCTTCTGAAATCGCCAGTTCTTCTTCTTCTTTTCTTTTTTTTTCCTCTGTAACTTCGGCGAGGGCTCTTTTCTTCAATATGACAATATTTTCAGAATATGCAATTAAAGCCTGAATTGATATGAAACCAATCGCTTACGGTGCTTTTGACCGTGGTGTCTTTTGTGAATAATGGCACGTCTTACATCTCTGAACACAACGGGGATTCTTTTTTTGTCGCTTGCTGTCAAGTTTGAAATGTACTAAAATGTCCAAAGGTTTGTGTTGCGCTTGTCTGTTACGCTTGATGCCTCCGGAAATATTTTTTCAGGGGTCATTACATTAAGCATGGGGTAGCAGTTTCGTAAAATATTGTTTAGATTTTCAATGCTTTTGCAGTATTTCGTTGTAAAAGTAGGCAGTTCTTTTTCTTTTATTCGTTGGTTTTGGCAAGCGTAGTAAGTGTCATGAAGTCCTTTATGTAACTCAACGTGGAGCGTTTGCAATCAGACTATTCTCGCACCAGTGTGCAATTGTGAGACATTTTCAAGAGTATTTGGAGTTGGCTTGATGAGTAACTTTCAAAAAAGAAAATAACAAAACAAAGCATTGGAAAGTAATCTACAAGCCACCTGTCTCCATTGACCAGTCCGTGATACGCGGAATTTGTTTCATCTCTGCTGATAGCATTTAGTGAAATGTATTAACCTTATATTTGAAAAGGCTCCGCTTGCTATAACGTCATCTTTTTGCTTACGCATTAAGATTTCGCCGCACGATAAACTGCACCGCATCTCCTTTACGACAACGCGACTGCCTCACACCGCCCTTTAGTCCACAGCTGATCAGAAAAACTACCTGGGCTGTGTTCTGCCAATTTAATATACCACGCGAAAATCAACAGAGAATAAATCAAAATGTGCTGGCTGAGAGAATCGTGGACGAGTTCCAAGCGTCTTAAGAAATGCTTTCTTTTTCCAAAAACATTCGTCATAAATAAGTGCCTTGACACTAAATTAACTCGTTCGAAATACTTATTCTTCACTGTCTATTCTTATTTCAGCGGCCTTATATAATGACAAGATGACACCTGATGATTATCTTTCCAAATCTATTTCCTCGATGATAAGAATATTTTTCCGCGAACCAAAACAGGCGTTCTAGAAGCCACACTTGGTCCTTATTGCCGCAAATTTACTTTGACAGCTTCAATTTTATTTCAGTTTCCTTCAGTTGCTTCTTCAGTTACGTGCCGGAATGTCCAGCTTCCCCACTATTTTGAAAAATAGAAACTGCGAATTTAAATTCTATCGAAAGGTACAAATTCCACCCTTCCCACTTCCTCACTTCCCCACTTCCCTTTCAAGTTAGAGAAATCGAACCTGTGATTATGCTGCCATATTTGATATACTTCAAATGTAAAATTTAATTTCAGGCTGTTACAGTGCTCTCTACTCTACGCTGTTTGCTCTGATACCCCCCATTCTCTGTTTTGCACAGGGTTGGGCGGATGTCGGTTTTCACGGCTCCAGCCAGGTTCGTGTCCCCAACATCGATGCCCTGGCGGCCGATGGCGTCATCCTGCACAAGTACTACACATTGCCTTCCGGCGTGGGTTCCAAGATTGGATTCCTGACGGGAGTATATCCTTTCCGAGCAGGTGCGAATGACGAGCGCAGGTTTAGGAGGTGGAGACGCTGGTCAATTTTACATCTGGCGTCCACGCAGGGCTCACCTGTGCGCGTTATTATTATCAATGCAGGGTAGCTGCAGCTTTAAATTTGAACCGCGAGCGTGCTGTACAGAGATGTGTTGCCCGTAGCATGCGTAATCATATTCCCAAACTCAGTGTCTTTGATAGTTCTAATGCAATTTCTTTGGAATGACGTGATTTATATCCAAGCATCCCTGTCCTAGCATTAGTATACGTTACTTATATTCGATTGGGAAAATCAAAGAATGTGGACCGGAAGGCCAGGTCTTTTTAAATTATCCTAGGCATAGGTTTTGTTTAGTTTTCGTCGTAAATCTTTAAATGCGTTCCATATGTGATCTCCCTGAATGATGAGTGTAAGGAAATTTGGAACAGCGCTTCGTTTCTGAGCGGAATACGAAATGCGCGCAATGGGCCACTACCTATCGAATGGTCCTGCACAGCAGTTTCAGTATTAGGGCAAACGTTCTGTTAACCATTTTTTTTTTTTTTGTGAACGAAATTCCCCGCACACGAAACAGTAGACATATCTACACTGCTCAGCTAGTTCGTCACCGAATTGAAGTCAGATCTCAGAAATATGTTTCATGATCACGTTCTTGATTTCTACTCTTAAGCCAAACCTACGCTCAGGGTAAGCCATCTTATCCGGAAGGGCTGTGTCATATTCTTCACCTCGCAATGGCCTCGCAAAAAGGAAAGTTCCAAGGAATAAAAATAGAAGGGGGGAAAATAGACATTGTACTCCCAATACGCTGTTGTAACTTACAACACAGGCATCATTAATTAATGAATTACGAACTAAATAGTTACAGTCACGCTTTAGTCTCAAGTATGCCAACGTTATTGAGCTGAAAGCGACCAACTCTGACATGATCTTTCTCGTCGCAGGTATCACGAAGGCAATACGTCCTTCGCAGCCAACTGCTCTTCCTGCACTCTTTCGAACCCTTCCTGACTTCCTTAAGAATTTGGGATACGAAACACATTTCGTCGGTGTTGTAAGTCCTTGCGCAAGTGCGCGGAGCTTTATGCGAATCCAGTGAAGATATTTTCGATCAATTTCGGGTTAGTGATTGATTGCAAAAAGTGTGAAAAATCTTTACTTGTAACTTATAGATAATACTAAGAACCGGCGCTTGTTCTGGCTCTTGATGGATGATATACCCGTAACGTGCTTTAGTTTGTCGATGCCACCATCCTATCCTACATGGAAAGACTCAGAATGAATAAAAAGGCAAGACTCACTGAGGTTACCGTGACCATTAATCAGCCATTTATAGGGCAGCTTGCGACCGGTGATACCGGTACTCGGGTGTCCTATTTCGCACTGGACTCTGCATCTTTCCCTTCTTACTGTACATGAGGTTTTACTGGAGACAGGGGGGGAACAGGGTGCAGGCCGTTTTTTTTTTTTTTTTTGTCTACTACATTGTCGCAAACCTTGGCATGATGTGGGTCTACTGTTGTCTTCAGTAGTCCTTGTATGCTCTACGAGATTTCATGCTGTCAAAAAACTATTTTCATCATTTAATTTTTTTAGCACCACTGACATTGATTTTCAGTGAGAGGTGGGCGTTCAAAATCTCAAGACAATGGAAAATATTCCTTATGTCTACTGGATACTGTTTGACACTCATATTGCTTCCAGCTGAATTAACTCCTTTTATTAACATGTGTGCAAACTAAACTAGAGCGAGTGTGCAAACTAAACTTTTTTCAAGAGGCTGAGTTACTAGTCTTGAGATGTAGGTAGACTCCAGTTATATAGATTCCAATTGCACATACCTTATGATGTACGAAGAGGCACAAATGATTCCAAAAACACGCAAAAGTTTTAATTTCTGGTATTTTCACACAATCCACATCTCGCCATGTTCTACTATTTGATAATCCGGTCAATTACACGTGTGCACTGAGATCGAAGAATGCTGTCGCTACGTTAAGAAATACTTAAGGGATGGCAGTTGTATTAACGGTGTCATATCCTATTTAACTCTACGTGTGGGCCCTGAAAACGCAGCCTAAACGGGACTAACAAACTTGCCGAAATCAGCGGCTGTGCTTTCTGTGATATCATTTAGCTTTCGCCTCATTTGATGGTGATGGTGACGTCGAACATGGCGAAAAGAATTGGAGGCGGTGTCGCAAACGGCCAATGACATACACGGCCGGTTTGTGCACGACTCCGCTCCTATCCAGCCTAAGCCAACCGCATCCAGTCCAGTAATAGACTGCTGATTCTTGGCACAACTACCCCTCAGTTTCTTCCCATAACAAAAGCAACACCGAAAAAGCTCGTCGGACATGTCAAATTTTGTAATTGGCCAGTGCAGCCGCCAAGCGTGACATGATTGTTGGTCGCCTGTTATGCAAGTAGTTGACATAGCTTGCATGCTTTGTCACGAAAAAGCTAACTTGTTCACCATGGTATATACGTCACTGCGAGCAGCGAGCAATGGCGGGCGACTGTATAAAACGAAAGTGAAAAACCAAAGTTAATTACAATTTCCGGCCCCTGCCGAGCTTACATTTGAAAGCGTGATGAAAAATTTTGAATTGAATAAGAAAAGAAACACTGAATAGCCGATGACCGCTGCCTTTATCGCAGAAATATGCCCAACCAGTACCACAAACTGCAAATAGCGTAACTTCATTTTATTCTTCCTTTTTAAAAAAAAAACGCAATACCAGTGGAACTTGGGGTTCTATAAAGAAGAGTTCATCCCCGAGAACCGTGGATTCGACACGGCCTTCGCCAAATGGAGCGGCCCGGGTGACTACTGGACCCATGTGTCGATTGACGTGAGACACTGCTTCTATTGTTCCTAACAGTTTTCATAATTGCCCCTTCCTCGAATATGAGGAGTGCATCGAATCGCGTAAGATGACTTACGAGTAGCGTGTAAACAAAAGAACTTCGTCTAAATTCTAGACACGGAGTCAAAAGCTAAATGTTTTTTACTTATAGCTATCCCTACTGGAAAAATTGTATAAGGCAATAACCTCACATTTTCTCACACAATCTCACTCAATTCGCATAAGAAATCACATACAAATTGCATATAATTGCATTAGATCTCATAGCTTTCTGTACATTATCATAAATTATGCAAAATATTTATGATAATGATGTCCACTGTATGAGAGTCTGCAATTTGGTGAGATTTTGTGAGGTTATTGCCCGGTTGAACTTTTAGCTTTTCTGTAGGGTTGCCTTTGACTTCCGAAGTTTTCTCAACTAAATTTGAAGGTTATTGGCTGCAAGTTTCATCGAAAATAATCCTGGGTTGTTATTTGCTAATCAATCCTGTTTAATATATTTAAACGCATGAGTTTCGTCATTTCGCCCTAAAATGCTCAAGCTAAGTGAACCGCGTCTCCCATATACCACAACAACCTTGTGGTGCCGTCTGTATTCTGAGCGATAAGAACAGCGAAAAAAGGGTAATGGGCAGAAAAAATAGATTACCCTTGTCTGTAATTTGATGATTTCATTAAAGGACATCTTAGCACTTAAGACAGAAATTGTTAAGTGCAATAGTCATTATCTGCGTGCTCTGCACCTGCAAGGTACGCTTTACTACGAATGGCAAGCTTTAAATAAAAATAACTCACCCCACTCCGCTCAGCGCGGCTAATGACGCCGCCTTTATGCGATTTTGTGCGGTTAAGAACTAGTAACAGGGAAAGCAAGATAGGATGAATCATAAGTAGCCACAGATTGAGAGCAGAGTTAGTGCCTTAGAACTAGCTGCGTACCTGTATTGTATCTAATCATCGTTAGATCATGAATGATTAAAATTGTGGCCATGATTGCCGTGGGCCGCCATGCGGAAGCCGAAGCCGGTATTCACCACTAGTCATCTTATCTTGGTCATTACACAGAGCTGTTTGCACATTAGAACGTAGCAAGAGTGCCTCGTATCACCACGTAACAGGCGTTGCTTTTGATTGATGGCACTGAGTGCCATCTGAAAACAAAAGCAGGAGAATTTACGTCATAAAAACGATGTATGCTAATGTTGTAGCCTCAGCGGCTACTTCCATAAGGCAACAAAGTGTCAAAATGTTCGAAGGACACTAACGGGCATTCACCACAAGGATACTAGAAGTAATCAGCGCTATTGCATATTAACGTACTGCTAAACTCGACAATGATACCGCATAAGTGCTACGGCCAATAAAGTCATTTAGTCTTTAATAAAGTTAGAATTACTGGTTTTAAAGTTGACGCAGGTGTGGTCACGAACTTGAGGGCTGTACCCCATACTTCCGGACAGCCTGCCGAATATTAACTTTACCTTATTCATTTTCCCCATGCTTTCGAGCACCGGTCTTTCCAAACAGGGAGCGTTCGGAGGCCGCCTTTCGGTCTCGGCTGCCGTTGTGACTTCATTGCAACTAATCGCACTTGTATCGCAAATAATCGCACTTGTATCGCCTCCTCTGGTTAGGTTTATGGCACACGTGGTGTGGTGCGCGCAGCCTCCCTCTCAGAGTGCCTACACGTGCCACCAGGCCCTTCTCTCCTATTTCCTCTTCCCTCTCCTAGAAACTGAAAGTTGAGAGAAGGGCATTTGTCACACACAACCAAAGCAACCAGGCTAAGCACCCCCACATGGCATAAGTGTTCCGGAAAACTTTGTCCTTGCTTTCTATAAATTTTATTAAAGGGACAATATCGTTGAGCACTTCTGAAGGCAAAAACCAGCCACGTTGAAAGAGACTTGTAGAAATCGTGAAAGGCTTTGCCGTTGCAGTGCGGAAAAATGGCGACATTAAAAGAGGTATCAATAGAGTGTCAGTCAAATTACAGAAGTGAAAGTGATTTCCAATTCGAGCTTCTCATTAGGGTGAGGAGCGACCATGCTACTCTTTAGGTTGGCGTTTGAAATCACAAAATAGTACGAGTTTTAAGCATGGCCTGAACCTAGTTATACCAGCAAAAGCCCTGCTAAGCATTTTTCTCCATAGTTTTGAAATGTTGTGCATAGTTTGACATTTTCAATAAAAGAAAATTTACCATCTGACAATAAGCCATATGCTACCGGCAACATTTGTTATTTCACACCACCGACACCAGCTTAAGATACTGCCTCTGCGGTAAACCGATGTAGATACGATACAAAATACAGCAAGGGAGTGGTCCGTGCCGAACCTCTATGAGATGTGAAGGCTTCTACAGAAAAGCTGACAGCGCCCTGTTGACTCTCACTGTCGAGTCAGAGCTTGGTCTTATTTTCACAAAAACTGTATTGGATGTCATTCCCATCCTCGTCCCTTACCTGACTCTCTGAGGGTCATTTAGCCGGAAAGTGCCAACCTTGTGTCGTTTGGCACATTTATTCCCGCAGCAAAAGTCGGGAGGCTTTCAAGGATTCGACTTAAAGCTGAACGGGGAAGTACTCTGGAACTTAACTGGCAAGTACGCAACCCGCCTCTTCACCGATAGGGCCGTCCAAGTCATCCAAAGCCATGACAAAACCAAGGTAAGCTCAATGAAATGACAAGCTGGTTGTGAAGTGGGTTGATGCCTTCGCAATGGTTTGTAAGTATAAAACACGGCAGCCTCTGAATGTTAATCAGCATTACCGGGCTCGCATGTGTAAAACAGTTAACTCAAAATAGTAGCTTGCCACCTGCGCAAGCTTCACCGCAGTTATAGCTGCTCACATTGCGGGCCAAACAGCTGTCATCGCAAACTGAGCTTAGCAACCTCAGTTTGCGTCGTTAGTTGAGGTTATGTCAGCGTCTGTGAACGGAAGGTCAGCGTCGGAGCCCGAGTGCGAACGAAAAGCGCACGAGCTAGGCCCATTTCAACATCCTCCACTTCTATTTTACGTAACGTTTCTTGAACAACACACAAAAAAGGCGGCCTCTAAAGTGCCGTTCGAAGCCGCTTTTATACAACCTTGTATTACCGAACGACGGGCCAGCAACAGCGCGCTGGCCTCTTCGCGTCTTTGAAGCGTCTCTTGTGTGGTGTGCACATGGTTAATTACGTGAATATACGTAAACACAGGTTCGGCCTTAGCCACGTCACTAACGCAGACATGTTCGTAAAGCTCGCAGCTCCGGATGCCGCGAACTATACCGCAGCTGTGCCGCCCGTATGCGCTGCTGATGACGGCGCTCTCTGGTGGTCGTTAGGCCTTGTTTATCCCGTATCGAAGCCACGCCGGACGGCACTCTGATTTTGGCTGCCCCGCAATAGCAGATAGTTGATGCAGGGTAATGCCGTATTGTCAAACTTATAACTCCATATTAAAATAAAGATATGATAGTTTATCGTCGACACGGCACTGGAGTGGTGTACAACTGGCCGGGTGTGCCGCGCCGCACCGCTAGCAGCTACTATGCGGCATCTAAGAACAAAATTGCTTGCCGCAGCTGTCACTTCTAGCAGCGACTCGATATGAGCCTGATATATCTGAAAACTGATTCATTTTGGACATTATTCTATCTCACGAGCAGTTGTTTAAGCTAGGAACAAATTCCGGCACACTTTTTTTTTTTTAACGCACGCGCTCGCGATTCTTCGTAGAGATTGTGTTGGCGCGGACGATTTGAGGGAGGTTATGCAGCGGAGGCACTGCTGCCATCCTGCGCGCGCCATATTGTCGCGCCTTCGGATGGTTTTCTAAACACTGCTTTGTAGATAGCTTACGTGTTTGGAAATTAAGCTTTCTCTATCGCTTAATCGCATCAATGCTTAATTGCAACTATGGGGCCATTTTTTGCTGTAGCTGAGAACTGTGAGAGCCTGTGTAACAATCCCTAACAATTATTCATGACAACTGCAGTTGAGTATGGTGAGAACAATAGACTACCCGTGTCACTAAAGTATAAGTCTGGCCTTACTACAGGAGTCTAAATCCTCTTTTGGGGTTCCTAGAAATTTAAATGACTCATGTAGTCTGCCCAGCAACAAATTGAGGCATTTAAGCACTTTTCCTACTCTAAATTACAAAAAAGAGTTTGTACTAGAAAACCCTCTCCCAGCATTGAGGGTAGGAAAGCCGCCTCATTCTGTCACTTGAGGCATCACGTGCGTCCTTCACGCATGTTTTTTCTGCCTGAACCTTTAAAGAGGGTTTAGACTACAAATATTACACGACTTATTTAAGATTTAACACTTGATGCAAGGGCTCCACGTGTGGCATTTGAATCCTCTGCAAACGTTATGCAAACAAATAGCTTGACAATAGGACGACCGGCTTTTTTTACGTTATCAAAAGCACTTGCTCTCATTCTTGAGACATTAATGGCATACCTCCTAAAATTTCACGCTATTTTCGTCTCTTGATACCTTGGTTTAGAGCTGTAGTAGAGGGAAGTGGTGGATTGTGGGCCTAGTATTTGCAGCTATCTGCCTTTCAAACGGCCGCACCGCAGTGTCTGGGATTTATGAATAAATTACGGGCGGAGTCATACCTCTGGTTGTAGCATCAAGCGCTACCTAATTCAAATGACAGCGTCCCACTACGTGTTTTAACTCTTGATTATGGGCTCCTTCCCTCAGTATGCAGCCAGCTAGGGACATTTTAGTCGCAAAGTAAGAGGGCAGGCTATCGACTCGAATCTGAAAGTTAATTGCACTCCTTCATAATGCCTCTTTTTTGCGTTTCCCTATGCTTATGCTACTTATTTTGCTGTCCACTGCAGCCCCTGTTCTTGTTCATAGCTCACCAAGGCGTACAAGCAGCCAATTCACACGGTTCCGTGCAATGCCCACCCGAGTACCTTGACACATTCGAAAGAATCGGCCATCGAAAGAGGATACTACTGGCAGGTAAGAGAACAGTGAGGACGCAAGAATGCGGGAAGTGGGAAGGAATTAATAGCAAATGTTTGGTTTGGTTTGGTTTCAGAGGTTTAACGGTATAAAGAAACACACCGTAGAGGAGGGCTCCGGTAATTTCGACCAACTGGGGTTCTTCAGCATGCAGTTGCATCGCACAGCACGCGGGCGTTTTGCTTTTCGTCTCTATCGAAAGGCAGCTGCCGTTGCCGGGATTATTTGGGTTAGGCAGTTGACCACTTTAACCACTGAGCCACTGCTACCGGGCTAATAGCAACGGAAACAACTATAGCGATATAACAGTCGTTAACCTTTGAGCGTTAGCTGGGACAGCTGTCTGCGAAATGCGAGGAAACAGCGCAAGACCCCGGCAACGATGGGCCTTGTCGACATGTGTCTTCCTCCGTACAGTAGCGATAACAATAACCAAACTGTACCAGAACTGAGAGAAACGACGACCGTCTAAATTTCATCACCTTAGAGATAAAGCCACCTTCAGATTTATGGCCGCAGACTAATCACACTGTCACGTATGCGGAGCATGTTATTAAGGCCAAATCTTGTATGCTCATGGGTTTGCACGGAAAGTGTCCGTCCATGTAGGGCGTCTCAACGTGTATGTCGAAGAATGACGCGATTTATAGGAAAAAGGATGGTTGAAGCCAATTTTGCGCCGTTAAAAGATTGCACCCCTACGTATGCTATATAATAAGGCAATTATAAAGGGGCATATTTTTTTTTCCTTGAACCAACATGCCGTATTCACGAGGGCCGACATTTTAGTCGGGGACTTTCAACGCTCGCGCCAGCCTTTGCTGTACATTGAGCTCGAATTCTTCTATTTAAGTGCAGTTGCCAATAAAACTTATGCGGCCAGCAAAGAAGCGAACACGGGAACGGATTAAACAGCACCTGTTCCAAAGGGACATTCTAAGCATACTTAATACAAAGTTTGCGCAGCTACTTTGGCGCAGAATACAGCACACTATGCCAAAGCGTTGGGGTAAAAGAGCAATTTGCAATAGAGTGTAGAACAAGTACTGCATATATATATATATATATATATATATATATATATATATATATATATATATATATATATATATATATATATATATATATATATATATATATATATATACACACAAGTGAGACATGGCCCCACCGGGGCTATTTCTATATATATTTCTATATTTCTATATTTCGGGGCTATATGTATATATACAAGTGAGAGATAACCCCGCCGGGGTGGCGCAGTGGTTACGGTGCTCGACTACTGTTTCCAAGGACGCAGGATCGAATCCCGGCCTCGGCTGCAGCTTTTCTTTGGAGGCGAAAAGCAGGGCACCCGTGTGCTGTGCGATGTCAGTGCACGTTAAAGAACCCCAGGTGGTCAAAATATCTGGAGCCCTCCACTACAGCATCTCTCATAGCTTTGGGATGTTAAACCCCACAAACCAACCAAACAAGTGAAAAACAGCTTCATACTGTTTCCAAGTTTATTTGGAATCGACGTTTCAGCAGGAGCCCTGCCTTCCTCAAGAGTCTTGAGAAAGGCAGGGCTCCTGCCGAAACGTCGACTCCAGATAAACTTGGAAACAGTATGAAGCTGTTTTTCCCTTGTGTATAACCTCTAGCAACCAAGTACGTCTATTTACTTATGCTATATATATATATATATATATATATATATATATATATATATATATATATATATATATATGTATATATATATATATATATATATATATATATATATATATATATATATATATATATATATATATATATATATATATATATATATATATATTCTTGCTTTACTATATCGAGCCCAAAGAGATAACGGTACCGCATATCGACATTGTGTACAACACAGCCATGACGCGGAATTCCTATGCTCATAAGTAAAGCAGACTACACGTCTAAACGACAGCTTATAAAGTCCAGCGGGAAACAGTATAATGTGACACGGACAGTAGAGTCCTCGCTCTTGCACAGTACGTCTGTCCTTCCCAGGCTGCGAGCTCAGTTTCACAAACGAAAAGGGCTTAGAAAGAAACAGTATGCGTGCCACAACGGCGCAACAAGACGTAGCACTGACCACAAGTGGAACGAGTAACGACGGACTATTACAACCGGGAAGCCTCCTACCGTACAATGACTGAGAGGCAACTTGCATGCAGGATTAAAACTTCAAAGCCGACACATTTCAGGACAAGCGAGTTAAATCAATACCGTTCCCGAGAGAACCAGCGCAGACATGGAGACGGGAGCGTTAAGAAACAGCTTCGTTGCCTTTTCTGCAAGCCTCGCAGAAAGGCTTGCAAAGTCGCACTGCCAATGCAACAACAGAAATTAATAGGCACAGACAAAATGGTGCAAATATTTAAAAATTTAACAATAATTTATTGAAATAATTTACTTGCCCCATAAAACAAGGTGTTAAATATTTATTCCTTTTTGGTGCATATCATTCGAATTTGTATTTTTATAATTTCTTCATTTAAGTGTTTTGCCCAGATGCTGCAGTCGCTCTAAACCGCTTTTTGACCCAGGCTTCGCCTATGGGTACTTCTGCCCTGCGTGTGACTCACATGGTTTGTCGAAAAATGCCATGGGCACGCCGCGCACTTAACAGACTAAACATTTATTCTTGCGAGGGCATTAAGCATTAATAGAATATGTAAAAAACAAATAATATTATTTATATACGATGATAGTAAATAATACTATCCTTATGAATATTGTATAATAATTACTTAATATCATGCTTTATGATAGTGGTAAAGGAATAAATGCCTCTTCAAAAACAGAAATAACATAACAATAAACTAACACAAAATGAAGAAATAAAAAGTAAAGTAACATAAAATAAAAATAAACGCTATAATTATAAAAACGCCGTGGTGGCGCTACTGCTTTCGCAATCTCCCAATGAAATTTCTGCAGTGTCCTATAAATTCTTGTCGTGTGCCTTCGTTTCTGCGGTACAGGCGCTCTGACAGAGGTGGACCAGTCGGTGGGCCAGGTTTTCGCAGCGCTGCACAACCGAACAATGCTCAACAACACGGTGCTGGTGTTCGTTTCGTCCAGCGGCGGTCAACCTGTGGAAGACATGGATGGCAGCAACTGGTCCTTCAACTGGCCCTTACGCGGCACCAAGGGCACCTTCTTCGAGGGCGGCATCCGAGTGCCGGCTTTCGTATGGAGCCCACTGCTACAAAACAGTACTAGTGTGTCCACACAGCTGATGCATGTCACGGACTGGATGCCCACGCTCTTCCACGTTGCTGGTACGCTGCGATTTTTAACGCGAAAGCATTTTGTTTACTGATGAGTGACGTGTACAAAATGCGTCATTACGAGTTGTGGGCAGGAAGTGTCCTTCCGCCGACTTCCTGAGAACGAGTCCATAATTAGAGTATAGCGTAATAGCCCTTATGGGGAGTTGAAGGAAAGGAAAACTGCGGAGGGGGGCTGGCGGAAGGAGGGAATGTCAATGGGGGCCACAAATTTATAGCGCATTCGCCTTTTTGCATTCCTCGCCTATGAGCTCTGAGCTAATTAAAATAAATAAAAACTGGAAATAAAAAGAAAAAAGCTTTAATTACAGTAATAAAGCAAAAGAAACAAGACTGTAAGAAACGCAAAAATAAAAACTGCTAAAAATAAAAGTATGTAAAAGTAAAATTGTACGCACCGTAAAAGAAGCGATACGCAGAACGACCTCATAACTGAACTGGGCACGGAACTCGCAATGTTTTCGCATTTTCGCACCACACACAAGGAGGCCTAATTACTCCCTGTAATTTTTATCTTGAAGAAATTTTTCTGAACCTGTTTTAAAAAGAAATCTGACGTATAAATTTTCGTGAGTGCTTGATACTTTTCCAACGCTTTCACTTGGACATACTTTTCTAGGTGATAGTATGTGCATATATTCATATATACGGGCTGTTTCGATGATAAAAATACATCTTGCCTGGGAGTCACCAGCAAGACGCAGAGTCGCCATAGAGTCCTGTTGATCAACACCATTCACTGAAAAAAAATTGAAGCTCTTCTTTATGCTTTCGCCGTTTGAGTGATTATCGCCTTTAATCATATGTAGGGTATTTAGGCTAGTATATAAAACTTCATAAGCTTTTTCATAGAGTCATGTAAAAATATCGAAATATCACAGCTGGTGCAAAGAATCCCGGAGAGGCTAGTAACTAACATCTGAAGAGATACGCAGATAAGAAAATAACGCTCTGATCACAATCAAGATTTCAAGGAAAACCTTAATTCGACTCTAACATACATGTTGTGAACATCAGCGGCAGAACGATAGGCTGCAATAGATCAATCATTCAGCAGGGATGAAGATGGTTTAATGGCCCTCAAGCGACGTAAGCTAAGCAGGATGCCGTAATGAAAAGCTCCAGATGATTTAGGCCGCATGAGGTTTTTTAAAGCCCCTGCATTGCTTTGCGTCTCCCTCCTTCGAAGCGAGGCCACCAGATCTCCAGGACCGAACCCAGGTCACCCTGCTTTGTAGTCTACAGCCTTAACCATTCAGCCGTCACGACGCGGCACAGAAATGCACAGCTACATCATATATGTTGTGGTATCATAGTTATTAGTAGTCTACTCCCAGCGCGGAGCAAAGGCCTCTCTCATGGCCATCTCTATAATCAGGGGCTGTGCCTTCACATCTAATTGGCCTTGGCATCTTCGTAACGTCTTCCATCCACCTAATTTACTGCAACCCCCTGGAACGCCTGCCTTCCTCTTGAATCGATTTCCTAACCTTAGTGACCATCGGGTATCTTGCCTTCGCAATATAAGCCCTATTTACGGTCATTTCTTCACAACTTCGACTAGAACGACAGTAACTCACGTTTGTTCCCTGACTCATTCTGTCCACTTCTTATAAGGGAAAAAACACCCAAACAGAATTAAAGTGTCCGAGGCCTTCACCTAGTCGCCCTCGTAATGCCTAGTTTCTTTATTACCCAGTTTCTGAGTCCATACGACGTATCTGTACTTCGGACTGACGCAATGAAAACCGCCAACAGCAGCAAGCCAACTACTGTCCAACCAACTGCGGCTGTTACAGCGCAAAATTCTATGATGACGAGCAAAAAAGATATCTTTTTAATGCAGGTGGTGACCCCAAGGTCTTAGGTGACCTAGCTGACTTCGACTCCTTCAACCAGTGGCCGACACTGAGCACGAACCTCACGTCTCCCCGCAAGTCGATTGTACACTGCTTCGACCTGTCCGGTGGGAACTTTGTCATCCAGCACGGCAATTACAAGGCCTTCATCTCCAAGCGAAGCAACGTCCAGGTGGAGCGGCTAGCGAACAGATTCTCTGTCCCCGGCTGTGGGCTCAAGCAGGCATCCAAATTTCAGAAGCGCGTCTCGGCCAGCGTGGCATACAAGGTGCGGCCTCATTTTACTTATGGCGGCCGTTTTGCTGCTTGCGTTTTCGCCAGAGCCTTTATATTCTATGCAAGGGTAAAAACATTTCCCATAGGGCTCGTATAATGAACACCGGTTACGTTTACTGCTACAAAAAGCATAGGTTATACTGTGGGCTGAAAAATTACCTGTGCACATCAAAATTAATAATTAAAATGACCGTCAAGCCTCGCCTTAAGAGTAGACAAGATGGCGCCTTTAAATAGCATTTTTGTTCCGGAAGTACATCTAATAATTTTTCGTTATTATTATTATTACTATATTATTATCGTTCACAGGAAAGGATAATAATAATAGTAATAATAATATTATAACATTAGTAATAATAATAACAACAATAATAATAATTGGTTCACAGGAAAGGAAAGGCGCACTTGTTTCTGTGGACACCTGAACCGCGCCGTAAGCAAAGGGAGGAAGGTGGGAATTAAAGTGGACAGAGAGAAAGAGAAACCGTAGCGGAAGGCTACGGAGCAATTTCGACCACCTGGGGATCTTTAATGTGCATTGACATCGCACAGCACACGGACGCCTCTCCGTTTCGCCTCCATTGAAACGCAACCGCCGGCAGTCGGGATCGAACCCGGGTGCTCCGGCAGAGTAGTCGGGCATCTTAACCACTCCACCAGCGCTGCGCGGGACGAGGAGGGAGGGGGAAATTGATTAATTTTTTTTTTTTCGAAGGCGCGGTATCTGTCTTACTTGGCAGTGGGCAGCTACGCTTACCTAAAGTGCATATTCACATTGGACTAGGGCGACAGCTTTTCGAACGAAACAGCTGTACACGATTCGCGCAAAATATTCCTGATGATTGGTAAACTCCTTGGCGCAGGGCAAGAAATTCAAAAAGCTGACGCACTAAATATATATGCAGATATAAATGCTCGGCAAATAAAATAAAATCTAAAGAAATCAATGCATTTCACCACCACTGAAATTAATTACTATGGACGAGAACACCTCTTATTATAGCCCGCCGGGGTGGCGCAGTGGTTATGGCGCTCGACTACTGTTCCCAAGGAAGCGGGATCGAATGCCGACCTCGGCGGCCGCGTTTCGATGGAGGCGAAAAGCAAGGCGCCCGTGTGCTGTGCGATGTCAGCGCACGTTAATGAACCGCAGGTGATCGAAATTTCCGAAGTCCTCCACTATGGTGTCTCTCATAGCCTGAGTTGCTTTAGGTCATTAAACCCCACAAACCAAACCACCTATTATTCGCTGCTACTAGCTGACGTTTTACCCTGGAAACATCTTCTAACGGAGAGCGGGGACTATAGAAGACTTTGGGTCTTCGAGCGCGCGTTGGTTTTGAAGATTTCTTAGACCACACCAGGTGGCGCCGGCAAAGTGCAACAGTGCAGGCGCAAACACTGTTCCTGAAGCTCTGGGGTTTAGAGATAACAGTGGCCGGGTGAATAAACCGGCGGTGGAAACTAGCAAGAAACGGCTGGAAGATTGGTGGCTTAAAAGCAGAGAAGTGACATAATGTTAGTAATGTAGGAGCAAAATTTAATAAATAGAATGATGGATTAGTTAACAATTCTAAATCAATAATTAAGATATATGGAGAAAAATGAGCATGATAGCTACTGCTACCACCCCGTTTCAAAGGGGACGCTCCTATATTCCATCCATCCACCCCACCATCTCAAACACCGCCACGGACTGCAGGGCTATAGCCGGAACCAGTGACCACAGCGCACAACCATACCTGGATATCCCAGTCTGAACGACCTTGCAATTTCGATCCGGGGAGCTTTACAATAATGGTGCTCCTGGATTTGTAGTCACTCGATTCCATTCCCTGCCTTAGCGATATGACGCCCACTGTGTTCTGGTTGACAAAACGTTTTACACGCGTTGGCCATTCGTTACAAACGTCGCTTAAAACCTCTGTACACGCCACACGAAAACCAATCTGTCAAGTTTGCAACGTAGCGAATTAGCCACTATTATTTTACAGGCAGAATGTTCTGCTAGGCGTGAGAATTATTAAACATTGTAACCACGAAGAAAGATGTATTTATGTCAGAAATTGCCTACACGAGCAAGTGGACGTTTGTGCTGCCAAGCTTATACTCTCAAAAATAATAGCTTATCTTCTTCATTTGCATGAAACAGGGAAACGTACGCACATTACTACATCGCAGGAAGTGTCACAAAAAAGGTCACTGGCCCTTCCTCCCTCTGTTTGAAGTGGAGGCCTTGCGCAAAATATTCTTTCTTGTTTCAGAAACTTCAAGGAAGTTTTATAGAAAAGAGGAAATTGATTTAAGTCGATTAAATTTACGTAGTATTGTGTGCAGAACACAGGTTTGACATTTATTAATCTTAACTCTTATATTTCGAATGCTGGATTTAAAATGAAAGAAAAAAGGATATCGTATCAGGCGCCAAAGTAATCCATTTCTATGGGTGTTCCTTTTCTGAATGAGGCCAAACGAGTAGAAACTTCGAGTAGAAGCTTCGAGTAGAAACCTTGAGTACGGCTATTCAAGGTTTTAAATTGGAAGCGATTCATAGTCGTATTTAAAGACAGACGTGTTTTATTGTTTCTGTTTCCTTATATAAGCGTGTTTCCTGTGAATAAACTTTAGTTGAAAGTGAGCGCTTGTTCCTGTGGCTTCTTCCTTTCGTCCCCGTTTGTTCGCGCTGCTTTTTTTTTTTTGGATACTGAGTGTGGTGTTAAGAACGTGGACATTTTTACAGGGAAAGTAAAAGAAGGTATACAGCGTTACGCGTGCGATTTTGCATGTGCTGTCAGGCTTAGCCTTGAACAGAATGATATGAGAGGTGGACGAAGGTAAAGCTACCGGTGCCATTACTACAACTCCAGATCCTGCAGCAGTTTCATGGCAATCGTTTCAACCTGGCTGATCCTACCAAGCGAGGCTCCATGCTGAAGTGTGAGGAGGTGCAGGAGCCCCATGCTTGCCTTGTAGGCCGGGGACCGTGCCTTTTTGACCTTGACAACGACCCTTGCGAGCAGAACAATATCGTGGACAAGCATCCAGCTGTAAGCCACGCCTCTCCATCTTCATCGTCGGTCGAAATCACGAAAAACGGTTTTGTTTAGTAAAGCCGTCATACCTTTTTCGAGCTGTGCGCAAAAATATTATTCGGCCCACAGCGTCACGTGAGGTTATTTCTGTACACCAATCCCGGCCTCGGCGGCCGCTTTTCGATGGAGGCGAAAAGCAAGGCGCCCGTGTGCTGTGCGATGTCAGTGCACGTTAAAGAACCCCAGGTGGTCGAAATTTCCGGAGTCCTCCACTACGGCGTCTCTCATAGCCTGAGTTGCTTTGGGACGTTAAACCCCACATACCAAACCAAACCAAAGCAAACCAATTCTGGCATTGTTGCCAATGTGGAAGGAGCGCAGAACTACCATTATTTCTGGTTTACTGCACGAAGTGACTAGTCGGGCGATGCCCGAATCAAACCAGTGAATTCCTAGCTTTGACTTCTCAATTATTTCTTCCCGACAACAGAACATGCGAAAGAACTGTACGCGACTGTAGCTATACCAAAGTAACTTTCTGATTTGGCATTGTCATTCATAGCTAGGCTTGTTATACGTAAGCACCAAAAATGCACTCTATCAGTTTAGAATGCATCCATGGCCAACCTCACTAAAGCTGCCCATATAATGATTGATTTTTCTGGCATTTTACCTTGTTTCGCTTGCCTCTTTCTTCCATCAATGTAGAGTAGTGTTTATCTTTTATGGTCACCGTAGTTCGCACTATGTGCTTGTTTTCAATAGTGACTGCCTGAAGATTGCTATGCACCATATGAGTTCATGAAGCTAATCTAGGGCGAGTTAGGTGGGATATTTTACGGCAGCTGTTCAAGCACAAAATCGTGACACATTACCAACAAATAATACAAATGATGAGGGCCTTAGTTCGTCTCCAAACGAACACACAGGCGTAGTTAGTGTCTATCAGTGGTTAAAGTCAATATTCAGGAAATGCTTATTTATGTTACTTTAATGTCAACAAAATTAATCGACGCATTATCCAAATCGCCTATATTTTCGACATAATGTCGTTTCATTTATGAATATAACCACACTATGGGGCCCCGGCTCGGCATCGACATCTAGGCTCTTTTCTGACAGAGCAGCAAAAATTTTTTTTTTTTGCTGGCTCGTCTTTAGTGGCAGGCAGCATCGAGACTTAAAAAATAAACCCACGTCTCGGCAATATTATATGTACCGAAATAAAGAATTCAGAAGAAAACCTAAGCTGCATAGGTCTTTATCGCACATTTAAATAATTCTTATAAATTCAACATTTTGCAAGCACTTCAAATGGCAGGACTAGGGAGCTTTAGAGCAGCGTAAAAGGTTTTCTGAATACCTTACACAACGAGCTCTTACTTTGCGCTCTCGGAACCACGCGCTTTCATCAACTTGCAAAACAGGCTGCTTTTCTGGCCAACGGACACTATCAGTACAGTAAGCGCTAAGTTTGCGTGGAGTGAAAAAGAAGGTAGCAAGAACGGAAACTAACGAAGGTTGAAGAGAGCAGCCCACGCAGGGTGCCCTATTTTAAGGCTTAGCCCTGCACGCCTGGTGGAAATTATATCAGGCGTGCTCACAAGGTCCCGTTCGACGGACAGGTTGGCGCTCGTAAGCAGCTCGCCATTTCCAAGCGTATACACGCCTGTTCAGGGAGTGTCCACTGAATGTCTAAAGTGTGTTCAGCTAGTCGCATTTCCTGCTCGTAATAGGATGGTGCGCTGAAACTATTTTTCTTTAGCACCCGTCTGGGTTCGCTTCTTTTGCGTTTTCTTTTTTTTTTCCCCTTCTTCACACCCGTCTTTCTTGCATTTTCTGGACCATTTGTATTTAATGGTCAAAACCTACATTTCCTATTACGTGAAAGCCAGCGTCCTTTCCATCGCCTTGCCTAGAAATAGCACGAAAAATCTAGCGAAGGAAGAAGTCTCATGACGTTATTAAAGGGCAGAACACACGCAAGGAGCGGCGCACAGCAAGCCGGGCATCCGTGACGCATCCCTTGGATGCATCCCTATCCGTCTACGACTGAGGCTACTGCCACTCTCATGTCTTAGGCCTGTCGTTTGTCAATATATACTAGCCACTGGACAACCGCCATTTGGCGCCAGTTTACCCGGCTTGTGTATAGACATTGTAGCGAAGCAGTTTGTCGTACAATGTTCCGGCTGGCGACATACGACATCTCGTGGCATTTACAGTACGTGCACACGTCAAGCTAAAGCTTATCTTGTGACACAGATTCGCACAGACAACATATGTACCGTCTTTGCCAAAAGTAACCAGGGTGCGTGTTCCGCTTCTCATGCGGGTGGCAGGAAATTCGCAACACTTCTGAAGCTGTAAATATATGCAATGTAAAGGCGAGCTCCTGTCCTCACTTCTTAACAAGTTGTTATCCTCTGGGAATTAATATTGCCTTTAGAATACAAGCGAGAAGCGAAACATGCAGCCTGGTTACTTTTGGCAAAGACTGTACCTCCAGTTGCATGCTTTCCCATCGAGACTTCTGCGATTTGGCTTCGGCACACGGTTTGAAGCGCTGCAATCTGCGTGTAATATACAAACACACACGAATACAATACCAGTGGAACGAACTGGAAAAATGTCGAAGTCCTTACTGGAACAAATTTCACCGGCGTATAAGACATTCGCATTCATACACAAAGCAACCTTAAGTTCGATACTGACTGTTTATTCATTATTTTAGCGCGCACCTCTTTGGCTTCGTTCCTGTGTTTCGCGGTGTCGCCGTTTTACGTCGTAACCTCCTCGTAAATAAATAAAATAATCCTGTCTCCACTGGGAATCGAGCCTTCATCCCTTGAATCCCCGACGGGGAGTTTTAACCAACTGCGCCATGCCCGGGATTGGGAAGCGTGCATCATAATTCTCCTTGTCTACCTTGAAGATGATAGTTCCCTTGGATCCCCAGCCTAGTGTTTTAACCAACTGCGCCATGCCCGGGATTGGGAAGCGTACATCACAATTCTCCTTGTCTACCGTGAGGATGATAGTGGCGAAGACAATGAAGCTACAATAAGCGATAATGACAATGACGGCGCATTTTGTTGATAATGATAATGAGAGCGAACATGATGCTCAGTGTGCACCAGCAATGCTGAGGCTTTCGAATTTCTGCCTTGTAGATTCCACAGTGCTCTCGAAATTTTAGAGCGCAGCTCTTTGGCGCCCCGTTCCTGCCTTTCGCAGTAACTAGTAACTAGTAACGTAATCGTTAGCGTCGCCATTGTTTTTCGTAAACACCTCCTTAGCCAAACAATAATGCTACCATAGAATAGAGCGCCAAGGAGAGGTGTGCATGATTTTGTTGACTGTAAAGAGGAACTGGTTAATATATAAAAGAATGGTAGCGTAAGATAGAGCATCAAGGAAAGGTGTTCAAGTGATGAATTGGTTGATATGGTTTAATTAGGTAATTACTTTCATTCAATAACAATAATAATTGATTCACATAATAGGAAAGCCGCAATGTCTGTCACACCTGTTCTGTGAAAACCTTAACCGCTGCGTAAAGGAAGGGGGATTGATTGATTGATTGATTGATTGATTGGAAGGGACAGGCGCGGTAACTGTCTCACTTGTTTTCTGTGTACACCTCAACCGCGCCGTAAAGGAAGGGAGGAAAGTGGGAGAGAAAGTGGAAAGAGAGAAAGGGGTGCTGTAGTGGAGGGCCATGGAATAATTTCGACCATCTGGGGATCTTTAACGTGCATTGACAGCCACCATACAATAGTGCTCTAGAATAACCATAATGACATCGCATAGCACACGGACGACTCTTCATTTCGCCTCTATCGAAACTTTATTAGAACCAACTAAGTGGTTTACAGGAAAGGAAAGGCCCAATATTTTTCACTCGCAGAAGACAAACTAGTTGAAATATGTGTGAAAAATAAAAAGCTGTCTGTAATTGTACATACATGTCTTGCTCTAATTATTTGCCTCGATCTGTTGAAAAGCTAAAACAGCTCATGAGCTGCGCTCAAACTTCGCATTTGGGAAGTAAAGTAATCGTCGGCAAATTTGTTGTAGTCATTTAGTGCGGCCTCTGTGCATGCTGGAAATGCGTCTGATGGCTTCTCGTTTCCGACCAATCAGTAGGCTCCACGTCTCATCGGGAACATATCGCTTGGAAAAAGACTGGTTGCCGTCTGGGGAAACGTAATTTTGTCTTCCTCGAACTCGACTTCAGGATATCTAAAAACAGCAAAAACAATCGTGGGAAGAAGGTAAGAAACGTGGACTCGTAACAATGGCTTTAATATAAGATCCCACAATTTGCAACAGTTGAGGAAAAGCTGAAAATAACCATCCAACAACCAGACAAACTAAATCATTCATTTGCGTGCGCAATTTGCGGATCTTTTTATTACAAAGCAATCGGTGGGTCGCTCACAACTTTATGCAGATAGTGGCAGGTTTCCGAAACCTACCGAGCAGGCCAAATAATATGGTAAACTAAACTTCTCCATTGTTCATGAAGGTTGACGTTGGTGCTGTTCTTTACAGTGTTTGACAATATTCTAACGTCAAAGATTTTCTAAAAGCAGGCTTTAGGGCCTCTGTTTGATAAGACGAAAAATTTGTTTAGGCCCGCTATAGTCGTTCGCTCCGAGGTTTTCGCAAGCGGGCCGTATTTAAAAGAGCAAGTATACATGCGTTATCGGCACATGCGATATCGAACATTCATTTTAATAAAACTTCAGTTTCGGTTCATCGCTGACTGTATTCGTTGCTTATTTCGACATTTATATATACTTGCTGGTGTTTTGAAATTCTAAAGTACCGACTCCTTTCACGGAAGGGCTTGAAGCAGTTCGAGGGCTACAGGTCATCAGAGGCTAATCAGGATGGCGTCCACTTCGTGATTGTGCTCAGTCGCCGACAGCGGCACAGTGGGCTAGAAACCATGGGAGAAGGAAAGCTTAACAGAGGCCCCCGCAGTCTGATTTGTGTAGCAAAAATTGCAGTGGAGGTCACGTGCTTTCGCAAGGGCTACTAGGATTCCTATAGGTATGGTTCGTCTCACGTGTCCTCTGCACCAACGATATCGACCTTGGTGTTGTAAAAGTCAACCGAGGATGGTTGGGACTTCGAATGTTTATGTTATATTTGCGTTGTGCGGATATAACTATGTTTTAGAGGCCCACAGCGAACGTTATGTTTTATTGTTGTGCGTTTAATTTATGCGAAATGCCGTCATAACCGGGCTTGGAAGCGCGTGACAGCTGAAGGTGACCCAGCGCAACTTGAAATCTTATGCTCGCAAACTTGCTGAAACCATGAAAACGTCACAGACGCTTCGCCTGAGGGCAAGCCTGTAGGCAGGGACACAATCACAATTGACCTCAGTCTGCCTTAACTTTCTTAACTTTGCAAACATGTCCTGAAACATAGTACGGTATCACTTGAGGCATGAAAATGACTAGGAATCCAGGTTGTTTGCGCGCATTAAAGATATAGTGTTAAGGAGCCGCGCAAAGCAAATTAAAAGAAGGCTATAGACTTGTTCCAGCTGCAATATTTTATTTTTGTGCTACAGCAAACCGGGCAGCTTACATGAACACGTTCCCTTCTGGTGCCTGTTCAAGGCCTGCTCGATTTCAAATGCCATCCATTCTGACTACTCATTTCTTGTCAGATGATAAGGCGCGCTTATGTGGTTCAACATATTTTGCCTCGGAGAAAACCAGATTTCTGAAGAAACAAAGCATTGACAGGTGGCCAGGGTTTCTTAGCGCATACAATTATGCGAAAGTACTGAGCAGCTCTTCATTTTGGGTTTCGTTCGGTTTAGTTTAGACCGTTTAACGCCCCATAGCGACTCAGGCTATTCGGGACGCCGTATAGGGAGGAAGCCTCGATCACTGGGGGTATTTAACGTGCACTGACGTAGCACAGTGTACGGGTGCCTTGATTTTCACCTCCAGAGAAAAGCGGCCGCCAAGGCCGGGACTCGATCCCGCATCTTTTGCGTACAGCAGTGGAGCGCCCTAGCCACTGATTCACTGCAGCGGAGTGGGGATCATAATTTTGAGCATGTGACAGTACGCTCCCCACAGACATTTGCGGCACACATCTATAGCACACATACATCGAACAAAGACTGCACGCAGCGCATGCTGCAATCCTTTTGCTCGCTTCTATTATGGACACAGGGTTTGGGCGTACTATTATCATATGAACGGTATACCACGGAAAACTTTGCAATTCTCTAAGAATATATTTTTTTTAAAGTCGGGTCATCAAAGTACCCATGCGCGCTTCACTTCTTTGCTAATACTCTCAAAAGCCCAAACTGTGCCAAGGCTCACCTTCATTCTTACGCTCCCTGGAAAGACCATCTGGAGATATCTGGAGTAACCGTCATGCCGCAGCTTTTGGCCAAAGGCCAGGGAGGCTGTTCTCGCGCAGGCTAGCTAGTTTTCCTCCAAACGCCACCGGTTTATTTTGTATTAACGTGCCATAGAATGCACCGACGAGATACAACTGACGCGAACGGGGCCTCATGCATTCAAAGCGGATGGATTCGTTAAGGCCTCTTTATTCTACGTACTTTGCACCGTTTTTTTTTACATGCAAAGGAGCTATAAGGCGATACGCTAAAATTTTACAAATCAAGTGTGTCTGTCATGCCTTGTGGTCATCATTATAAAATAGGTGATCCAAATAAAGTGCATGCTTCTAAGCTCGCTTTGGTTATCATTCTAGATGGTTGCTCTATTTTACACTTCTCGGAATTAGTAACAAGCCGTCACAGGTGGAGTAGCATATAAGAACATGAATATTACCAATGAAAATAACTAACCTGATGACACATAAAAGCAAGCAACTTCTGGATCACGGAAATATCAACTGTATTAAACGGATCATGCGCTAGTAAAGAACTTCTGAGAACGTAAAAAAGTGCTCTTTTTTCTCATTACTGCCAATTTTTGATTAAAACATAGCAATAAAGTGACCCATCTTACTTTGCGTAGATCATTATCAATTTAGTTTTGCTGTCACGTTTAATGACAGTAGCGTCATCGGCCTCTTTTCTGAAGTAATTCAGCTTTCTCTCCCGTTACTTTGGAAAATTGGCCATAGACGCAGTTTCTGTTTAAATCCCTTTTGCATAAGTGAAGCCTTAACTGCGTCTAAGAAAACCGCAGTGAACGCTAAAGGCGGTTGTGGGCAGTTAAATTCCGAAGTTGGGATATCTTAGTTTATCACTGTATAACAACCTATAGCGCTGTCTGAGGCCGCCGAACTGGGCTAGAATCCCTGCCACATTAGCAGCCCAAACTATGTTCAGTCCATCTACTCACTGTTATGTTAAGGAGTGGGAAGACTTCCTTTGAAATGAATTTGTTTTTGCCCAACATGCTTTTCGCTCCTTCTCCTATTTTTCTCCTAGTTTTTACCGTTAGTAGCCTAAAGTATCACTGCCTGACAGTGGAACGCATGCTACTTCTGATACCTAGTCACAATATTTCTTCTATG
Source organism: Amblyomma maculatum (assembly GCF_055883805.1). NCBI lineage: Eukaryota > Metazoa > Arthropoda > Arachnida > Ixodida > Ixodidae > Amblyomma > Amblyomma maculatum. The sequence continues at coordinate 105,703,687 of NC_139348.1, read as the reverse complement.
TTCCAGTGCAACACAATTTTGTAGTTTTATTTCTGTGATCGTCTTCCTTTGTACTTTTCTCCGGTGGTGTAGGCATGTAAGTTTATTTCGTGTCTCTATCACGCAAATACGTTTCAGGCAATAACCCTAATAATGAGCTAGAATTCGCTATTTGCATCCCAAGCTCTGGTCATTATAGCGACGCACTAAAACAGAACTGTAAACTGCTGCGCAGGTTATGGCGAACATGAGGCGTGCCATCATATACGGCGACAGCTACGTTCCCTGGGAGTACGAGAAGATGGGCGACTCGGACGCAGACCCGGGGCTGTTCGGCGGAGTCTGGGTGTCCTGGAGAAGCCCTCACTACAGCCGCTACAGACTGAACAAGCGCCAGGAAGAATGCCATTTTGATTGCTGACGACGGCAGACGGCAGCGTGCTTCTAAATTATTTTCCCAGATAAATGGACAATGCAGAAGTTCGCGCCTAAATTGCCTGAATTAACACTTTGCAGATGCACCATCTCCAAAATGGGAATTACAATACAGCGTAAAATGTGTATCATGCGCAATAAATTTGAAATACCGCTACTCAATGGCTCCAGTCGTTCGGACAAAGCGGAAAACGTTTTCTGCAGAAATTGTGTTGAACCGGTGAGGCCAGCTAATTTATTATTTTGCCTTGTCGGGTACTGAAACGTAATAAATGAACTAACACGGATGAGGCCCGGTTGGAGTATTGCTGGCCCTGCCAGCGATCGCCTTATCAGCCCATTTTCAGTTTCCCGAATGTTACGCTTGTGCCGCACTTCAAAGTTCTGGAGATACACACCACGTCTCATTAGAGCAGTTAGAATTGCAACTACTTTCACTCAATTTGGCAAAACAAGCGAACTTGCCACTTTACGGCAAGGCAATACGCTAAAGTTGGCATCCATTTATAAACTATGCGAGACTAAATAAACCTCGAAGTGAATGTATCCCTTGCGGCGACCTGAGGCAACACAAATATAAAGTATTGACGAGAAAACTTTATCTCTAATGCATGCATGTCGTGACCTTGGTGCCACAAATATAAATGCTTTTAAATGGGAATCTCTAAAGAATGCTCTGGTAATAACTGTATGAGAATGTTTACTGAGCAGCGGTTGCTTTGCTTATTACAGAGCACGTGTTAGAGGGACCGGAATGGGAGGCATGCGGTAAATTCGTACCCAGTTCCTATACCGCACTACCGTCAACTCTACCGCGAGGTCACCGCGTACCAATTTTGTAGCAAAGTATCGGAGAGCGAAGTGCAACGTAATATAATGTGAACCTTCACAAGATTGAACGGTATTGTGCAACATTTCTTTCGCGGCCGCATACTATATTTGCATATAAATTACAATCATTAATTGTTTTAGAAGCTGTGGAACTCCGCATACTCTTTCACAATGGAGTTTAAGACTACTCATACAGCGATACAGCCACTTAATGTTTCCTTCGCTAGGCATTATAGACTAAATGAAAGATTTAAACAATACATCAATGCAGGGTATAGAACCCCTATCAACAGGAAGCACCTACAAATTTGGGACTAGCCACTGTATTGAAACTATGTTATACATCTCGGGACCTTGCAAGCAGCAGGGACTATGATTTTTCTAAAATAAAAATTTATCATTTGACTAGCACGTTTCTTAGTTATTTAGCAAGAGGCTTGGTATAGCGATTGTGACGTGGTGGAAGGTACACGCCATGAGACAAAGAAGGCGTTCGGTCTTTAGTACGAAGCCGAATGGAACCGTGTTAACTGCCATTCATTCAAGCGCTGCAAGACTTCGAGCGCATTTATCGAATGATTGTGAGGCAGACTGGGACATTTGCTTTGGGATGCCTCATTTATTGAAACTAGCTAATTCTCGTGCCATACTCTTCAAAGCAAAGCGCTCGCGCTGTGCCCTTCTACTCCTTGGTCCTCGTTGTTTTCTCTACCTTCAATATGAATAGCTAATTCTACGGCATACAGACGGCGTTGGTGACCCAAATACTTTGTTTTGTTTTTTTTGTTGACATACCTGAAGATCTTCCCCTTCATTCAAGCATTGTTTGGGCCATAAGCTGAAAATACTGCGGCGCGTTTTTGTATGGGGAAGTCGATCCTTTTCATTACTGTGCAAAGTTCGGTTGTAAACGAATGCAACGGCTGAGGAAAACTAGAGTGACTAACCCCTAGCGCAGCTGCTTGCTTCGTGTGCGCTCTTATTTATGGCGGCAATGATGTGGGGGTCCGCAGTAGGGAGGATTATCGTAATGCATACATTTATCATAGCGAAGGTTCCTCGGAGTAGGTCACACTGGCCCGACGCAGCTGGAGAGCAGATTAATCGCCGCCGGCACCGAGCGGCAGTGTGCAAGCCGTCTCGCTCCATCTCAAATGCACGGGGTTTACGGAGCGATTGCCGCCTGAGATGGCCTTGCGAAAGGCTGCCGCTGGCTCTGTCTTGTGCTTTGCGAGCGAAACAAGAGCGAGCTGAGGAGGAGGAGGAGGAGAAAGACGGTGGGAGGTCGATGAAGTGGAAGACAACAGCACTCCCCTGTGAGGTGCTGCCATCTAGCATCAACTAAGCGCGATACCTTAGCGAAGAGGACGACCAGAGCTAATGTTACCTGTTTGTCTATATCAGTGCAAGATGAATTATCTCATTGTTTATTTAAGGAAATAACGCCAAAGACGCATGGGGGAGGGAGCGAAAAGTGATCTTGTAAGAAACAGTGGTTTACCTAGCGTTAACCCTTGCAGTACCATATTGGCATGGTGATATTGGCTCGAAGGAATCCTCGCCAACTTTTTTATATTTGCCTGCATAAAAAGAGATGCATAATCGAAAATTCGATTTAATACCAAGGGTTTAGTGTTGTTTGACTGAATGTTATTTCACTACCGGATGGCAGAAGGCTATTTAGGGTCCAACTTTATTGTAATGCCTCCCATCCTGACATCAGTTACCTTCTGATGACCTGATGATAAGAAAATATTGATGTTGCTAGATTTTTATCCTAATTTGGCCCTCGTAAGAAGAGGACGTACAGCCACGACCGGTGCGTACCGAGGGGAGTTTCTCGCTAATAGCAGAGATGTGTAGAGGATGCCCATATGAGCGCGACTGTCGCTTTCGCTCTGCATGTTAACTCTATGCCGTATAGTAACTCTACCTGTTACTGGATGCGACAACACATGAAGAAACGCACCTCTTCCGATCGCTGGGTCGGCTATATGTAAGAGCATCGGCTGGTTAAAAAGGCTGCTGCTCTTTTTTTTTTTTCAGACCTTCCTTATTTCTTCATTACCATGACGCATGTTGGAACGGCGCCCACTCATGACTTGAGACCATCCTCCTTGTGTTATTGTGGGTGCTGGATGTAGAGCTCTATGAGAAATGGAATATCCGGAACGAACAGTATAGTGTCATAACTTTGTTACCAGCTAGAAGACGATTCAATTCAATGTCTCCAACTGCTTGAATGTCAACTTAAAGTTTATCAGATATGGTTTCAGTCGGAACCAGAAGAAAAATGTCAACCCTCCCTCCCACCCCTTCCAAAAAAAAAAACGCTGCACATAAGGTTTCCTTAAAGCTGCAATTTACTCTAAAATGCAATAGTTAAAGAATACCATCTCGAATAAAAGCAAGTGTTTTAAAAACCATCGTGGTTAATAAACTTGAATACCAAACTTGGGAGCCTTGATAAAAGTAGGGGCGAGCTAGCAATACCACCCCTAGTGGATCATCTTACCACTGTACGGACTTTGTCATTATGCCACTGTTCTCTGTTCTCACTGCGTGAAGTTTATTGCAGCTAGAGAACACTTTGCGCAAGTTGTATTTACCCTTAACTCGTATAGCCATCATCCACCTACTTCATTCCCGTCTGCATTACACATACAGGCTCAAGGGGAATTAGGCACGTGGAACACATCCCTAATCACAGGCTTTACTCTGCAATGACGGTGTGGAAGGCGTTTCAAACTGGAGTGCACTGATCATACTCAAAAGTAAACAGCAACGCAACGAGAACTCAAACATTTAGGCATACATTTTGTTAAAATCCGAGGCTGTGTTCAGTTCTGTGTTTGGTTTGTATATTTCGTGTAGTGCAGAATTCGCGAAATACGTTATTTGACACATTCAACCAAAAACGAGAAAACTGAAATTGACCTATTTCATTGCTCATGGACACTGGTCAAAAGTGCCGCAACGCAATCCTCCAACAAATGCGGTGAGCTCCTTGTAACAAGTCATGTCGACCTGCAAATGCAGCGGGGCACACGTTATCACTGGCGTGGTCTCAGTTGCCTTGAGGTCCGTTGCCCTGAGCACAAAGTAAAACGAAAGCAAACCAGTGGCGGAAACCCAACAACACGCCATCGCACGCGTCGCCTGGCTCTTGTCTACCCTCGCAATCAGCGCACAGCTTAACGCTGCGTGCCGACGGCCAAGGCGCCGGCACGGCGGACATTCATTTAAAAACGCCGGCGCGCATACCTCAAACAAGGTCGGCCGCCTCGGGTTTTTGGCTCGCCACGCCCAACAGGAACTGACCAGTGCTCGCACTGAGAACGAGAGACAAAATGCGATGCCCTCGCGTGTGAAACCCGCCCACATGAGTCGTTTTCTCGGTGGCCACTGTGGAACCTAAGCCTTGTTTCAATGGGATAGATCTCGGCAGCCATCAATGTGAAGCCCAAAAAGCTATTTTCTAGAGGTGAAGAAAACTACGCTCCCTGATAGTGAATGCCTTGAAGTATAGAGAACGCAGCTGGGACGCCGATAAGGGGGCCAACAAAAGCTCGGGACGATTGAACTGACCAATTTGAAAGCGCCTTTCGGTTAGACCCTGCATCCACTTAAGAAAGGGACGTTGGCGTATTGATGATGTTCGTTTGCGACCATCAAAAACATCGATATAATGTTCTCGTAGTGAAAGTTGACGGCATGGAATATTTGGCAGCATAGTCTTTTCACATTATAGATTCTTAAAAATTAGCTAGCTCTCTACCTCTTCGAAACACAAGCCATTAGTTGAACAAGTCCTAAGATTGGTTACTGGTTTAGGGTCTGGAAAAAGTGATAGTAAAGAAAGTGTACCTATTTTTACTATCACTAGTGTGTATTCATCCAGTGTGCTTAATATGCTTAAATAAAGTGGATGAGCACATTGAACGTAGTTCAGGAATTGATATCACCTACGCATATCTTTAGTAACGAAACAGCCTTTCAGACTGAGACATTGATATACGTCGCTCCTTGTGCAAAAGAAGCGCTGAGATGAGAAGCGCACGTAGCGACACCAGGCTATTCTTGTTTGGAAGGTCTGCAGATGGTCGTTTTAATCATTAACGGTAAAATCCACTGCGTTCACGACATTTGATGCACTATAGAGTAGGTTTTCTAGGGAATGCTTAAGGTCTTCGTACGGTGTTCAATCAGGCGACTCTGGGCGATGCTTACTAAATGGATATATGTCTCCTTGTGAAATTTTACCATTTTATTAGTTGCCAAAACGCTGGTAAATTCCGGCAACTAATTCTTGCAAGACATTTGTTTCTTGCCATTATAAAGAGAACAGAATTTGCTGTCTATGATTCAGGCTCCAAGTACTTATTTTTGACCTATTTGTTAGTATGTGGCACATTTTGATGCAAGGACTTGAAGCGGGATGAACTGACCGGTACAGGCCGCTACGTGGCTAAGACAGCAAGGGTGTCACATGCAAATCGCGTTATCAGGGCTAGCAAACAAAAACCTGACGCCGTTCAACGCTGTCTAATATGAATCTAAGGTTAGCTCACCGTTTTCGTTATAAATGATGGCATCTGGGTTCTACACCCTGCCGCGGCAGTGCTTTTCAGAATTTTTTTTTTCACGACGATGCTCACGGCGATGTTCACGATGTTCAAGACGGATTTGGCAATGTCACTCCGCTTGGTGGATGATGAAGGGCCGCAGATGAACCTTAATGAAGGCGATATGTTTACCGCACAGCACAAGAGTGTGTTTAAGTTGGAACTTGATGAAGACGGCAAAGTTTGCTGTATGTCGCGAGAGTGTGTTGCAGTTTTACACGAGGCGGGACCGGCTGCGGCGATAGTACAGTGCTGTCATGCATGGGCCAGGGAAGCTGATGTGCTCGTTATGGCGCGAATTGAAAACCAAGCCACGGTAATGTTTTTTTTTTCACAAATGTTTTTCTGGCATATTTGTTATATCCAAGTTCGGGTGGTGTGCATACTTCAACGTTATATGTGTAGTGCAAGGTTTCATACAGGTGGTCACGTGGTCAATGCAGAAATAACGCCAACCTCGCAAATGAGCACAGTAGAACTAACGTTCTAAACGGTGGCAGCAGCAATGGCGCCTCAGCCACGTCAGCAAGATAATTTATGCATAGTGATAAGTTCAATGGCGCCTACGATTGCCATCTGAACAAGTAGACTATGTAAAGTAGACAGCGCAAAGGATAAGCATTAAGTCTTATAGAATGATGCGATTTGATTGAGCCCTGAAGAATTCTAAGCATATATATATATATATATATATATATATTTGGTTGTTATGAGCCCTGAAGAATTCTAAGCACAGATATACATATATATATGTGTGCTCAGAATTCTTCAGGGCTCAGAACAACCAAATCGCATCATTCTATAAAACTTAATGCATTAAGTTTTATAGAATGATGCGATTTGGTTGTTCTGAACCCTGAAGAATTCTAAGCATATATATACACCAACCAGTCGACGAAAAATATCCCCGCAGTGACGCAGTCTAATTACACAAAAACTTCAGATCCTGTACGCAAACGCGGACGACAGATAAAATAAAACAGAGGTGACAAAAAATTAACAATTATTTTGACAATCACCTCTGTACTATCTACTTGTTTGCACAACATTGATTTAGTGCAGTTCATCATAATGAACTGATGCCAGCTCACCAAATTAGTAATACTTACAGAAAATCCTGTGCTTCTTGGTAGATAGGCAATAACGACTTCCACACAAGATTTACATACGTGTTTTATTGGGCTTCTTGTACAGGGTATCGTGCGAATAATGTTCGTGTAGTGTGGAGTGTCGAAACAACTGTCCCGTGTTTTGTACTCTAGCGCATCGGCCGATGGAGAACACGTACCGTATCCGTCCTGCGGAGCCTCTGCCCGGGTTTCTGTGTTCATTTACATTCAGGTCGCTGCCACTCATAGGAGTCTGCAAAAAGGAAAGAAACGTACGCGTCGTTAGCAACGCCAAAGGTAGCTCCTAAGTCAGATCAGAGTTTCACACTTTCTTTCGAAAACCGCGGAGTGCCACCAGTAAAACTGTACATATATTGTGGAGTTTCGACGTTCCAAATTTAATTGCGAGAGGCAGTGGTAGAGGGCTACGGGTTGATATCGACCACACACACTGTGGTTCTGTACCTTGTGCCGACCTCACAAATGCATGGATGTTTTCGTACTTCGCCTTTGCCGAATACCACCCAGAATCGACCCCTCGACCTAATCAGCGGGCGAACGCTGCAACCACTCAGCTACAGTGGAATGCGCAAACCTAAACAGCAACTCAACTTGATTTTTAATGACGCACGATCCATATTACAAGAATGGCATTGCATTCAAGGGGTCTACAATATTCTTCTTTAGAAAAAGAAAAAAATAATGGCTAAAATATCGTATTATTATTCATGTGCACGAAAGGAAGAAGGACCATGAAAGTGAAGAACACACTTGTGGCGGAAAAACTTTCGAAAACAAGCTCAAAAAACTAAAACATGAAATGAAGAACTTCAAATATCAAAACTGGCAGTCAGAGACTGTAAGCCATAAAAAGTTCCGTTGTTACCAACTGTTTTATTATTACAATGTCTGAACATATTCAATGTATGCCATGCCGATTAGACATAAAATACAAACTACTGCAAATACATCTCTGCCATATAATTACGAAACAGTCCGTGGTTATTATAGAGTAGTTTAGTGATTGCTCGCCAAGACGCTAGTTTCAATTAAGGGGCACTGTGCAAATATTGTGCTCCTTCCATCACTTCTGCATACACGTATAAGAAGCAAACCCGTGCCAAAATGCGCATTTCCCAACCACATTAAGCTCAAGCTTTGTGATGCCTTGAAAGTCCCCATTTTTTCCTTTCTTAGCGTTTCCAACGTCGCAGAAAATGACCTAGTTTAGTTTGGTGTAGGGGGTGTAACGTCCCAAACCCAAATGATCGACGCCGTTGAGCTGGGCTCAAGAAATTTCGACCATCTGAGATTCCTTAACGTGCACTGCCACGCACAGCACACCACTTCCATGCTTTTTGCCTTCATCGAAAAGCATCCCACGCGACGAAGATGCGATCCCGCATCCTTTGGTTCACCAGTCGAGCGCCGAATCCACTGAGCCACCACGGTGAGGCAGAAACTAACTTAGATGGTCTATATATAAGATGGGAAGATATTAAAAAGAAGAAAGGCGACCCGTTTCTTTGCGTCATGTATAAGGATGAATGCTCGCCCAGTATGGAGCAAAGAGCCACCACTGCGACGTAGAAGACAACCAATGAACCACTCGTCCAAGAGTGTCAGCCCTTCAATTGAACAAGACAGCCCAGGTGCGACATGAATTGCCTTTCTCTGCTTAGGGATGAGCTTAGTATGATGCGGTTACTAATTCGAAAGAGGTTATCGACCATGAAGCTCTCTCTCAGTAGAGAATATCCATAATCTCTTTCGCTTCCAAATACCCCAACAAATCGACACTTAAAACTCTGAGGCAGACCTTTTGTCTGCAGTACGCACCAGTTAACCGTAGATCTTGCCATATCCGCCGTGTCCGTATCCACCGTATCCGCCGAGGACGACACCGTGGCCATATCCGCCGTAGCCGTGGCCAAGTCCGTATCCGTGGCCGTAGGCGAGTCCGTGTCCGAGACCGTAGCCTCCCAGAGCAACTCCGTAGCCGGCATGGCCGTAGCCGCCGTAGCCCCCGTAGCCTCCGTAGGCGACACCAGCCTTGATGCCACCGCCAAAGCGTACCTGGAAACGGTTGCATTCGTCAGTTGGACTTGAAATGGCAACAGTGCCGGGGTCTACAGCTGATGCTTAAACGTATAGGAGGCAATATTTATTTGTGTTTAACGTCTCTGTCATGATGCATAAGAGATTGGAATACATGGCTCAGCTAGTGCCGCTAACCACTGACCGCTAAATAGTTATTGCAACTTCACTATGTCAAATACCGAAAATTCGTGATTGGAACACTTTTATCACTAAATGAATTACCAACGTGTAGAATTTACAGTACCTTTTTCTTCAGTAATATTTCCTGGGTGCTTTGAAGCAAGAAGTGCTATATTAAATCTAGCTTTGGGTTGTAGAGCAGTCGGCGAAGGTCGCTGCTGGTTATAAGGAGGTACCCACGGACTTATCTAAATATAAAGCTCGTATGCAGGATTTGTTAGAAACTCAAGAAAAGATTCTGGGAGAATTCACGTCTTTTTAAATTCAGCAAAATAATTACCTCATATCAAGCTTAAAGAGCAGTCCCCATACCTTTAGACGACCTAGGGAAGACTTAGGTATATGCCGAGGTGAAGACTGATATATGATGTGTGCAAAAGTTTACATTAAAAGGCATCATTCGTTTCCCGGCCGAAACATTTTCATATCATGAGCGAACTTTATTTTTTTAATTTGAGCAAGTGATTTGTAAACGCTGGCTGAACAGGATTCAGGTCAAGTATTATGAACTTCTGAGATTTATACTTTTTACAATTGTACCTTTGTAGTGCCCCGCTGTGAATTTGTACTTTTTCATAACTCAACTTAATCTGCCCTCCGTATACCATGTTTTTGAATTCTTTCTGAAGTGTTCTAGCTAAACTATTGTTTGGCCTGAATAGGGTTGCCCAGTTAACCCTTCATATCCCACTGCATATCATCCGAGATGCGTCTCACCTGAAGGTTGTAGGCCTGGGGCAGGAATCCGCGTCCGCCGTATCCGTAGCCTACGGATCCGATGGAGGGACCGTACACGCTAGCGGCGTACGGGGATGGGGGAGTGAAGCCTCCGGCTGCGGCGTAGGAGGCCAGGCCCAGAAGAACGGCGGCGAGCTGGGAGCACAAGGAAGTTTGTTCACAGTCAAAAGAGCCATACCAACGTGTCTATTAATCGGCTTTAACGAGGTTTCTTTCGTTTTTAATAGCCAGAAGAAACTGGAGAATTAACTCACTTGAAGGACTGCAAAGCTTAATTCAATTCTTAATGCCATTACGTTGATTCTGCTGCTCGCCTCCTCGAATGAAGGATTCTGACACCCACAGCTTTGCTTTGTTATTAATCTTTGCGACTGACCGATAGTAAACCGGTGATATATTGACCACGAAGAATATTTTCCCATAATGCATCGTGATCACACTATTTACAGCGCCTCAAATTCTTGCGCACGTTTAGTCTTATAAAGCACACTCTTAGATGCACCAGAACTTTATGTGCAATCATTCGTGTGCGTGGTTTTCGTATTCGATTTTAACACCACATACCGTTACAAATTAAAATAAATGTTGTCCAGTACAATCGTAGATGTAGTCAACATTTATGGCCACATGCGTTCATACGTATGAGGTAAGCGCTTCAATCTGGATTGAAAATAATCTTTAACAAAGTATTGAGAGAATTGGCTTTCGTGCGAAACAAGACTAATCAAATGATGAGGGTTTTAGCAAGTAGAAAATAAACAGGCTGCACAGAAAGGAATCATAAACTTGAGCTGCAAAATAAACACACATAAAAGCACGTTCTAAAAAAAAAAGCTATCTGAGTACACAAATGCGGATTTGTATAGCCAGTGGTCATAGCTTGTAGATGCAGTTCTTTTTTTTTTTTTTTTGTAATTCGATCGTCTCTCTTAGGTATTTTCCGCCAGCATGGAGAATAAATGGAAAGCATGAAAACGTGAAACGAAAGAATGGAAGATAGCGAAATGAAGTGAAGGCAGCAACTCAAATGGAACTAAATTTGAGCATGTCCCTCCTACATTTACAACCAAAATTTAGTACCTAAGCCTCAATAAGCGTGGAGACAAAGAAAAAGCAGAAAAGGACACGTGCCCAAATCCATTATTACTAAGCTACTACGAAATTTTAGATTTAAAGGGTAAGTATACCGAGTACTCATAAGCGTTTATTTGATGTCAGAAGGTATTTTTAGGTTCCATGTTGCCGATGAAGCCCATACAATAAACTCGCATCATGTCGATAGTCAACTATTGCAACAATTTCATGCCTTAAAGTGACAAACATTACACATATTCTGAACCCATTTAAATAAAAGAAACGACGTCTTGCATTGTTTGTGGACCGCGGGCCCGTTTAAACTATAGGAAGTGCCCCACAGTACTGGAGGGTTGGTTCACCTATGCCGGCAAAATTCAGTTGACCTAACTGAATAGGACAGTTTTGGGTGCCGAAGCTAAAAACTAGTTCAGTGCAGAAATGTCGACTATTTTGCTCGTTCGAGTTCAATAACAGACTGAAAAGCTAAGCGATGAACCCCTAATGTGCTGCAAGGAAATATAAAAAAAAAAAAAAAAACAAAGTGCTGTCCCCCAAATTGTGTTTCTAAGAAAAACAAAAGGGGTTGGCTCATCTTTGAATTTGAGATGGCTTCACAACGCGCCAGAACCTTTCTGCTGCGCATAGCAATAGCGAACGAACATTACGACTAGTCAGGAAAAGGGAAATCGGCGATAGATGACATGGGCATGAAAACTGCGAAAAATCTTGCAGCTTGGCACGTCCCAACCTCATTATTAAACCAGGATTCGTTGCTTAAGAAATTTGTCGATAAAAAAAGTTAATTCATTTGGTAGGCACAAATGTTATTAGTTGCGGATGTATTGACCTTATGTTTCGAGTATTCCGCAAGTTTTGCACTACAATGTTTTGCTATTTTTGCCAACCCTACTTAACGGGCATTACTGGGCTAGATACATATTACGCTTTCCTTTCTTTTCTCGTAAGCCAATTTATAATATAGCTTACGTCACACTGAAATTCGTCAGAATGCATTATTGATCAGCATAATGCATAATGTTTTTCATATTGAATATGCTCCTACAGCCGTTTTTTGTCGTGGGACACTCTTGGGCAGAAACAACCGGATGCAAATCAAGTCATATTTCGCTGAAAGTCAGAAAGATATATATTATTTTCTTTCTTGTCTCAACTCAAATTTCAGCAGGGCTTGTTTCAATTATCATTTATCGTATAGTTGGATCGCAAGTTAATACCACATTCTTAACGAAGAACGAAGCAAGATTGCCTTGTACACCTTAGCTGAGATTAATCGACCCTTGTTCAACAAATGAGCACACTTGTGCAAAGGCAAGACAACGTCTACAAATCAAACAAGATTCTCGGCCTCCAGATAGGAACTTAACCTGTTTTACCCATTTTATTAGTCCTTTCTGCTTTCGTACAACCTTAAACCACTCTAACTCCGGAGTCACGTACAGATTCGTTATCTAACCAAACAGCGATCAGCTCCATCAGGAAGGATGTGAACGCAGCAGTCAAGAAAAATTAAAAACTCAGCACCGAACCTTTGTCAGCAAATCGGCAAAGAGCTCCGATTCTAGCTCTCTCGACAATCATACACTTTCCTTACTGTATACGGGTGCGTCAGAGGTACTAATCAAGAGCGCCATTTCGAGACCGGATAGGCCTTGGAGGCGTACGCGAATTGAAATGAGAAAGCTAGAAAGAATGGCCTCGCGAATTTAAAGCAACAACCTTGCGCACGACCCGACGCGACCCAAAGTGGAGTCGTGAATCAGTGGCGCTTGCGGGCCGCTCCTGCTTTCTCTTGTTATTTTTTTTGTATCTATTCAACGGGGTATTAGGCGCACCGTAATATAAGTGGACTGTTTAAGACTTTACAGCCGGGCACAACCTCTATACCTGCGCACGAGGCGTAGGAACGTCAAGGTCCGAGACCGTAACGATTGGAGCCTGCACACTCTCTCTTTAAGCTCGGTCACGAACTCCTATCGAGATGCGATGCGCTAAGTGCTAGCTGCGATTCGGCCTAGGTTGGTAGTCGCACATTCGGACGCGATCAGAAAAATAAGACCGCGGAAGCACGCCGAGGATGCCGGTCAGAGTACACACAATCTCATTTAAGTTGGAAATCGGAACAACCCGACGTCTCGTCTCGTCTCTCGTCTTACTTTTGGTTTGTTTGCTTTTGCCCCAATTGTAAGGGAGATAAGGGAGAGTTCGAAAAGCTGCGTGTACTTGAAGTTTTTCATACCTCATGAGGGCAGTGGCAATTGGAATTGTAACAACATCCCCCGAAGAAATTTAAAATTGCGTGTGTTAACCATTTCCTCAAAGCAGTGCTCCGCAATCACCCGCAAATTGACTTTCTCGCAGCGCGGTAAATTTAAACCTTCCCGGAAGCTGTTTTACGAGGGTTTAAATGAATTCAAACTTCACTAGAAAATTTCATTTCGACAAGAATGTCTGAACAGCTTAGAGATCGATGCGAGTTTACCCGGTTAGTGTCATTAGTCATGTATAGAAGACTCCCGCCACAGACTGCCTCTCTCTTTTTTATGCTGTAAAATAAATCAAGAAATTAGGCTTGAGTCATTAACACAAAATCACGACGACATCAAAAAGGATCGTCGCCACTGTCATTTCCGGCCGCGTTATCACCTAATAGGTGGCGCCTCGACCGCAAAACTCGCGCACGTCATCAACATGAATGCGTGACGACACCAAAGAGCGGCAGCACTGACACCGTATAGCGGAAGCGTCCTCTGGCCCTGTAGAAACGTCACACACACATCGATGACGCCTCGCGCGAGAGATCCATTCCAGGCACAGTGTCGTAGCCCGCCACGCAGCGCGCAAGGACCGACTAGACGCGGCTCCCCGAGTGAAAGCGTCGAGCGGCGTTCGCGCGGCAAGCACGTGGGCCATACAAACCAGAGCGTTCATGGCGGCTGCGGTGGTGGCTGTGGTGGCGATAACAAACCGAGAGCGGAGAGTAATTGTTCTCCTGGCCGGCTCTGGTTTTTATACAAGGTGGGGTGGGGGAAGGCGCCCGAGGCTCGCCACCGTCTCCGGACTGAGCGGACCTCCTCGGTTACCGCACCGGCCAGCGGCCGCCTCGGGTCCTGTCAGTCCTGCCCGTTCGCCCTTTTTTTTGCGGAGCAAGGCCGGCCCGGAATGCTCGCGCCCCCTCGCTGGGCGCGGTTGTCCGACGCTGATCACCCTTCTTCGCGAAGGACCTCTATCACACTCCTGGCCTACAGCCGCGCGCGCACTGCGTGTTTCTGTCGGATAGGGGAATTCGATGTGATAAGCGAGCCACCAGAACGGAGTGGCAGTACGCCTGTCTTCTCTTCCTTCGGCTAGAGTGAGCTAGGCACTGAGCGACACGCTCCTCTCTCGCTTACAAAGGCGGCATGAGATACTAAGCTGCATATATTCCTCAGTGTTAACAGAAACGCAATGCTCTCGCAGTGGTACAGAGTGCGTGAAAAAAAAAAAAATCTAAACACCGTTTTCCTTAGAGCTGTGTTATGGGGCATTCAAGACATTTCCAAGCCTCAAAAGCTTCGTACAGAGCATAATTATCATTATTAACTCAGGATACGATAATATCCTCCTACACGCCTCCAGCGCCTGTTGTCATAAAGAAGTGACCTATGCATGGGAACACATCTGATATAATCTGCGGATTGAGAAAAGTTCTTGGGAACTCTTGCACCTCAGTTGTGCGAGGGCAGGGACAAAGGAGAAGGGGAAATCAGGCGTCCAAAGTGAGTAGCTTTAGAGTCTGAATTTGGCCGCCTATATAGGCTTTCTTAATGTCCTCTCTACCACACAGGAAATGGGCGCATTTGCATTTCGTTTTTATCGACTTGTGACAGCGACTGGCAGCCCGGACTCGAACACAGGACCTCGTTCTTACCACTCTAAAGCCACGACCAGATAGCCAACTCTGCTGTTGTGGGAATGCTTTCAATTGGGTGAAGAATAATGAATACGGAAATAGGAGCGAGAAAAAAAAATACTTTTTACAATAACTCTCCAACTATGCCAATAATGTTGCCATTGTCACAAGTTATATAAAAAAACTACCCGTGTCATTTACAGGCCGGTTAGAATGTCATTCTAGTAGACCGATATTTGACTGCTTCATGTTATATGTACTTTGTAATCACGTGTACCAGGTGACTTTCGCGCCAATATTGCCTCATATGAGGACGGTCTTTGCCACCTTCCACATCAGTCTCCGATATTTTTTTTTTTTTTCATAAAGCTTACAAATCCGGCTTGCTGCGCCCGTATACCTAGGTCAATGTCACCAGTACGTATTGGACATATGTCGCGACATGTTATCCTCAGGATGCAGCTGCATCTAGGTCCGTATTGTGAATTCGCGTTGAAAAGCGTCGTTAGCTCCCTGGCCACGAGCCATCTGATGGGCAGAGACATCGGAACCAAATGTCGCTACCATTTTCGGTTTCGGCGTTTCTACCAACCCTTACAAAAATTTCTTTTGACCTGGTTTTGACGCCTTGCTGGATACGAGTTGATTCGAGAGAAAACCAACATAAACCCAAAACTGTTGAGTCTATACTTAACAATTGCTATCCAAAGTTTTGTTGCGCTCCCCCCGAATAGATGATGCTGAGGCATATGGACACATTTTCCGTTGTGGTCTTCCAGAGCATATAAAGAGCAAATGTACACTCATAAGTGCATTAGCTGAAAGATGGAAATAGTTTCCCTTGGCAAAAATTTGAAAGCCACATGTACCAATTAAGATATATATGAGTGGCAAATTCGAGCATGAAACATAACTTCCGATAAGAAGGCATGTGTTGCAATAGTTGGCCGCCGATTTCCGAAATTCCGCACAGAGGGCAGATTTTGGGATTGTTGGACGCCACATTCCGAAGAACACAAAACAGCAATCGCTTCATTTTATTTGTCAACAAAAAAAATGAAGAGACTCAGAAATACAGAATGTCGCATGTGAACATGATTTGTTGAACTGCAACGAAAATGAATAACTATTCACCAGACAATATTACATAACATTGCTGATTTGCAGTTTACACACCTTGCACACACTGAGAAGTCATTGTACAGGAGTATATATAGATGGACTTGAGTTACCACGAGGTGGGTACCGCTGGGGGGGCGACTGCTCCTGGCCCTACGGGGCTGGGACTAGCAGGTATATGCTACTGGCGAGGAATAGCCTGCCATCGGTGGTTGTACGTGTTGCCAGCCTTCTATATCCTTTTCCTTCTTCCCACAGTTGCAACAAACTGTGTAGGCGTGTATGGGTTTGAAATGTTTGTGTGCACAGTATCATGCGCCTGAAACACCCCATGTCTAGATACTGCAGATAACACTGCATCGATTGACCTTCCATGAAAACTGCTTCGGCGCAGGGTAATGATCATTAGTCAGATAAGATCATTCCAGTGTTGAACCAATAATTTCAGCATGCCCTCAACAAAAAAAAATAGAAATGATATTCAGAATGCTGAACTCCAGCCCGTTGACCCCTTTCCAGTTGAAATTTAATTCTGCCTCATTATTATGCCCACACCGGTCCTGCATGATCCCAACACGAATTCAACAAAGTATGTTGAGTCTGCTCAATTTATTTTCAATTTAGGTTCATACGGTGTATAATAGGAATGTAAGGGTGTACGTTTACTTCTGAAAGCTTCACTCTATGACAGGAGATGGGTCCTGCCTAAGTTCAGCGTGGACCTTGTCATAGACCCCAGTTAAACTGAATCCGCTACTTCTTACTCACATCGGCTTAGGTAGAATCCTGTTTGGCCATTTTAAAACTGTTGATTTTTATAACTGACAAATTACGATCGTGACAAGATCTATAAAACGTTTTGTGGCAGTCAGCCTCTCTAAAACATGTTTGCCGCATCTATACAAGCCTTGCAACTAAACAACGCCTGTTCCAAGGGAGGTGTAGGATCAGACAGCCGTTTCTGGAAAACGAAGGTGGCCTTCGATGACCCAATGTCAGTCCACAGCTTCGTTTGAGGAAGCTTCTTTAATAGCTACAAGCTCATTGCCTTATTATCAAACGAAAAATATAGTAAGAGGGGCACTGTCTATGCCTTGGGAATATAACGAGATAGCACCTGTGACCCATCCACATACGCAGCATATGATAACAATTTTATGGGAGCGACCACATGCCCTCCATGGGCCGCTTGTTTCTAAGAGTTACGCGTGGCCCTCGCATGGGCTAGTCTGCAGCTTGTGTCACCTGCAAATGGATTATCGTGAGTTCTAGTTCCGCCCTAAACCTAAAACTTTTCTTTAGGTAAAATCTGTTATTTGATCAATTCGGATGACTGTAGACTCGTTATGTGACATTACGTGTCCTGATTTAATCACTTTCATTCTAAGAGTTATCGCACGTTCAACAACAGTATAATATTGGTGTTTGAAATCCCTGCGCGAGTTGACGTAGCAGTGAAATTGCGACCCTGTCGACCATTCAGGATCTATTGCTCACGACCTACAACACCAGCTACTGCACCAGCTTTTCTGCTCGCTTATATCAGGTCTATCAGTACCTCTTATATCAGGCCTTCATCAGGCTATGAAATATGCAAACCTACTATGGTTTTCCGACGTCAAACACCACATTCGCGCGCATAAAAAATTCAAAGCGGTCCGCATTCTATATAACCGCTACAAGCGTACAGTTTTGCTCAGCGAACTCGTTTTCTCTCGCCGGCCTCACAGCCCTCGAGGTCCAGTAAAACGTTCAGCGCCTTGAATTCTCATACTCGCTTTTACAAAATGCGTTAAAGCTGGAATCTACTGCGCTTACGAGGTACAAGAGCATCAGACCGAGAATACATATGCACGCAGGAAGAACATTCCTTTTACAACACTACTTTTCACTTTCCTTATTTTCCACGAGTCGTCCGGGAATGGATTTCATTAAACCCTGCTATTACAACCAGCATACAACAAAAAGTAGTTGTCAATTCTTGAGAAGAAACAGTGTGACCGCAATTTAACGTTCTCTTACCACGAACACCTGTGAAAAACCAGTGTGAAAATCAGTGCATTGTGAATGTAGTGTAACCGCCTGTATTTCATGTATTTTTTGCTCTTCTATGTTGTCAGGCTTGTATTGTATCTGTTTTGCGATTAGCATGTTCCTACTCCTGTAGTAATTCCATCCGGTATTGACAGTATTCTGAAATCAATGAGTAATAAAAGATGAACACATTCACGGAAAAGCGAATGTAATCAGACTGCAGAAGCCGGAGGAGCACATTGCCGGCACGGTCATTCTCTATAGCCTATTTGTTATTTGCATTTGTATTTGTATTAAACTTGCACTTCCCTTGTTGCCATACAGTAATTGACTAGGTACTTCGGCGAGCACTTTCAAAATCACCTGTGATCATATTGTAGCAAAAAGGCAAATATCGTTAAAAAAACATAGCTGTTATTCTTGGGGAACGTTTAGGCCTATGCTGTTTTGAAAAATACGTACGTTTACTCGCCAGCAATAAAAATTTTGTGAACTGTTTTAGTTACCATAGCCTCATCTTTTCGGTAAAGAGTCAGTCTTTAGCCACCGAAAATCCAATTTGGTGTCCCTATTTGAAAATAACAAACAAGTGATAGATTAATCTTTGCAGCCGGACAGCGCGGAGGTTTCTCCCCACGTGAAGCCTGAACTGTGTATAAACTGGACAGTCCCATACCTTCAAGGCAAGCCTAATATCTTTTTATGACTTATTGCAGTCTTTATGACAAAAACTTCGAACAGCATGCACTAATTAAATAGAACCATGTCCCCTTTATCTTTCTTTTCGTTGATTTAAGACCATTCCGACCGCACAACCATTGTGCTTGCAAACACCGGCCCACCAGTAATGCACCGCTGTCCAATTTAAGCCTGACCAGCGATGGTACACGGTCGGCTGAGCTCTCATCTAATCCTACGTGGTAGTCATGGCTCAGCAGCTCCGCTCACTCTGGGTTAACGCTAGGCATCGCAGCTAAGCAGTAATGCCGTAGAAATTATTGATACAGTGATCGTAAAAATTACACAACAGCAGTATTTTTACAGCAAGGACGCCTTCCGCAGTATTACTCTGCGGTGCGCACAATTCACGTTCCTAGTCCATGCCATTGCGTAAGACGAAATCATCTGCATTTTATGCCAGAGCTTGTGCATTTCATCAGTGAATTACTTGTACACAATGTTCTTCCAGCGTTATTCAAATCCACTTACGTTTACCTTAGCACGATGTCGGTATGCATCGTACAGTGAGCGAGTGCCATACAACCGGCGTAATTGTCAGAAAACGTATTCTACTAAACCATACGTTTCCCGGCAATGGGCACTGGCGCAACTCACATGGCGAATGCAACCGACATTCAGGGGGTACCGGAAGGTATCACCGCGGATTTGACCGAGACAAAGACAAAGGCTAAAGAACGCCCACTGGTCGTGACTGCAGAAATTGATCGCTTCTGTGACCCCCTTTTGTCAGATGGAAGCCTGTTATCGGGAGTACGAACAAGGAGGAAGAGGCAAGGAGGTGCCGTTAGGTGTGAAAAACGACCTGCGCGGTGCCTGAAGCATTGATCAGTGAATGAACTGATTTCTCGGTAACAGGTGGGACGAAAGAAGAAGGCGTTGGCTGGCGTTCCAGTCAATCGCTTCTATCGAATGCGCTTACGTATTGCAGGACTTCTCAGGTGGGTTAAGTTAGTGAATTCAAGTGTTTTATAACTCGGATTATTTAAATTTCCAAGCCTCCCTATCGCTCCATCTGCGTGGGACATGGTGCAAACATCTTACCTATAGTCAACTGACAATTGCCGACCGCTTGTTCCAAACGCTCGAAGGGACTCGTATCGTGTCGATCATACTGTTGCACTGAGTGCGCATGTTAACATACTAGACCAGAAGCTCTGAAAATTGATTATTCGTTTTGTAAGTTAGGCAGGTAATAGCACATAACATAGGAATTTTGTTCGCTTTCAAGTTTCCTCATCAGGGTCACCAGAATGTATCATATTATTAACAAAGAAAAACGAGGAGCCCAGCTGTTCGTGTCTTTACCTGTAATTGCTAATGAAAAGTAAGAACCCACGCAGGAGACCTACTCAAAATATTTTCCTTCTTTTTGTTAAACAGTTGCTTAATTGAACATATTTCATTAGAACGATAACGCGTGGTTTACCAGACAACCGGTCACTATGTTACGCTTGAATAGACATACATTAAAAGCAATCTCTGCGTGATCCTCTTCACCGTGAATCCGGGCTTCTCAGTTATGACGAATAACCACGGCCTCGTCCGCGGCTAATAGCATATATTTACTTGCTCATGACAAAGGCAGAGCTTGTTGCCGTACGCATGACTCTGTCCATGGCGCTGCTAATTGACCATGTGAGAAATCCTTTCCCAAAAAGACCTGCCGCGGTGGTACATTGATTAGGGCCCTTGACTGATGTGACCAAGGATGCGGGATCGAATTCCGGAGTATCGATGGAGGCGAAAAGCAAGGCGCCCGTCTGCTGTGCGATGTCAGTGCACGTTAAAGAACCCCTGATGGTCTAAGTTTCTGGAGCTCTCCCCTACGGCGTCTCTCATAGCTCGTTAAGGCCGCAAATCAAATCAAAGTAGGAGGAAGATGAGGAGGAAAGGCCGGGAGGTTAACCCGTAACAGCAACCGAATCAAATCAAACCTTCCTAATAAGAGGCGCATGCCCAGATCAGGGGCATAGCTAAGGTTCCACGGAAAGCGCTGTTTCACGATTATGTAGTAAATCTTTCCGAAGTGAACTCCGCATATGTACTTCCAAATAAAATTAGTCGCTAAATTGCTTTGCTCTGTTCTCATCACGTCCACGCTTGTTGAGCGGAATTCCCTTTTGAATCATGCAACGGGCACATGCTCGTAGTGCATGACTCAAGCTCACGCCCAGGGCACAGGCAGGCACAGTGAAAAATGCCTGCTCCCGAGCAACAACAGGTCACTTTCGCGCCCGTAATGACAATCATTAAAGTGTATAAATCCTGTTGCATATATTCATCTTTAAATTTGGCGTCGACACACCCTGAAGTGTACAGGAAAGTTGCACCCGGAAACAACCACTTCTGCTCCGCGTACCGCATGCATCAAAAGACGGAAACAGGCGAGCGGGTCCTTATGTAAGCGCGAAGCATTTTCTCGCCCGCTCGCCCTGCTCGGAGCCAATTAGTCCTTTGTTTTCTTTGGTCGATGCCAGTTTGGCGACCAGGCCTTCTATCAATGGCGTATGAGATTTCAGCGCCGCATTCTTCGAAGGCACGCGGCACGCGCAAAGAAAACAAGGTCTGCAACAGGCCTGCCATGGGTATATACATGTATGCAAAAGTAAAATGAATAAAAGCTTTACAGACCTCCGCGCTGCACTTAAATCGACCGGCTTGCTTTGCATACTTTCAAAGCCGCTCGTTCGGCCGGCTGGACCGTTAGTAACTGTCGTCAATCGCAAAGGTGGCGCAACCAGATATTATACGGGCACGCTCCCTTTAGGTGGACGCACGTGTCTTGTTTTCTTGAAGGTGAGGGCTTGAGACTCCTCAAGGAGAAAGGTGGGACGTTTCCTCGGCTGTTGGTGGCATTTTCGTCTCGTCTTGCGGGAAAAGCCGCCTGAAAGCTCTCGAGAATGTCAGAGGCCTCAGTCATTGAGTCAGTCCTTTTCGTGTGACGTGAGGTATCCGGCGTGTTCCTGGCGTGAGTATTAGATGCACTGTCAGGAACTGGATGACGTCACTGCTACCTTAGTATATCCGGTAACGTGAAATGGCACGCGCAGTATACTTAACTCGATCGTTCAGTTCAAGGCAATGAATTGCTTCCTTGTGACGATTTAGGAAGGCGACCTCGAGGTATTTCCCCGGTCCCCGCATCGAACGCTCCTTATCGAACGCGATAAACGCGTCGCGTCGTCCTCGTCTCCAAGGCAACCGCTTGAAGTATTAATTCGGAGAAATGTGTTGACTGTTTTGAAAGTCACAGAATAACAATTTCTCACGGACCGACATTCCAAAGGGTACTAGTGCGTTTCATGACCTCATGGCTTACGTTTTCGCAAGTGTGGTCCTCAGCAAGATTTGTGTATCAGCACGTACGCTGGTACTAACCTGAGCAGTTCATTCTGTGGGATAACTTATTCAGAGTAATACCTCGGTAGCATAATTTACTTTTGCCTCAAAACAAAATGCGTGCCGCTCACTGCTTGAGCTGGAGCTAGCATTCGAAAAAAAAGTGCGCATAGCTCAAAGGACATAAGTGCGCTCTTTGCTTTAACTGTTTCATTCTAATGCGCTAACATCTTTATAAACAACATTCTAACTAAACGGTCGCTTGTTGACCCTGGCTGAATGTTGTCTGGATTGCTTAGAAAGCCGCGACCCGCCGAACACCAGCCCAGTAGAAGAGTAGCAGAGCTAACGAAGATTCATCACATCTGACTACACGGTCACGCGCGCATTTCACTCTAGAGGGAGTATAATTTTACAACACGCAGGCAGCGTCATGCGTGGAAAAATGCATCGTCAGCCAAAGATTGAGAGGACGAAAAGGAATTGGACAAAAAAACAACAACTTACAATTCAATAGATGCCCAAGCAGATTTCTAACAACGAAGGCATGAACAGATCAACTTTGTTTCAATCTCCTTTAGACCACGATGCTATCACCGCGTTTTTTCATTATTTTATAAAAAATACTGGACAAGAAAAAAATCGAACGTATCCTTTCTTTAGACAACGGGCCGCATATTATGAACCCTCCATAGCCCCGCAGGTGACCCAACACGGGCATCGAAATGCTACAAGAAACACACACACACACTCACACGTGCACGCGCGTTTCAAGGTAATGTAATGATTTTGTAGGCTCCAGCATACACAACCCCCGTCCCCTTCCCAAAGCCTGCTTCTGTCCAAAGACAGACTCGGTGGTTGTAACGATTTGATATGCTGCTTTTTGATACGAATCTTGCGCAGACTGAAAGTTCCGCCAACACAGCTTAATTACAGCACATAATCTTTTTTAGGTCGAAAACGCTTATACGATCAGTTCCGAGCGAGGATTTTGCGTGTTCATGACGCCTGATTGGCTTGTCAGATCATGACGCCACCATCCACGTAACCGCGCGCAGGTAATTAAAAGAGTTCATTCATACTTTCCATCTCCTCAGTGACTCATGGTTCCTCTCTTTTTCTCCATATATACGCAGTTTAACAGACTGCGTATATATGGCCCGTATATATGGCCCGACCTAGAGTGACGAAACAAAGCAAAGCGGTTTCGGTACCCCAATGTAGAATAAACGCGCACAAGGCTTCCTTTTTCCCAAAGACCATCGCTGAGCGAAACGTTCTACCGAACGGGGTGGCGAACCGGTCAACGTCCAATTTCTTTTTAGCAGCCATTGTTCCTTATTGGTGATTGCGGGGCATTTCATTACTTTTTGCTAGTTTTGCCTGTTTGCTAGTAAGTGTTGGAATTTAGATGTTGTTGGCTGTTGGTTGGCTGTTTATTGTTGATCGCATAATTTTGTTGGTGTTTTTAAATTCATAGTTTTTTGTCTTTATAGTACAGCAGCGATTTGTAACAAACAGCGTTTTTTTGCCTTGCAAACACATACTGGCTTTGCGGCCAAAAGTTTGCTAGCAGTACTGAATAAATAAATAAATGAATGAATAAAATATATCGATACTTACTCCTCTTTACGTTTCTCTTCCCCAGAAGTCATTTTATTTTTGTCAATGTAAATCACAACCTGTGTAATATAAAGAAAAAAAATTTAAAAATCCGAGGGGCTGGTAATTCTTAAAAAAAAAACCATTCAATGGTTCGCCACTAATGTATCCAGTCGGGGCGAAAAGGTGCAGAAAATGAGCATAAACGGATAAAACGAGACGCTTTTTCGATTTGTGGAAAAACATGCACGAAAAAAACGAGAATATAAACGCACGCATATGTTGACTGGTTCAGTATACGCAACTACACCTTAACCAATCCTCCCATATGGATATGTGACATACTTCAAAAGACCAAGAAGAACACTCGCAGGCTGAGCCATCACCACTGCGCGGACAGCGAAGATTTGAAAGAGACGTGAGGGGACAGATTGAAAGAGGAGACACTCGTCGAAACAGCCTCATCCGCCGAAGCGATGTGCCAACGACATTTATAGCAACAGACACCTGTACCAGTTACAGAAGCATTAATCCTTCAGACGTTAGAAGAAACAAATGTTTTTGTGGTGAAAGGGCGTCCGCTGTGGGTATTGCACGCACCACCACTGCAGGACCTCCACGGCGAACACCAACTTTGCAGCCGACCTCTCCACCTTCTTTCTTATTAAATTACTCTCTCTCTCTCTCAAACTTTACAACCAATATGCCACTCCATACTCAGAAAGAACTGTGAGTTTTCAACGCACACACACCTGTATTCACCCTGTCGTTGTGAAGCCCAGTCAGCTTCATTGTCATGAACCTGGTACAGTGAAATTCAGGTGTTTAAAGACGCTGCAGGTTTACCTTGAGTCCCTCAAGAAACTTCATACCTTGAGGACCAAATCAGAACCCAATAAATTTGCCTTTGTTTAGGAGCCGCGCCCATAACAGCTCGAAAACCTCTGTGGTATATCGAAAGAAAGGTCTGAATTGCAATATTTCTCTGAGAAAAGATTATTACTTTCTCAGAGAAATCCTTTTTTTCACCTCAATCCTAATTTCATCTTTAGCTTCGGAAAAACCCCGGAGAGTTGGCTGCACCACTACAAATACTGACACGAGGATCCCGAAATGTAAGGCGATAAACAAAGATGGCATTGCACCTTCTGGGTCGGCAAATAACTTCATTTGCGTACGTTTGGTAAGTTCTTTATTAACAGGCAGCCTTGCGCACAAACACTGCGAAGAACTTTGCCAAATGCCTTTACTCGGCACATCCGAATAAGATTTCTTTGACCAGTTCAAACTGGAAGTATTTAGAACACCAAAACTTCCAACACGGATTTGGGTCCGATTACTTCTGCCTGGAATACCACTTAGTTGATACCAGTTTACTAAGTATCAAGTTGCTGAGAAAAACGATGAAAGCTACCGTGAATTTCGTAATCTTCACTACAGAAGAAATATGGATAATATGCTTCGATAGTCTTTAAGTGATCTGTACCTGTGCTTATGTGAATTAATATAGTGCGCCCGGAATACAAAGTGCAACAAATTAAACCTGCATTATGAGGTTCTCGAAAACGTTTCACGACAGCTCAAGGCAAACCGAAAATATTTGACGTAACATGATAGTAACAATACCAGATAAAAAAGATTACTTACACTGCCAATCCGGAGTGGCAGACGTCATTTTGTCCAAAGTTATCAGCCTCGCCACTAGATGGCGCGACTCATTGTCGAATATGGGAAAGCTTTGGAAAGCAGAACTGCAATCTGATCCACCGATTCCCAGTCCACCGAACCACCGATTTACCGCTTAACGCATTCACAGTCTCCTTAGGGCTGTCAATAATAATCAAAGAAAGCGCGACAATAATAGATGTGTCGCTGTAGTAAGTGCTGATTTCATCTTGAAATTCTAATTCCTCCTTAGCAAGAGCAGTCGGTGTTTTCCTCACTCAACGTGCGGTTAATTTGTGGCACCGCGATAGATCTAGCAAAACTTCGAAGGTATAGTTGCCCCTTAAGCTTTGCTGTATTTGGGGCTGATATAAGCCTGGGCGGCTCCTGTGAATAATTTAACCCATATACGCCTAAGCTGCCCTATTTAACCACATTTAAAATATGTTTTTGTATAGGATGCGATTTTACTTCTAGATTGAAATAGTTTCCTCAGCATCAACTTTTCAGCGGACTTAAAATGCTTGTTGCTAGGCTACCTGTTAGGTGCGGTAACGTCAACTCTAATGTGATCGCTCCACATCGCCCATTGTTGTTTCAGCGTGGTGACATACCATTCTTGCTTTCCTTTCTTTTTGGCGGTATCACAATGCAGTCAACAATCAAAACAACGGCGAATATTTCCGAATGTACACAACGCAAAATACTGATCGCACACCGGGCAGCGTTTGAACAGGAAACATTTAGATCCCCTTGAATGTCAGCTTTTTGCCGCAAGCTTTTATACAGCAACATTTTGTAGTGACTCCATGAAACAGCTGTGTCCTGCACTAGGCCAATATAGCTGTATCGAAGCGTACCCGAGGTTAGGAACGGGATGTCCTTCAGGAATGCGGATCTCTCTAAGACTTCCGTGTTCCTGGTTTCCTAAAAAATTAAATTCTATGGTTGACAAGTTGAAATACTGCCCATCTATATTTCTTTCAAGTCTGTAATTAGAGCGCACTGAGGAAAAAAAAAACTCTTCGGATAGAAGGCAAGTTATTCATTTTTTACAACGGCCACCAACGATGCCGAATGAGTCAACAGTACTCCTTATTTCAAAATGCGCCTTGAAGTAATATGATAAAAATGTGTTCCGCCCTCAGGAATTAAAATTATGGGGGCCTATTTAAGCAGCGCTATACGAAGATGAAGAAACTAAGAAAATGCAACGCGACCCTTTTTGAGTTCAAAAGCCGGCAGTTCACATTCATAACATATTTGAAATTACAACATCGGTACAACACTTACAACACACTGCGATGTCCCTATCGCTGCAAACACCATTAAAATCATCCCTCCCCCCAAATGCAATTATGTGATCACTGCTCAAATGGCCAATGAGAAACTCAGTTTGCTACCTCCCTGCTTCGCAGAGGTGTGTGAAAAAATTAATTCCCCCTTTCACACAAGAATAAGCCTGTCGAGTAAGCTTGCGTTGTCGTTAGTGATAATCTAGCAAAACGGAGCCTCGAGAACAAATTCCGTCTTTTCATTACAGGAAAGCATAGTTTCCTGAAAGGCTTTAACACTAATACCTCTAGCGACTGGAATTACGGTGACGTTCGCCATTTTTCCTACCTTTCTACACTCACCGCAAAAGGAGTAGTACACCTATGAATCTGCGGTCTGGATGACAGTCGGAACACTCTTTTTTTTTTTTTTTAATTTACATTTCACGTCACCTCCACATCGGATCCTTTCCGTGTGTAACTACCGACGCCTTCCTCCTGAAGGACGCGTCAAAGACGCGCCTCTGTACGTGGCCCTTTCACAGACAGCCGAAGTGTCGTCCCGAGTCGTCGAACCGAGAAAAGCGCTCCTAACCGCTCTGACTGACTATAAGAGCACCGATCATACAAGGAGACGCAACACTCGGGGCCCTGACGCACTACCGCAACCGAAAGTACCGACAACGCTTTATGTCCACTGCTTCTTCTGGAAAATCCTGCAGTCAGTGTGGTGCTTTTGAAACATATTGGTCATCTGCACGAGCGCTAGACACTCACCAACACAACAAATATAGCCCAGTTTTTCGGTTACCACGCTAGCTAGGTTAGCCTAAATTCTACACAACCGAAATCATTCAATTAAAAGTAGCTTCAAGAAAACTGTTGATACGTAGCAGAGCATTAGGGGTTCAACATGAGGTGGTTAGCGCAGCGAGTTAAACAGTAGCGCCGGGTTGCTACTAGAGTAGTTGAAACCAGCACGTTATTTAAAATATGGGTGTCCTCGCCGAAGGACCCACGTTCAATCTGTGCAGCTACTTTCGACAAGATTTCGCTTGCGCTGCATCTTTTACGGAGTATATTTGCCGCATTTAAAACATAGAGGCGTGAAGAAGCCACCATTTCATTGAACTATAGCTAAAAGTGAGATGTGATGCTATGAACTTCGCGACCCAGTCTGATTGACGTGATGCTCAGTGTGGATGGAACAATGAACTCAATTGTAAATTCAACTATTAAAGTTAGACTATTCACGCTTAAGTTGCAAAATTGTTGAAATTAAAAGAATAAACACGTGTAAAGAAGACGAAGAAGAAACAACCCTGCGGCATCACCATCGCCACCATCGCTGGTCTCCGGCGCCCATCTCTCTCGCGCTGAAGCTGTTCCCTGCGGCTGGTATTCCGATCCCTCTGTGCCCGAGTTACTGCCAGCGCTAGACAATCAGGCCATCTATTAAATCCACATTTCACTTGGTGGAGGTCAAGCTGAGGTTCCCTGTACCCATCTCGCCCTGGAACTTCGAAGCAGAACGTTGACTACACCAATGACGGAGCCTACTTCATCGCACCTACATCCGCCAGTCACCTGCACAGGTTCCCTTCGCCAACGGGACCCCGCTACCTTCAGTGGAAGTAGTGATGACGACGTCGACGATTGGCTGTCCACTTACGAACGGGTCAGCCGCCACAATAACTGGGACGACAATCGTAAGCTTAATAAAGTCATTTTTTACTTGAGCGACGTCGCTAATCTGTGGTTTCGAAACCACGAGTCCGACTTTACACCTGGGCGCATTTCAAGACCAAATTTTCGGATGTCTTTGGCCGCCCCACCGTCCGAAAACTCCGCGCGGAACAACGTCTTCGATCGCGACTACAGCTGCCAAGTGAATCGTTCACCAGTTAACATTGAGGACATTGTTGATTTGTGTCGCCGCGTTGACCCGACCATGACCGAGGCCGTTAAAATACGTCATGTCCTCACAGGGGTTAATGACGGCGCTTTCAACATGCTCGTGGCCAAAAGCCCCACTACGGTCAAGGAAATATACGACCTCTGTCAAAGCTACGACGAACTCCGCAAGGAGCGTGTTTTGATTCGCAAGTCTCAAGCATCACTTGCTGAACTTGCCGCGGAGAGGGAGTCATCTAGCCTCTCTGAAGACATCAAGGCTTTTGTACGTCAGGAGGTCGCGCGACAACTGACTCTGCAGCCATATATTAAGGAGTCGACACCAACTGGCCTTGTTCCGGAGCTTCGCCGTGCAATCCAGGAGCATGTGTCTGAAGTCGTCCCTAATCCTGTCCCTCAATCAGCTCCGGTCGCACCCTTAATGCCGTTCCCCACGCCCACAATGTCATCGTCCGGCGTTGCGCCACTGAGCTACGCTCCAGCATTCGCGCCGGCTCCTCCTCAAGTATTGCGTCGCACGTATGCCGAAGTCACTTCAAGTTCACCCCCTGAGCCAGCATATGCCTATACTTCGCCCCCAATGCGGTCGGCACCAACAGCTTTCGCTCCCCCCTTGCTTCAGACACGATCTCCATGGCGCACTTCAGACAACCGGCCTATTTGCTACCACTGCGGCATCCCTGGACACACTACACGCTACGGCCGGCGCCGAATAAATATGGCCTTTGCTGCACGGCCTGCGCCACCTTATCTGGGCAGCACTTGGAAAGAAACATATTATTTTCAATATGCTGTACAGTGTGTCCACCATAAGGTTGTCTCGTGATGCATTTCTTCTCCAGCTGGCGGCTTTTCTGAAGCGTAAAAGTGCTCTTCTCGACAATGAAAGATTCTGAGTATAATTGTCGCATACACATTACGGTAAATCGGATATACCTGATTCGGTTGAACAGCCGTCGACATACCCTAGCTTCGCTTCGGCCATTGTCGGAAGCTGTTAGAAGTGTTCGGAATGTGGCAGAGGAAATTAGTTGATTGATAAGGAATAGGTATTTATGATGGACAGTGATTGGCTGATTGGTGGTTAATACTCTAAGCGCAATTGATTGATAACCATATCGACAAAAAATAAACACCAAATATAAATATGAAACAAACTGAACTACTGAGAATTGAAATTTATATGTATAAAAATGAAACTTTAACAAACAACAAAATTTAATATTGCTAGGTCACTGCGTCGCAGTCCAGCTTAGATAAAAAAAGTTGTGTGTCTCTGCGTCGTAGTGCATCATGCCTAAGAAGCTGAAAATTATTAGTATTTGCAGTGTCCTGCAGTCCGTCGGGCTAAAAGTGCTGAGCCATTGCGCCCTAGTTCGTCGTAGCAAAGAAATTGATCAAGCAAACGAACGAGAGCCTTTAACACCGCCTTTTCATACCGCTAATACTTATATATTTATTTTAGTTTGTTTTGCAAAAGCAAGGCGTGTTATCTGTCTCACTTCTCAGTTGGCACCTAAGATGTGCATAAATTATCGATTTGAATAACTATCGCGAAATAGCGTTCAACTTGAGTAGCATACGGGTGCTCAATTTTGAACGATATCGTATGACGTCACCTTGAAAGCTGCACAAATAACAATTATGTCACAATTTGTATACGAAATCATGCGAGTTTTTTTTATTTTCCGATGCCATTTTCTCACAATTTGGGTTATGGCGGCGGTTTCTAGAGCTAACGAGCTGCACACGCCTTCCGTAGTAAACGAAAATCGGTTTCCTCTTTGTTAGGCCATTGTTAAGCCAGACTGGCGACGCGCAGCTCGAAATAGCTTATGCGAAGTCGAAATCAGAAGATGTTTTAAAACGCAGACCGTCATACTTACCCGCACTGCCTCCACTAAATGTTCTTACCTGGACAACAAAAGAAAGCAAACAAAGAATGCAGATCCAGGTATATAAACGAAGCTGTATTCTAAACCTTATAAATGTCGATATTCATGTCATCGTATGAGCCAGAAAAATCAACCAGAGCACGCCAGCTATACTGAGGTTTTAGGAAATTTCGTACCTTATCTGAAGCAACGCCTGCAGAAATTGTTTCTTCGTCATTTAGGCCTCATAAGTTGCTTTTTCGCATTCTCGCTTTATTTTCAGTCTACAGTTTGCAGTACTGCCATTGAAAGTGTCTGATAATGTATTGTATCCTCGTAAATAACGGGTTCAAAATTTCGCTATGACAGTTCGAAAAAAAAAAAGTGGTTAGAAGGTGAAAACCAATTTCGGACAGCAGTAAAGGGTGGGGGGCAGGGGGGACACAGCGAAGTGGCGAGGTAATGTTAGGCGCCAGCCTCCTTTCTACATTAAAGCGATTTTTTCACAGGCATTTCAGATCTCTGACTTGTTTATATTGCAAACAGAGACATGGCCGCACACCTGACTGTTTCATGCTAATTGTCAATGACTGCCAGTGTTTCCATACATATACGAGCAAATTTTATACTGAAGTTTAACCAAGGCCAGGGATATATACGCGCCTACTGCAGTGGCTGAGTGGTTTTGGCTTGAGCCTAGGCATCTCGCAGGATCAAATTCCGGCCTCGTCAGCCAAACTTTACCACAGGCAAAACGACAAAACACCGCTGTGCAGTGGTAGGACAGGACGCGTTAATGAGCCTAAGGCTATCTAACTTAATCAGGAGGTCAATGATGTCGGCGTTAGATAGAAATTATGCATAATAAATCACACTACCGCGGAGCAAAACTTCTGAACTAATGATAATTGCTCTTCGTTTACTCAAGAAAACTTGGCTACGTTCAAGGGTACTCGATAATTTTACCTTTGACATCAAGGAACGCAGTGTTCTAAATAGAAGCGATTTTATCGTCTCGAATTAACAGGGCTGCATATTAACCGATACAAGCCTCTGCTTCTGAGTATCGCCCAGGAGGCCGAGGAGGGTTTGCAATCGTAATGAGGCCTTAGTCATAAATCTAGAAATTGAGATCAAGGAAGAAATGCGGCCCCACTGGTGATCGACTATCGAGACCATTTTAGGAACCTCACTAAAGGAAATGCTACAGAAATTCTGATAAGACGCGCAGCGCAAAGAAGCCTCATCTGAAAAGAATAGGTAATTTTAGATGACTATTGGGCAAGTTCGTGATGATTGCACCGGTTTATGTGTCACGAGCCCCTTAAACAAACATTTCTCTTTCTAAAGAGCGATGCCCATGGTTCATCCAACTATGCAGTTAATTTGACACACTGCACTGTTGTTCAGTTCCAAGACCACAGCGTAAGAAAAAAAAACACGACATCAGCAATCGAAGCTTTCAAAAACTCCCCGCTATCAAACATAGGTACATCGGGCCCTTGAGGGTTTCAGCCTCTAACTAAATATAAATGTTTCTAGTTAGGAAAAGTGGTACTGGAACGAGGGCTCTCAACATCAAGAGGTTGAAGCCGTAGGTTGCAACAAGTGGTGTTAGCCTTGGGGGTTCTGACGGCCCTTACTCCACCATAACATCACCTAAATATTAATTAACGTCCGAAATTTACTTAAATACACTGTCGCAAATAACAGTCGCCAACTAGAGGCCAGATCTCAGTCCCGTACAAAAATTAAAGAAGGCATTTAACCGCCTTTCTACAAGACGGGATTTTGGACTGGTAGACAATATCCTGAAGTGAACTATAGGGGACTCCTGTTTTCTTGAGGGAATTGAAGGACAGACTCCTTTTTCCCGCTGTACCCTGAGCAGCACATAATGCAATGTCCTATATCCCTGCACACAGCACAGAAGGGACTCAGCGGAGACGTTTTCAGGCCCGTATTGTACATCCACGCGGGGATACGAGTAGAGATCTTACAAATGTGATATAATAAAGTGGTCCAGGATTTTTTTAGTCCTTTGATCACGCATGCCTTGTAACGTGAACTCCAAAAAGAATTCAAATGCCTGAACACTGCTTATCTACAGAGTATTTCAGTGTCTTTAGGAACTCTTCTCGATGGATGTTCTCAGAGACCTTTACGGGCTAGGTTGCCCACCACCTCACTGCATTTGACACCTATGTGTGAGGTCACCCAGTGAAAACGCATTGAAAAGCTTTTGCTCTCTAGAGTATGTATCAAGCGCAAGGAGGTAAGAAACATGTCACCAATATGGGACCCAAGCTTTAAACTTTGAAGGACGGAGTTTGGAACCGCCAGGATCAGCACAAGTTGAGTCGGAAATGACCGTAGCTTCCATAAAGCCGCCTCAATGGCAACGTTGGCCGTTATGGAGGACACGATTCAGAAATGCTTACAGACCATAAATTACTCAAAGAAGGAATAGTTATGCTTTCGGTCATTACTACCTAAGAAACTAAGAGTATTTAATGCCAAGTAAGCTTGAGACTCATTTCTTTTGGCGTAGCCGTTGACGAAGGGCTCCCCCAGCTACCGTCTCTCCTAGGCGGCCGAACTGCATTAGCAAACTTTGTGAAGCGATAAGACTAAGAGGTTTGGATAGTGTCTCAAGAAGCCGAGCATTATTCGCAGCCGCCTGAGGAGCTCCAATGGCTCTTCTTTGGCCCTTTCTGTGGATTATGGCGAGACGTTCCATATTTGCTATCTGTGGGAAAATTAAAGGTCATTGATAAATAAACATACTAAGCACCAGGCTTCGTGATGCCTGACAATTGAAATAGCGCTGTTTCACCGTTGCTCACTTGCGATTCTGCGGATCACGTTGAGACACGAAATAGAGATGAAACAATGGAGTCCCCAGCTCGTCGCCACTGTACAGGGGAGTCAAGAAGGACACCCAAAAAGTGCTCGTGGGAAAAAATTGGCAAATTCAAGAGTGTCAAAGTCTATATTCAACATGGCAGAACGTCTTCCTATACCCAGAAACAGGAAAAAGCGTCCCCAGATTGGTTTGGATGGTACTGACACCCAGAGGTATTGCGTCACTTGATTGTGCTTACCTTTAATTATAGGTGCTGCTGCATCAGCCACGCCATAAAGATAAAATTAAGGAAGAAAAAAACAAAAAACGAACGACGAAATGCAAGAAGCAAAAAAGAAAAACACTAGGAAAGAAAGCAAAAACAAAGAGAGAAGAAATCTGTCGGCGAAGTCTTTGTTGGCGTTTTACCGCATGTTTGTAATGCAGTGTAGCTGGGATAACTAAACCAAACGCTTAGCAGTGGCTATCAGTGTTAAAGTGATTTTAGTGCAAATAATGCACGGGCTTTTTCCGTCTCAGCTGTTTCAACTTGGAGTAATTGCTATTTTTCGACCGATACTTTCCTGATACATACTTTCTGATGCTATAAGCATGGTTCACGGGACTTTCAGCTGCCCATGTAGCGCCATCTGGAAGACGTTGCGTGAAAGAGAGGAGGTATTACCGTGGCCTCCCCAATCAGCTCCGGGACAACGGAGCGCTTGGTCGCGGAGGTCACAGCTAAACCCAACTTATGGCGTCATCTGAGAGCCGCCGCGTAAAATAGCGAAACCTTAACCTGACTTATACAGGGGCACAACGACCGAAAGCAGCCGCGCAACAGGTGCAGTGTAACCAATGCATAAGCTTGGCTGACTGAAAAATTCATATTCCCGGTAACAATACGTTTGTTGCAGACCATGTGAGCATCTCGCCACGGGGCATCTTGGTCCCTTCACCGGGACCATCAAAGGTGGTCACCTTTGATGGTCACCTTCATATTGCGCTAACCAGTACTTTTCGAGACTGAATAAAAATCGGGCATGTGATCAACGGGAAGCGTAATTGAAATGTGAAAGGAAATCAGAATTACACCGCAAATTCACTAGCGAGCATTTGTAGAGAGCAAAAAACTGCTGACACGAATTGGATTCATTTGAACTTCGAAGTTTTACTTGTACATGTACAACTTCTCGTTTCCGTAAGCAAGACCTTCGCCGAAATTATGTGAAGCCTTATACAGGGCTCCAAGGAATAAAGAATGACTGCAGATCACACTGTGGCGAAACTATTACCTGGTTTGACGGAGTTTTACTGGCCTGACATTTGATGGCCGCGGATCAGGTCGACATAACAAGCTCAATGCTTTGACCAGATACCGAAGAGGTTCTCTGCAAAATACAAGCACCAGGCTCCCCCCCCCCCTCATCCGGGGAAGCAGAAAACATTCCAGAAGTCAAAACTTGATCCTCGTTCTCTGCGATGAAATCCAAGCCATCGTCCGCGCCTTAACCCTTTGACGGTCGAATTGTTTTGAAAACAACTTCCCCAGATGGTTAAATTACTTTATTGTGGATTTTGAAAGTTCAATATGAGCTAAGTCAAGGAAAAGTTGTAGAAAATTATTAGGAATCCTATTT
The DNA here is from genome assembly GCF_055883805.1 of Amblyomma maculatum. Taxonomy (NCBI): domain Eukaryota; kingdom Metazoa; phylum Arthropoda; class Arachnida; order Ixodida; family Ixodidae; genus Amblyomma; species Amblyomma maculatum. The sequence goes on along the minus strand of NC_139348.1, from coordinate 105,668,653 downwards.
TGGAGTCAACGTTGCTCCAGAGTGCAAACTCAGGAACCTCAGAAAACCACAAGGAGAGCAGGAATACCTCTTAATCGTGGATGATAAACAAGCTAACAGCAGCTCCAATAAAGATGGAAATAAATTTCTGTGGTGCCTGCACCGGGAGTGCAGTGGCCATAAAGATAAAAATCAAGTTTTGCTCGCCTCCGTTGCGGGGGGGGGGGGGGGGAGGGGTAACCGGAACCATGCAAGAGCCTTGCCGCTGACCGGGCCACAAGCTGCAGCTAAGAATCAGTTCCTTTTATTCCCTGCACCGAAGCGCCCATAAAGATATAAATCAAGTTTCGCGCCTCCGTTGCGATCACGTCGCGAAACTGAGACCGCTGTAGGGCGATGGCGCTGCCGCAGACCAGGCTGCAGCTAGGAATCACTTCTGTTTATCTTCACAAGAAGGCAGCGCCATAAATTTCAAGCGCTTTTTGTAAGCCCTAGGAGGTGGCAGCACCTCCCAGTGAACATGCATCGTCATTAGGGCGCGAAATTTCAAACGGGAGATTGAAACCGTACCGATACGGCAAAAACCTTGCGGGACGGAAAACGGCCGCCGTACATGTACGGCAAAAACCCTCATATCGTTAAATAAAAAGCCATTTTAGCGAGAGGTGAGTTGTTCTGACTGACAGGCGAAAAACTAGTGCAGGCAACGCGCAGCGTCGTCTACTCGTTTGCGCTCGCTTTTCCGTCGTGCTTTCGTGCTCGCCCAAGCTGACACGCGCACAAAAGCAAGGATTATAAATCCTAATCAACGTATTCCTCAGCACCTCCAGGGTGTGATGCCGTTCGTACAACTATCCACACTGAAAAATAAAAGGCTCAAGCGCACATCGGACGCCAAGCACAAAGAGGGCCACGTACACGTGCAGAATCTTGCTTAAGAAATGCCGGAGTGTTTTCAGGGCTGCTCTGGTGTTGCCTGTTGCGCTTAGACTCACCGTTTAAGGACGGCGAATGACCACGCCATCTAAAACTCTCCTCTCAAGCTCCCGAATTTTGAACAAAAGGCCGTCACTGCTATGACCGTAAAACGGTGGAAGTGCGCAAGGAAACGAACATACAGGCGAAGGACGTTTACTAACAAGTGACGAAACTGACGGAAACAAAGAGATATATTGAAAGGACGGTTGCCAACACGCTGAGGCGGTCGTCTCATTAGATCGTCAAGCTGATCCTCGAAGAGAAAGGAGGCGGCAAACGATGAATAGTGCACGAAATGCAGACATTCACACGAGAGCCCCCCTTCCCAACTTCCCATCATGGTCTGGAAATACTCGGACAGTAAGAAGTCAGAAGAAAATACTTGCCTAGGAGTGGACCATGACGTATGCTTCTGATGTGTTCACAAGAAAACTGTTGTTTTTGAAGGCTAGTAGACCAAGCAAAACATGAAAAACATAGATACTGTAACGATGGAAGGAGAGGGGCATGGAAAATGAGATTCATTTCTATGACTATAACCCTGCTATTATTGAGATCATCTTGATATGTTTGTGACCGTGCGTTCAGGGATGATTCCTCACAACTGCCTGTGGTTTTACCCATTTTCACCCGGAGAGTCGTTAGTGAATCTTGAAATGGTCAATTTCGCGATGCATTGAAGAAAACTTTATGGAATTTTATACTGTATGCAAAAATAAGCTTTTCGGTTCTCTATCTGCCTGTGGTCATTCCTGTTGCAGCAAAATAAACCAAGATTAAGAAAATGATGAAATTCACAGTAAAATCTTCGGCCCACTGAATTCAAACAGATTACTTTTTATTGCAAAAGCAATACTACGCTAGGTTTCGAGCCTTCAGCGTAGCGCGGCGGTAGCCATGTACGCCTTATCCATGTGACGCTGTGACGTCACACCCCACGTGACACTAAGGTGAGAGCTGGGATCTCAACTCAAGCGGTTGGCTAAGCGTGGCGGTAGCCACGTCTTACCCACGTGAGGATGTGACGTCATGCCCCACGTGACACAAAAGTGATGGGCTCCCAACTCAAGCGGTCGGCGTGGCGCGGTTGGAGCCCTCTCGCTTCACATGGGACGGTTATGTCAAAATCAGCCTGCTAGGACCCTGGAATTCACTTTACCCCTATAGACCACTAAGCACGTTCTTACGGCTTGGTTAAAGCGGGGCTTTATATGTGGGCTGAAGAAGAAGAAAAAAAGAAGAACGCTCGGTCAACCACAGCTAATGCTTTCGCTCAATATTTGGTTCAGCAGCGTTGAACTCTTGTGATTTTTTTTTCATGACGTCGAAAGTGTTACGAACTTCATGAATCACTACTCCACATTTATGGCCCCGCCGCAGTAAATGATCAGAAATTCAATTTAAATCAAGAATATACTGAATTGATCGTCGTTGTCTTTTGAAAACAATTTGCAGCAGAAATTCCTTTTTCGTCTTCTGCTTACTTAGAACCCAAAGAACTGAGAAATTGATTTGCCTAGCTAGAACGCGGAAAACGTTCGACAACAGCCAAGTTGTATTGTGCCCAATCTAGGAAGCATCCCACAATAAATGGTCTCTGCAATCATATTAATTTCAATTATAGCAAACTTAATTTATTGCTAAAAATAATGCAAAATGTTGCACGTAGTACTAATTCATTCGACTCACATTGAAAGCAAACGTTTTTCTTATGCTGGAGGAAATGTTACTGTGATAACTAAAGTGGCAAAAAATAGTAAGGTTTTCACGCTATTAAAATGAGTTTTAGAGCTAAATCTTTGTATAGTTTGGTATAGCTTTGTTTAAATATAGTTCAACTTGATTTACCCCGGTAGAAATAAAAGTTCTTCAGATTTGCTGAAGATAGGCTGCTTTGTCTGCCAGCTCTTGCTAACGCTCTTCGTGCAGTTTGTCATTGTAGTTGCTGGCTATAGATGGCATTGTTGCTCGCCTCTCGCCTCCTGTTAACGTCGGTTTGAGCGGCGTATCCCAGTCCTGACAGCTGCCACGTTGGACGTCACCGCTGATGTCTGATGTCGCACACACGGCAATTAACTTTGACAGGTGACATCACAGAAACCTCCCATCATTTAGTGCCTTTGCCGCGTCACCTGCAAATTACCATCTGCCAGAGGTACTCTTTCCAAAAAAAAAATTGTTTTATCCAGGATTGTAAACATCAGAAACAGTAAACGTGTTATTTATTAAACAGTACTTTGCAACATACCTCATAGATAATGCTTCTGATACGTTCCATACACCACCCTAATGCTGTTTTGTAAACTTCGCCTAATTGAGAATTACGCACCAACCTTTATTGCCTATGGGACAACGTGCAATAATGACCACAGAAGTTTGTCGCCAAGGTATTCTTTTGACCGCGGGTGTGTTGCCTCCATTCATTGTGATGTGTTGTAGAAGTCAATCGTCAGCTCCAGTGCTAGCCTACGGCAGGCTGGTTGAGTTCGGTTCCTTCACATTTAACAGTCATTCACGCTCTTGCAATTAGCCTTACTATTTTAAGAAAGTATATGTTTATGTTCAAATGTTTATGTAGGCATGACTTGGCAATGTTCTCCCAATGTTATTTTGTAAAGTTTCTTAAACTGAAAAATTAACAAGAGCAAGAACAATGTCGCTTGACCATATCGGAAGAAGAAACATTGCTCTAAAGCTTAGGTGGTACCCAAACCATCTTTTCGAAATATCCATATCGTTTTGTCTGTAACCCTTTACGTGCAGCCGTAGTTACCATCCTTCTTAATTAGTAACCCAGTTTTACAGTACGTACTATATTGTTTAGGTCGTGCTTAGAGCTGCGTTTGTAGGCTGTGCAAAGCAGAATACCTGCATTTAATATTCACCGTCTCAGACACAGCAACAGCGGGAGTACAGTCTCCAGCTTTTCTCGTAACCTGACGTTTCGGAGAAAGGAAGTGCTCTCCGTGGCGCGGTCTCGAAGACGTAGCTCCTTCGCCGTTTTCAAACAGAGCCAAACAAGACCAAGGCGACAAGAGGGCGTGGGGGATATCGTTGGCGTTTGGCGTACGTGCGTGCCAGTGTTTTTTGGCCTTTGCGCCTTCCTCATAAACAAGTTTTCTTTTTGACTTCATGTCTTCCGGCATTCCTTTTTACGAGTGCGATTAGGGCGGGTCGAATCGGGGTCAGTCGATTTCCCGCCGGTGCGATACGCATCGTCCAAGCCGGCAAAGGGAAAGCGCGCGGGCTCGCCTTCAAAGCGAGGGTGTCGCGAAATGAAAGAAATACATTGAACATACGGCACAACATCTAGAACGAGAGGTGCTGCCATGCCGCGGCATTTGCGCGCAACGAGCTGAGAGCATAAGGTGAGAATTGTCACCGCCAGGTATCGCCACAAGGTTTGGACTGAACAACATTATTCTAAAATGTCTGTATATAACGTACCGCAATACATACCCAGATTTCAAAAGCAACTCTTTCAGACTCTAATCGAGTTATAACCTTATATTAGGCATGATAACTTTGGGACAATATATTGGGACCTATAAGCACTCAGACTGGCAATAAAAGATATGTTTATTTTATCTTCAAGTCGTTGTTGCTGCTCAGGGCGAACGCCTAGACTAAGAAGTTTGGGTTGATTAAACGAGTCTAACGGTCAAGTCGGGTTTCTTGTTCAAAAATAACGATAATTTTTTTGAAATATATGATAACAGCTTTTAAATGGAATTTTCTTACCGCGAAGTTAAAAACGTTTTGGCACCCTAATTATTTGTGGCTTAAAAAATATTCCGTTATGAGTCTTTTCATATCTGCATTAAAACGCTAACTGCATGAGGCGATGTTCCTTGACTGTGTGTCGCTCGATGTCGTCGCCGTGGCCTATTATTGCCGCCTAGCACCTCTACTAGGCCTACTTCACAAAAGCAGTGATTTGATATTCGCTGGGGAAGCTGCAATTTGAATCAGGAACGTAAACAGAACGACAGCCATGATGGTTTTTTTTACAGCACTCTCGATCGAGACTGCTTTTGCTGTGAACGTTTTTGTATTTAACTTGTATTGGCTCTTCGTTTTGATACATTTTTGAGCAGGTTGCATATGGTCTACATTTGCAATTGACGACACGCGGTAGCTGATAAATAGGTTAAACTGAATCAAATGTTGAAGGAACATGAAGCTCTATTATAGTGACGAAGCGCTTTCTCAATAAAATAGCTGAAAAATTCATTTCTCGGAAACAAATATTGAATTATTTGTGTGCCTCATATTGGCAAAACCAGCATCATGATCGCTGCTACATTGGGAAGTCATGAGAGGGTTTTTCAGTAAGAAATGTGTCATTTGGTTAAGATTATGGTGTTTAACGTCCCAAAACGGATCAAGCTGCGAGGGACACCGTAGTAGAGGGCTCCGGAAATTTCTACCCTTGAGATTCATTAACGTTCACTGGCATCGCACAGCACACGACCAGCTTCGTTTCGCCGTTATTGAAAAGGGGTTGGCCCTGCCGAGATTCGCTCCTGAATCCTTGGGAACAGCAGTCGAACGCCATAACCATTACGCCACCACGGCGCGTAATAGTTACGCGATATGGCAAACAAAATATTTGGTAAATCTGATTGCATTCTACACCAAGGTCGTATCGAATATAGGTACCCTATATTAACACAAAACAAAATGGCACGAGAATTTCTATTCACCAAAGCGATGCAGCTATAAACATCGGCGTAGTGTTGATCAGTGAAAGAATATCGCCCTCAAGAGTTTTTTTTTTTTTTTTTTAAGGGGCGACTGATTGTCAGACCTGCAGTAATTATATATTTACCTGCACCCAGTGCAGCCGGTTTAGCTGAGATCAAAATAGTAACCTCGTCCATAGTGGCACAACCAATAAGTCACTTGGCCGACATGGCGGATCTGCTGTTGTGTTATGCATTGCATGTAAAATGCTTCATGGCAGTTGAAAGAGAACTGGGGTGGCCTTTCCAAAATGAAATTACCTTTTGTTTTTGCTGCTTGAGCCGCAAAGTCGCCTTTATTCGTCGCTGGATAAACTTCTTCAGGCAGAATGGAAGGAGGTCAGCACTGAAATGCAATTACGCCTATGGTGAATCTTCCCTCGCCCGAGTTGCTTTGCTGCCGGCAATGCACGTGTACGTTCGAACCGCCAGAATCAGTTTAGTAAATAATGAGATGCAACTATTTGCTGGCTTCGAATTTCTGTGCTTGTGGTATTGCATTTTAAGTATTTAAAACAGACATGCTCGGCGTGTACCTGAGTTCAGCTTTCTTAGGTACATTTTAGCATTGAGACAATTGCGGAGTATTTTAAGATACTGCACATATTGGCGGAAATGGTCTAGGTTTCACATATGTTGCAACAATTCGCTTCTAAACCTTTTTTCCGGCGTTGGCACTGATAGGAAGCTTCCGATAATTGGCGAAGGTCTTGAAGCGGTCACAACGAGTAATTAAAACTGCGGTAGAAACACAATGGGTTATGGTTTTGAAAATAATATTGAGAAAACAGTGGTTAGTGTAAGATACTTTATACTGCAGAAATTGTCTAAGCTACCGATGCACAGTAAACTTTCTTCTGAACTTTTTAGTGTGCTCACAAGTGGTAATTAGGACAGCCATAGAAGCCATTAGGGTGCGGTTTTTGTAGCAAAAAATAAGTCTGCTGAGGGTAGATCGCATGGTACACCTATACAAAAAGGGAATAACAATCACGTTAAAGAACACTCCCCAGAATTTGTCCAGAATAAGTGGGCATTCAAAATATAACTGTGAGTGATTTAGCACAGACTTAAAAATTGAACACCTCTCTAATTTTTATTCCCGAATATTTTTAATTGTACAAGCAATATAGAGTTCAACTATTCAACTAGCCTGTTACCTATAGGTAATGGTCGGCGTGTTAACGAATTTCTTTTCAATCTTCTTCTTTCAGTTCTGGAAATGTGCGAATTGAATGTTGTGCAGCCAGTAGGGCAAGCTATAAGGTAAAAAATTGCAATGCATTCTTTCACATGTCTTTCTTCTCTGTTGTCAAAAGCGCTGCAAGATAGCCGCCTTAGCGTGTAAAGGTTTCGAAAGAAAATACGCCTATGCAAATGCAGTACCGAGAGAATTCCAAGTGTACCTGAGAAGGAACTGAGACTGTGCGACTGGAGTTATCTTTAATTGCGAGCAGGTCTCCACGCCAAGCGCAATGAAAAGAGGTGAGCGTGGGAAAAGATATTGCCGGGCATGTTAGCACTCTAATGCGCTGCAAAACACAAATGAAAGAAACGGGAAATTGTCGTCGCGTTAACACACAGAACCCGCCCCTGTTCATGTCAGTGCATTTAACAGCCTTGACCTAGTTTACAGGAGAAAGAAAAAGGGATTAACAGTTGCGCATTCGCGAAGGGTGTGGTCTGCTACTAACGCGACCGAATGAGTTACTGGAAGTGTCCGCCGGAACTGGGAGACGCGATCCGTTATCGGCGGGCTACAAGGCACGGCCTGCTTCGTATTGGAGAAGGAATGCGACGTGGGGCTTGATGATCGATGAGTTGTCTCGATTACTTTCACCCGGTCACTTGAACTTTGATACCTACAACTCTGGCAAAGACAAGAAGTATACGAATGAGGCGCGAGAGAACGAACTGATTCATCAGACCCTTTCAAAGAACAAAAAAACTTGCTGCGAGAGAAAAGGTAGATAGATGGACACGCTGCTATTGCAATGAATAGCAGCGTTAAGAAAATGGGAATACAATAAATATTTCGTAATTCTGCCCTCTATAGTTAATTAAGCTCTTCTAGTTTTTAGAACTCACTTTCCTCAATAATATATCGCGCTTGATATTGCACCTGTACTAAATCATTTGCTGTATCATGTTGACTACTGTGTGTCCAAATGACCCGTACTCCTCCCTCGCGAACTCTGCGGCTAGCCTGTCTTGAGTCAGACCACAACAATGGCCCCAGATCCATCACTAGGCAATACTCACGTCACCAGAGCCTGTCGGGATTGCTCAATGACTGTTTTATAGCCTACACTACGCAGAAACATATACCTTCTGTCTTTCTTCTGCAGCTGACTGCGTCAGTGTAACCTATTGCTTTTCCTAACACCTCACCAGCACCTTCATCCCTCTTAAAAATGAGAGTGCATTAAAGATAGTTCTATATATTAAATACGACCGTAGAACCAAATTTATTTTTTCCTGTCTTCAAGTAAAGGACGGAACGAAGTAACTGATATTAAAATAAACGACTTCGACTGTTGTTCTCCATTGTGTTCCCAATTACATTCTGCAAGTCCATATTTTTTTTTTAAACTCTACTTATATTTCAGTGTACACTTATATTCCTGTGAGATCACCGCTCCTATGCTTGCTTTAAGCTGTGTTTCCCTGCTTGTCGTTCACAGTGCATTTCGCACTTTTTTTTTTCTAAACTATTCTCATTAATCGTACTTAATACCTCCTATATTGCACTCAACTGGACCTTTGTGACACCTGTATCATATCTTTTCTTTTTTTTTTTTCAGTCTTAGTGCAAGATGATAAGAGCACGCGGGTCACAATCCACGAAGAAATATCCCGTTGATGCCCAATAAACATTATTCTAATATTCACTTTCCCAGAGTTCAAGAACGGAAGTTGCCAGATAGCACTAAATCTTATTTTCTTGAAGAAATCCAGCTCATCAAAAAGCATGTCCTGTCAGGCTCTATATTTCAGAATTTAAAGTTTTCTGCGAAGACTGTTTGGGTAAAGGCTTAAGCAAACATGTTTCTTGTAATACTTTTGTTGTTGCCTTAGAGGGGTCATACCGACCTTGAAGCGTACAGACATACACAAATTTCTCGGGAGATTAGCGCAGGAATACAGAGAAAACAGACATAATGAAGACATGACACAGCGCTTCCTGCACGAATTTTATACACGAAATATATCCAAATGTTGTTCAGAGGGCAAGGTGCTATCTTCAGCCGCCTTAGAGGCTGAAACCAACGCACGGTATACTGATATGTGCTGAAGCATGCACGGTGCATTTGGCATGGTTCGCGTAACTCTTTACGAGCGGCTGATGAAAGCAATGTAGGCGGTGTTCTCAATTAAGTGTACATACTGCATCTGGATGTTTTTGCAATCCCGCCTTGATTTAAATTTCAGCCATACCAGCTGCTTTCGGTCAACGCAGGAATCTTTCTACTATCCTTTCTTTTGCTCTTCCAATCCTTCACCATGGACAGATGTTTCGAAAACACACTCAAGGGAAATCGGTGGACAAGTCCTGATTTTATGGACTTTGCATTTAATTGTGATCTAACTATAGAATATTTCAAGGTACCGTTATAAGCAAATTATGTGTACCCTACCAATACATAGCGAATTCGTGCTTTAAAGGTTTCTCCTGAACCTCCGCTTAGAAAGCAAAACTGCGATAGAAACAAATAGGGTGTGTTTTGGTTTGGTTTGGTTTCGGGGTTTAACGTCCCAAAGCGACTCCGGCTATGGGATACGCCGTAGTGGAGGACTCCGGAAATTTCGACCACCTGGGGTCGTGCACTGACATACATTACAAATTATAAACGTCCGCAGAAAGATTACGCGGATATATTTATTGTTAGCGTTCAATTTAGGGGTATGAGAAATTCACGAAAGTTTTCTGAAAAAACAAATCGTCGTGTCTGAAATTTCAGGGAATACGTATTTCACTTTTTACCTCCAAGCAGAGCTTCCCAGAGCAGCCTTTTGTTTATGCCAGTCATGCTGACGTAGCACTTTCTTCTTCTAAGTGGCACCATATCTTTACATGTAGTACACAAGTAGAGGCGAAGATAGTTAAAGATCTCGCATTATAATTTATGAGGTATTGCATTTCATACGGGACCGGCGCCGGATCAATAAGTGCGTAAAGTTTAGCGACTATGTATTTGACATGAAGGCCCTCAAATACCGGAGCGACAACAGGAAGAATATCTTTAGCAGATCGCTTTGACAAAAGACTATCGATTATGTCAGGTCTTTCTACTTGTCAATTTTTGTCACTTCGAAAGAAAAGACTAATATTACACGTAGACAGACAACGGAGTTATTGGTTTTCTGGAAGGAATTATCCTGCTTTCATTTATATTTTCACTTCTGTAGCTCTGAAGGGAACTTTTGTTCAAGTCGTAGTCTTCTCATGTGGTATAAGATTGACAGCAAATTATTCCTTCAAATATGTGATAACTTAAATCCACTCTTGACCTGCTTGCCAATAAAATACTGTCCAAGCGGAGTTGAATCACCAAGGAAAAAGCTACGGAATGGAGTAGGAAAACCTTTAAAAAAGTAAAGACATCCGATACGGAACATGAGGGTTAGAGCCTAGGGCCTCCCAAGTGTCGAGGTCCTTAAACTGTACTATGGACTGTAAATGACGTTTCAGTTTCTCAGATGGCACCAAGGAACGATACCCCCCCCCCCCCCCCCCCTTTTGCTTCATTATTGGCTTTTGTTACAATACAGTGCTGGTACACGGTGCGTAGGCACATCTCCAAGGAAAGCGTTGATAAAAGGAAAACCGCGCAAAGACGCCATTTGTTGACTGCAAGGGAGCGGATGTGCACCCCAAAGAAAACGCCGAGGTTAGCTTTCTTCCGGGGTAGTATTATTAGGGAGCTGGAAATGCATTATGCCGACTTTGTTTTAGCGCTTTAGAGCATTTTTAGCGCTTTCGAGCCTGCTCTATTCGTTCTGGCACGGATTCAAAACCAAAGTGGCAACAATGTATTTTTCGATTGACAGTAAGTGGTGACAGGTCTGTCCACAGATCATCTCCACTGATCCTGCCCGAAATTGCTGTCCACAGCACTCATGGGCCAAGAAATTCCTTGGCATCAATACAAAGTCAAAACACAGATATTGAACTCCAAAAAGGTCGACTCCGCATATGTACCAACAGAAATATCGCCAATTAAAATTCCCTTCGCGTGTCCTCGTTATGGTCATTCACATCTCTTGGTGAGATAACAATATAGATCGGACTGGAACCGCCCTTCTTCCAAGAAATTGTCAGCTAAACAGCCAGTTTTTCCCCTGCTGGATGCACCGTCATAGGCGACAATAGAAACCAACAAGGAATGTTAAAAGCGTTGCCGTGTACCGCAGGGTCAATTACCTCGCCTTTTCCTTACCTTGCCGATATTTCAGAGGTTTATAAAAGCCACTGAGAGCCCAGCCCCACTGCCGTCTTGATTTCCTCACGATCTTCGAAGGCGGCATTGGTACAATAGAATGGCGCCTGCTGTCCCGACGATGAACCTGAATGGGAAACGTTTAAGGATTATTTGTACACTGCTGTCTCACTTTTGTGAGCTTGGTGGTCGCATGGGCATCCGTAACTGCGTTGAGCGTATGATATATGCATTTGATAGCCCTTTAAAACCGTTTCAGAGGCCTCTTAAGATTTGTCTAATTGACGATCATGTTTTCTGGAGCTGTGCACAAATAACCATTTTTTTATTGTTTCGTTAAGTGTTCCAGTGGCTTCAGCAATAACCAGTATTGGTTTTGAAACACAACGTCAAAATTATGTCACCACGGCTTATAATACCAATGTTTTCAAGCTTAGGAAGAAGTTTTTGCGAACTATGCTACACTGTATCATGGCTTATTGCAGACCGGAAGGCATTCTGAAGCAGGTTATGGCGCTCGACTACTGTGCCCTAGGATGCGAGATCGAATCCCGGCCTTGGCGGGCGTTTTTCGATGGAGGCGAAAAGCAAGGCGCCCGTGTGCTGTGCGATGTCAGTGCACGTTAAAGAACCCCTGGTGGTCGAATGTTCTCGAGTCCTCCACTACGGCGTCTCTCATAGCCTGAGTCGCTTTGGGACGTTAAACCCCACAAACCAACCAGCTTTCTGGTGCTGAAGAAGTGAGGGGTCGCGTAAACAGCGACCCTTACAGTTGCGTCCGAGGTCCAAGGCGTGGCAAAGGTTCTACGAACAGCGTCAGAGTTCAGGCTCGAGGTTAGCACACTTCTTCCTCTCATACTTCTGCGCTTCTTTGTCGTCAACGAATGCTACATTATAATCCAGTAACATTTTGTACAAGAAATTGGGGGAGTAAAACTACACCTCGTTGTGTCGACTTTGCACTATAACGTATAGTGTCCTATCAGCCGCACGCTTTTTTCCATGGAATAGCATTAAATAACTCAGTTATTCCTAGAGGCTGCTAAAACATAGCCAAGTTGTGTTGAAAGTTTTATTTATTAAACAGAGTACAAAATGAAAAGAGCAAGAAAAATGAAAAGTTGGAACGGTCCTCATATCTGCTCGTGTTTTGTTTTCACAGCAAATTGGAGAGCTTCGAAAATGATAGTTTAGCACCAACTAGCCGTACGTACTGCAGTGGTGGCGAGGGCTCCCGCTAACAAATTTCGGTAAGGTGATAAAGCCATCAGGCGCTAGTGGACATATGAACCTGTGGTGTAATGAAAACATATCGGGTTAAGCGCCAAGTGCTGGTTAGAAAACCCGAATTCTCAATTGGGCTAGTCAACTCTGAGGAGGGAAATCAACTGCACCCCGCTTATCACAAAATAAAGTTAGCTTGGAGAGAACGTGATCAAAATCTTAATATAAGGCAGAAGCAGAATTTTATTTCGTATACTCTTCGTCTTTAGTTCTTGTCAAAAGAGTTACCATTGGCTTGATACTGTATAGTAATTGCGGGAAAACCAGAATCTACACTAAGCGTATTTAGAAAAAAGTTTAGGCGGCAGAATTCCAGGAATCCGCGTGGGCGACGATGGTGCCACCAAATGCCTATCGTCTCACCTGACTGCATGGTTGATACCTTGAAAACAGTCAGGTGGTGCAGAGCCATATCTAGATGACAGGTGCCTCATCACTATAGGCTGGTATGGCACCTCTCCTGCTGTTCAGGCTTATCGAGCACACAGCTTCTGGAAGAATACTTAGTCAATAAAGACTATCTCCATGTCATCTTGATAGATGGTATAGAGTTCACGATCCTACCCTATCCTGACAGCACGGGGGTTCTTGATTTCTGCATTTAATAATTTATTTTTACCTTTTGGTAAGTGAAATTCCTATCCAGCACCATCTTGCCTTTTCATTTGCGATAACACTACTTTAAGCCCTCCATGGTAAGTGCTGCAGGTAGGAGACCTTGTACAGGGTTTTGAATATTTGGGGGCCGGATATTAAATGATTCCAATGTAAAATCTACAGCCCTATTCGAGCTAAAATAACTTTCACAAAGTAGCAAAATATGGTGTACGTTATTTCATAAGTTATTCAACATCGGTACTTGCCTATATTTTCCGGAATCGACGAAAAACTGCCCTCGGCGGCGTGCCCAATTTTCGCAGAAGCGAGTCGAGAAGCTACTTTGACATGTTGCGCTATCTGTCGAGAGGCGAGGCAACCGCAACATGTCAAAGCAGCTTCTCGACTCTCTTCTGCGAAAATTGTGCACGCCGCTCAGAGCAGTTTCTCGTCGATTCCGGAAAATCTAGGCAAGTACCGATGTTGAATCACTTATCAAATAATGCAGACCATATTTTGCTACTTTTTGAACGTTATTTCAGCTCGAATGGGGCAGTAGATTTCGCATAGGAATTTTTTAAAACCCGGCCCCGAAATATGCAAAGCCCGGTATATTTCGCATCCGTTTCATTGACCTCACCAAGCAAAACATATTTGTCCTTTCACACGTAAGGATGTTCTACTGCAATCTTCAAGGCCCAATAATTAATGCCGCATTTTAAATATTCCCCAATTTGGTTCATTTGGTTCAAAAATTTGGTTCAAAAATTTGGTTCAAAGATGAGGAAGATGAAATAAATGACGCTCTGTGAGGACCTAATGCGCATAATTCACCACACTAACTCCTGAAATAAGGACACACCAACTAGCCCACTAAAATGACTTGCTGATTCCTATAAAATTGAATTTTTCTATGCCATGAGTGGCCCGTAAACTTTCGCTCTTGTCTGCGTTGTCCCCGTTAAAAAAGAAAACAGACGACTCGGATGGTCAGATCCCACATCACCTTTCATCGTTCACTAAGGTCCGATAAGGAAGCCGACGCGAGCAGCTGCCATTGTCAAGTGCACGCGCCAATTGATAGCATTACGCGTGAGTTTCGCAAGCTCGCGGCGCTTAAGACAAAAACCTATATAGGCCAAAAACAACCGCGCCCAAAACGACCAAGTAATAGAGGTACAACTTGGGGTAAACAGACTGACTCCAATGGTCCGCAGCCCGAGGCACCCACACCGCGCTGCAGGGCAAAGACATGGCAACGGAGACTGCTATCTTATGACAGCTGCCGCGTAAGAAAAGCTGCGTTTTGGTATTTTATTTTATTTTTATCTCCTGTAATTGCGTAAGACATACGCGGAACAACCATACAAAAATGGTGCCCAAAGTGGAACGCGTAGCGCCCGATATACGAGAAGGCTCCTCGGGCACTCGTTCAAGTTCAGGTTCGCACACCGATTGTCCTGGGGGAACGGCGCTGAAATGTATCTTTGTGTTTCCGCCAAGGCCTTGCCCGGAATTCCTTTCTTTGTTTCGACAGTGAAACAAGACAGCTTTTTCTTTCTCGCTGCCCTCCTCCCAGCATAACCCTCGTAGCTCAATTACCATTGAAACAGACTCGTAAAAGCGGCGGATAGTGGCGCGTTCTTATGAATAGGGGATTGCTCCTGGAGAAAACATGAATTAGGCCTGTTATACCGAACGTTTCATTGAAAATACGCAGAAGGCTAGTAAATGTTTGCATCCATTGATAAAATGCCGAAAACTATTTTAAAAAATCATGCGTTAAAAGCCGAGATAATATGAGCTGTAAAAAAACAATATAGGCATTATCTCTCAATGCAAACTCCGACGACATCCAGGATATTTACATGCGGCGGTCTCGAAATGCTGCACTGTCATCTGCTTCCTAAGAATAAAAGCGAAGTTCTTGTCAGTGACGCCCAGATTTCGGATAAAGGTTTGTTAAGTACTAGTCCCTTTTTTACTCGGCGTTTCTAAGCAGTGATTGCACATTTTGCCATGAACAAAAGTCGTCGTAGTAGCGAAGAACCACATTTATATTTTTACGAAAAAGAAAAAAAAAATATTGACCTAGTAATTCGCAAAGTCGTTTTAATGCTTGAAACTCGCTGTCCCTTTAGAAGTCTTGTTGAGGAGCTAAAACTGGAGGAACTGAACTTTTCAAGACTTTGATTCAGGCTAACCGGAAGAATCATGAAACGTTTGTTAGGTTCGAAGCCAGTGCAAATCAGGGGCTGATAGAGGCGAACATCTTCAGACTCGTGCAGGCACTTGTAATGAGTAAGGTAGTGTACGTGGTACCCTACATCAAACTCACCGGAATGAAACGAAACAAGCTTGAAATTAGTATCGATAAAAGTGTCAAGGTCACGCTTGGACTTCCCCCGAACACATCAGCTGACAGACTTCCATCGGAAAGAAATTCCACAACTGGGTCAAAAATGCAACAAAATATTCTTTAATTCTGTCGCAAATGTCAGAATTGTTTGTAGTTGTGTAGTACTTTCCTGTAGTTCTCTAGTTTTTCTTTTGTATTTTACATGCGTCTGTAGTTCTGCAACTACTTTCTGCTGTAGTTACAGAAAACTCTAACGTTATTACAGAAATTTCTGTTCTTCCAACAAGTTCACTGTCACAAATCTGCCCAGAAACTCTACTGTGGCAACAAACATATTCCGTAGTTTGTTTCCGATAGGGTTATGAAACTATAGGTGCCTTGAACACCCTCGCGTAATTGACTGAAGCTCTCTTTACCCTCCAGCATCAATAACTGCTGGGATCTAAAACTGGGAGAAAAATTTTAAAGATGTTGGGCTACTAGCTTAAATATATACCGCGTTAAATCAGAGATATTAAAATCCCTTTGCTGCCCCGAATTATGCACCCTACCTTTCACGAATGGATATGTAAATAAAGGGAATATGCATTACAAGCGATGTTTACAGGTCGACAGGAGGAGGAGGAGGAGGAAGATGAGGAAGAAAGGCAGGGAGGTTAACCAGTAAAAGAAACCGGTTTGCTCCCTGCACTGGGGGAAGGGGGTGAGTGGATATAAAAGTTGTGATAGAGGAATGGTTGAAAGTACAGTCACATCACAGACATGCCACATCACATCACGTCACAGTCATATCACGTAACATAACAGCAAACTCATAGTCTTTCGAGTAGGCATGTGCTTTTCATAAAGCGGAGCAGTGCCTGGGAGGCCTTCACCGCAGATGATCGCCGATCCCAGGGACCTAAAATCCTAATTTTAGTCAATGGGCGTCCAGATGCTCCAGCGTACGGCACAGACACTGTCTTTCCTCACTGTGTATGGGGCACTCACAATGAATGTGGCCTATAGGATCGTCGCACACACAGTTTGTACATGCAGGGCTGTTTGCCATACCTATCATAGTCCTATATATAGAGGCTGCATATGCGAGAGCAAAATGGCATATCCGGCCGTGGCGGTTAAGGGAGACGGAACCCCTGGTGTGATGCGGTACAGTTCGTGGCTTCGAGACGGGAGAGGCTGAGGAAATGTTCATAGCCTTGGCATACAGCCAAATTGGTGTCAAGGTGGCCATTAGCGACTCAAAAACGCTGTAAGAAATGACGAATCCGGGAAGGTATCGGAGATTGCCATCCGTATATTAAACAGGGAAGGAGGATCCAGAGAACTTGTTCTTCTCGTTTGGGCAACAGCTCACCAGAGACGAAATGAAAGGGCTCATTCGGTCGCCCGAAGTCTCACTTACCGGTCGACACCTCGACTCTCCCAAGATACCGAAACTATAAACCGCAGGGAAGATATGCGCGCATACCCAGAAGTCACACTACACTACAGTCTAAATCGACGAATTTATCTGCGGCCTGATAAAACGCCTAATAAGAGGTGGTTACGGGGAGACAATTACAGCCGGGGAGCTTTGCCAACCCAGTGCTCTATACAGAAAATGCCATCCTGAAGTCTACCAGTCAAAGTGAAAATTTTGAAACGAGGCAGCAATCTTGGTCCACAAGGTATGAACATATCCCGACTGAGTACGACAGCTCGCGCACGTTAGAGTCTTGGGGGGCTTTGCTCCGCAGCCCACGCCCTAACGTCCAGCAAGAGATAATCGTTCCTCAAGCTCAAAATATTTCAAGGGCTGGTAGATAATTGTTTGGATTTATGACGTATGCGCTGCATCGCACATTTCAATTCGAAACACCTTTTTTTTAATAAGTATATGGCTGCTACGTGCATAAAATATTTACTCGATAATATTTTAGCTACCAAAGATGCATCTTTTTTTCTCGGAACCACTATCATTACAACAGTCATCTTTGAGAATGCATGTTGTAATACTACGTGCTCCAAGGGCAGCGATGATTTTCGTATATATTGGCAAGCGAACGAAATACACGAAGCATCAGTAATGAGCCATTTATTTGTATACTTACCACCTAAATTGTGATTAGCAAAGAAATAAAATTACAAACGTCCAACTAATGAACCTCATGAGAACAGGCATCGTTTTGCAATGCATGGTTACAAATTTATGAGGCTTTCTTGGGACCTGCATAGGAAGACATCTTAGCTTTTGTTCTGGGATCGTAGTGAAAAATTTCAGTGTGGTATAATCTTCTCATCCGGGAATATTTACTACGATTGTAGCCATATAACGATTACATTAGAGCTTACAGATGGAAACATACCTAATACAAAGCGGATGTGTCCTGAAGTTTCCGAGGGATATGCTTTAAACGTACGACTGTAGAAGAAATATATTAATATTAATTTTGCGGCACTAAGTAGACGGTGACGAGTGATAGCTGCGTCAACCAGGGTGCATATTTCAAGTGGAGGTCACGTTCTGGTTGCCTTAAATGATCTTTTAAAGAGGAAAATTCCTCGGCACGCATTCCGTTGCAACGTGTATTTTAACTTGACGATCAATACCTTTTTTTTTTTTTTTTTACTGCCTATTTAGAGCGAGCCGACAACCACTGAAAACATGGCCATCGCCTTGCTCACGTGCTGTCAACACTATATGGCTACACCCACCCAGGGCTAATTTCCTGCCTTGATTCCGCTGATACAGCGAGCAGCTTGGCTCATTTATTGTCACCCATTAAAGATGTTAATTTCAGCACAACTAACTGCACCGACACGTATAAACATAGGGCAAATGTTAAACGATAGTAAGGTTTTTTATCAAAGGCACATATTTTTTATTTGTGTGTTTGCCCAAAGACTCATCTATAAAAAGATAAAAATGTGGATAAAGGTTACAAGTTTGAAAGGCGGCCACAGTGCTCCACATGGTACACGAAGGCTCATAATCTCCTCTTTAATTTCAAATGCCATGTGCTCAATATTAATAATGCATGCCCGTCAGAAATAGTTTGTGTAAATGAAGGTAGCAAGTACGCAGGATACGAGGATGGGGAAACAAAGAGTTTAAAACCACAGGTAAAAATACAAGGTAAAAATTTGGTAAACTTGAGCAAAAACAGCGGAGTGCAGAAATATATAGAAATCGGAAAACGCAGATCAGAAAAGAATTTCTTTTGTTAACTCGATAGATCGTTTTCCAGTAAAGCTACTAGACATGCGCGAAGCCTTCTCGGCCGCCATTTTACCCGGGATGACAGGATGAAATAGAAAGAAGAGTTCGCGGCGCGCAGTTTTCCACGAAACGACATCCTGCCCTTCTTCGACGAGGCGAGCTGCTGCGCAATAATTACGTGCAGTACTAGCACCTTCTAGGCCCTGGAAACGTGCGCATTGTATTGTACCGGTCTGCCTTATTTCGTCCCAAGCGAGAAGACAAGCCCACGTTCGTCAGCATCGTATTGTAACCTGGCGGCCGCAACAGAGGTACGCTACTCGAAAAAGTTCCATAGGCAGCGCTGTACTTTTGTAAGCTAGATTTGTGTGCCTTAGAACACGCAGCTATATAAAGAATTGAAAAATGACACATGCGCAATGTGTTTTATATATGCAGAAACAATTGAACCCCTTATACTGGAATGTAATGGTATCTATCTGGATGTCGATGCTGGCGCAGTCATCCTTCAGAAGCCCTCGGATTTAGAGACACCGGTCGGGGGAATGAACCTGTGGTGCAAATTATCAAAAATTGATCTGAAGATATGTGACTGAAAAGGAAATGACATCAGGTTAGAAGGGTAGAAAAAAAAATTTAATAACTAAATCGGCAAAATAGTTGCGGGATATATAACAGCATTCTAGTTAATAAAAATAAGGAGCTGTGGCTATCAATTAGAAAGAAAGCAGGGGTATACAAGGCTTTCAAGAAAACACCAAACCAGAACTTCTATGATAGGCTTAGAACTCTAACTAAAAACTTGAAGCAGGAGTAGAAGTGCAAAAAAAAAAAAAAAACGAAAACACATACTTATCATCTCTAGAGGATAAAATAAGATCTATCCCAAAGGAATTATGGCGATACGTCAAAAGTAACAAAAAAAAAAACAATGGTGGTGTTCCTGCTATCAGGCACGAAAGGAAATTGTTAACAGATGATATTGAATAGGCTGATTACTTCAATGAATATTTTCATTCTGTTCTCACAACATGCCGTCATACACCACTACCTGAAATATATGAGCCATTATCTCAAATGGAGTACATTGCTGTGAATGAAGCTGTTGTTAGGGCGCTTTTGAACAATCTAAACCCGCATTCTGCTCACGGCCCAGATGGCATGTCAAATCACGTCTTGAAGTGGTGCGCCCAAAGTATTGCACCTTTTTTGATTGAATTATTTACAAAGTCATTACATTCTCAACAACCACCTAGTGAATCAAAATTGGCAAATGTAACTCCTATTTTCAAGGGTGGCTCTCTTGATTTGATAACCAATTATAGGCCGGTATTTTTGACATCTGTTTGTTGTAGAACGTTGGAACATGTTGTGTATTCGGGACTTATTAAGCACTTTGATGGCCACGGTTTTTTCATCCCGACCAAGCATGGATTTCGCTCGGGATGGTCCTGTAGCACACAACTTGTATAATTCATCCGTGACGTTGCATATGGTTTTAACAATGATACACAGATAGATGCTATATTTATTGATTTCAGAAAGGCGTTTGACGTAGTCCCACATAATTACTTCTATACAAACTTTCATATATTGGTCTTCCTGACTCACTTTACGGCTGGGTGGAAGATTACATGTACAGGCAGCAAAAATTGGCCCTAAATGGTGCGACGTCACAAATGGTTGAAGTTTTGTCAGGCGTACCACAAGACTCCGTCCTAGGGCCGCTGCTGTTTCTCGTGTATATCAATAGTTTACCTGAAGGCCTTGCTTCGAATATTATCACTAAGTTGTGTGTAGCACTGTGTCATGTGCAGAAGATATGAGCGTGTTGCCGTCTGATCTAAAAAAAATCTGTTCCTGTTCTGTTAAATGGAAAATGGACCTGAATGTAGCAAAATACTCTCATGTGCAGTTCACGACCAAGAAGAATAAGTTCTCTAGCTCATACTTTATAAATAATGCTTTAGTACAATGTATCGATGAAGTCAAATATCTGGGCGTCACATTAACGGCGACATTGAACTGGACAAATCACATTCAACCTACACGCGCTAAAGCATGTCGCCTTTTACATCTTTTTCAAAGAAATTTCAAGTGTGCACCAAAAGCCCTGAAGGAAGCATTGTACCTCTCTAATATCAGGCCGGTGTTAGAATACTTCGTGTGTAGCGTGGGACCCCCTCACAAAAACCCTTGAAGATAAGTTAGAGCGCACTCAAAAAAGGGCTGCAAAATTCGTCACGGCTATCTACGACCACAAAATTAGAGGTTCTCAAATCAGGGAAAGTCTAGGTCGGAAACTGCTCTCCGCACGCAGGAAAATCTTCCGGTAACAACATTAACAATGGTAACACAGGAATTGACAGGAACACATATTTAAAATAACCTCATTATCAGTCTAAGAGACGAGACAATTACAAAAATATCAGGCCAAATCAAAGTCGCATAAATGTGTTGTTTTCATTCTTTCCGTGCTCAATTTCAGATTGGAATTTACTTCCGGGTGAGGTCGTATGTGGGCCCAATTTTTCACCTGCCATCGAGAACATTATATGAATCTCTTTTACATTACAGGCAGTGTACTTTATTGTGAAACTGAGTCACAAATTTTTGTTGGGTGTGTTTTTTGCGCTGGGAATTGAATGTGTTTCCATTTTTTTAGAACTGATTGTATGCTTTCACTTCAGCTTTTCTGTTTGTTTTATGTTTGCAACTAACCCCTCTACGATAATGCCCAATGGGCGCTGTAGTATTTGTAAAAGAATAAATAATTAATAAATATTGTACTGCTATATTATGCTTTTTGCTGCATTAGACATTCTTTTTAATATAAAAAAATTAGCCGTGGTTCAGCTTGTGGTTAAACCTGGGGTTACACGAGAGCAATCTGCATGGCTACGCTTAAGTTTGGCTTGAAAGTAAAGACATGGCTTTTGCACATAGTAGTCTATGGTTACCGCTTTATTTATGCCTTAGGGGAATCGAGCACCCCTTGCCTCTCATCGTGTACCATTCTCATTCGGGTGTAGAAGAATTCTAGTGTTATGAATACGTCAAACACCGGGGCACACCGCCGTCACAACGTTAAAACAAATCTCTGCTCTAGCAACTCGCTGTTGTCTTTCACTTCTACCCAGTACCGAGCTATCTGTTTTCTTTCTCCTCCTCTTCTGCTTCTTCTTCTGCCTTTTCTTTCTTCGTCTTCATATTCGTTCTCTTCTTCTTTTACTTCTTTTAATTCTACTTCTTCTTCTTCTTGTCTTCCTCCTTCTTTCTCTTCTTTTCTTTTTGTCTTCTTTTTCTTCTTCGGACATGCACGGACAGGCCGAAATGGCGAGACTGTGGCCGATATAGCTCTCGCTACAAAAATTTTGTACTAATATATATTCCTCCTTGTTAAAATATTATTTGAACCATAAATATAGAACACCATATTAAATACAATTCAAACACTGAGTCCCAGCACCGCTCCCCGTCTTCTTCAGTAAAGATGCTTTTGAACTATTCATATTCGTTCTCTTCTTTTTTTACTTCTTTTAATTCTTCTTCTTCTTCTTCTTGTCTTCCTCCTTCTTTCTCTTCTTTTCTTTTTGTCTTCTTTTTCTTCTTCGGACATGCACGGACAGGCCGAAATGGCGAGACTGTGGCCGATATAGCTCTCGCTACAAAAATTTTGTACTAATATATATTCCTCCTTGTTAAAATACTATTTGCAAAAACATCGCATATTATATTCGCAAAAACATCTCTGAGAGGATGCCTCCCACAAACTGCACCACAATCTCATTTTTGTTTATAGATGCCTCTCAGTTATGGATATAAAAGCTTGACTCTGGTACTTTTTCAGAGACAAGTGCGGGAATTGCATGTTGGGTTGCGTTGCGGAACTCAACTGTTGTCCTCCTCAAAGGTCTTTACAAAGCGTTAAAGTTGTCAACCATCACGAGGAGCTAGCCTACATGCTCAAGCACGGTTACTTTACAATTTTACACAATTTTACATTGATGTGGCATAAATGTTAAATTTATACTTTTTAAATATTTGTAGAAACATTATTTCAACATTTATTGGTAATGTTAAAAAATGTTAAAAAAAAAAGAACGGAGACTAGGAACATGGAAACAACTTTCGGGCATAATAAAAAATTTAGCATTACCGTAATATTTGGGTGCTACATGCGGAGGTTGCAGAACCGAAAAAAACGTTTGTAAGATGGGCAATATAATGTGTAATATTAGTAAATGTTTGAAAAGACACCCTTTTAGAATAAAGTCGGAGGGCATATCATTTCTGTAATTTCTGCGGTTTTGTTCCTTACGATGTCTCGCCAGCTGGCCTACAACCATGCTCTATTACGTCACAGATCATTAACGACTGATGATGCAATAGACCCCATTATATACACAGGTATGCGCATCACCGATTACCGAACAGTTCTTTCGTCCATATAAAACAACACAAACGAAAAATGTTACTAATGAAAAGGAACGCGCCCATGTTATAAATAAAATATGAACGTACAACACCTCCAGGTGCAGAGACTCGAAGAGGAGTGTTCCAGTTTCAGACACCAGCCGGTGTCGGCCCTGACCAATGTGCCTTATCTCACGGAATCGCTTCCACCGAGGCAGGAAATTAGCGCGCCGTCTGGAAAATGAATGTGTCTCGCAGGCGGCCGATTTGTAATAACGTGATCGCAATGTATGCAAAGGTCGACTCCTTGCGCTAACTTCCTGTGAAAGAGCTCTACGGAAAGTCATGTCGATTATATCAAAGTATAAAGTTAATTTGTTCTTCAAATGGTTAGGAACAGTTAAGAGTAATTGTTCTATAAAGGACATGATAATTTATGGGAGCATAACGTTTAAGGTGCTTTTTGCTCTCTTAATTGGAAAGAATTAGTAAAAAGCTACATGCAAGGTTCCACTTTCACTTTTGAGAACATCGATTTTGTAGCAAGCATATTTGCCACAGCTGCTTGCTGACTCTCTGCAGTCTTTGCCGAACGCAATATATCAAACTGCAGCGCAATCGTGTCGCAGCCGTTCTCGCTCGATAAATATGAAACGTGAATAGTCTCCTAAGCATTCGGAGAAAGTGCTTGCTTGGCTTCTTGTCAGCTGCCAAGAACATACAAGCCCCAATGTGCTCAGAGTTTAGAAAAGCAGCTAAAATAATACTGAAACAATACTGATAAGCGGCTTGCTCCAGATTACGTTAAGTGGTCTTGAGGATTACACACAGTACGGAAACTGCCACCAAGAAACACGTGGGTTAATTGCCTATCGGCGCGGTTCGATGATGCCATACCTGGTGAATGTCGGCCCTATCACACTATTTAACCACGTTTTCAATAAAACGATAGTGCTTAAAAGTTTAACTCCGGCAAATGGCGCGACCTTCTTCCGTATCCGACCTAGATATGAAGTTGTGCTCGACGTGTGTGCGACAAAACTTTTGAGAAACATTTTTTTTTCCTTCTTCCAACCTGTTTACGAAATAGTCTGCGCCTTGTACAGAGTAAGCGTCTCCCCTCTGTTCATTGCTCTAAATTGCACACTGTTCACTTTTAATATTTCTTTATTGCGTCGGGGTAGCCTCGGCCTATCCGCTTCCATCCATCGGCTTTAAACTGTTACCCTTCTTCCGACACATGCGTAGTTCGGAAACGACCAGCTTGCCAGCATGAAGAACGTGTGAGCAGGACGCGCCTTCTCGAACTCGCTTATCCCCTGGCCCGAATAAATCAGTGCCATCTCCGCCGAGGCATCTTCGAAGCCCCTTCTGTGACCGAGCAAAGACCTCCATAGGAGAGGCATGACCGAAGAAGCGCGCGCTCCCCTCAGGACTGGCCATGGAGGAGGGATGAAGTTGCGGTTTCCCAGCGATAGATGGCGCTGCTGCTCCAGTCATTGCAAAGGTTTCGCACGTGCGACGGACTATCCGATAGACGAAAACATGCGTTCAACAGGTAACACTGAAAGATTCACATCAGAAATTGGTGGTGCTGGTTTACCAAAAGGAAGGCTGTTTTAGGCACTACTACTAGACTTGCACGAAGATATCGGCTGCAAGAATTGCTTAGAGACGCAGCATCTGCCTCAGGTGTGGCTTTCGCCTCTGATAAGGTTCGATGCTGTCTTCGAAAACAGCCCAGTGTATCCGTAACCATGTAGAGGACCTCGAACGAAATGTAGCGTCGGTACTTGATCAACATTGCCCTCCTTTGCACGGGAAAAAAAAAAGGTGAAGTCATGCCAGAGCTTCTTTTAGCACGGACATCACCACGAATGGCGCATAATGGAACGGACGACCTATACCTAACACATTCTAAAGGACGAGAAGGGAACAAAAGGATCCCTTTTAACCTGTGCTACCCCTAAGCTATACCATTGGCCTCCCAAGGATCATAGATATAGATTTATTGCATAAGCTTCCTTCTGGGACGAAGGGATGACACCGTGTAATTCTGCTCAGTCCTTTCATCATGCTATGAAAACCTATTGTGCTCCTCCGTCATCTTAAAAACGGCGACAAAATTATTATGCCGATAGCATAGTATAGCCCCGAAGGAGCCCCATGTGAGGCCCTCTCGCGTATTTCAACAAGTACATTATTGCTGGCAAAGCAGCACAAAAGAGTGATAAGCGTACAATCATTATAAGTGGGAGTCGACTACGTCTGCGACCACGGACTCGTGTCGGAGCCTTGTTCACAATTACAATCCTTTTTATTCATCTATAAATATGTACGGATGTAGCAGCATACCGGGCGAGCGACATTTCCAATATTTTGATTGTCTAGCACTACATTACCTGTTGTGTGGAAAAGAAAAGAAATAAAACATAAAGCTTAGCATCCTCTTCACTCTTAATCTGGTTCCACATAGGTTCCAGTTATAAGTGGAACTTTAAAAAATGTTCCGCTTATAAGTGGAACATTTTTAAACGTTCCACTTGGTATGCGGAACCAGATTAAGAGTGTTCAGTAAGAAGGGATACAACCTTATCATATATCACGCAGGAAGACGCTCCAATAAGGTGCGAAAGTAAAATGGCGGACCAACACGGAACACATGCATAAAGAAAGAATAGCGAGCCTGAACTACAACACTGAGAGAAGTTGTCGCATCGAATCTTGCAAGTCACAACATGCAGAAAAAATCAATATACAGCACAGTTGGCTATGGAACAAGTAACTTTCCTCTTCTTGTATAAGAAACTGGAAGCACTGGCGATATTAAAAAAAAAAAAAAAAGTGTTTGGATAGTATGTCATGGGTAGAGAGACAAAAACTGTCCCCAGAATAATGTTATCCAACATTGAGCACTGTGTGCACTAATTAACAGTTTGCAGAAGAATCGCATGTGACAAAAATTATATCGAACTACTTTTTCAGGCTTGGATTAGTCTTTCTTTATTTCATAAATAAATAGTATGAGTCAAAATTTACACAGAAACAGTTAAAGGCACTTTCTTATCAATGGTTGGGAGACGAAATAAACGAGAACTAGATAAACCGTCACAACTGACCGCGTTTCTATATGAGCCGTTATCATTCATTCTCTTTGGTATGTGCGCTGCTTTTCTCGCTATAGGACGGGCCTTGCAACTCTCAGCGACGTACTAATGCCAGAAAGGCATTGGCAGAACTCGCCTCCTCGACGCCGC
Source organism: Amblyomma maculatum (assembly GCF_055883805.1). Classification (NCBI taxonomy): domain Eukaryota; kingdom Metazoa; phylum Arthropoda; class Arachnida; order Ixodida; family Ixodidae; genus Amblyomma; species Amblyomma maculatum. Next base: position 105,642,395 of record NC_139348.1, on the reverse strand, counting down.
TGAACGTCCTTTCAAGGTCGCCCGTTCGAATCTCAACGACTGGGCAGCCCAAGAGCGTGGACACAGACCGCTTACCATATCAAGCGCTTACGTGCGGTACGTGAGAGAGGAGAGCTAGGAAAAAACACATCTTGCAGCCTCCAAAGCACCGCTTTGCGCGCAGATGATAAGGTGGACTTTGAGGCAAGGAGATGGGGAAGGGATGAAATTTGGTACTTTCACCATCCACACTTTGCACTAGGCACGGGCTTCTCGCGGCTGAGGGGGACCCACTACTGGACTGCACGGGGTGGGGCAGACTGTATCTCTTAAGGGCCTGTCACACTAGCACGACATGACGCCGATTTGGTCTGCCAACAGCGCGTCTTCCTGATGTCTGCGTCTATGTCACACTGCGCCGACGGAAACAGTCGGCCGACAGTCGGTGTCGGCGCCGCGTCGCTCGCAAGACGGCTGTCGGCCGACGGTCGCCCAACTCCTATGTCACACTAGCCAGACAACGTGGGAAACCTCCGCACCGTCCAGGCCCTCTCATTCTCACTCTCTTCTCGTGTCATTATACGTTCATTTTCTTAATCCTTTTATTTTTTTTTCTACCATGCAAAATTCTCATTTCTGTAGCTACTCCCTATATTATTTTTCATGGTTTATTCTCGTAACAACTTAAGGAACGCTTAATCTTAATTCTATTTCATGTATTCGACCATACCAAAACATGCGTCTCAACAGTCGTGATTATGGGCCGAGACTGAATAGTGCCCAGTATTTTACGGCTCAGGTTGCCGGATCAGAACGACGTTAGTGTTCGAAAAACAAACGCTGTCCACGGCGAATAAGAGACAGTGTATATTAAAAGGTGAAAAAAAAAGAAAGGAAAAAAAAAAACTCTACCCTTGGGATCGAACTCACGACCTCCTGTTTGATAGCCAGCTGCGCTAACCACTCCACCACGAAAGTTAGGCCTAACTGGCCCTTTCAGAGGCTGAGATATGGTTCCAGCTAATACGCTGTCTTGCAGTGCGAAAGTCGTGAAGGTAGTAGGAGCGTTTACCGCTTAACTGACTGTCCAGCTTGCTGAGAGTAAACTGCAGATAGTTTGAATCATGCCATGTTGTGCAGTAACAGGTAAAACTTTCGGCAGATTTTCTAAAACCTTCGGCGCATTTCACAGGGCCGGCCGCGGGACCACGACTGCTGTTGGTTCTGTTGTAAAGTTTAAACGCAAGTTCTGCGCTTTTTGCGCACACAATTCTTGAAACACATTGAATTATGCAACAAAAAATTATTGCGTGATGCGTAACATAGCGTTGAAATTGGGTTGCGAAGTAGCGACGCAGCGGCTAGACGTTAAACACAATGATCGAAGTGCGCAGGAGGATCGGCATCTCTGCTGGCTTCAGGAAAATAATCGCTTCTTTTCATCATTTCTTTGTCACGTACTATGTTCATTTTGCATTATTCTGTGCAGTTCGGAAAAGCGGAAAGATTGCTCACGGTCCCAACGAGCGCCACAAATCTATGCGCCCCGAATTCACTCGCCCCGAAAAGAAAACGCTGCCGTTGATATTCCACACGCATTCGGCGGCCTCGAGTATTTTGGCGGCTCACGCTCGCGTTTCGGTGACGGATTATGCATTGATTCTACTTTTTTTACGTATATTAGTGCTGAAAGGTATTCGCTGTCGATGAGGTGTACTGAGTCGGTTTTGCGTTTCGAGAAAGTTTTTGCTCGGCGGCCGATCTCTCGAAGACTCGGCCACCGACAGTCGGCAGACTGGTTTTGTCGGTGTCCCCGGCCTCAAAGCCTGTCACACTGGGAAGACATTTGGTTTTCGGTCGTGTTAGTGTCGTTGTCGGCCTAGTGTGACAGCTTGGTCGGCCGCAGACATGGTCGGCCGACGAGTTGGCCGACTGTCGGTGTCGTTGTCGGGTCTGCGTCGGTGTCGTGTCGTGCTAGTGTGACAGGCCCTCCCAACGAGCGCCACAAATCTATGCGCCCCGAATTCACTCGCCCCGAAAAGAAAACGCTGCCGTTGATATTCCACACGCATTCGGCGGCCTCGAGTATTTTGGCGGCTCACGCTCGCGTTTCGGTGACGGATTATGCATTGATTCTACTTTTTTTTACGTATATTAGTGCTGAAAGGTATTCGCTGTCGACGAGGTGTACTGAGTCGGTTTTGCGTTTCGAGAAAGTTTTTGCTCGGCGGCCGATCTCTCGAAGACTCGGCCACCGACAGTCGGCAGACTGGTTTTGTCGGTGTCCCCGGCCTCAAAGCCTGTCACACTGGGAAGACATTTGGTTTTCGGTCGTGTTGGTGTCGTTGTCGGCCTAGTGTGACAGCTTGGTCGGCCGCAGACATGGTCGGCCGACGAGTTGGCCGACTGTCGGTGTCGTTGTCGGGTCTGCGTCGGTGTCGTGTCGTGCTAGTGTGACAGGCCCTTTATGGAACGGAGTGGAGCGCGTTAACTGCAGCCCTGTGACAGTAGTTCAAAATAAAAAACAGAAATGACCCCCCCCCCTTCCGCCCCCTTCCCTCCCTGCGCGAAAAGCGAGCTCGCACGCCTTCGCATGAGAAATCGATGCTGGATGGTGGAGGAGGTTGGTCCGCGGCGAGATGGCAGAGATGACCACGCCTTGCGGCGACCTTCTCGAAGTGGTCCGCGCCGGTCAGTCCCTGAGCTGAGCTTCCGTGAGAGAGGGAGCCAAAAAAAAATAATAATATAGGAGAGTGAGAGTGGAAGTAAAGTCTTTCGGACAGATGTACACGCGTATGCCGGCTGGTAAGCAAAGATGAAAACGAAAAGATTCCTCTCGCTTGGCTAGCCTCTTCCGCTCGCCCATCCGCTCCTGTTGGATGCAGTGCACACGCTCCCTTTCACACTCGAGACTCCTGGTTTTCTCCTCCTTGTTGTCCTCCTCGCAGGCTTTGACACGCTGCCCGGTTCGACGTACCACCGTCCGCTGAGTCTGCGGGGAGGTATATAAAGCCGTAGCGGCCGTTTGAAAGCTCTGTCTTTTCTTCTCTCTAGGAAACAGCCCTCCAGTAGCAAAATGCTGGTAAGTAGCCACTGGTACAAAGTGAAAACTCAACTCACAGGTGCTGGTTACAGCAAACGCTGCCTAGTGAACGGTAGAATATATGTTTACCCAGGTCACGCTACACATTACCTAGTCCAAAACAATAGTGTCAGAAGAAAGTAATATTTCGCTTCAGAGAAACGGAACATGTATTGGCATTTGGGTATAGAGCGCTGAGGACCGGGAGGCTGCGGAAAGGTAGAGCTTCTTTTTCCACGTAAGGGCGTAAATTTCAAGCGTTATTTCGCAGGTGAGTGGCGTGTAAACGTTTCTATGGGTTATGATAACTGCAGTGGATACTATTTCCACTCTGCAAATCGTAACTTTCATCGTTTCTTAGCTAATTGCGTTGCCTAATAATTGCTGTAAGAAACCGCCCTCATAGTGTTAAGCTGCTGATTTTAAAACATTCAATACCCCGCAGTTCCCTTTGTATATATTTCCACTGAAGCGATGCTAACTAGACTACACTCGTAATCAGGTTCCACATACGCGTTAAAAAAGTTCCAGTTATAAGCGGAACTGACGCATATAAAGTGGAAGTTTCACTTATAACTGGAACTTTTTTAACGAGTATGTGGACCCAGATTAAGCATGTAGCATTGTTTGTTGTTCTCCGCGTCCACAAGTTCACTGAAGCTATGCGGTTATGCTGGCTCGTTAGCTGCGGCTCTCAATGCCCTCCTTGTCCAACTCTCGACATCTTCCCGAGCTGAAGCAATGGAGTTTCGTTCAAAGCTTAGGCGAAACTTTGTGCGAGTTCTAGTAATTGTTTACTAAATAGATAACAAAGTGCTCTGTTATTTCGATGCTATCCGTACAGTCTGTTGCCGCCTTCCTCGGTCTTGTCGCTGTTGCCTCTGCCGGCTACCTCGGTGGCGGTGGAGTTGCTCTCGGATATGGAGGCGGCCTCGGTTACGGAGTCGGACTCGGCTATGGAGCTGGACTCGGCTACGGAGCCGGACTCGGCTATGGAGCCGGGCTCGGCTTCGGCGGAGTCGCCGTTGCCGCCCCAGCCGTCGCTGCCGCCCCTGTCGCCGTCGCTGCTGCTCCGACTGTAGCCGTCGCTGCTGCTCCTGCCGTCGCCGTCCCTGCTCCTCCTGCCGCCCTCGTGCCCGCCGGTCCCGCCGCTCCCGCCGCTACGATCGCCACCAGCCGCGTCGCCACTGTGCATCACACTTCTCCAGGATTCGCCAGCGTGAGGCATGCCCCCGCCCCTGTTGCCGCCGGCGGTCTCGCTGGGTACGCTCTTGGAGGAGGAGGCTTCGGTGGTAGAGGCTTCGGAGGAGCTTATGGAGTTGGAGGCCACCGACTCAACTACGGCATTGCCAACGGAGGCTACGGACTGGGATACGGAGTTGGAGCCGCTGTCGCCGTCGGCGGACACGCCGGATATGGATTCGGCAAGGGATGGTAAAGAAAAAAATTAGGTAGGCTTCCACTGCACGGTTCTACAGCCCTTGTTATTGCACGCGTGTACTTAAAGATATTTCAGCCCGGCTGAGGTCCAAGAATGAGACAGCTGGTTCCGAAAGCATTGCCCATACTTATTAAGAAATATAAAATTGCTCCAATTTCATTTTTTCCTTACTATTATCGCTCTGCCTATCAGTTGGAAGCTTGTCGACGGATAATAGAACTTTGCTTGCTTGAGCTTACTCGCACCTGTCATATGATTTTTTGGCGTTTTCCATGCAAAGCACTGATGAACGTGCCAGCAGTTTAAAAGCTTAGTAAAATTCAGAATGCGAACATCACTCGCTATCCCTATAAACTTGCTTCATAGTTTTGTTTCTCACCTTCAGTATTCCTTACCAGAAACGACGCAGAAGAAATGTATCATGTCCCATGGGTAAATTTGCCTCAAAACTGACAAGTTTCCTTTCACTTCATTTCAGGTACAAAGTAACGACGACAAAGCCAATATACATCACGAGTGACTGCAAGGAATGGAGGCCCGGTCGGCGGATGCCTGAGGTCTGGAGTCGAGTCAAAAAAATAAATTATTTCACGTGTTCTGCCTGGTGCATAAACGATTTTGCTCTGTGATTTTTGCGCGCGCGCACTGGGGTGCCCCAGCCCCCTTCTCCTGCGCATATAGGTCTACGGGCCTAATGGCAAAGGATGGTCTTAGACTACATACACTGCCCGCCTGTCTAGTGCAGAATTACTCTTAAAGAAAAAGAAAACACAAAACAGCGTAACTGAAAACTTGTAAGGCTGTAGTTACATACTGCAACAAAAGCTACATGCAATGGTCATCGCACTGGTTAAGCTACCGCAGTCTTCTAAAACCTGAATACAAAATATCCACGGTAAAACCATCAAAAACATCTAAAAATCTCTTTTTTTACTGCAACTGCGAACTACAGAAGCGCCAGATGTCTCTCTTCAAGTGGACATTCCAAAGCAATATACCCGTAGGTTTAGTTCTGGTTAGATTGTTTAGAATCTCAAAGCAACTAAAAGGCTTTGACGGACGCCGTAGAGGTCGGTCCAGTAATTTCTACCGCCCAAGATTTTTTAACGTGCGTTGCTATGAAGCAGTACCCTTGGGCTTTGTGTTTCGTCTCCACCGAAACACGGCCGCCGAGGTCGCAACAAGGGTGTAGAAAAAAAAATAAAAATACAAAAAACATGTTTAACGCACTGGTTACAAATTTAACTAAACTATCCAGCTTCACGTCCTCTAACACTATGAACACGCGAACGGTATGCGCCCAAGTATGTATGCAAAAATTTAACATATATGGTATGAGAGTCCTACGCTCCCTTTGGTACAGCGTTTCGCGTACGAGGTACGATGTGCGCATGTACAGGCTGGGCACAAGTTCCCAAACCACAGGGTGTGCCTTCCAGCGCTGCTCGGAACGTACGGTGTCATTAAAGCTACCGAGGCTTTAAGAGCAGAGAACGATGTTTCCCCTGCACCCTACAAAAGTTTATGTCTCTCGGGTGGATGTCACAACTTTCGGACTAAACTGCTTGAAAGTAGACCCTGTTTCATGGGAGCTTTTGACTAACACTGTACATGCGGATATTTGTCAGCATACTCTTATAGGAACATTAATGCTCCTTTTTTTTTATATTTTAGAACGTGAGAAGAGATTCGTAAGCTTCTTTAAAGAACAGTACGTTTGTAACGCCCCATTTAAACAAATAACTGCCTGAAAAACCCGTACACATGCGGCCCTACAACCCACTGTTATAACTTCGCAGAATGTGGCAGTTGCTTAGAGTGAAGTGTTTCCAGCTAGAAAAGGCGGGAGTGGTGTGTAAGAGTGCGGCAACTTTTTCAGCCGCCGCAGAAAGGAGGTGGATTTCTGTGCGAGTGATTTGTTTGGATGCATGCGCCGTTTGCGTCGGTTGTTATAAAGTAGTATTTCCGCTCTAAAGTGCTAGTTGAAAAGGCTAGCACTCGCGCGGGCCTAATAGAGCCATTAGAACGAAGTAGACCAGACCCAAGAGCGAGCAGTATCATCGCAGTGTGCCCTCCGTGGACCTCTGGTCATGGCGGACGCGGTATCTGACAAGGAGGATGAACACCAGAGGGACTTGCTTGTTTTGCTGAGGGAGGGGGGGGGGGGGGGGGGGAAGAGTTGTTTATTCGCCCGTACCTGCTTGGCGCTGGTCATGGTTGGCGTGTCTCTGTACAACGCAACACTGTAATTTGGAGAAATTCTGGGTAAATCATTATTCGCTCAGAACCGAAGAACACCAGTTAAACCGCTGTTACAGACTTGACTGATTCCCATGTTGTGAGAATGCCGATTCTTAAACCAAGTCTTCTGTTGTAGAAACTTGCTCTCTTTTTTTCGACGGTGATGTTTTGCCGTAATTTTATAGTTTTATAATCATTTATAACAAATACCGGAAAGGCACCCGTTCATATATTATGCCTTTTTTGCGGTTTATTAATCATTAAAAGCCTGGCGGAGTCGATATGTGAGTAATCTGGCAGCGACCGAGCTTATCAATCATATTTATGAAGCAGTTGGAATTGTACTTTGTCACTACTCTCAAATTTGGTTTGATTTGGTTTGTAGGGTTTAACGTCCCAAAGCGACTCAGGCTATGAGACGCCGTAGTGGAGGGCTCTGGAAATTACGACCATTTTGGATTTTTAATGTCACTCACATCGCACAGCCCACGGGTGCCCTGCTTTTCGCCTCCATTGCCGCCATGAGCGAGATTCGATCCCGCATCCTTGGGCACGGTAGTCGAGCGGCCTAACCGCACTGCAGCACCGCGGCGGGGTTCTCAACTTTGGGTTTAGAGTTGTTAAATTAAAGAGCAGCTTTCTAAAAGGCGCTGCCCAGGTATTTCACATCATTACAAAATGCCGACGAAACAACAGCTTCTTACTCTTATGCCATTAGTCTGACATAAAATCGAATGCGTAGTAGTGTTCATAGACTTTAAGTGAGTATCAAAGTGCCATTTAGAAAACAAAAAATGGCCAAATGGTCAAATATCACGCGCATGACAGAAAGGTGCTACGGATATACGAAACAGAACATTGTTTCAAACTGATGTCCGGCAACCGCCGTAAAAAGAAAAGAAAAAAATATCAACAGCTGCCAACGACGTGACTGCCACACCCTGTGCTTTTTATTGTTCGACATGCGCGCGGGATCGACAACGAGATGAAGCTTGCGAAAGAAATCTCTAGAAGCATGCGCACAGGTGGGCCCCGAAACGATCTTGAAGACGGCGAACAAGGAACGTTCTCAAGTAGCTTCAAAACGCGGTCAGCTCAATTGCCGACAGTGAGATCACGAACGACGGAAGCTGGCAGCGATCGGTCATTGCGCTTTAGCCACCGACCGCCATGTGAACGCATCGTGCGTATCCTGCTCGGGAAACTCCCTCGTTCATGAGGTAATGCCTACATGAAATATTGCGCAATATTATGTGCGCGTATCCATTGTCAAACATTCCCACGTCCGCGTGTAGAAAAAAAACGTACCACTTGCAATGCTCGCTACACGCTCATGACACATAATCTCAACTCGGTCTTATTCACTGAAAAGTATTTAACCTGTTGTAATAAACAACAGAATATGCCCAGTCAACCCAGCAAGCGAGAGCCATTTTTGTTTTCTTTTCTTTTTGGACACAAAAAAGGGTTTCATAGCAATCACATAGCATACAGCTCGACTCTGCTACTGAAGTCTGGTAATTTCGCTAGACACAGAAGTTAAAGTCTGTGGCCAGGGTCATAAAAATTCGGAATGAAGAGCTCTCTCTCTCTCTCTCACACATATGTGGAAAGAGAGAAATTTAGATCGAACATATATCGGTGGTGGACAGGAGGAACATCCTCCTGGTTTCCTAATTCCGCAGCCGTGGCCTAGTGGTTAGAGCGCCCGTCTCGGCTGCGGGAGGTGGTTATTTCGAAACCCACCGCCGGACACCCACCGGTAAAAATGGGTACAAGCGTCCCCCAGCCTGGCGCTCGGCTTTTCCAGGGGTGTGCGTTTGGGAGAAGCTCCGTAAACCCCGCTGCGCGCCCCTCCTCCGCAGTGGGTCCAAACCCAGTTTCGAACCTCGCAGCCTGCAAAGGTGGTTCTGTTTGTCTTGCAAAGGTACTTCCTTTGACCCTCACCTGAAGTGCTCCCTTCCTGCAAAAGCAAACAGGGCCAACAACAAGGTTTGAAAGAGCTATGATCACTTAGCGGACCAATATAAATCCAATAGTCTCTTTAACATGTCCCTTGAGTAGCAATAAAAGATACTTGGAGCTATATCAGTAATGAAAATACGTTTGGTCACGGCCCCACCTGCGTGTGCGTGTTTTGCTTTTATCTACTGCACTTCGTCGATTCGAACTGTATTTTCTTTCAGTTCAGTATCAGAATCAGAATTTATTCAACTAGCAATGACTGAATACAAAGATTTTGGTAAATACAAGTCTAATACCCAGAAATGTGGCGCAACGTACACAAACACATGCGAAGAGACACAACACACATACACATACACAAAACATGTGTTTGTGTATGTTGCGCCATATTTATGGGTATTATGCAGCTCCAACTAGCCCCTCAAGCTGTTATTTTGAAATACAAGTCTATCTCGTCCTCGTGTTACACTGTACGATACCCCACTGACACGAAAGCGTTCTGCACAAACCACTTGGTTGCTACAGTTGATCCACATGTGGAAAACTGTTAAAGAAAAAGCAGCAGCATGCGGAAGTTCAGAACGATTTGCAGCGGGTTCGTTTGAAGCAATAACATTGTTTTCTTTGGTGCTCGCTGCCAATGAGGCAGTTCCTGAATTGCGGAAGGGTTGAATACGTGTCTGGCCAGCATGCCTGCGAGCACTGACTGGTCTATTTTCCTCTTCTCCGTCGGAAGGGCAAAGTACCAAAGCTCAGTGTGTCAAATAAATAGAGTTCACGCGAATTGGTACACACCTCTCGTGGTACGCCTGATGACAGGTTCCTGTGAAAGTAAGGGTGGCGGTGGGTGACAATTTTTTCATTGCTCCGGACCGCATTATTACGTCCCGGGTGACCTGGTCGTCGCGGCGCCAAGTCCTGAGGCCATCTTGTTAACCGCTCGTGTGGCAATAGCCGCTATGCCTTGAAGCATCCATCACGTTCGCCGATAAGGGTCGCTTAGTTAATTGCCCATGCGTAACATGTGCGAATAGATATAAAAGAAAATCAAGCTAGCGGTCGCTGCAGACGTGGCAGGGCCAAGAGACCACCAAGTAGTATTTAAATACAGAACAACAGACAGTCATTTTTTAGCGATAAATGGGGCACTACTTATGCAGGACAGCTTATTATGCTTGTGCTTGTGAATATAATTTTCACTTTGAATTCGCGAAGGTCATTAAGTGGAACTGCATTAATTAGGCTCTGGGTGTATTTAGTCATGAATTTTTTCGAATTATTTTTGTCATGAATTTCTTGAATTAGTGTTTTGATTTGACCTTGCTGATACTTGAGTATGAGCGCATGCGGCTAAGCGCCTTTGCGTGTGGTGCGCCAGTGAGCCGCATCAGCGTGCATTTGGTACACACAAAAGCCACCTATAATAAGAGAGTAAATACTCATTGACACTCATCCAAGCACACCCCACGCGGCTGCAGAGGAATGCTGCAAACCTTTCTCAGAAACTTCGTGGTTAAATAAGCATTCATCTTGGTCCAGGGACCGAACCCGAGACCACCGCCATTCCGCGGAGGTCGCTTTACCAACTAAGCTAACCACGATGGTCAACAGATTAGAATGTAGGGCTAAGCGAACTGATCAATAACTAGAAGTGAGAACGGTCTTAATAATTATGGAATAATTACTCTCTTATTAGAAAGATAGTCCACCTTGGGAGATTCCTCCGAAATATTCTACCAAAAGTCGCCTATATGCGATTATGAATGTGATAGGATAAGCAATTGCGGCTCTTCATTACCTCATTATTACTCCATGTGCTGAAATAAAGGGTCCAATGATTCCGATACCTATTTTTGGACATCACCTTCAAAATATACCACTCTTCGCTGGGAAACCGTTGAGCGTGATTCGTGTTTGTCTTGGATAAGAGGTGAATATTGTTATTTACCTTGCCCTTGCATCTACTTTTACTACTTGAAGTTTCTATTTCTCGTTTTAGTATGCCTTTTGCGCTATATCCTCCCAAATATATTGGGAATGGAGGTATCGGCAGCGTTACACGATTTCACCATGACTAGCACCTTCTTCGAAAATAATGTAAAACTGTAATTTCAAAACTGAAGCCAGTAGAAAACTACAGTAAATGAAAGTATGTCGTAAACATCCTGAGGGACGAAGCACCCAGAATATTGCATTGCGCTTCAGCTGACATATGCTTCAGTACACTGTGGGTCCTAAATATCTGATTCGCAAAAGAAAACAAAAGAAAAGGTTAAACATCTAAGGCTTCGCAAAACTGCGGCCTAGTGAACTAGTAGTTGTAGTAGAAGGAGGAGGAAGAGAAGGAGGAAGAGGAAGAGGAGTTGTAGCTGCAGTACTAACGGTAGTTGTAGTCTCAAACATAAAATTAAAAAAGTGTATTTGCTTTAGGCACTGCAAAAGCCTAACTCAACGTGAGGCCAAATAACTCTCCCGAGGTATAAAAAATTAAATAAAAAAACAATAGTTAAACACTGGCACGATGCAGTAGATTACATCTTTGAAACTGTCCGTCCGCGACAGCAACTTCACCTGTGGGTTACGTCAACCTTCCCAGCACCCGCCGGCGTCGAGCAACGCTCACACACCTTGAAGGGCGTTCCTCAACAAAACGCCAGCACGACCGATCCACTAATCTACACCGGAAACCACGCTAACAACGAGCGTTTTCTCTTCTCTGACGTCCACGGTCCACACCGCGCGAACGCCTTCGCCTCTAATTTCTCGGGCGCGGGCACCTAGTATGTGGGACACCAGGGGGACTGATTCGCCGCTCCGTAGCGAGCGAGAAAGCGGCTGCAGGGAGGCGAGGGAAGTGCTCGGTATTACGTGCCGGCGTTCATTAAATGTAAAAAGAAACAAGGCCCCAGCGCGTGTTGGGACTCGGTAATCGGAGTGCCGCTGTACGCGCGTGCTCACGTAGCTTTGGCTCTAGCGTAGCAGCAGCACAAGCAGTGGCCGCGGCATTTGCTGCGGCTGAAAATGCCTGCACTATGGCAAGGTACTGCAATGCGTGGCAACGGCTGATCGCCCTTACGTTTCGTGAGAGCGTGGTTCGTTTAGCGCCGGGCGAGTGCGGCAACTGCCCAGGAGTCTACGACAGGGCCACCGCTCATTATACGGCGCTCGGAACCCAGCGCCCCAGTGTGCGGGTGTGTGGAGCGGTGAACTCGCCGTCTAAAGACTGAGAGCGGGTGGTCGCACGGAGGCGTTTGTTGCGCGAGTTGTTTACTCGCGGGTCTGGGTCGGCGGGAGCCATCGATAATAAAGATTATCTTGTTCATTTCGTGTCCGAAGTGGTACGGGCACGAGGTCACCGTAGAGACCCATAGTAAGAGGTAAATGTGGCAGGTGTTGGTAGTGGGAACGGTGTTAAGAAATACGCAGAAGCAAAATAACGACTTTCAAAAGAAGTCATTTGTTATCTGCAGTGGAAAGCAAGAGGTAAAACATAGCTAAGAGAATTTTAGAACTGCCTTCGGGGAAGACCAAGAAAGATTACGAAATACAAGCGCTTGTATTTCGGCGTTCGTGTTTTTCTGAGACTTCAAGCTTTTGCCCTAACAGCTATGAGCTGCGCCCTCTGCTCTGAGTCCCCCCCCCCCCCCCCTCCTCCCCGTGGCACCGTGTAAGCTATGCAATATGCCCAGGAGGCTAATCAAGCTGAATCACTCGCTCATGCAAAAAGAATAAAGTGTTCAGAGGAGACAGGCAAGAGGCTGCTGGGAGATCCATAGAGAAACGAAACATGGTTGCATGCTGCACGTCTACCATCAGATACAAACCGTTCAGAAAGTGCATTCTCATCAAAACTGATGTATACCTACATACGTCAGGTTTGGCCAACCACCTAAGTCGTGCGCGATGAGAGGATCAAAGCACATGCCAAGTGAGCACGAAAACCCTGGGCAAAATAGTGCCAACGTGAGCACTGGTTTTGCTTTTAGCTTCCTTCTGGCAGGAAGCTTCTGCAATAAAAAGCAGCATCGCGAAGTCACTAGGAAGCAACAATTGCATTCTCTAGGCACATTGGCAAAGCTGATGAACGTAAAGTGCCAATGCGCAAATTTAGAGGAACATTATCTTGTTTGTTATATTTATCGCAAAAAGGGGGTATGAGAAAGTAGGCCCGAAAAATGACCTGTTTATGGCATAAAAAGAAAGGACGAATTTGCTCGCCTGAACGTAAAAAAAAATTAGACGGATTGAACACTGCTGACCCGAGTATGGAGAGAAAGCTTTCGGAGCTGGCAACTCGCTGATGTCGTTCGTCTCTACCAGGGTGGAAACTACAGAGTTTTTATTACCAGAGGCTTCTTAGGCTGAAGGTCATCCTTGGAGTCGGCGCCACGGCGGATGTGCGGCCACGCTGAAGAGGCGAAGCGACTGGTGTAGTGTTGCTTTCGCAACAAAAGGTTACTCATGCAATTCAGCTCTTGACAAGTTGATGGAGTAAAATTCTGTTCAGTAAAAAAAAATTGCGTCCGTCTGCGAGAAGCGCCACACTTCGCGAGATTCCACGGAATACGGAGTGATTGTGACGTCAACACCTGGTGACGTCATGGGCCACTTCACGACCGTATGTGACATCATCATAACGTCACATCCGTCATGTGATATAGGCAGGACTGACGTAGATAGGACGTGCATCCGGTCATGATCAATTACTTCACCAGGCAATTCATGCTATGCGAAGCTGATCACGCCGGCGTCCGATCCAGGCGTCCCGGCTGCGCCTTTCAATTGGCGCTTCTTAGAACGCAGCACCATGCAGCATACAGGAGCAGAACAGCAGGCACCCTAGGCGTTTCAAACAAAGGCTTTCGCCTAAGCGCACCTGAGCTGTCGGAGGACGGGGAGGTGGTAAAGGGTGGCTGTTCCTGGCCCTACTGGGCTGGGACGGTAGGTCAACGCCGTTTGCGGCGGGGGCTAGCCAGCCACCAAATTTTTATCTGTTGTAGGCCGTCATTGCATCCGCCACCGCTTATGTGGTAGACGACAGCTGTTGCGGCGCGCGTCTTTCTCTCCCTCTTCTTTTACTTTCTTTTCTACTTTCTCTTTTCTGTCCGCAAGCGCCTTTCCCTTCCTATAAATCAATAAGGCAGCGGAGGTGGCTCAGCTACAGAGCCAGTAGCAGGCCCGTGCATTTTCTTTTCCTTTTTCCTACAGCCACAACAACAACAACAATACTGGAGCTGTCCAAAGTACCCCTAGAATTTATTTTTTTCCAGACCTAGGTTCATTGGACTCCTTTTGGCTGCTGCTGCAGAAAGTGACACAAATAAATAATTATAACTTTCGACTACCTCAAATCTTACAACACAGCAGCCTTTACATTTAGTAGACAGCATAATGAAAATTTCAATTCATTTTTTTCACGCCGAACAATCCGATATAGGAATTAAAATGCTGAAAGCACCAGCATCGCGTGGCTGTCACCAGAGCAGCATGGCTGGGATCATCAAATAACACCTCGCGAAAATTGAATGTTTATTTCATACCATTTGTTTACGATGCCCGTCACAACTTGCTGGTGCGAGCGCGATAAGCATGATATTATGTAATAAGAGAGGTCTACGAATAACAACGTATTCGTGTACCTTCCCGATTATATTTTCGCGTGAATTATTAACGAAATTTTGAAATTGAGTTACGTGGTACCTGATACGTGTAGACAACAGCCAGGGCTGGATGGTAATGCGCGGTAAAAAGGTAAGCATGGTGGCATTCTATATTTGAAAATGATTGTCTGTGAATGACTTCTTTCAGCGACTGTTCAGTTCTGTCCGGTCGTACAACACTCTTTTAGCTTTTTTTACTTTGTCTTTCCTAATTTCGCTTTTTTGTTCTTGGCAGTTGTTCTCTCTTGGCATCAGAACTAGTGGGTGCTAGTGCAGAGATATTCTAAAATGATTACGTGCCCCGACTGTGCGACTCTAACCCGCGGCGGCATATCTCATTTACTCTGGGATTGCCCTGCTTTTTCTACTGGACGCCCCGAGATCGAACCCTGCCGCCTGAACTACCGTTCCCTTCTAGAAACTGATGCTAAAACACAGATGATAATTGCCAAGTATGGCTCGCTTAGTGGTCTGGTTAGAGCAATGTGATTCGAGTGACGACCTCCTAAACAATGAAGATTATGTCTACTCCCCTTTATCCCCATCCATGGCCATGAGCCTTCCCATTCAATAAAAGACATTCAATCAATCAATCTAAAATGTAAATGGTTTCTGTACAAGGAAAGGCGGCGTATCTGTCACACATCTCCTTCGACGCCTGACCGCGCTGTGAGGGAAGGGAGGATTGTGGGATTGAAAGAAGAAAGACAGAGATAGAGGTGCCATAGTCGAGGGTAACAGAATAATTTCCACCGCCTGAGAATCTTCAATGTCCACTGGCATCGCACAGCACACGGAGGTATTTACGTTTCGCCTCCATAGAAACGGGATCGTCCCAGCCAGGCTCGTATCCGAGCGCCAATAAACGGCTCAGAAGCAGACCCCATGTGCTCTAAATGTTTGACAAAGGCTGTACCTAATCGCACGTTTATGGAAACGTCCCAGCTGGAAGTTTTTCGAGCCGATGTAGAAATTCCGTATGTACACTTTATCCATGAAGCAAATAAATATAGAGATAGCTAATGAGTCTTTACTAATAAGTAATCTTTCCCGGGTAAAAAATATTGCCCATTAGGCCCGACAACTCTCAACAGCTCTTCGCTGGTTTCACTTGGCTCAAACACTTCGTGTTTCTTAAAGCTAGGTTAAATTCGGATGGTACATATAGTATACGACTTCGTACGTGGCGGTGAGATAAATGATGAGAAAAGATGAAAAGAAGGCAGACGGGGAAGCGCTGTTTCCGCTGCCGCTGTGTTAGACCGTAGTACTCAGTTCCGGATAACTACCTCATTTTCTTCGTTTTGAAGCCGGTGACACGACACGAGGCCACCGGTGTATTGTCCGGAGTCAGAAGTAGAATGACAATGACATTGAGAGGTGAGTCATGACAATATGCGGGGTGGAGTCTCTGGAACTGCATGAAAATTTCGTGAAGGGCTGGCTGCAGTGATCAGAGATGGGCGAATGAACCTTGGCCTACGAAGCCTTCAGAGCCAAGGGACGATAGAAATCGACGGCCTAGACTCATGGACCCAACGAACACCAAAACTGGGAGGGCAGCGTTTTTGATTTCCAAGAACCTGCAAGAATTCACGCTCATGCTAACGTGATTTCTTCTACGGAGACCTTTATTGTGTATGATGCTGGCAGGGCCGCCTTAACGTGACCTAAAGACTTGTCTTCAGATTGAAAGATTGCGGAATTTTAATATGAAAAGATAACAGTGTTATCCCCTGCAATATTGCACATATAGGTTTTGCAGTGCAATCTTCGTTGCAGCCCATTGAAAAAAGTAAAAAGGTTGTGAAATTACTAAAGATATTTGCCTGGCAAAAGATCTGCTCATATATTACAATTAATCTATACTGTACCCGCGTTAAGCACAAGGCTCTAGGGAAATTTTAGCACTCTTTAGAATCGGTTGTTTTACACTGAAAATTGTGCGAAAATGTGCAAGGAAGTACGTTCAATAACAAGCTTAATATCGTATCTAAGCGTGTGTGTGAATATCTATAATTTTCTATCAAGGTGACAAAAAGCCTTTCACCCGGGCGACCATTTCCAACCATAATGGAGAGCGGGGCCGGCTGGTGGTATTACATGTCAGCAGGAGCACGAAGATATGATGACATGAGAACCAACCTATGATAGTTTCCTTGGTTTAATTATCCGCCTTATGTTCTGTCCATTGCACTTTACATGAGCTCTAGTTTTACACGTGTGACTTCAGTGGAAGTTATCAGTTCGTCGCCAGTTTTGTTGTGGTCACTGTTAACTTGAATATTGAATTGAATTAGCTTTATTTCCCGTCTCAGTGAAGGGAGGCTGGGACTAAAGGCACCAAGGGCCTGACAAAGGTCCCAGCCCCTGTAATTACCCCGCCAGGGTGGCGCAGTGGTTACGGCGCTCGACTACTGTTCCCAAGGACGCGGGATCGAATCCCGGCCTCGGCGGCCGCTTTTCGATGCAGGCGAAAAGCAAGGCGCCCGTGTGCTGTGCGATGTCAGTGTACGTTAAAGAACCCCAGGTGGTCGAAATTCCCGGAGTCCTTCACTACGGCGTCTCTCATAGCCTGAGTCGCTTTGGGACGTTAAACGCCACAAACCAAACCAAGCCCCCTGTAAAAACAGTTTCAACAGGGGTTATATACATAAATGCAGAAGGTACATTCGTCTGCAAAGTACAAAACTTAGAAACAAAAAACTGCAGACATAAGACAGCGGCACTTAATATACACTTTAAAAAAAAAACAACAACAACAGACAAACAGACAATGAAACAAGTCGAAACAATGTGTCGATGATTAAGAAATCTAAACACTATCGGCTAACAATAATGTATTAAGCTCTTTTTTGAAGAACTTTCATAAAGCACTGAAGTCTAACAATTCTCCGACCTTTCTATAACTTTCTATATCTGTATTTGTACACATCTACGTTATTTTAGGGCTACGAGTTTTGCCTTTCGATTGATTTAGTAGCGCTTTTATTAAATTATTGTTAAAGTATAGTTAATGTTGCGAGGATAATCATTTCTAGCGTCTGAAAATTTATACATTGAAGAAGGAGCAAAGAAAGCAAATGCGTTCTTGATACATTCTTCTTTTTTTGGTATATATTCTAGTTAAACAAATTGAGTATACTCACTTTACCCTTTTTAGATTTATTTCGGAGGGATTTTTAACAATGCGAGAGCCATTTGGCAAGTCATCATTACTAGGCTGATCATTACGACGAAGTCTTAAATGTTGAAATTAAAAATGCACTAGAACGAGGCATGATGAGCAAAGGTGAGCAGTCATTCTAAACAGAGCGGAGCAGTGTCCGCTTTATCAGCTACTATCGAAGACCTTTCTGTTTGGCATGAATGTGCACAAAAGCTATTATTTGAGTTTCCAATCTTTACAAAATAAGGTAATGCGCCGGCGATTTTTATACCTTATGAAGCCAAGTGGTGAGTATACTGTATGTAGAAACTGCAGAAGGGCGTACGCAAGCCAACCGGGGTACTTGATTTTCGTTATATATATTTTTATTACTCTCAGATATATTTTGCTTTCAGCCTTGACGCCCTAGCTCAATGACTTGCATTTGCGAATTACGGCCGCATTCATTCAGTACCAGTGAATTCAGGCTGAAATATGGCTTCGAATTGAGTCTCCGCACAAACTTTAATCAGTCTCACTTCGTAACTTCAAAAGTGACCATGGCTTAATTGCTGGTGTGAAATCGGGGACCTGGACCTGTAGGATTACTCGATCCCCCCCCCCCCCCCCCCCCCGTTCCCTCCTCCACATCCCCTGTGGCAAAAAAATTAGGTCGCATATTAACAGGTGAACAAATTCGATCTTAGTTTAACACGGCTCCCTATCTAAAACATGACCCTCACGCAGTCAGCCCGAGGCGCTTGACCGGCCCTCGAGCATGGACAAAACACACGCTCAATCCATTAGAGAAGGTACACGATCGTTTTAGGTTTTAGGTCCGCTCAGCGCGCGCTTTCCGGTCCCGCACTTAGGTAGAGTTTATTTTTCTCTGGAGGCGTGCCGCATTGAAACGACGACGAAATATCGCCGGGCATTAAAACCTCGTGCAATCGCTGCTCGCTCGGAGGGCGATGAACAAGAAGAAGATAAACTGAAAGATATAATGAAAGGCAAAGGCACAAACCTCCGAGGCAGCACGCCTAGCGCCACGCTTTAGCGATTGTATCTCGTGGTCACCTACAGAGGGGAGGGAGCACGATACATTCAATGCGTGTAGACTTGGGGAGCACGCATGCCGATGCGTCCCCGCGCGGCTCGTAGAAAAAAAAAAAAAAAAAAAAAAAAGCGAGTGCAGACATACGCGGCGAGGAAGGGAGGTTGGCGGAAGGAAGAAGGTGAGGTGTGGTGAAGGCGTACCGATAGCCGATGCATGCCACGAACCTCGGGCAGGAACGCGGTGACCGAGATGCCGATTCAATTCATCGCCACAGAGTGCGCCCCTCCCAGGCGTACACAGAATGTGCGTTGTTCGCTCGTTGATGCTGGCTTCGCTTAAATGGAACTTTGCGCAACCGATCACTAGGACCTCGACGCGTTAGAAAAAAACTGGCGCTGACAAGGTTGTTGTGCCGCGGTGCCCTATTCGTGTCGTATAACTCGGTTGGACACGGTTTAGCAGGTGCCGCCCGGGTTGTTAATGGGTTGTCTGGAACGGAAGAAGAAAAGTGCAGGCGTCGTGGGTTATGCCGCCGCCCACGTAGTTCAGCCAAGCTAGCGAGGTAGAAAACTATCTCGAACCAGGCGATTTCAACCGAGGTGGTCACAGTGATCTTGAGCGAGAACAGCAGGCCTCAAAAGAGAACGCTGTCGTACTTCTTTCGAAGCCTCTGCAGTGTGCGGTTGTGTCTACAGGGATGGATGGATGGATGGATGGATGGATGGATGGATGGATGGATGGATGGATGGATGGATGGATGGATGGATGGATGGATGGATGGATGGATGGGTGGGTGGGTGGGTGAGTGGGCGGGGGGGTAGGTGGATGGGTGGATGGATGGATGGATGGATGGATGGATGGATGGATGGATGGATGGGTGGGTGGGTGGGTGGGTGAGTGGGTGGGGGGGTAGGTGGATGGGTGGGTGGATGGATGGATGGATGGATGGATGGATGGGTGGGTGGGTGAGTGGGTGGGGGGTAGGTGGATGGGTGGGTGGATGGATGGATGGGTGGTTGGGTGGGTGGGTGGGTGAGTGGGTGGGGGGGTAGGTGGATGGGTGGGTGGATGGATGGATGGATGGATGGATGGATGGATGGATGGATGGATGGATGGATGGATGGGTGGATGGATGGATGGATGGATGGATGGAATATAGGAGCGTTCCCTTTGAAACGTGGTGGTAGCAGTAGCTATCATGCTCATTTTTCTCCCTATATCTAAAATATTGTTTTAGATTGGTTGACTATACCATCATTCTATTTATTCAACATTTGTTTCTACATTACTAACATTACTAGAATTATGTCACAGTATGAATATCGCACTGACATCTGGAGGATTTAGAACGCACTTGTGAATACATGGAGCTTTAGCTATGGCATTATGCACGTTTAGAATGCACTATAATTGAAATCAACTTATGAAATCAACTTACTGTTTCGGTGAATGCACCAGCGGCCTCTTGGCTGTGTAAAATCCCCGAAATTTGCACGCTTTAGGTGAGCTCTTAATATACTACAAAATTGCACCCTCCTTCTACATCTAAGCTTCGTGTGATCTACCAATTCTAGGAGACCTGCCTGCTGACCATCTGAGGAGATAAAGGTTCATTTAATTTTCAGATCGTACGAAAAATATACATACCCTGAAAGGGAAACGAAAGGGCATATCTTTTTTCTCCTAATATTGCACCGCACAGGTATAATAATAATAATAATAATAATAATAATAATAATAATAATAATAATAATAATAATAATAATAATAATAATATTAATAATAATAATAATAATAATAATAATAATAATAATAATAATAATAATAATAATAATAATAATAATAATAATAAATTTTAATAATAATTGGTTCACAGGAAGGGAAAGGCGCAGTATTTGTCACACTTGCTCTGTGGACACCTGAACCGCGCCGTAAGGGAAGGGAAGGAGGGAAGGTAGGAGTGAAAAGAGAGAGAGAGAGAGAGAGAGAGAGAGAGAGAGAGAGAGAGAGAGAGAGAGAGAGAGAAAGAGAGAGAAGGAAAGGGGAGCCGTAGTGGAGGTCTATGGAGTAATTTCGACCACCTGGGGATCTTTAACGTGCACTGACATCGCACAGCACATGGTTCACAGGAAGGAAAAGGCGCTGTATCTGTCACACTTGCTGTGTGGACACCTGAACCGCACAGGTGTACAGTTTCCTTATTTTCGCTTGGAGGAGCGGCTGTGCAGTTCATACCCGGGTTCGAACCCGACCTCGGCGGCTGCGTTTCGATGGAGGCGAAACGAAGAGGCGTCGTGTGCTGTGCGATGTCAGCGCACGTTAAAGATCGTCAGGTGGTCGAAATTACTCCGTAGCCCTCCACTACGGCTCCTCTTTCTCTCTTTCGACTTTCCCTCCCATCTTCCTCCCTTCCCTTACGGCTCGGTTGCGGTGTCCACAGAAAAACAAGTGAGGCAGTTACTGTGCCTTTCCCTTCCTATAAATAAATCAGTTTTTTAAACCATGGAAGCAGTGTGGAGAATGTGTCATTTCTGCTTACACCAATGTAAAAAAGAAAAATGTGCAATGCAGGGCTAACATGGACACTCTCCTAAATGAAATGTACTTGCAAATAAGCACAGAGAAAATCATTTCCGTGAACGCACCACTTACAGAGTACGAAGAACTGTGATGTAAAACCAATTATATACCGCGATTAACAACACTCTGCATGAATCAATTCACATCTTTATTGAGGTATCTAAATCAGACCTTGCATAAATATGCTAATACTCTTACTGTGAGGATGTACTGTGTTGTACAAAGTTCATAATCGTACAAAAGCAGCTAGCCACTACATTCGACTTACCTCATTACGTCCACTTAGATGAAAACCATGACATTACTCCGCTCACTTCATCCTCTCCACTTGCAATGATTAATGCAGTGTAGCTGCTATCTTCTTAAGGAAACCTAATCACGCTCACCAAAGTCCTCCTCCTCTGTCTTCAGCGCAAAAAAGGATACCGTTCCAATGGTGCGCGGAAACATTCTTTATATCCTCTCTCCTATATCTAGATAGGTAGGATATTAGTACTCTTTGGCGCCCCGCCGGGGTGGTGCAGTGGTAAGACGCCCGACTACTGTGCCGGAGTACCCGGGTTCGAACCCGACCTCGGCGGCTGCGTTTCGATGGAGGCGAAACGAACAGGTGTCCGTGTGCTGTGCGATGTCAGCGCACGTTAAAGATCCCCAGGTGGTCGAAATTACTCCGCAGCCCTCCACTACGGCTCCTCCTTCTCTTTCCACCTTCCTCCCTTCCCTTACGGCGCGGTTGCGGTGTCCACAGAAGACAAGTGAGACAGTTACCGCGCTTTTCCCTTCCTATAAATAAATCAGTACTCCTTGGCAAAATGTCGTGCCAATACTCATTCATTTGCGCTCAAGACGTGCTGAGTGTGGAGCTGCTACCAGCCTCTTCTGCTGGTATAACTAGCCATATCGTATTCTGCAAAACGTTCAGTAACGGTTTGATTGTTTCTTTCTAATTCAGCGGATTACCATTACCACGCCCTTACCATAAAATCACGTGCAGATTTGGCCGTAGTGTACGAAGCTTTTTGGGAGTAAATAAAGAGCTTATCATCATCATCATCATCATCATCGGTGGAGGGGAGGTAAAGTGTGTAGAAGGCACGGTGTAGTAGAAGGCAAGTCCCCTCTGCCCCTTAGAGGCGAGAAGGTAAGAAGAGAGGATAGAGAAAGAAAGGGGGTGGGACATGACGGTTGGCGAGAGAGACGGTGGTTATCAATCGCATTTAGGAGGAGAGGAGGGGCAATTAGGGATTACAGTGTGTCGCACTGTTATTACTCGATTGTCTTGAGAGACTGGAGGGGGTACGGCGGGTTACCCGTTGATGGACTGCAACGCGCAATCGTTAGTAGGCGCTCTATCCAGGAATAATGCCGTGTCTAAAACAAATGCCAGTGCTCTTTTTCATTGATTGTTCGCGAGTTCGTACATTTTATTTTTACTGTTTGAAAAGTAAATCGTGGTAATTGGCGCACACTTGGGCATATTAGATAAAATAAGTAACCGATTATTAATTACTATCGCTCCGCTTTAAGTGTAACCTATTACAGCAGTTATTTGCAGCCCCAGAAATGTAACTAATTATCGATTAGTAATCGATTACAATTGCGTTACTTTTCGTCGAATATTATTACTACCATACCCGAAATTAGCTCAAACTGCAAAATAACAAGCGCGGCTTCTTTGAACTTTTCAAAGCAGTTACTTTTCAACGGGAGTTCTATTTCAACGCTGTCGTCACTGATATTGCCACGTTTCATCTGTAAGACTTCATTCATTACACTGGACATTACTGTACTATAATAAGCTTTACAGGGTAGTGTGGTATTACACCATTCGAAACGTTGCACACTCGCTCCTACTTGCGCCGTATTTTTATGGCAGTTTCGACATCCTCTATGAGCCCTGACAGTGACTCAGTGATTAGGGCGCTCGACTGCTAAGCCTAAGAACGCGGGATCTAATCCTGGACATAGCGGCTGAAGATGGAGGAGAAAAGCAAAGCGCTCCTGCAATGTGCGATATGCACATTAAAACAGAAAACCACTGCAGAATCTGCATTGGAGTAATCCGAAACCATGGATGCCGCTGTTGGTTGCTTCCTTCTAGCTGCTTAATTCACTTCTTGTTTGCCCATTTTAGTCTTTGGGACTTTAAAATTGCACGCCAATCCCTTCCTATGCCCTTTTTTCGATTCTAATTCCGTTTGCGTGGCGTCACATCCTTGACATAACATTAATTCACTTCTTGTTTACCCATTTTAGTCTTGAGTACTTTCAAATTGCGCGCCAATTCCTTCCTAGACCCTTTTTCGGCTCTACTTCGGGTAGCGTGATGTCACATCCTTGAAGTCTGCCTAATTGACTGCTTTAATTAACTATTTTAGTCAATGGTGCTTTCAGATTGCGCGCGCATCCCTTCCTATGCCCTTTTTTGGCTCGACTTCAGGTTGCGTGACGCCACGTCCTTGACGTCACCTTAATTGACTGATTTAATTAGCTATTTTATATTTGATACGTTAAAATGTGGGGCCAGGCCATTGGCTAATGGGGTCATTTTCGCCTTTACATTTACATTTTTTGCCTCTAATTAATTACCTAATTGCCCTATTGGCCTCATTATTTTTCTCGGACTCAACATTACATCACCCTCTATCGATTGCTACCACTCATTCCTCTCTACCACTTTTAAGTTACTCACAACTGCTGCGGACACTATTTTGGGTGTCTTGCCTCTAATTAATTACCTAGTTAACTTATTGGCCTAATTATAATTTTGAACACAACATTACGTCATCCTCTATCGATTGACACTACTCAATAACCTCTACCACTTCTCAATTACTCACAACTGCTGCGGACGCGGTCTGCGGACAGTAATCTGTGAACACAGCGAAGAAATGCTTTCGCATTAAAACATTAGTTTGTCGATATTTCCGGAGCCCCACACGTTAACATCTTTTCCCAGTCGAAAAAAACTACAGAACCTTGTCAAAAATACGACAAAACATCCTGTAGTTCTGTCGTAACCATCAGATTTTTCTGTAGTTCTGTAGTACTTTTCTGTAGTTCTGTAGTTTTTCTGTAGTAAAATTTTGTTGTCTGTAGTTCTGTAGTATTTTTCTGTTGTAACTACAGAAATTTCTGATGTTACTACAGAATGTTCTGTTGTCACAACAGGTTTCCCGTCAAAAACCGCACAGAAATTCAATCGTAACATCAGAAAATTTTCTGTAGTTTTTTCCGACTGGACATAGAGTTTCTTTGGGATGTTAAAGCCTACAAACCCTACAAGCCAAACCAAACATCATCTATGCAGCCCCGTGCTTCGTTGCTGGCAGTGTGAAAAGGCACTGCACGTAAATAAATATTGTGTCGACACGTAGGCACGTCCATACTGCTTGGTTAAAGGGTTACTTTTATGTGTGCTGGCAGCTTACACTCTCGTGTCATGCCCTTAAAGGATGACCTTAAACGTCCCCAATAATGTAGCACTTTACACTGATAGGGCGTGATAGGGGAATAATGCAGCAGGCAAAGGAAGCTTCGCCGTTGCTTTTGCAATACAACTAGGGTTAACCAGAGCTAAACCACACCTAATTGTTTTTGAACATCATAGGCAGCTCTAGTGTGGAAACATGCCAAATCTGATTGACTGTTTGGTCAAAGTGACGATTAGCTCCTGATACCCTCCCTCACATAACAACCGTTTGGCATTCATTCGATGATCTACAACAGAAGCCAGCAGAAGCTACACCAAGAACGAAGACCGCCGAGAGCGCGACATGACAAGCAGCTGTGCGCACTGTCGTCCAGCCGAAACATTTTACGCAATCACTTTGTAACAGACGCCTTGCCACAATAGCCTTTTCTGCAGAGAAGTAATTGATCATCGGTAACCCATTACTGGAAAGAATAATTGCATTACCTGAAATGTTACTGTTTAAAAAATTAATCAATTATTTCACTCAATTACTCAAATAAATACAAGTAATCAATTGCGTACAGCTCTGTCAATTAGCCCCGGCCATAAGTACTCATTTGAAAAAAGGTTACAACATTGTGAATTTATTACTAAAAGCCTCTAAACATCGTCACTTCAAAAACTATCTGTGCCATTGGTAATATTTTTTCATAAATGATAAACTAGTAAATGTTGCTGAAACGGGTGTAATGCCTAGATTTAGTGTACATCTATATCTCTTCAATTTAATTCAAATTCTGCCTTACTCATGCGCCTCGAAGAGCTTTCTGAAAGGTAGGGTTAAACCGGATGTTAGCCCGGAAATTAACCTTCAAAAAGCTGAAATTTTCTAGGTCAAGGAACCAGATACGCCATACAGAAACAAACTTCTAAGGAAGTGCTGTCAGTTAACTATTATCTCTAACTTGTAACTGCATTGATTTCCTCCGCTTAGCATAAAATTGGAAACGAGTTCCCATGCTGCTCATTAGAAACAGAGCTCTGAATAAAAGTTACTATCAGTGCGTCTTACTGGCACTTTCCATAAGCATTCCTAAAGCTAAGAATTTGCTGCTTCATGAAATAGAGTGAATGAGAGATAAAAACTTGAATCTATATTACGGCTCTAAAATTATTTTAAAGGGACAGCATATACAGCTTGTTCCGTCGCAAAGTCGTCCGCGTTGTAGTAGTGGTAGTCGTCGGAAATAGTCAGGGCTGCGTAAAAAAACATCGTAGATGCATTGTCGCTTGATGCGTGATATGCAGTGCAGAGTTATTGAGGTTATTGTAATTATTGATTAACAAAATATTTAAAGAAATAAACAACAAAAAATGGAAACACTGGCATTCAGAAGTGCGAAAATTCTAAGAATGAAAAGAGAATGTTTTATGATGCTAATTAAAAAAATTTAGCATGTGTCATTACCCAACTAATTAATTCAAATAAATAAAAATAGAAATTTAGAAATAGAAAGAATCAAAAGAGTGAAATTAAGCAGAATAAAAACAATGCATGATTCTAATTAAAAAAATTTGTGTAATGAACAGGTAATGAATTGACATAATAAAAATTGGAGAAAGCTTGTTGCAAGGTGCCAAAATTATTGCAATGAAAAACCGAGGTTTTATGATGATAATTAAGAACTTTAGAGTGTGCTGATCATGTGTCGTTGAAATTTATAAATAAATGAAAAATTTTTAAAGTGGGGATCAAAGGGGTCAAAATGTTTAGATTGCAATTTCAACTATCCTGTTGAAATTTCAATGCTTCTTGCTGCTTTTATATGGTAAATTTAAAATGGTAATTGATAAGTTAAATAATTGAAATAATTGGAAATGAGACCTTAGCAAAGCAGGGCTTCCAACGTGTCAAAATTCGCAGAATGCTCAATGTATGCTGGTATGAAGTATCGGTTACAAAAATAAAATTAATAACATGTTGAATGAAAACAGACAAATAGTTAGAAAAGGGAAAGAAAAACATCACGTGTGTGTGTGAAACAGCGTGTTCCGCTGTAGGCTCAATTGGGAGCGCACCAGTCTCTAGGAGCGGTGTCCAAGCTTGCCGGTTACATCATCATGCAGCAGGCTAGAAGACAAAAAAAGTAAAAAAAAAAACACTCACCCGCGCGCGCGCGTGTGTGTGTGGGGGAGGGGGGGGGAGGGGGGTGAAACGCTGTTGTGTCACACCTTTAAAGGTGGAGTTAAGGCGTTCCCCTTCAATTTTTTCCATGTGAAAAGATTACTTTGTGATTAAACTAACCTTTATCACTGTAACGTTTAATTTCCCGTTCTCTGGCCAATGCGGCTTCGCCGTTGTGAGTGAAAAATCACGTGCATGGTTTTGGCAGGTGGTATACCTGCCAAATAACATGGCTTTGCACTGATTGGTGGTATTGTTGTGTGACGCCACCCGACCACGTGACATAACCGAGTTGGCATTATCTGCAGACTCGGGCTTCGAACTTGAGTTGAGAGGATGAGGTCGGAGTCAAGCCTTTCAAGAGCCTTGCCCCCCGAGTTAGAGGCGCTGCCCTTAGGCTACGCAGGCATGTTCTCACGGTTGGGTTAAAACGGTCTCCATATCTAAGTCGGATGGTATTCCACCACCTAACGCACTATATTACGACTGAATTCCGATAAGCATGTTCGGGGTAAGAGATGAACTAAATAAATATAATAATTAGGCGATGAGCAAGGCTCATGTACGCGAGCGAAGATCGGCAATGGGTGCCGGAAAAAGGGAGTGATTAACGCTGCTGTCACTTACCTTAAAGGCGGAGTTTAAATGTGCCCGTGTCATTTTGGCAATGATTAATAGATGCGGGCCAAGAAAGCTGGTGCATAGCTGCTATAGGTACGGCTATATATAACTCCTGCCAATGCGAATAACCAATAAGAATACTTCCCATGGGTTTCCAGTGACGTCATTCATTTCATTGTGGCGTCAGAAAATTATGACCAATATAAAAATACTCTATTCTGTGCAACAGACCCAACGAGCTGTAATAGTCCATTATCTTTGTTGGAAAAAATAGCAGCAATAACCCAAAATAGTGTACACTGCGGCGAGGAGGTTGCGCTACGCTTGTGCAGCGCCACCTGGGGCTCCCATAGTTGCCTGTACTCAGTCGCGGGTTTCTGCTAATAAAAGTACCTAATTATTTTCACTTTAACCTCACTAAACATTCAAATATACACATCTGCTATATTAAATATAAAAAAAAATGTTTCAAAATTGAATTTTTATACAGTTGTAAAATTTGAATATAAATGTGCACCTTAGACAATATCATATCGTTTCTCCTGCTCTACGTTGCCTTGTTCTTAGTGCTGTCAACATGCACTGCACGAGTCGTTTCCTGTGCGCATTATCCCTACCAGTATTTCTTGTACGCGCATCGGTCGGCGGTCGCGCGGGAGAAACTCGGTCTGCGGAACTAAGGGCAGTTCAGCGGTGTGTTACTTTCTTCTAAGCCTACACTCGGATCCGCCAGAGAAGCCAATGCTCGTGGTATAGTCAGTGGACCGTGCGCGTCCGAGAGTGGGCTTGCCATAATAATAATTATCAATCAATCAATCAATCAATCAGTCAGTCAATCAATCAATCAATGCTGTGCCATGTCAGCGCACGTTAAAGAACCCCAGGTGGTCGAAATTTCCGGAGTCCTCCACTACGGCGTCTCTCATAGTCTGAATTGCTTTGGGACGTTAAACCCCACAAACCAAACCAAACCAAATCTTTATTTAATATGCGCAGCAACAACTACATGGTTTTTGAGCTGTGCACAAATAGGAAAAGAATTCGCACGGAATTTTTACACACACAGAACACAAAAGAAGAAACAAATAACACTTAAATAAAATTGAGAGACAAAAGTCACGGCGAGAATGAAATAAGTGAGTAACATGTCTTGTAGACATGGTGTAAGGAATGTAGAGCACATCGCAGAAATAAACGACAGAGAAAAATAACAACGAACAGTCATTAACTATAGCAATAAAGAAATATACATAGAATAAACAACCATTCCAGGTGCAACAAATGTGTGGTATCTAAAACACAGGCTAGAAATACAATAAATAAGTAGAATTTAACGCGGAGCAGTAGAATTGAAAAATAAAGTTTAAAGTTGAAATATAAATAAGAAAGGAATAAAAACCAGTTAAAGGACAAGCAGTATTGAACAGGATGAAAAGCAGAAGGAAAGTAAATACGATATTTAGGCAAGAAAGTGGAAGTTATATGTGATAAAGTACTGTTTAGAACACAACTCTATACCAAATTCCAGTATAAATGAAGAGATGGAATTTCGGCAAATGTCAAGGTGAAGACAAAAACAGTTAAACAACCTCTGCATTCTGTCCAGAGGGGAATGGGAATGCAGAAAACGGAAAAACTTGAAACGGTTTGAATTCCCTCATGCTTTTTGGCGGAATGTGCAGTAGGATGTACTCTATGAGCTGAGGGCACATAATGTGGCCATGAAGGTGTTTGCACAGAAAAATTATATATACTCTGACACGACGGCAGTTAAGAGAAGGAAGATGCAGCTGGGTACTCCCTGTGGAGCGAGAGGAGGAAGTTGCGGGAGGAAACCGATATCGAAATATCAATACAAAAAATTAATAATATGGATAATAATAGCAATACTAACAATTGGTTCAAGGAAGGGGAAGGTCCCTGTACCCTCTGTATTTGGTGCACTTGTGCTGTGGACACCCGACCCGCGCCGTGAGGGAAGGGAGGAAGGTGGGGAGGGAAGGCGGAAAGCGAGAATGAGGTGCCGTAGTGGAGGGCTCTGGAATAATTTAGATTCCTACTGGATTTGTTGTTGTTGAGAAACCTTTATTTCCACCGAGAAGAAGCTCCGTTTCGGACTCCCCGGCACGCAGGCCTGATGGAGCCTTACTCAGGAGCCTCGCGAACTAAGGTCTGGTGAATATACATTGTTGCTTCACGGCCTCAGCCGCCAGGCGGATGGCTTGCTGCTGCTGAGCGGGGTCCTCGCTTCGCAGCAGGGTCTCCCAGGCGTCTCTATCTATATTTTCTTTAGCTCCTGGGCTGTTGTTACATTCCCAAATAATATGATCTAGAGTGCCCCATCTCCCACATGTTATGCAATGTAGATCCTTTTCATCTTTTGAAATTGTTGCATATACCCAAAAGGGACTAATATGATTGCCCCCTTGTAGCCTCCTCCATGCAATTGCCTCCCCGTTTCCGAGGGAACGGTCTGGCGGCGGATAGACCCTTCTGCTTAGTTTATAGTGCTCTGTAACCTCTTTATACGAGATTAGGCTATCTTTTACATCCATGCAAGAGGGCTGCTCGGCAGCCGCCCGGTGATAGAGAGCTCGGGCAAACTCGTGAGCAGCCTCATTCCCTGCGATGGATTCATGTGCTGGTATCCATATAATTTCCACGTTGCGATCAAGCGGCCTCGATTCGAGGACTCGTTTAGCTTCTTCTGATATTCTTCCCTTCCCAAAATTTCTGACCGCATTTTTGCTATCGCATAGTATGAATTTAGCCTTGGTACCGACACAAGCGAGCGCTACTGCCAATTCCTCCACCGCGTTGGCGTTGGATGAATCTAGTTTATCTATGTTCCCTTTGTTCATATTTAAGTACGGCGTTGCATAGCAGATTCTGCTTGTTATGTACGCCTGTGATATTCTTAGGAGGCTTCTCTCTTTTAGGCCTCTCCCTTTTACTGCTATCCTTCTGAATATAAGCCTTGCACTTGATCCGCATATGTTGCTAATTTCTTTATGGTATTGGTATTGTTGCCTTTATGATTGATAGCCATACCCAGGACTCTCATCTCTTCGACCTGCGGCACCTCTAGGCCCTCTACTACCACTTTGATGTTTATTGGCTTTTTGTCTCTGCTGTTGGTGTTGTACCTAAAGAGCTCCGACTTCTGCGGTGAGCATGTTAGTCCTCTGTCGGCAGCATACTTCACCACGGCGTCTGCAGCTCTCTGCAGGCTCCACTCAATTTCTGCATCACTTCCATTGTTCATCCAGATGTTAATATCGTCAGCATACATGCTGAACTTTATTCCAGAGATCTCATTCAGCTTAGCTGGGAGGCCTCTCATTGCTATGTTGAATAGAAATAGAGATAGGATCTTTAACATGTACTGACGTCGCACAGCACACGGACGCTTTTCTGTTTCGCCTCCATCGAAACGCAGCCGCCGATGGTCGTGTTCGAACCCGGGACTCCGGCACAGTAGTCGGAAATCTTAACCACTGCACCACTGCTGCGGGGTGGGCTTGGCTTCGCTCGAAACAAAACGAGACGAGCGCACACAAACACAGAACACATCTGTCCACTTCCAATTGACTTCCCATATGTTGTTTTCAATATTTTTCCCGGTAGTTGCAGCGAAATGTTCAGCGCTTTGTAACTCAACACGAATGTGCGCTTTAATCGACTCTGCCTTGTAGTGTTTGAATTGTAAAAACTACCCCGTTTTTGGTGTCAAGCCGCTAAATACATACGTTGTTTTCTCTTGTACTTTAACACTGACAACTTGGAATAGAGAGTAGACAAAAAATGGCATAGACTTTGCCAGTCTTGCAGTTGCGTGTGGTATGCATGGGTTTGTTTCAGTTTCACTGTTTCACCATCTGTTCGCAAGTAGTCAACGAATACATTGCCCTGGTCTTCAAAGAAATGCTTCTCGGGACAGCTGCGCGGACATTTTATCTCAATCAGGATGGCTTCTCCAGACTGCACTTAATCATCTAGGCTGCAACTAAGCCAGCCCGGAAAGTTTGTGATGACAAGTCCCATCCCATTCACAGTACAAGCCTTTGTTCTTTTTTATTTTTCATTGTAGGTTCTACCGCACTTGCCCGCAGCTTTTTGGAATGCCTTGTGGTTGCAGACATCCTGTGCCAGTTTTTAAAGATCTGTTTTTGGCACTCGGATGACATTGCCCTTGAACTTGGTGAAATTATTTTCTTTCATGATCCGATGCCATTCAAGACAAAAGCTCTGTTGCGCTGTTGTTTCTTCAACGCTGTTGGAAAGTTCTTCTAAACGTATGTGGTCAATACCTTGCAGGCGTCAGGTGCGCAGTCAGGAGATACAAAGCAAGGAGACGACCAGCTAATAAAAACTCCAAGAGCACTGTGGAATTATGCCGCAGAAATGCGCAAGCCGGAGCATTCTGCTGCATACGGTGCATCACGTTTGCTCTAAGTATTGTCATCAACTAAATGCAGCGTCATTATCATTGCCACTGTCATCATTGCCATTAATTGCAGCGTCATTGTCATCTCTACAATTATCCTTACAGTAGACAAGAATTATGATGTGCGTTTCGTGATCCCGGGCGTGGCGAATTTGGTTAAAGCGTTCGGCTGGGGATCCGAGGGTTGAAGGCTCTGTTCCTGGTGGTGACAATATTTTTATCTTTCTGATGGCGTTATCATGATCATAGACAAGTGCCAAAACAGCGCACAGATCCTATGCACAGATCCGATGCAATAATTCCTGCACGAAACTCTCGCGCACGGGATTTCGTTCCATGAACCTAGAAAAGGAAGAAGCTCTTCCAGCCGTTATCTGTTGCCATTCGGTCGCGTGCGTGCTCTCAGCATGGCCCTGTGGGCTGCTTTCATTGTATAGGGTGAAGTTCACCCATCCCTTTCTTACACACATCTTTTATATCCCTCACCCCTTTCCCCCAGTGCAGGGTAGCAAACCGGTTTCTTTTACCGGTAAAAATCCCTGCTTCTTCTCCTCATCTTCGTCCTTCTCCTTTCATTCTATAGTATTAAAGATAAATGATGTTCTGCACTGAGCCCATGTTTGGACGGACAAATCTCACAAAACTCTGCATCCTTTGTGTATAATTTATGCTGCTCGTTGGATACGCTTTTGCTCGGTTTAGTTGTGAGTTTCTTGTAGTTAAGTCTTCATTGTTGACATAATAATCAAGCGCTACCGTATGCTTGCGTTTACCATCAATTTCTCCTTGGCATTGCAATGCGCTTGAGTAATAGTTGCATTAAGCTGCAGAAGAGCATAGTAACAATATGAATGCCAAACTATTTTAAAAACAATGATTAAACCTTCTGTTTAAGATCTAATTTTACAGGTGGTCAACGAATGTAAATCTTTGGAAACCTCATCCCAGTGCCACTCAGCAGCTGTGCTTGCTGCTTCCCTCTTCAGATTTTGTATGCTAGTATTGCTAACCACCTCCATGCGTAATTTGTCAGACTTCTGCGAAGTCGAACTAAATAAACTGCAATTTATTATGGCAAACAATCGGCTGTTTTAGTGTGATTTGGCGAATCATTCAAGCTGAAATTATGGAATGACCAACTCTAAGGTTAGCATGCGAAGTCTTTAATTACCTACTAGCATTATACATTTTACGTACTGGAAAAATACCCTACTGAAAACATTGTATGAGGCAATAACGTTACATTTTCTCACATAGTCTCACTCAATTTACGTAAGAAATCACATACAAGTCGCATATAATTGCGTAAGATCTCATAGTTTCTTGTAAATTAACATAAATTATTGAATATATTTTATGATAATGATGTCCACCGTATAAGAGTCTATGTAATTTGATGTGATTGTGTGAAGTTATTGCCCCGCTTAACTTCTCGTTTTTCAGTAGGGTAGTGCGGCTTTCAGACCCTCTCGGCATGCACAGCGAGCGTAAAGTTGGCATGCTTCGCCTACAGGCTTTATAGGTTTTAGCCTTTGTGTAGAACTCCCGAATGAAGCCTGTTACTTCCAGCTAAAAGAGCTGATCCAGACAAAAGAATAAGATGTAGCTCGCGCTGCAGCTTTTTTTTTTTTTTTTTTGTCGCTCGAGCGAGCAACCCGTGTCAAATTCGCGACTGCGTTTTACGTGATGATGATGATAAGCTCTTTATTTACTCCCAAAATAGAGGAAGCAGCCGAAAGGCTGGTTGCACCGCTTAGAGGAGGTTAGAAGGGATCCCTTGGGACTCTGCAGCCTCCAGTGCGCGCAAAATGAGTTGGCGCTGTTGGGCGAGCTCGGTGGGAGACAGGAGGGACTCCCACGCATCCACTGTAGCTGTATTGTCTGCGTTGTGTCGTGTACATGTCCACATCATGTGAATGAATGTGGCCGGTTGTGAGCAGTGTTTGCACTTCGGTGCTATAAGATTTGATGCATGTTAGTGCAGCTACCGTATCGTTGCCCGTCACCCCAGCCGCTCTGAGAAAATGCACGGGCGCCATCCCTGAGATTCTAGGAGCAACAAGCGTACGCTGGCAGCGAGCCTGTTGGGGTTCACATGCGTCTGTGTCGGAAGTTGAGCTTGGGCAGGAACTCGAAGCCTACAGCACCGCGCAATACTTATAACTTATAGCCTGTGCCAAGAAACATGCTACACATCAAAGCCAGAACATATTACCTGAATTGTAACCTTAAATGCTCCGCTTTTGACACTCGCCTCGCAAGTACATCTTCCTTTCAATATGCTGCCTTGTTGTCCAACTGTTTCTTCGTTCACACCGAAAAAGTGTTTACTGCGGCATTTTTGTTTTACCTCCGTTTGGCAGTCGAAAATAGGGTCTGCACTGTTTACGCGCCGGAAACCTGCTTTTCTTACGACTGCAGTGTCCGTCCCGTGCCAGTGTATATACGTGAAAGAGCAGAGGACGGCCGGCGCTCTATTCTGGTGCTGAGCGAAATAGTTGCCGTTGGTGGCAGTTTCACCATTTCACTATAAAAGCGCCGAACACTTTTGTTAGGTGGTGCACGGTCCCCAGAGTAGAATCTATAATGCGCATACAACATGCAGGGCTGCATATGGAAGATATGGAAGCGCTCAAATCACTCATTAGCATCCAGAAGCCATAATATGCTACAATAAAATAAAATAAACCTATCCACCCCAAATGTTACGGGGTCCGGGAATAGGAAGTCCTGGTGATAATGCACCTCTCACTATATACAAGCACAGCACATCCAGGTGATGATAATGAAAACGTCTTTTATTGAAATAAAAGTGGGTGGTCAGCCGCCCTATTCCGGAATTCCAACTTGGTGGTCGGCCGCCCTATTCCGGGAGTCCGTTGGATTTTACAACAGCTCTCGACCTTAAAATCAGGTGTGCTGAAGGTTCGGCTCCGAGCAGGACAGCATTTCTTTCACCGCTTATTCGTCGGGCCTTTTGTTCTTTGTACTGTGGCGTTGTACTGACATTCCTATACCATGGGGTGTAGGTCCGTCTCCATGTCACAGTGTGAGCATTGTGGCTTATAGTCATGTGGTTATATTGCGTGAAGCCTTTTTTTGACTATAGTACGTGTTTGTTTGAGTTCTGTTTCGTATTATTTTTTGTTCTTTACCAAACTGTTTACCAGTTGGTGGAGGGGAACCAAAGCGCACACGCCTCAGCCCTAGCGCTCCTACCCCGGGCGCGTTAACAGATGGATGGACATAACTACTAAACATACTGACCATCAACTCGGAAATACTACAACACAATAGGCTAGACAGAAGGGAATACGCCCCGGCTGATAAACAGCCCACCGAGAGAGAGCCTGGCTCCGAACAAGAGCGCCACGCACAAGAACTTCGTTCTCGTCGCTTTGTTTATCCGTGTCAATATGCATATGTAATAGATTTCATTCTGTACGCACAATAATCATCAGGCGCGAAATAAAGAGGTGGTTTGTGGTTCCCAGAGAAAACAAGGTACCAAACACAAAAAAGTCAATTTAACGCCAAGTAGATGGCCTGAGTGATAAAGAAACCACACTTTCTCTCTCTCTCTCTCTTTCTTTGTATACTACGAGGACCAGGTGATCTGTTTCTCCAGTGAGATAAAGAAGCAGCAAGGAATAAGCCATCATCACAGAAGCGAGGCTTTGGACACGTACCTTGTTAAGTACGCGTACTGAATTTTCCTCAAGATTAACAACGTCTCAAATATTCACGGAGCAGACAAACACGCAGGCTGTAACGAGGCTCCGCTGCGTTATTCAGTCTGTGATGTTCTATTTCACTGGCCCAGTTTGGTACTTTATCCCGTCTGCTTATTCTGCTGTCAACAAGAATCAATGGACGTTTTCTTGTTTCACCGCCGTTTCGCCATGTTGAAAAGGCAGTTGTTGGAGTAGCCATTGCAACAGCTAGGCCTAATATTATTATTCTTCGGCTAAGTACTTCGATGCAGCTACACGAAAATTCAAATTTCTTATTGAAATCTTATCTACTGACTCGCTAAATGTTTCTAACATTACTTGGTTACAAACCTACGAGTGTCTTTCTCCCACGCGCTTTATATTTTCTTTTTTTTTTGTAGTGTTAGCTACACAGACTGAGGTTGAGCAGTTTCGCGTGGCTCCTGAGAGCTGTGCTGCGCAAGCGTGAGTAACAGTGACGCCAAACGGCACGCAGCTCTCGCGCCGGAGCCGCGAGCTCCACCACCGCCGCGCGCGCGCCTCGCCGGTCTGTGCATTCCAAACGAGTGACGCCTTAGCCGCGGCAGACGCACTGGTGCCGGTGCGTGCCCAGCTCTGCGCCTCTTTTGCACAGTAGCCAAGTCTGACGCTGCGCTGGAGCCGCTTGATAGCGCCGCGCATACGCAGAGGTATCAGTGGGGGTGTATATATATAGCGGGGCGTTTGCTAGTGTGGTCATACTTAGAGCGGACACATAACAAACATACATAAGAGCAAACATACAAAGGACAAACATGCACAAGAGCGGACACTTCCATAGCGCCCTACGGTTGAGCTAATGCACTGCCGCCAGCGCCGCGAGCGGCTGGTCAGGTTGCTAATTACGTCCTCTGAGACTTTAGGCACGTGATTTTGCTCTGTTTACGGTTTTGGCTTCGATAGCAGTACAT
Organism: Amblyomma maculatum; assembly: GCF_055883805.1. Lineage (NCBI taxonomy): Eukaryota > Metazoa > Arthropoda > Arachnida > Ixodida > Ixodidae > Amblyomma > Amblyomma maculatum. Next base: position 105,605,911 of record NC_139348.1, on the reverse strand, counting down.
TTGATTATGATTTACCTTTGGCTGTTATAATATTCAACTACAATGTCTATAGTGGGGCGTAAGGTGTTTAATAATATCATGCATGCAGACGTAATAAAGTCGCGGATCGCACCCTTTTTACTAGAAATATCGCCAAGGCTCTCGAAGAACCTAAGCGAAGCTTAGTACTTCCTTAAAGTAAGTACTTACTTAGTACTTACTTTGCTCATGTAGGTTAGAATAATACAATCGAAGCTGTTCTTTTTGTACTTTTTTGATGTCATTTAGCCGGTTTTCTCAGTTGAACACAAAGGAGACATGGGTTCCACGCAAAAAGGTGATTTCTGTTGCTTTTATTTAGAACTCCACAAAAAGAATACTGGATCACACACTTTATAAAATGCAAAAAATCACAAAAATCAATTAGAAAGAAGGCATATTAAAGCACGCTGCACAGTGTCACGAAAAAAAAAATTACGCATACCCGCTGCGTGTTCTTCCTCCAAACATCACCCGTGACAGCAACACAAAAGGCGTTGTGAACAGCTAGACTCAAGTAAGGAGGAAAAAATGCAGGTACAGCCCACACGGAATTTCTATACTTCAGCTTTGAGGAATATATGCTGTTAAAACATTTCAACACGACACACTGAATATATAATAGTATCACAATATTATGCTTATACTCCAAATCGCGATCCATATTGCCCTCTGCCCGTATGAGAAAGGCATTACTGTACGCGAATAATAGTAGTAGATGTCCTCAAAAATGCAGGCGACGAACAGGCAGCAGCGCTTTTAGGACCCCAAAGAGAATGCTTTAGCCATGACAAAGAACTTGGCACGGGAAAATGGTCCTTACAAACCGGCAGAAGGGCATGCATTGTGCTAATACAGCGAAGTAAACACCATTCACAAGACGATCCCAAATGCGCAATACAGTGTTCTTGTAGTGGCAAATAAAAGATTGTGTAATGATAAATGTGAGCCACAGATAAATTCCTTGTTTTAAAACGTCGGTGTACGGGTTCCTTTACAAAATTACGCAATGGAAGGAAGCACATGTTCTTCAGGAAAACACGATCCAGAAACAAATAGTAACTACACACTACACACTAAAACGGTGTCATGGCTCGTATTCTATGCTGCACGTCCATAATACGCACTTGCAGCTCAAACGACTTAAAGCATTCTTTGCTCAAGAAGCAGCAAAATAATTCTGCAGGAAAAAGGAAACAAGTTACCGGCAAAACGAGGCGACGCATTGAAAACCGCGGTGTGGTGGGTGTCCCCGGCGGTACATGACCAGCGCAGCATCAACTTTAATATGGAAGGGGTAAGGAAAGGGGAAGCTTAGATGCAATCCGGTGTATGTATGATAAGCTGTCTACCTTTGAGGTGAAGTGGAAGCCAACATCGCTACGCCGCCACGCGGGTGGCCAGACCCATACACCCTCAGCCTCCAAACGGCTCGAGTGTCCGCTCTTTACGTAAGTATATTTCTCTATGGTGTGATATAGCTATAGAGAAGGAGAGTGAAAGAAGGGCGGAGAAGCTTAATTTATCGAATACCGAAGTAGTTGCCTGGTAATTGATGGTTGAGAGTATGAAGAACGAACATAAGAAGGCTAAACGTGCAGGGAAAGCTAAGAATAACAAGTTGAACCTTAGCTAATGCTACGTACATTCTGGCCTAAATGGCGGTTTATTTTTGAACTTTTTTCATCGGAAGCTCACACAAGAAAACCGAGGAGATGCTGGAAACATGAGGCCAAATAAGAATTCCTGAAGGTATATACTGATCAATTGTCCGTAGTAGGCATGATTTATACGTACGGCATTCGTCCATGCAAAAGGTTGAGTACAAGGCAGCTGAATTCCTGTTTTCCTCCGACTGGGTCTTCGTTTTCAGCAGCATTCTCATTAGTTTAAAACATTGTGTTGGGAATTCCGCCCAAGTGGACAATTAGGGTAGAATCGATAAATAGGTTAGCAAAAAGAAAGACAAATAGGAATTATGAAAATCATTTCATCATCATTCGTTACATAACCCTATGTTGATGCATTGAGGCAATAAACATCTTTCACAAGAAAACTTCCCTGCCCCTCTCCCAAACCGCGCGGACACGCACACAAACACACGCACACACACACGCGAGCGCGCACGCACACATACTCACACACACACGCACACGCGCACGCTCACACATACACACGCACACGAGCACACACAACAAATAGTCGGGCATACACATAGTAGTTAGTAAGCTGATTTCCCTCCTTATATTTCTACCCACATATATTAGACAGTACTCTCTATATCAACTCGAGATCAGACATCCCATTCCTGGAGGTACGGAAGTGGATCAATACATTTTGCAGACGGCCGAGTGATAAACTGATATCCGCAGCTACTTTTATCTCCTGGAAAATATAGCGGGAAACATTGGCCATGGTGTAAACTCCGCGGTAAGCTATGGCATGCCTAATCCTGTGAAATAATCTTTATTGATTGCTTCGATTCGTACCATTCATCGTTTGTTTGGTTCCTTTGACCATGTTACTCTTCCCTGAGGTATGAAAAAAAAATGATTCTGAGGGGTGTGTGGTTTCCGGAGACAAATGTTGTTGCTGCTCGAAACCAAACGGAACAACTTACTGAACTATTAGAGGAATAAGATTTGAAGAAAGTTATTTGCCATTCTATTTTCGTACGCGCTACAGTTACTTACCTCTCAGATGCGGTGACTTAGTGGATAGAGCTCTCGACTACCGAATCAGAACAGGCGGCTTCGAACCCGGCCACGGCGGCCGGCTTTCGATGGAGGAGAAATGCAAATTCCGTCCGTGTTGTACGGTGCCGAAGCACGATAAGGAGCACTGGGTGGTCTAAATCAATCCAAGGAGCCATCCACTGCGGCGTTCCTTATAACATGAGTCGCTTGTGGATTTCGGCATACTTTCACGGAGCTAATAACACAGACCAAGTAGAGGCGAGAACAACACAGCTCTGTAGTGCCGTGTTTGTATCGCGCCTTCCTTCTTTTTGTTCTAGCTTTGAAAATATGTCAAAGCTGTATTCAAACCAACTCACCGAGTTTTCCACAAGCCTCTTGGGGATGCTAGAACGCTACGTAGCATAATGCAGTCTTTTTCTCACGGGACTAATCGAGCCTTGGATAGGACGACTCAACGTGCGTCTTCTTTTATGGTCCTGTATAATGTGATTGATGCTCACTTGTGCAACGGTCTACTTACATAATCAGGAGCATTTGTTTGCACTTAGCGTTTTTGTGTTGCAGTGATTGCGTTGACAGATAAGAAAAGATTTTCATGAGCACAGTATGTACTTATATATGTTTCGCTGTGGACTTGCATCTAAAATATAGCTCTGAGACATACATCTTTAGCTGTGAGCCGCAGCGCATTCTAATTGCTATGCGACTCGAGGCAGGCGGTGAGAAATTACGCCAAAGGCAGGATAGCGAAAGACGCTGTGCGCATACTGCAGGCAACCAAGAACGACGATCGCAGCAGACAAGTGAGAATCAAGTGGTTCCCGGCGCACGCGGGCGAGGCGTCAGACCGCAACGCCAACCACAACGAGACGGCACACGCCGAGGCGCGCGCGCTAACGCACCGCGCCTCGGTCGACTGGCCGCTGTGGTTCAGCACCAGAGACCGAATGACGGACTACAACGAAATAACCAAGGTGTTCCGCCTAGCTCGCAGAACTCTTCCACTCCCTTGCTCGGGGCTCAGTTGAGAGCAAGCCTTTTATTCAGACAGCTACAGATGGGCTCACTCCCCAGCCCGACGCTGAAGTACAGAATGTATCCCTAGACGCACCCGACAGACAAATGCAGAGTCTGCCGAACGGAGACGGCCGGCTTCGCACACATGCTGTGGAATTGTAGCAAGTACCAGGAAGAAGCTAAGTCTGGGAGGATCCCGTCGCGACTGCAAGCAGCCACAGGGAGCGACAATCAAGAGGAACAACTCTGGGCCGACCAGCAGGTCATCAAGGCGCTGGCCCGGCAGGGAACCAGCGAGCCAGCCATGACGAGCGGGGACCCAGGCCGCGCGGCCGGTGCCCAGAGGACGAGGTAGGCCCCGTCTAGAGCGCGTGCGCGAGCGCGCTTTCTACTACAGGCCCCGAATAAACGTTTTGCCAATCCAAATCCTCATGACAAGCTGAAAACTAGAGCATTTTGTCTCTTCAGCTGCTCACACATACAGGTGTACATGCATACAAATTTTGACTAATCACGAAAGTTGGTGGTGACTCCATATAAAGTGCGCGAATCAAAGAGCCCCTGATAAAGAATTCGGTTCGTATGTAGTAGGCGTACATATTTTCTGAACAGGTTTCCATTTAAGCATAATAATTTAGGACGTGCATACTGCGAAGCCTATGTGCCTTGTTTAGTGTTATTGTACCCACAAACAGGGTCATGACAGGAACCAGACCACAGATGCTGCTTTGAAATTGCTGTAAATTGTTAGAATTGTGTAGCGTGTGCATTTTGCAAGACAGCGCGACGGTACTGCGATATTGCTTTGTTTGTAATAGACGTATATAATGTACACTATATTAGTAAACTTCTATAAAGCGCTACAGAGACACCACAAACAGACAAGAGAGACAGGACATGGCGCTACTTGCAACTGATTTATTTGGAACAACGAGGACACCTTAAATACTAAAAGATTGAGACATGATGACATCAGAAGCACGTGCATTGGCAAGAATTCATATCAAAAAGGCACTGGAATCTCATCTCGCTTTATAACATATCAAGAAAAACATATTATTGTTATTATATTGTTATTATCATTACTACAAATTGCCATGGATGGCGCACTGACACAATCACTCCCACATCTCTTGATTTGATGTGCCTCGACCAGCTCCCACGCAAGCATGCCAGTGCTTCTACACAAGACTCTAGTTCCTTGGAGACTGGCATCGCACTTAAGCAATTATTCTTTTCCACATTCGGTAATGTGAACTAGCTCCGCAACGCATTATACACTATATTATATTTTATAAAACACTTAATCCTTTTAAGCCGCGAAAAGTCACTTTTCTTTATTACCCCTCCTCTTTGACGAAAATTAACTGCATATTCCTAAAGAAAAAAAGTTTGGACGAAGGTGGAGGAGGGGTTGAAGGGTGGCTGTTCCTGGCCCTACGGGGCTGAGACGGTAGGCCAACGCCGATTGCGGCGGGGGCTAGCCAGCCACCGAATTTTTATCTGTTGTAGGCCGTCATTGCACCCACCGCCGCTTAGGTGGTGGACGACGGCTGTTGCGGCGCGCGTCTTTCTCTCCCTCTTCTTTTTCTTTCTTCTCTTCTGTCCGCTCGAGGCAGCGGAGGTGGCTCAGCTACAGAGCCAGTAGCAGGACCGTGGATTTCGTGCACTTTCTTCCTACAGCCACAACAACAACAACAACTAAAAAAGTTAGCACATGGACACGAAGAAAATTGATTTGATAACGTTTTCTATATCACAAACGTCGTGTAGAATGAACGGCTGAACAATTTTATTCATGAATACTGTGTTTTTAGATGGTAGACAGTGATGTGAATTTTAATGGGCGCAAAAGGAGGGCAGCTTGCGTACCTATGTATTCAATAGATGCTAGTTGGAGATGTCCTTGTCGTACAGTTAAAATTTTTGGGCTGATAGGAACAACGGCAACTGCATTTTAGAATGAGTACCACCTGAAAGTTTTCTCGCTTTTCCACTAATACCCGTTCAGGTAGATTGCACACAAAACACGGACTCGTGACCGAGCAATAATTTTGATGCGTCGATTAAAATGGGTTGTAAGAATTTGTTGCTGCAAAATCTGCTGGTTCTAACCAAAGCTGCAAAATAACAAAACGGTGAATACATATGTGTATTTCCAAGTTCACTCCTCCAATTTATACCCCTTGTGGTTCGTGGCCTTTTGTGCCTGAAATCCAAGGTATGCCTAACAAAGCTTTACATCTCCATAACCACAACGTGTTTATCTGCGTTTTTTACCCCATCTTTTCAACCTTGCGCCTGCGTAACCCCCTTTCAGAAGACGAGGTATGCGTGTCACGAAACTCTATGAAAGCAAACTCCGGACAGTTGCATAGCCGCATCTTAAAATTAGGCGAATGCCACGTGGCTAAGTCCCATATTCTGAGTTTTTCCCTTTTCGACATATACAACATCGCGTAATGCATTCTCACACATAAGCACTGATTAAAATGTCTTGCAAAAATATGTTAATATATATTATGTCATAAAATGCTGCCTTCCTTAAAATTTAAGCTGTCACAACTTACAACCCCATAACTTTGCTGCTGCATATAAAAAAACAACTTGAAGGCTGCTTCAAAACGCGATTATGCTCAGCAAATTACGGCTTCTCAAACCTCTCAGCTACTCAAATTTCTGCAAGCGACAAATGATTTAATGATTTCATATCTGTCAACGCTGGGCGAGCCTCAGAAAGAAAATTGGCTAGCTGTCACGGAGGAAAGCCTAACACCACGCAATAAGCGCAGTCGGGCAAAGTCTACTGATCGGCGCATTCCATCACTCGCTAGCAAGCAAACAAAAGGAGACGCCGTCACCTCAAAGTTAGACGAGAACAGCCCTCAGCTTTCCGGGTGCGCCGTTAATTCCTGCTGCCTGGCAGAACTGATATGTAGTCTTGTTTTTATTTGTGTGCGTATCCGATTCTGCTTTTGTTTCTGCGTACAACTCTCATAAAAGCTGGTTCACAGTACATGCCTGCGTGCCATAAAAGTGCACGCTGCTTGTCGTCACAGTGATGACCGTGACACGAACAGTTGTTTGAGTGAGGCACTACCTGCGTACAAGATCAACGGGTACAAAAGAAAGGGCCTACCGAGAAGGCACAAAGGTTTCCCTTAAGAGCCGGCGGACACCTCGACTGATGAGAGGGGGGGGGGGGTACGTATAGATAATCAGATAAACACAAAGGCAATATGCGCGAGGAGTGTCCTAAGGTCAACTGGGAACCGGTGACGGCCAGCAACACAGCTTTGGATATGGGCGCTTTAGGGGAAACAACGTGTTGGCGATTGCCAAATTGTGCGCTGCTTTATTTGTGTTTTTTGATACTCTTTGTTTGAAGGAGTGGTTGTTTCTTTTGTTTTCGAGGTTCCGCGTCAATTTCCGCGAACGGCCTTCCATTCCTGAGGTAACGCCCGATGCCTGAGAGCAACATTTCTGCCTGCCATGCCTGCTGGACACTGGCTTTCGCTTCAGGGCGTGACAGCTTCGAGATCAGCTGCTGCCGGGCCGGACCAATTTCGAACCACTCCACCCCCCAGGTCGTTGCTGATTATGGATGGGCATATATAAGCGCAGTGGACTACGTGGTGCCCCGCACTTGATCTGTTTGCACGACAGCCAAGACCACAATGCAGGCCCTGGTAAGATTCGGCTCTTTTTTTCCACAGCCAAACCGTTTTTATGGACACTGCAAAGCAAAGCTAGCGCTCGGATGCTGGATACTGCTGCTCCTGAAATTGTATGCTTGAAGAGCACAGCTCATGAAATTATTTATTTACACCAAAACTTCCTGCCATGTCAGAAACTGCCTCGATGCGGCATGCCGATTTCAAAGTGTCATGCCGATTTCAAAGTGAGACCTGGAAGAATTGGTATAGAGTAACGACAAAATTGCAATATCTGATGCTTTAGGTCAGGTTCTTGCGTAGCACGGTATTTCTGACATGCAAGAAGCTTACGTGTCCCCGTGAGTGGTTACCTTCACCTGTGGTTACCTTCATGGATGACAATCATGATTACTGACGTATACTGATTGTACTGATATACTGATTCCGGGGTCCATACTTGAGATCTTGCTTTCCCATTTGCAATATACACTTTTCCATGGTCGTTTTGTCATCCCAGACCGCCGCCCTCTTCCTCGGCCTCCTGGCCTTCGCCGCCGCTGGCTTCTACGGAGGCTACGGTCACGGATATGGCCATGGTTACGGCCATGGCTACGGCAAGGCTTACGTGGCGAACTCTGCTGTGACCTACTCCATCACTCCATCTGCCCTCGGCGGATACGGACACGGCTATGGCGGATATGGACACGGCTACGGTGGTTACGGACACGGCTATGGTGGTTATGGACATGGCTATGGAGGATATGGACATGGCGCCCTCCTCATCGGCTACGGACATGGTCATGGCTACGGCCACGGCTATGGCTACCATGGTTAAAAATGTAAGTCCTACAATGGGCGTCTAAAGTCTACGGCTTACGTTCTCTTATGAAAATCAAAGCCAAAATTTGCTTTCACGTATATCGCTTCATAACGAACAAGTAGCTTTCATCTCCTACGATGAGAGGACTTATATACTGAGATTTCTTCAAACATTAAATACAAAGTGCCATAATCATTGCACTAGCAGCTTGGTAAGACAAGGGTAGCTTTCTGACTCTCTCATCGTAAGATGCAGTAACGTAACGAAAACCGCAATAACATTCTCCTGCTCCCGATAGCTGCCTGGCAACGAAGAATAGCTACCGGATGGTTAATCTTGTTTCTCATGTTCTTTATGCATGTACCAAGGCTTTTGTTTACTTCTGACATTCTAAGGACCTTCGCCAACAATTTGAGGGAAGGAAAAGGAGCCGTCAGAGAAACGTTCAGCGACAATACAACCGCTAAACAGGATGTTTTTTTTGCTGTATCACGCCCAAGATATTAACTTAATCTTTGTATATATTGCGCACACATAAAAGGGACTTCTATAAGGGCCTTGTACATAGCTCAAGGGCTGGAGTACTTGACACTGGTGTGACAAATGGTCTTTCTTTCATTTGCAGGCATTCTCAAGTAGGAACAAAGAAGTGTGCGCTGAAAAGATTATATCAGTGGAGCCAAATTTGTGTGTAAATGAAAATTTGAATGTGGGAAACAATAAAAAAACGGGAAAGCGTCAATGTTCGAATTCATACCTCAATAGAATTCATTCACATTTATACTTACCCCAAACTAGGATAAGTAGGCAGAAATATCATCGTTCCTTCTGGCTTCATATACCTGTTTAAAAGTAAAAAGAAATAGGCTTTTAATGTGGTTAAACCGAATCATCGAGTTTAAACTCGGTTTTGCTTGGTTTAGCTTGGTTATGCTTGGCAGTACTTCACTCGTACAACGAACTGTAGTAATTTGCGTTTTAAGTAAGCAGCCGCAAATGAATCATTCGTCAAATGTTTTCCATCTTTTCGCTGAGGTTAGGCCACTTTGTCTGCTAGTCTTACTCCGCCCATGTTTATGACATTGCTACTGTCTTTTCTCCCGCTGTTCACACCACTCGATGTGGACTTGAGTATCTTAGCCGCTGGCAAATATCGCGAAGGACGTCTCTGCATACGTCATAAACACGTTTGCTTTTGTAGCTTTGATCGAGAAGTAGAGCTTTCGCTCTAGAAATTTTAACTACTAGGTTACTACAGTAGGTTTAACCTGACAAAACCTGGTATAACGCGCGAAAGGACGTGCACTAGTTTGGCATAGTTTATCTTGTCAGATGGTAGACGTAAATGACGTCGCTGACTTCTCGCCATCCCCTGCCAGAAGGATGCTCCTAAGCAGTACCGTGTTGTATGTTACCTGAGTTGCCAGGAGGGGTATAGACCTAAAGCCCCGCTTTAAAAACGCCGTCCGAGCATATCTGTGCGACTTAGAGGCGACGTGCCTGAGGATCCAAGGATCCTGGAAGGAGGAATGCTGCATACTGATCTCACCAGCCCCTCTTAATGGCACAGCCCGAGTTCGCAGCGCCTGCCAGTTGGAGGACAGGGAGATTGGTGAGCTGGTTAGAGCTCGTTAATCAGTATTTTCTCACTAAAATTTACGGCCCATACGTCTATATTTCAGAAAAAAGTTAATAAGAAAGCCTTCACAAACTGGTTACTGACACAGCTCGTTGCTAAGCATAAAATTTGTGGCTTGCCCCTCTACTTTTTGTATGAAGCATCGGGGGCGCAATATTTACATTTTACTCGGGGTCTTTTGTAATGTTTGCCACTAATTTACCCGCCTCAGTTGGAAACGACTTATAAAATCTCAAAACATTGGCCCTATTTCTCTACCCTAATTCAACGATTGCAAACTGGTGCGGCTTTAAGATTGTGTTAAAACAATTTATATGTCTCTAGCTTCGTTTTTTACTATCATCTCCTAAATTTTCCAAGCCATTCAGGAAGTAATATTATTCACGTCTTTTTGTGATGCTGCTGTCGCTTTCCCTGTCTAAACGTCGAACTGTTATATTTGTTCGTCTCACTCAAGGAGAGGCCGCAAAATGTGTGAACGTCTGAAATGCGAGACAAAATGTATGCCCCGTTTTATTGGTCAGCAGAGGGCATTCTTACCTGGGGTGCTTATGAAGTCAGATCTCACGTCCCCATAAGGCCGTGATGAAGCAGCAAAAAAATATATTATCTGATAAGCATAAGGTGCAAGCCTCTGTATTGGCTGGCTGTTCGTTCTGCTGAAAAAGGGTGAATATTTGTCGAGCTCTTAACATCTGAAAGATATCCCCCCTCCCCGCAGTGAGTTGTTTAATTATTTTTTTATACATTACGTTAGCCTCAATGCCCAGTGAAATCAAAGAGGAGATGACCGTTGTATTTATCAAAGGTACAGATCAAAACAGCGCACATAGAAGTGCCGAAAGTGACAGAGAACAAAAGAGCACGAAGAGTGGATTCCAAAACGTTCATTTTGTCAGAAAAGGTGGAATGCAGATGATCCGTGTAAGGTGGCTATCTGCCCTACTGAAAAATATTGTATGAGGCAACAACCTCACATTTTCTCACACAATCTCACTATATTCACATAAGAAATCACATACAAGTCACATATAATTGCATAAGGTCTGATAGTTTTTTATACATTATCATAAATTATGTACGATATTTTATGATAATGATGTGCATCGTATGAGTCTATGCGATTAGACAAGATTTTATGAAGTTATTGCACCGTAGAATGTTTGGTTTTTCAGTAGGGTGTTCATGGCTCATAGCAACCACAGGAGCCCATTCAATGACCTGGGTTTGAACTCCCAGGTTTGAGCTGACCAACACGGCCTCCCATCGCTCCAGAGAAGGAACTTGTACTGCAGATTCTTGGTGCTGCAATTCCCTTTACAATTTCACAACAGCATGAAGACCGCTGAAACCATTTTACGAGTAAAATTTGACAGCATGCGGTAAGAGTAGGTCAGTGCTTGCAACACGTTTGCGCAGCATCTCAACGCAGTTGATAGCATTTTCAGAATTACACATGACCAAACTGCTCATTGGAGGGTCAAATTATAATGTTAAAGCTCAGTCACTTTGGTCATCTGATGAGAAGAGAGGAGTCGCTGGAGAACGATTTGATGTTGGGAAAGGTTGAGGGTCACCGGAGAAGGGCCATCTAGCCATCATCGAACGTGATGGTTAGATGGCATCCTCGAGGCGCTGCAGATGAAGTTATGTGATGTTAGGAAGATAGTGAGAGACCAGAAAGCGTGGCGTGATAGGGCCATAGGGTCACGTAGAGTCGGACATGACTAAAGGACTGAACTGAACTGAAACTGTAGGTTAGGCGGCACGATTCTTGTTACTAGCGCACTAATGACGACGCTAGCGCAGTCTGTGCGCCCCTCTGTACTGCACCGCGATTACGCGTTATCATCGACGGCTCCGTAAACCGGTCGGTGCCCGATTCACGTCCACAGCTTCGTTTTGCTGCCGGTGACGAGTTAAGCGACAACGGCTGCTGACAATACGCTTTTCCGGCTCGTCGGCAGGAGCTGCTTATTCCACTTTGGCAGCCATTTAGCAAGTCGCTGATGAAAACCATGTAATTGTGGCCAATGCAGGACACTCTCACGTATTGTGTGCACACTTTAAATTTGATATCTGGCGAACTAAAAGGGGTGCTCTAGTACTCCCTCCTCGCTAGGAGTCTCTTTTGGCACTTTGCTATAACCCGACAACTATATGCATAACTTACATACAGTCCTTGAGGTCATATTTAAATATGTAATCATTTATGCGACTAATCATTCACGCAGGTGCAACGAAAATTAATAGCCGGTACATTAGAGTAATCCTAACCAAATTATCTTGATTTCAATTGTATGGACGCCTAGGTTGCTTTTTTATTCTTGAAATGCTGGTCAATATTAAGAGATACGCCCTGTATATATGAAAATTTTACCACAGATGTATGTTGCCGTCACTCGCCTATCGTATGGAAACGCGAAGGCTAGGAAGTACAATTACTGAACTGAAACTGACGACAACGCAGCGAGAGATAGAACGTTAAATGATAGTTGTGAGGTTAAACGAGGTGAATAAAACGCAGAGTTGGTTGGGGGAAAAAGTTAAATTATAATAATATAATCTAGCTTAGATATAAAAATATAGATAAACATGGGGAGGACATGCAGTGTGAAGGAGAAATTCGATTAAGTGGGGATTAACCTTGGATTAGGCAGGATGTTTTGTATTTATTCAGCAAGTGTCTACAAATCATAAGGTGTCACACGACCCCAGTGACCGCAGTTGTTTCGCTCTTCAACACTGACTACACATTAGCTTACAATAACATGGCCGAACCCATAGACACAAGCAGCCTCGGCACAGTACCAACATCGTTTCGACCAACGCCAACAGATGCCGCACCTTTCACTACCTGTGTTCCATTTCGCAGTGTAGGAAAATTCGCTCCGGCCTTTCACAACTCGCGCTGCTTTATGTTTTCAACGCGTGCACACCGAGAAAGCGGGGACAGGCCCGAGACGAGCGGAGAGACAACTTCCCACATCTGCATACTCCCGTGCTCTTTCTAAATGGCCCATTATCGAAACTGAGTCGCACAAGGCGTTGTGACGCAATAACACGCGCTCCGGTATATAACGCTCCCTGCCGCGTTTACGACTTGCCTCCTGACGTGTCCCTAATAAACACAGGAAATGGCTGAGTCCGCTAACGAATATGCGACTTGACCGGCGAGCCCCTGAATAATGAACAGAGCTCTGAATAGGGCCGTTGCTCTGGACTAGTAGCGTCAAGAATATGCGGTCTGCATACCGTGTTTGTTAGAACATAAGCTGCCCGCCTAAATTGAGGTGACGAAGGGAGCTGCGAAAAATTCGTATTTCAAGCTAGTTGGCCGGAGGGTTTTATCGCCATTGACCTCTAATGTAAGTTTCGCTTGGCTTATTATGACGATGATTGCGAAAAATCAACCGCGGTTAAGGTTTTTAAGGTTTTGGAGCCGAGATTTTTCGAAACAAAAACAATCGGAAGGGGGATATCGACTATGGCAAAGAAGGAACAATATATCTGGATACGATGACTAGGGCGAATAGGGCTGAAGCGCAGCATTTTACTATATTCATGTTTCCGATCCAGGGACTATTAACTATGGGTAACACATTTTAAGCTGTGTTCAAAACTTTACAGGCCATTGGGTTGAGGCTTTCGGACACGTAATTTGACAGATGTGCCTCATCCGTGGGTCCACCCATACAAGGCCGACAGCCCTTTCCTCTGAGCTTCCGATCTCTCAGTTGCCGACAGCCGTAAGTTGCCGACAACACGGCTGAATCCATACCTTGTGGCCTGAAAGAAATTCGGGGAAGGCTGTAGATATGAAATGAAACTTTGTATGTCTGTGAATACTTGTTTGTTTGTTCCATGACATTTGACTGTGAAAGACATTCTTTATTTTCTAATACTATATGGGGGCTTCGATTTTGTTAATATTTTGATCATGAATTTATAAATGTAATATTGAAAAGACCCCACCTATATTCGGTGGCAATTTTTTTCAATCTATTGGTACAAATTCGTTTGCCTAATGGAATCTTGTTCTCATCCTAAAAAAAAAAAAAACATTAACGCTACAAATCCCTCTCTACCGCAAGACCCATGGGTATCACTTTAGCGAAACCTTTACGAAACTTGTTACTTAGAGCTAAACATCATAGTGATATATTGCAGTTATGGTGACATTCGGAAGAGAACAACGCATCGCGTTTGGCTGCAGGGCTACTATTAACACAAACTATAGGCTCGTTTTCTGTTCAAAAAAGCAGAGATGAGAAAACATGCCAGGTATATATATGTATAATATTTTACGAAGCAGTTTCCGTTGGCTTCTGTAATTAAAAGTTGAAGAGAGTAGACACTTCTTAGAAACACATTTATTTGTAGTCGACGTTTCGGTCAGAGCCCGACCTTTATCAAGACTGTTGCGCTCCGACCGAAACTTCGACCACAAATAAACATGTCTCTCTCTCTCTCTCTCTCTCTCTATATATATATATATATATATATATATATATATATATATATATATAGAGAGAGAGAGAGAGAGAGAGCTGTTATTAATACTGGAACATTAGGTTTCGTGCTTCCCATAGTCCCATTAGAAATGTCTGTAGGCAGATTTCAAGCACGGTAGACTTGGCAATGAGCGAAGCTACACGCCGTACGGCACAACTGCTATCCAGTTGCAGCCGCGTTAACACGGCACAGGCGGGTGCCTTACAATTCTAAACAGTCCTTGATTAGAAATCGAACCTAGCTTGCGAGGTGCCGCACCTCGTTTCCTGCGCACGTTGGTGCGTTGGACTGTGCCCATCTACAAAAACTCTATATACCACTCCCCCCCTCCCTCCCCCGTTTCCGTCCGCAACCTTACACCCATCCAAACACGTATCTACACAGTATAATGGTCTTGTATGTGCCCCCACTACGAGATTATTATACTCTGTATGGTCGCGTCGATTGCCCTTCGAGCGGCGCTGCCATGTCAAGCGTAACGGAGGGGGTAATTGATGGCCTACATAGACAAGTTATGACGGCCGCTCCGAGACGGAGTACAGCGCCGACGCTTTTGTTGATAGTGGTGCTGCGCCCGACACCCGGCAGGACTCCTGGAGGTGTTCCACGGGTTGGAAGCCCGAGCCACACGTTATGTGGCGCCACCTGGCCTGCCTATACTGTCACGAATGGCTCCTTGCAAAAGGTGTACGCGGCGCCGCAGTTAATTGCGTATACTGATCACGATCCCCGTATGCACGATTCTATCCGGTTCACGCGGTTATGGCGTGGTTATCGCACCCGCCTCCACGTGGTCTCAAAGATTGTTACCGTTCAGCCTTGCACGATTGCTGAGTGAACTGGGCGGTCGCATTTTTTAGATTAGCTGCTCTGATTTGTTAACGACGGTGGTCTCGAAAGCAAAATGGTTAACTGACCATTTTGTTTTTGCGTGCGTGGTTTCGACCGGGTCTTGGTGCTGGAAGCGTAGAAAGAGACCTGATGATAAGCGAAGGACCGTTAGGTAGTAAAACTCAAAAGACTTCTGACAACTGAACGAAAGCCCGTGCAGGACTGCTGTGGATGTTGTGAATATTGATGAGGTAGGAAAAGCGTAATCTACTATTTTATCTTCCAGGTCGATTCAATACGTTGCGATTGTATTCGTTCACAATTAACTCTTGTTATTTCTGGTATTTATTGTACGTATAGCATGGAATACCAGTACTTACTAGGGCCCACTTGCCATCTTGTGAACAACGTACTAGGAGTGCAGGCGAGATATTTAAAAGATAAATATTTGTTCAGAAAATTTCATCACTAATGAGTACATAACCTTGTGTCTTTTCTCTTTAGGTGCTAATAAATATTTTACAAAACACTCCCAACAATTTAAAGAACCTGCAGCTTTGATGGATATGTTACATGTTATTCAAAGCCGCCTTCTTAGGATTTGGACCATGACATAATATCCTAATGACGTCTCTAAAAATGGAGTGCAAATAATGTGGAAAATAAATATTTCCAGAACCTAGTTTAGGTAATAACTAATAAAGCTACTAGTTTTGATTTTTCGACAAAAAATATATAAAGCAAAAGAATCCCTTGCAATACACATTAATCGAGCGACGTTGTCAACGTGAATACTAGAATCCTGATGGATACAATCGTGGTGGGTTTGTCGAGGACGTAATGAGTGCTGTTTTTTGTTGTTGGTTTGAGCTCTCTGTCTTTGACGTTACCTGTTGGAAGGCTAAAACCAAAGCTATTTGTGGGTGCCCCAGCCACTCGTTTAGCATAGGCTTCATTTTCGTCTCAACGATTACAGATCTACATTTTCAGTTTTTCTTCTCCAGACCTTTAATTACGGCACCACCTTCAGAACAACAAATCCCAGTCGAAAAAAACTGCAGAGCTTTGTCAAAAATACGACAAAATATCCTGTGGTTCTGTCGTAACCATCAGATTTTTCTGTAGTTCTTCAGTACTTCTCTGTAGTTCTGTAGTTTTTCTGTAGTATATTTCTGTTGTCTGTAGGTCTGTAGTTTTTCTCTAGTATATTTCTGTTGTCTGTAGTTCTGTAGCACTTTTCTGATGTTACTACAGAATGTTCTGTTGTCACAATAGGATTTCCGTCAAAAACCGCACAGAAATTCTGTCATAATATCAGGAATTTTTCTGTAGTTTTTTCCGACTGTGATGTTTAAGAATCAAGGCGGTGCGCATCTTGATGGAAATACAAACATGCATTTGCAAGGTAAACCTTATATTAGCCGCGCATTTCCGCGATGAATCCATGCCTTTTAGATAAGGATGACATCTATGTTATCGAAGGTAAAAAGCGAAGAAGTCGTAGTGAACTGAATACATTTATCTGCACGTTTTTGTTGCAGTTCTTGTTAGAAGAACAGCAAATGGTGGACGTAATCATCATATGAAAGCCTTTAGAGCGTGCTCTAGCAGCTTTCACGGGGAATCAGTGAGGACGGTATTGCACATTCAATTTCTCTACTCTTCCTGCCCAAAACTAAATTGACGATGTCCCCATAACCGCATGAGCATCTAAAAAAAAAAGATCAGGAAGAAAATCAGCTGGAAGAGCAACAATGTTAGCCACGCCTGTATGCCTTACTATATTTCGCTTGGAACTGGGTTGTTACCGCATAATAACATTACGCATACACGTATGTCCGACGTATGAAACAACGGACTCAGGAGTGCGTCGTTTGTTTTGGAGATCAAGCACGGTCTCCTTCTTCTCAAGTAACAGCCTTTTCACCTACACCTTGCAATATATTTCAACGCACTTCCAACCTAATGAACACTCTAATTGCGACGTAATGCTGAGGCAGGCTGACAGTATTTGTCTATGATGTGCCAAGTCCTTGGAAGGTCGAAGGAACCGTCACAACTTGATTGCATTGGAAGCAAAAACGCCAACGTCACCTGCCACCTATCAAGAGGAAGCAAGCCTAAACAATAGCTCTCCTTGGACTACTAGCTCTTGGCACCGACGAGCCCACCAGGTGGTAGCATGCTGTTCTATTCAGCGTTCCGTGATTATCCCACGCTACTGAACACGCGCCTTCTTTCGCGAGCAATAAAAGTGCGGGCCAGCATTAGTATGCATGACCTCGTCGTAAGCCAAATAAATCAATCTTGCATTTTAGCAATAGGGAGCTCACTTCCTTCTACACTCCAAACAGGTGGTATTACATGGTCTGCCCGCATGTCGTCTTTCGGGCGGAAAGTCAGGAGATAAGCCAGCCTATAATTAGCGCAGGAGTGTAGCGGCCTTCATATTCGTGTATTGAATCAGCCGCTACGCTTTAGGAGGTGTGAAGAACTCTACTCAGACCTGCTTCTTTGGCGGCTATAGGAGCAACGTGACAAGGAGGTATCGGGCACAGCTGCAGTCCAAGGGTGGTTTCCAATAAGACGTTTAACAGCCCATGTGAAGTTCAGCGCAGTCACAACAGCGTCATAAACAAGACAAAAAAAATGAATATGGGGACACCTCTCTCTAGCTTTAAAGTATGAGGCCACTTTTCAGATAAAAAAATTAATACAAATAGGAATTAGCTTTGTATACTGAAGCGCCTTTTTATGGTGTAATTAGAACGTTAAAAAACGATTGTTACCTTTATTGCTAAAAATCTACTAAATATGCATCTCACGCCATCAGTACGTCATTGATCTTATATGCCCTCCTTAGCCGTCTGGAATTTCAACCCCACAAACCACAACAAACTCTGACATACATCTCGAGAGCAAAAATTCGTTATGCAGTGTGCAATGGACCAAAATGGTACTATGTCATGAATCATCGTTTTAATGACAGAATAACCAAAAAGAAGGGTTTTCGGGGGAATGTTCTTAAAACAAATGCAATGATAACAAAGCTTTTCGCGCAATTTTATTTCTCGCAGTTCATTGCGCGACCTGTTATATCAAGACTAAAGATTTGAAGTGTCATTTAAAATATAAGGAGGAAAAAAAAAACGTTACAATGTCCACGTCAGGTAAATTTCAGAAAAGTAAGGTTCGGGAAAATACGAGATATATTTTTTTTCACATAACTACATATTTTATATAGCAAGAGCTGGAGAGATAAAATCGACCAGTTTTGTAATTGAGCTCCTCCCTAGACTTGTGTTTCTTTCCTTCAGCTCGTGCAGCTGCTCACGTCCTCTTTTTGCTTGCATTTTTTTGTGGTTCGGTAGACTGACGAGATTTCCTGAAGCGCTATCGATCACCTGTCAATACATTTTTTAGATTCCACATGTTGTTAAAGTGCGAAAAGAAAGTAATTTGTCAAATGTTTAAATTTCACGAGGTACCGAAAAAAATAGATACATGTTAAAGAAGAACTGAGTTGAGTAGGAAGAGGAAAACCATCGTTTTCGATCGTCAGTATGGTTGGTGCTAATGAAGCTAATTTAATTTTTTTTGCGGGGCGGAGATGAAGGATGAGACACGTATTGCTCGTGCACGTTTTCTAGTATTAGTAAATAAATCGTCATGTGTTCTTGAAGATATTTTTAAACGCTTTCGAGTTAAGAAACTTCAGTGTCAACTCTGACAAACAATCACAAAGCGCATGGGGAAAACTGAAATATTTAGCTTTTTACGTACCTATCAAAAGACTAGCAAAAAACAAAAAAGTTGTTTTTCTTTTTAACTCGAAAATAACTGTGCACATGGCTCATGCGTAAATCATGTTTTAGTTGATGAGCCCATTGGTGTGAGGGAAGAGATTACATATCGAAAATTGAGCAAAGATGGTTCACGGTTTATGAGTTTTAATATCCAGAAGCGGCCAAGGCTATGAAGCGTGCCATGGTACAGGACCTCCGATACTTTTAGCACCATAGTTTCCGCAGGGGTAGTGTGGCGGCTAATTGGACCTCAGGGGCGATGGGCTGCTGATATGGCGGACACCCCGAAATGGAAAGGATAAAAATACTAATAATGCACTATTCAGAAATAATTTATCACGTTTAAAGTTAGTTGAGTCGGCACTAGATTTTCAAACAGACACTTGTGTCATATCAGTAATCAGGATAAATAAGCGGAAAGCCCGATCCAACATTCGACATCATGTTTACAGAGAGATTAGATCTGTGAGGATTAGAGTTTTTCTATTCTTACTCAGGTTTAGTACGGCGAAAAGGTTCCTGTGCCAATAATGTGATGGAAGGCGTAGCAAATGACAGATTGCGACGCATAAGACGCAAGGCGTAGATAGCCTCGTTAGCAATATTACTGATATTCTATCCTCATGTTATATTAAGTGTTATAGTAATGTCCCAATAGAGGAAGGAACAAAACACAGGTAGTAAGCATAAATAACATATTTATAATATTGAAAACGAATGTGCGAATGCTGTGATAGAAGGAGATCAAACATGTTTTAGTGATGCTAAATGACAATAATAATTGTTTGCACCGAGTTTCATTTCGAGCAAGACCTTGCGGAAGAATCTATAGCAGGGTTATTAGAGATTGCGCAATAAATTGCAAAATCAGCAAATCATGTAATGGTAGGTGTTGTGTTAGCGGGAAGGTCATTAATATAACTGACAAAGAGCAACAGTTCAAGCCCTGTTAAGTGGGAAATGTCTGTAGACCGCATTAATAGGTGAGGAGCACTTGCAGCCACAGACTAATTGACTGTCTGACACTTGTTTAGTAAAATGCAACGCCGTTCAATCATTCACTACCTAGGATTAGGCACGAAAACTTCAGTGGTAACCTTTTATATGGAACTTTATCGAAATCAGGCAAGAAATCACCTAGGTGATTGTTCAGGTTAAGGCTGGAGCTTAGGTAATTAATAAAATGTTCGAATTGGGATGAGCGGAAAAATTCTTTCAAGAAGCCCCGTTTAGTAGGATGAAAAACTTAAGCTGGACAAGGAATAAACAACATGTTTAATTAGTTTCGAACAGACGTTTGTGACCAAAATGGGGGAGTAATTCCTGCATCCGAGGTATTTTTTTTTTTTCTGACGACAATAATTATCTAACACTTTAGCCACACAATGTACATCGAAAACTAAATTATGGTGACACTGAGTAAATGAAGGATGTGACCACCATATGGATTCCATAGCCGTTACTATCAGATCATTGTGTTAGCTGCCTTTGCAGGGACGCGGCCTACGCTGGTAAGGAAGGAGCCGTAACGGTCTTGTTGGCAAGCTGATGAATGTTCCCTCTTGGTACTTCTATAGACAGGAAAGCTCTGCGGCAAGCTTGGATCAATCCCCGATGGTGCACCTGTATCCAACAACGAACATTTAAATCGACTAGAAAGGTCTTGTGGGACGGCAAACTCAGTCGGCAGATAATACTAATGTTGCTTGACGAAAATAAAGCGTTCTTCTCGGCAGAAAAAAAAAATCATCAAAAGGGCTTTCTCACAACTTAACGTTATCCGCTCGGTCAGCACCTCCAAGAACTAAACTTGTCTGGAAAGATCGAAAGAAGCGTTTGCGAAGAGAGGCAGAACTGTTATATGTTTGTCGCTCGAGTAAGTAGGACCCCATTGCGACAATGACTCAACACACAGTACAACAAACCGCCGAAAGGCATACGTACGTCATCCATCACCGTTCCGCGTTCCGATGCAACGGAGTCAACCGATCCGTTACCAAATTACCATCGAGGAGCTGCTCTCTGAACCAAAGGAAGAAGGAGGGAGGCCATAATTACCTGCCCTCAAACCTGCAACGACCTCCGCGAAGTCGAAGCAGCCCGAAAAGCGATTCGGCGAGATTAAATCGCCGGCAGTAATGCCCACATACACGGTGCAAGGCGTTTTTGAGGGGCTCCTTGCGGTCAAGAAAGAAGAGGGTTGGGCAGGCAGGCGCTATAGAAACCGGAAAGGCCCAGGTGCGCAACCGATAGATACCGCCGCAAGGTCGCGCTAGCGACGGTACACCAACTAGGATAGCGGTCTTTGTTCGCTAGGGCTGCATGGAGTCTTGACGGCACCGCCTAACCGTAGCAACACGTCCACGCACGCGCGCAGACTTGTAGTCTCCCTCGTTCCCCTTTCCAGCCACGGATCTCTGAAGCCTGGTTTAACTCGGTAGATAGGTCCTTTTACAACTTCCCGCTTCCGCGGACCGCTTCACACTGTGTCGGCATGTGTGGTGGCGTTCGAGCGTGAAAAAGGCGGACGAGGCAGCGGCGAGATCCGGCGCACCCTCGCCGTTTCTGGCGCCGTCTGTCGACGCACCGTTTGTAGTCGTCGTGCTCGTTACGAAACAGGGTTAATGCAAATCAGCCTCGCCCGCCTCTTTAGGCGCTGCCAATGCACCATAGTGTGGTGCTCTTGCTACTTGAAACTCGGCGAGAAAAAGAAAAAAAAGAAAACTGCGTCTACTACCTTGCTTGTTTCGTTATTATACGTTGCTTGCTCTTTCGGCGGCCGAGAACGTCCTTGACGAAGGTTTCTTTAGAGCGCTCAGTAGTGGCGAACCTAATTATCCGCCAGCCCACGTGACCGACCACCTGGCCAAAAAAATAAAGGGAAATGAAAAGCACGCAACTGAACAGAGACCTCTTTATTCAGTTTTTGTTTTGTAATTTGTTGTAAAGCAAAGCCTTGTACTGATCCAGAGCAAGCAGCGACCTTGTTTAGTCGTTTGACTTTAAATATTCCGTCCGCACTAGCGCAAGGGATAATTCTCTTGATATATTTTAAACGGGGGTCCAGCCTACATCTAAAACGTGTGTGCGCGCTAGAGAGTGAGATAGTGTGTGTGTGTTTGACTGAGAGTAAGCAGTGAGGATTAAGCAAAGACGGGAAGTATAGAGATCCGCGCAGCGGTCAGTAGATTGATTCGACATCTCCGCTTGAGGTCACCGTGTGGCGGATGTTTTGCCTGCGGGACGACGTGGGACTCGCCTTGACGCCGAGATTAGGGGAGATTGTAAACGGCACGTTGCTCTATGCGATGTCCCCTAACGCAGTAGCCGAGATCGCAGACGTGTCATTCGCCGCGGTGGCTCAGTCGTTGAGACGCTCAGCTGCTGACCGCAGTACGAGGGTTCGGACCCGACAATGGTGGTCGAGTTTCAATGCAAGCGAAACGCTAATTGCGTCCGCGTGCTGTGCCTTCTCACCGGATGGTAAAAAGCCACATCAAGTCGAAACTATTTTCTAGCGTTCCTCTCAAAAACCTCTCTCTCCTTTCACTCCCAGCATTGCACCCTCCGTTTCTGCGCGGTCCACGAGAAGTGTTACCGACATTTCTCGTTTCATTACGTCGAAAAAGCAAATAAACTAATTTTTGGCCGCAGAAATACCTTTGATTTGGCGCGAATGGAAAATTAAACACATTCACTGAATTTTTTTAGACACAGGCATGAGTAAAACTTGAGATTAAAAAAAAATCCGATTGCTTATTAGAGTATCAGAACAGTCCAGATCTGCAACGAATAAAACTGTGCGGGGTTGAGAGCATTTGCAGGAATCATTAAAGCTAGGGCTAAACAACAATGATTTGAGATCACCGAGGGAGCGTTGCAATCGAATGATGACGAGGTAATAAGGCTCAGTTAAACTTGGTTGATGACGCATACTTAGAATAGTGTATGATGCATACTTAGAAGATTGACTCGCCCGGAGGGCTTCGTCTGCGATGGGGGAAGTGTTACGAACTGGGTGTCAAGCAGAGCACGGAGGAGTTAAGAAGGAAGAGGAAGAAGCGTTGGTTTCTGGGGCTAGCAGGCTTCGCCTGGTCCGGCTGACACAGCACTGTAAATAAACACCCCCTTGCATATTTCACCGTAACAAGAGAAAGGTAGCGCCACGACCACAGAAGAACGACATCACAAATACGAGCGGTCGTGTTTGTGCTGTCTCTTCTGTGATCGTCTTTATTGCACTCCATTTCTTTATAAGGACTAGGTAATGTTTATAGTGCTTCTAATTTTAACGATGTGATCCTACCCATCGAGCGTAATTGAGCGCGATGCCACCATTAGAGGGATGCCACCATTACTCTCTGAAATATTGGTCTTCCGTGCTCGCTCTCGTAAGGACCACAGTATGAAGAGTTAAGACGTCGCACAGAACGTTATCGACGTGCGCAGAACTTAGCGCTCTTCGCTGCGTCATTGATTACATTCATCATAAATTTGCTCAGCAATAGTCTACTTCACCGACTCATAAGCAGCGGCCAAAAGCTTACAAAATTGTTTTCGTCCCGGCTCCCGCGAGCAGCTGGTCGCGGAATCATGTCAACTGCATCATTCTGCCTTCAATAAAGGGCACGACATTATCTAACAATAGCTACATGGGCAACGGGCATCAAAGGCAATTACTACGAGGACGCGTGAACACGAGGGGGCAGCTGTGTGTCCTTCCCATTTTTTTTTTTTAAGAGGAGACGCAGCGAGAAGGCATCAAAAAGTAACTCAGGAGATCGCGACTGACTACAGGAATACCGACCAGTTTCATAACCGACGCCTACAATTTCTAGACCCTGAACTGGGGATGATGTCAGTTTATTTCGATATCACAAGTGAAGGAAGGAACTGTGACAAAAACTGGGTAGGCCTGAAGAGGTCCCAGCTCCGATTTCCACCCCATTTACCATGATTTGCAGAAATTTTGCTCTGTCACAACATGGCTTGTTCTTGCATCCATGAATCGCTACTTTTTTAATTGACATGGCTGATAAATCTGCGGGCAAAATCTTTGGCAGTAAGGAAATCATACCACATATTCTTCGTCAAAGTCCTAAATAAGTGCAGAAAGGCAACCTGTACAGCGTGGAGAATCTAGACTCACGCCCGGGGAAGGAAGTAAAAACTATCGAACATGTTCCCTTCGGATATCTCAGGTGAAGACTTGCCAGGCTCTTCGCTTCCTGGGAGTATTGGGCTATCTGGCAGGCTGTGAATTTGCAATGTGATTTTCGCCTACTGATTTCTTTTGCCCTAGCTCTTGCTCCCTTTCCTCCTTCACCTTCAAAGTCCTTCATCCCTGGTCCCCCAGTACAGGACAAAAAAGCTGATTATTTTCCCTGTTAACATCCCCGTCTTCCCTTCTCCTCATCCTCCTTACCCTCGCAAGTTGTGAGGCAGTCAGCTTTGTAGTTTGCACCCTTAAAAGAAGCACCGGTCGTTTTACCTTTACGACCTATGCAACTGTTTTATCTTAGCTATTCCCCTCTTTATGTTATATGCGCGTTTCTGCCTTTCTCTTCCAGCATCGAGCACAATAACTCGTTCGGAACCGAACAGCGGAGCCTGCCGCTGGGCGTGAAGAAAATTGCAGGTGGACACTAAAACTTCGCCTTAAGAGTAGAAGCAACAGCGCCTTTGACACAGGCCTATCATTGCGAAAATATAATTTCTAATCATAGAAACGTGCATTATCATGCAGTCGAACGATAAAGCCTACACTAGGTGTACATTTTATACCCTTTTTGCGCCATCTGCATTGCAGTCGAGAAATACGTTTGCCAGTTCTCCTGCGCGCGCCGCATGCATGCCGCTGCATTGACGTCTGGATATCGGATCAACTTAATTTTTGAACAATAAAGACTAACCAAGCGAAGTATTGCTAAGAGTGCAAATGCACTCCGTTTTTAGTTAGTAACGAAGTATTGTTTGTCCATCACGATCGGCGCACTATGGAGAAGTAGATGAGGAATTTCTCATTGTCAGGAAAGTAGTGGATGCGTGCGCACGCCATTATACATCATCTCTTCGCGAAATCAACATGCTGCACAGTGGGCAGTGGTTCAATGTTTATGCAAGCGCTTTTGAAGCTGTTATACCTTTTTGCCAGCACTTGTACTCTGAAATTTTCAGTTTTACCCTCCACACACCAGGTGGGGAGGGTAAAACTGCTGTAGATTCCATCTAAACCAACATTTGCAGTAGTGTTCTTTTTTGTCGTTCAAGTAGACAACTACATGGCCATACCCGGTTGAAGGGATTAATGAAAACAAATTGATCAGCAAAAAAAAGAATCTTCTAGTTTTGGTCCCCTACTGGTCCAGGACTTCAGCTTCAAATAAAGTCCGATCCACTAGCAATTTCTGGCCGGTGAACTGAGCAGTTCTCAAAATAATGATGAAGTACATTCCCACGGGTAGTGGGAAAGTGTATTTCAGAATGAATAAGGTCCTTTTGCCGTGGCACTAGTGTGATGTGCCTAAATATCTATATGGTACTTGGAAATAGTTGCCGGGTTACGCGTGACACAATATTTCATCGACGATACATGCTCTTTATTACCATGGCCGGGCTTGTACATATTCATGCGCTCCTCATGTTGTGAATGGTGTTTCTATTTGTGAAATATTGTGTGACAAAGCAAGGTAATAAGAACAAAAAAAAAAACCGGGTGCAGCCCAGTTTGTTGGAGTTCGGCTGGGGATTAAAGGGATGGAGGGTTCAATTCTCTGTTGAGACGTGCTTTTTTGTTGTTGTTGTTGTTTTATGATTGACATGTGCGGCGGATACTATTTGTCCACAGTTTCTGCGGACACCACTCATGAACTGTTAAATGCTTTCGCCATAAAATAAGCCCTGTTTACAATGTAAAGCCAATAAAGATATTGACAATATTACAAATAAAATGAAGAAGGCTGACATTACGCCAAAAACTACTATGCGCAAAACAGACAAGGAAAGTGTTCACTATAGTTAACGAGTGGCATGGTCAACGAGTGTTGCCCTGGTGGCCGGGTGGAACGAAGATAGAGCGTTCCACGTGGAGGTGCGAAATTGTCTACGACATGGTGATGATCGGGCATATTGCCGATGACATCATACAAAGGCGTCTCCATGCATTTCACCAAGCTTGTGCAGGTGAAATAAGGAGAAACAATATAAACTTGTTCAGGAGCCTGCACACAACGTCATCTGCGAGCCATACCGTACCTTCGGACCATGTAAAAAATTCACCGGTAACCGCGTTACATACTGTAACCTGTAGGAAATATGTCTGAAATGCACGTATCTTTAAAGAAATTAAAAACCTCAAAATTCAACACAAGAAATAAAGAAAATTTTCGTTCGCGTACAGAGAATTTCTATTATACGCCATTTACCGATATACGTTAACCAAAAAAAAATCAGTAACTCACTGCGTTGTTTTGGTTTATGGGGCTTAACGTCCAATAGCGGCTGAGGTTATAAGAGGAGCCGTGGTGGACGACTCCATAAATTGCGACCGCCTGAGGTTCTTTAACGTGCACTGACATCACACAGCAGAGCGGCGCCTTGCTTTTCGCCTTCATCGAAAAGCGGCCGCCGTGGCCGGGTTTCGATGCCGCATCCTTGGGAACAGTAGTCAAGCGCCCTAACTGCTACACCATTACGGCGTGGGGCGTAATTCGCTGTTTCTAGACGAAAACTTGGCTGGAAGGCAAACGATTCGCGGTACCTATATCATCTGTTCAATTTCTTGTCGCAAAATGGTTTCTGCTTGAATAGTGGAAACACACTCAAGTGGAAGCGAAATAGTATGACAACCATGATGGCGTGGTCAGAAAAACAGACGCGAAAACATTTTCTTTCCATATATGATAACTGTAGTGCGCCACATTGAGTTACGTTAGTGATTCCTGTGATCACATAGCGAACCAAAACAAAAGGAAGGAGCGACTCCCTACTACAGTGATATCGCCATATCAGTGGCTAGACAACTGGCGTTCCAAGGACCAATTCATGGGTGCCGTCGAGTGTTACCAGCGCCAACAGATTTTAGCGTTGTGGGGCTACTGAGGCTTTAGCATTAAAATGCTGTTTAAGTACAGAAAGTGGAGCTTTACGTTATTTGTAGTTTGTTTAAAGGCAGAAGAACATGCGAAATAACAGAATGAGAGAGATAAATGACATCATAAACATTTTCCTTTAGCAGGAACAAAATGCCTGTGAAATTACAAACAAGTAAAAAACAGAAAATGCAGTATGTCGGATGATTTCTGTTGATTTGCAGATGTTTGAGCTGTATGCAAAGAGAAAAAAAAAACTGAAATGATAGAAACATTAGAAACAGAAACCACATCCGAACAAAACACTCCTGACATGTCAGCTGCCAGAAACTTTCTGCAATATTCAAGGAAATTGGTTGCAGTTTAGCTTCGGTTAAACGTACTGTAAATCTGTTAATTTGGTCATTGTTGTTGCTGTTGTTGTTGTGGCTGTAGGAAGAAGGAAAAGAAAATACACGGGCTTGTTACTGGCTCTGCAGCTGAACCACCTCCGCTGCCTCGTGCAGACAGAAGAGAAAATATAGAAGAAAGATAAGGAAGAGGGAAAGAAAGACGCGCGCCGCAACAGCAGCCGTCGTCCACCGCCGAAGCGGTGGCGGGTGCAATGACGGCCTACAATAGATAAATATTCGGTGGCAGGCTAGCCCCCGCCGCAACTGGCGGTGACCTACCTGTCTCAGCCCCATAAGTGTTGACGCAGAAGCGGCGCCGGCACCGGCACCGACTGTCATCTGTGCTGCTCGTCGCTGACGCCTTGCAGCATCGTCGCGGCGGCGTTTAGAAAGGCGCTCCTCACGTTGTTCCGGCGTTTCCATCACTCTTTTGGTTTAGTCTCTTCTGTTCTTCTCCGAAAAGTTTCAGCTCGCAACGCAGTGTCCTCCGGATCGCCAGATGATCGAGACTGACGTCAGCGATCATGTGTCTCGCCACGCAGCTGCTCACTCATTAAGCTGCTTCTCACGTCAGTTGACGTTTGACCTCGACCTTTGGTGGGAATACGGCTGTCCAAAGTGGTTGTGGCCTACGTTTTAACTTGACCTCGAAGCTGTTTGAAGGTCATCGGAAGCAGACGGTGACCTTGGCTTTACCTCGCGTGAAGCTACCGCTTTTGAATGTTTCACAGTCCAGAGCCCTCCGCCCCACCACTCTTGTGATTCGCTGTACCCCGCAAAAAACGGACTGGTGGGCCTTGGAGCTCATCATCTAGGACCGGCAAGTCTCGTTTGTTGACAGGCCTTTTTCGGACAAGTCTGACAACTTCCTTCCGCTCTACTTGTTCACCCTTGCTGACTGTTGCATTCATCGTTTCGGGCGCAACATGCTCATGGTTTAACATAAGACTTGATTAAGCTGCTACCGCCATGCCCCCTCTTTTTGCAACAAACGCATTGCGGCTGTTTTGGCTTCCCGCGGTAATCAGAAGCCTTGTGTCCAGTCCGATTGAACGGAAAGCCCCTTCCTGACTTCGTGCTAGTCGAAATACCCTTTTCTCTAGAAGTGCCTACCCCATGAGACTCTTTCAATGTACCGATATATTTGTCTCTGACCCCTTAGCAAATTCTCTGGTGCCTCAGCCATCCTATCCGAAGTTTTACACTCTCTTTTCTGAAGGATAAACGTCAGACGGTTATGACAGCGCTTGATAATCTAAATCTTAACGTGCTGCGGCCATGCCTGACATCGACCCAACGATCGAAAAAACGGCGCAAGCGCACAGCGTACTGCCAGCCTGTTCTCAATCGTGCAATTTACTTTCATGGAACGGCTCACGATACCCTTTGCCGTTAACCTGAATGCTGCAGCAGGCTAATTTGGCCTTATCATAATCTAGAGAACGTGCTGGAGACAGTTGACCAACAACGCGCAGAGATTCTCCAGTCAAAGACATGCAAGCGACGTAGCCCATTTTGCCTTAGGCCAGCCGTTCCCAATTGTGCGACACACGTCCAGATCATCCTTCCGCTCACCAAAAGGCGAAATAAAATTGTGTGAGCTAATCGCCGGTGAAGTAAAAGGAACAGGTTGTACTCGCAACTTTCCGCTAACTTCCGCAATCTTTATTTGGAGCTGCTGTCAACGTACCTCAGCTTCTCGACCCCTTGAGCTGATACAGGGTCCCTCGATGACCGAGGAAGTGGAGAGGGCTGCTAAAATATGGGGAGATCCCGCAGCATTGTAAATCGAATCGTAGCCAGGTACCCCCACCCGACCCGAAATTAAACGACAAGCAGTCGCATGGAGGATTCTGCAAATTTATACGTATCTGCACCCGGTTATGGAGAACCAGATGTTCTCCGAAGCCAGGAGCGGTAAGCGTAATCTTTCTGGGGCGAAAGGGACCATCGACCGTATATAATGGGAATGCCCCTATTATCCCGTGGGATGTACGATATAAACAGTAAAGACACTTCGGAGACCCTGCTGCGCAGCTCGGACCCTGAGCTCCAGCTCCTGCTCGTCCAACTGGCTGAAGAGGCTGCTGGTACCCAAGCCCTCCCAGCGTGCATCTGAGGCGGCGACGCCCGCCCCCTGACCTGCGTGTCGGAAGTGTGTAGATAGCCTCCTCCGTTAGATAATAAAGTTTATTCTATCTATTTATCAACCCTGTGCACGCTCCTGTTCGGCTACCTCCTTAGCGTGCTCGCTTCACGAGCTCGCGTTCCTGTACAGACCACATTTAAGCCTGTGCTTGTGCTTTAGGTAGCTGTGCGTGCTTGCGTTCCCTTTCTTGCTTGGGAGCCACTCACGTACGCAACTCTGGTCCTTCATAAGCTTAGAGTTCGATTGGTGCGACCAGTTCCTTTAGAGTGGTCATGATTCCCTTCTTTTATACAAATTCACATAAAAAAATATGTCTTCTTCCTGTCGCAAGTTCTTAGCAGCCGGGAAACACGGTTATTGCGTACAGCTTCAACAGAAACAACGAGGCCGGATTATGAGCAAAATAAAAGAAGCGATGTTTACAAGCTAAACAGAACAAAGATACTGTTAAATAGATACATAAACATAATAAAGAATATGGTCGAATAGAACACAAATTCACTATGTGCAAAAAGACGGAAAGGGAAATGTTCCACAGTTCACAAGTAGTGGTCCATGAGCGTTGCGCTGGTTGTCGGGACAAACGCTCTGGCCTTGGGATACGCAGCAAGAGGAGGGCACCTGAAGAATGGCTGTGCACCGTCTAGAGGTTGGCGGATGATGAAGCGTCTAGCATTTCAACGTCGCAGGCTGCGGTGATGGAAGACGCCAGAGGCCTAGCGCAGGCGATCCGATGGAAGCGCAGTGAAACACGAACCCGAAACCCCTCTGCTGCCACCTCCACACTCGAATGCCATGTCCCCCGTTCGCGTGCCTCCTTTTACATTTCAATTTTCTAACACGCCAGCCTTTCCCCATTGTTTTTTTTTTTCTTCATATCTGTATTCAGTAGCAAAGATAGGTCTAATGTTCCCCCCGTACCTGGGCCGGCTTGCACGATAAAGATGGAGCTAACTCCAGACTTAAACGGTCCAGACTTAAACGAGCCGCACGCTTCGGTTCGGCTAGTGTTCACCAGAGTGACTTTCCTGAACGCCCTCAGCAACCACTTGGGACATTTTTCCTCGTAACACAATCTTAAGCCGCAAAAAGCAATGGCACGTATTTTACACAGTGCAAGATTGACCGAATGTTTACATCTTACCGCCAGGACAGGGCCAGCGCATCCCTGTATTTTCCTAATTTCTCGACTTAGGTACCGGGCGTCCTTGTGTCTTAACTAAGACGGCCTAGAGTCGTAATCGCACAAGCGACTTATTCAAGTCAGGACTGAAGCCCAGTCTTGACTTCAGTCTTAAGCGGCCATGCTAGTGGCCTAATCCTTTAGACTCCAGTTAAGTCTGGACTTAGCTAAGACACTCTTAAGATCGTTTCGTGCAAGCGGGCCCTGGATTTGATTCCCATACATCACTGCAACTGACATCACATTAGATGTTATAGCCTTATAAGGTATCATCTTCAAGTGGCGTAATTAAAATCAATTCGAAAATAAAAAAGAATACTTGTTCAGCGCAGAGTACTATGCTGTTTCATTTGATTTGGCCGGGATTGTTAGCTGGAGTGCACCCTGGCGACTAGAAAGAATACCATCCCATTTCACTAACATATTATCGCGTTCCATATTTGTGGTCACCGGGAACCTAATAATTTCATTCTTTTTTTCAATCAAACTGAAGTTCGAAAACGTTTTTACTGTAGGGTCACAGCTATTTTAATTCCCTACTGAATTTCCTTTCAACATGAATGGCAACTTACGAACTGATTGCGTCTTTCTTTACTTCGCGAAAGCATTTGATCGCGAAGTACACTCTAGTCTAGTGTCGGAACCTTCTGCTCTCTATTTAGACTCTCTAACTACTTCATGAATCCGCAACCTCCCTTCTTCTTCGTCTTCTGCCTTGATATATGGCACATACCCACGAAGGGGGATTAGCCAGGGTTCAGAGTGGACTGCCAAATGTCTTACACAAACTGAATTAGTGCATTAAAGTAATTGTCAAGTATACAAAAACATAAGATTTAAGATCATAAAATTGATTGTAAGGAAAAACATATGAAGCAAAATTTCGGAAGTTTGTATGGAATACAATTAGCAAGGAAATCTGTCCGTAGCTGTGATGTAGTTATGTAAGTAGTGACAAATTTGAGGCAACGCAAATCCTTTCGCACTCGCACCGAAGGAGAGTAGAAGCGGGACCGACAACGTAAATCCCAAGCCTGCAATTGGAATTTCTAAATGCACTCTCCCTTCTAATAACCAGCAGGCCATAGTGTTAGTAATTGTTCATCTCTTCTTTCTGATGTTATATCGGGTGTACCCGAAAGAAGCGTCCCCGGTCCGTTATGCTTCTTATTTTCTATTAACGGCTTTACGAATAACAATTCATTCAAAATGCGGATATTTGCAGATGATTTGCTGCACCGGAACAGATGACAGACGATGGGGTTGGCGGTTGGCTGGCGGTCTCGGGCATCGCGGAAGTGGTAGGCAAAGCTCGGCTGCGAAGCTCCAGGTTGAGGGGATTGCTGGCACCTCCACCACTTGTTGTAGAAGACCTTGAATAGGGCGATACGTCGTCAACAGTCAGTAGAACGTTCTCTGATCAGTCGTGAGACGTGTCGGCACACGTACGAGCGTCGAAGCGAGCTTCGTTGTCGTTTTCTTCCCTGACTGTCACGCGCGTTGAACATGCTTGTCGTCGTTCTCTTCAGCATCAGGCGCTGAACATATCAGAGCCCAATACCTGTTTTACAGTATTATATATCGACCAGTAATAAGTAATAGCTACCACACTGTACTCCTGTTTGACTTGGATGTCAATAACGATTGATGAAAATCATAGGTAATAACCCTAGATGTCACTAAGTGCTCCCACTTAAGTTACACCATTAATAATGACATATTGGCACAGAGAAAATAATATAAATACTTGGGAGTTCACCTAACACCACATCTCTCGTGGGTGGATCATACAACTACCATTTCGGCTAAATGTCCCCGGTATTAGGCTTCCTACGCTGCAACTTACATAGTGCTCCTTGTAATGAGCGTAAACAAGCCTATTTCTGCTTAATTAATGTGTTAGCAATGAATACCTAGTATTTTCTGCACTTGACAATGTTAATTGCTATTGCTTCATATCAACTAGAATACTCCTCTTCCAATCAAAAATCTTCCTTCCTCTTCCAATAAAAAATCTTCCCCTTCCCCATCAAAAGTGCTTAGTCAATGTGTCAGAATCAATCCAAAACAGGGCCAACGGTTTCCTTTCACGGAAATATAGTTATCATTCAAGATATAGCAAGTAAAGCAGAAATTCTCGCTTCCCAAGTTAAGATTGCGTCGAGATATTGCACTTCTGTTTCCAATTCACAAATTAATTCACGCCACTCGCACGACGTTATCGCACCTGCAAGTCTCTCTTATTCGTCAACAAGATCACACACTAACATCAGTTATCCACGTATTTTTTGTGGCAGCACTCATGCCTTTACAATTTCAGCGCTTCTAGGTGCTACGCGCCTGTGGAAGGAACTCACAAACCACATCGCCTCGTAGCGCCAACAAGAAACCTTCCATGATCATCTAGCAAAACGTTTAAACGACAATTGATATTAGGACATTCCCATCTCTATCCGGGAGCCTTCACTTTTATGTTTTCACTTTTCTGTGTGTATTTTTGTTTTTAATGTTTTGTATCATGTTACTTTGTTTCTTCTGCTTAGTTAATGTGTTAGCAATGAATACCTAGTATTTTCTGCACTTGACAATGTTAATTGCTATATAATTTTTGCTGTGTTATCTGGCATTGCTATATGTATGCACCGTATTTACTCGAGTCTAAGCAGCCCCTTTTTCACGATCGCGATGCTCAAAGTTAAAGGGGAGGGGGGCAGGGGGGGGGGGGGGGGGGTTCTTAGATTCGAAAACATCTGAGGTGAGCCCTCTATTTTTTCTCTCCCTTCTTTCCACGGCGATATCTCGACTGGAAAGGCGCAATAAATAATTTGTCTGGCTAAAAAAGTTGGCATATATTTTCGAGAAACGCGATTACAGCTTGCTTAAACTTCGCGCTGTAGGCTTGCCCTCTGAAAAATCGTTCTGACCTCCGTTACTGCTCTCCAACTGACATCAAGCCAGCAAACGCGCGCCCGCGATGGACGTGATGTCTTCCGATCATCGCCTGCACCAGGCCCACGTAACAACGCGCTGGTACAGTTATCGGGGCCACTTTTGGCCAGTTTTCCAGCCTTCTGTGACACCATCTGTCAATTAGTGTCCGAACAGAGCAACACCTAAAACCGGACATACGTCTAAAGTGACTTTATTTACTCCGTGGAGACCGCGCCACCACGGGACTCTGATAGGTCTGCTATTAAGATAGAGTGAGAAAGCTTGCTTTGAGACCTTGGACACCTTGGAGACCTTGGAAAAAACAAAAAAAGGTATCCAAGATTCGGATGCAAACTTTTTTCAATAATTGTTTTGCCAAAATGTTGGGCGCACGGGGTGCTTAACATAGGGGGTTCTTAAATTGGCGAAAATACGGTATATTTTGATTGCACGCCAGCCCCCCCCCCCCCCCCCCTCTTACCCTTAAGCAATGCCTCCCTTATAAAGTATTGGAAGTGAATAACTAAACACTGTGTAGGTATTTCGCGCCTGCAGTGTTTTGTTTTGGTGAATTATGTTCTTTTCTTTTGTTGAAAAGCCCATGATTACATGAGGCAATTATTTTCGAAAATTCACTCATACCCTTATCCCATATCCTCGCACTAAGGCTAGGCGTACCCGATAAAACACTACGGCGATGCTCGAGTAACGTTAAGGATGGCGCGCGACCAACACTAGAAGCAACAATATTTCTACAGGTTTCTGTGCGCAAAGGCAGATGTATTTCTGCTACTCTCTCAATTGTTTTTTAACATTTACAGTAGGTTGCGGATCCAAGTTCACTGAACTCAAGTTGTTTTTATACTTACGGCAATGCAGGCGCTGTTAATTCTGGCTCCAGTTATCACGCGGAACCGTGTCGAACCGTAACCGGTACTGAACGGAACTCCAATATGTTTTGCGCCATCTTGGAACTGAATCTGAACCCGAAATAAATCGAAATAACCATACTGAACCGGTTATGGGAACGGTTCGAACCCACTTTTGCTGCCAATTTATCTTCAATATTTTTTTTCTCTTTTTTATTAATGCTTGTAACGAGCTCTACTCGCTTTTGTCGAAAGCTGCACTGCACAAAGCAGGCATGGGAACCATTATTAATAATTGACGCTCGCAAAATACTGAAAAGAACAGAGGAAAATATAGTATTACATGTGTCGCACCAATCTTCATGTGACAAATCGACGGTGATAGGTGGAAAGCTGCCTTGGACAGTAATTTGCCGGTCCTTTCTTGAGTTGTATCTGATCATAACACGAAGCCGATATCTTGAACCGATTTCCTCATTTGTCTTTTCCTTCCGTCTCTGGCGATGTATGCTTGTTTTATTTCTTTTTGACAAGTTAAACTCTATCACGATTGAAGCTTTGGTGTTCACATTTGAACGCTGGGTGGATAAAGGAACTGACTGTATCTGTTGGGAGTTTTACTTCACAAGGTCAATTTGGCGAGCTGTCGTGTCAGCTCTTACTCTTTCTTTACTCTTGCTCTTTACTGTCTTCTTCTTTTCGACACTAGGATGTCGAAAAGAAGAATGCGTTTCGTAGCTTTATACTCATTTAAATACCTGAGACAGTCTTCAAAGGTGGCACTGAAAGCTAAAAGTGCAAAATTGAGTAAAACATAACTAATGAGTAACCTAATTTATGGTTTTCGCAGTTACAAGGCAGGACGGAACAAAAATGGCCTAAGCCGGAAAAATCAAGATGTTTGGTCACCACATGGCTGCGACTTCATAGGACCGCCGCCCGCAGCGATCAAGTACCGCTACAGGGACAGCAGAATCTCCTTCTAAACGCTTACAAGCTGACGAAGAGCTTGAAGCGTGTCTTATGGGAAGAAAACAAGACTGCTTGCTGGGACTGAGCGACGACGTCAGTTCTATCAAAACCGAAAAAATAAACAAACCTCTCAGTGCATATGGGAAGATGGACTCGAGTGTTTTGAAATTTTGGGAGTGGTTGCGTTGCCCAGAGCTACACTAGTACAGCGCTAGCGGTGCTGGCTACACAAGTCCGCGTCGAGAGACAATTTTCTGTGCTGAACTGCATCATCTCTTATCTTTGAACCCTTTGCTTGCAGAACTAGGTGCCATCTAAAATATTCCCCTCAATTGTGGACGTTTTTATTTTGGACCAACCGAGAGGTGCATAAAAGGTTGTTTACGAAAGCACGCTCTTTTCTTGAGAGAGCCGGGGGTTCCAATCTGCCGGTTTACTGTCGACCTTTTTAGGGTTGTTTCCCTGATTTTAACCACACTATGGTCCAAGAAAGAAGGAAGGGGACATCTTGAAAGAAAGATTGTAGAAGTGATTGCCACCATGCGCTCGCAATAGGATGAATGCGTTAGCTCGCCTTAGCTAACGCGTTAGCTGAATGCGTTAGCTCCGAAAAGAATTGGGTTTCCTTGCGACGGGACCTTTAAGTACATTGGTCATTTTTCTCCAATAGCTTTTAGGTCCTTTCTGTGCTAGTTTTTATGACTTGCTTCCACGTGCGGCTTTAACCTTTCAAGTTTTTAACTTCTTGATGACTTTTCAATGTGCACCTCGGTACATTATGACGAGCCCTTTGATGGCATCCACGTGCGCGTGGTTGTCTTTTCGTTCGCCAAATGTCTTGTTCAGAGTTTTGGTTCATCACCTGATCTTACCTGACTGTAAGATCACATATGCCACCTTTTAGTAAATACCATCAATGTTTAAAAAAAACAAGGTTGGATGTACAGCACTGTGTCGCCGCTTCCTCCTGTACTGCATCTGCTACCATTTTTAGTCTCCCGATTACTGAAACGTTGGCATACCCTCGAAAACCCTCCTTATTTCAACAACCTTTTACAGTGTCCTCACCCTTCGGTCTATTTATACAGGCGAATATTACACTGACAGCGCCTACCAAGCACATAATAAAATATTTGCAAACTGCCATGATGTCACGTCATGTTTAGTGTAAATTATCTCAAAACAGTACAATCAAAACTCAAAGCTGTTCCAGAAGTTACACAGCGCGCCTATTCAGGCAATCATGGTGAGCAACGATGCGGCGGCCGCATCGCGTCGCGGCCACGCGTGACAACCCTGTTGTCTGGTAAGTACAATAATTTAGAAGAACGGAAACGTACTAGCGCAAACGTATGCGGTTTCTTGGGCGCCTCCTCCGCACCTGAATCTACAGGGAAGGAGATATCGCTGCCACTGAACCTGTGAATTCGGCATAAGACTACGTTAGTATATTTACGTTCTGCTAAAAGCCTCTAAACAGATTTAGCATACCGGAGACGTACTAGCAGAGGTGTTTGCCCGTTTTCCAGACATGTCCCTGCTCTGCTAACCGCTTCTATTAGGAAAATTAACATACCGGAGATGCACTAACCTATATGTATACAGGTTCAATGGACCCTCCCATGCAGGCAGAGTGACCAAACCCCCCCCCCCCCCCCCCTATATGCTGCGCGTGAACCCACATACGTCTACGTTAGTACGTTTCTGCTCTGCTAACAGCTTCTTTTGATAGATTTACAATACCAGAGATGCACTAATCTAAATGTATACCGGTTTAACGGGCCCTCCCGCGCCGGGGCAGTGACCGAACTCACCCCCTCCCCCCTTTCTCGCCCTACGCTGCGGGTGTGCAGGAGCCGTCTGGTAAACCGATATACGTCTAGTTTAAATGATCTCCGCTATGCTAATTCTCTTTAGTGATCCCTACACCTTGACGTGTAGAAGAGGAATTCTGTTAGCGTCTTTGAACACGCCTAAGAGAAGAGGGCTGCGCTACCTCCAGCCAATCTACCTTTGTGCAACGTAATTTGGACCTACTAGCACAGCTCAGCTCGAGCTGTTAGTTAGGAACCTCGCAACTGTATTGGGGCTGAGGTAGGAGGAGGGAGGGGGGAGGGGTGAGGGGGGCAGTTTTACAACGCACTAGCCTTCTGCAGCTCGCCCAATCCGATATAATATATGATCTATAGTAAAGAAGCACCGCTTCAGTTTACAAAATAAGCCAGAAAAACTGCCAGCAAGTGAGGTAGCAGGTAAGCCCTCTAGCCAGAAAACAAAACCAACCCATAACGCGAAATTGAAATGTAGGCTGTGCTGTCAAACTGAACGAAACGCGTGCAAATGATAAAAGCTGAGGAGTTTAGCGGGCATAAGAAGGAGTATACAGAAAACCCTTCAAATGATATAGCAATAGTTCGTACATAACACTAAACCTGTGGAATAGCCATAGTTTGTATCTCTTAGCGAGGCAGCCATGTATAACACAGTCCCATACATGATTTGAGATGAAGAAAACTTTATTTTCTCAAGCTGTGAAGCGTGAGGAGATTCAGTGATTTGTTTCTGTGCTAAACTGCACAGAGTTCGCAAGGTTCACAAGGACATTCGTGCAAGAACAAAGTTCTCTGCATTTGTGTTTAGGGGCCCACGACACCCGAGTGGAATTGTCTACGCAATCACACCATGACATGCCCACTTCTAAGCTGCGCACCTTGCTGGGCCCGAAAGATCAGTCAAAGTTTACTGAGTATCTATATTTTTGGCAGCTATAGAGGAAACCAAAGCCAGATGTGATGATACAATGGAATAGCTTGAATGGATTCTTACGCCGCAATAACTGCGACACGTCATCAGCGAATTTTCTATTTACAACGAGCTCTCCGTGATTCTCGCGCTCAGCTTCGATTTCCGAAGAAAGACGGTCAGCAACTTTAGAAAAGAACACATTCGCAGCTTGAGAAACCAACGTGGTGTCGTATTAAACATGACTTCTTTCGTGCTCTCTGTTTTGCTAACGCAATGCTATATAATTAATAAAACTAAACAATTATCCGCTCAGTCAGGAATACTTTCATAATAATCGACATCCAGCTTGTTGAGAGTTTGGTTCTGATTAGGGTTCTTACATTCAACCTGTGCATATTTTGGAATATTCGAATCTGTTAGCTTGGCCTCCCGCTATGTGGGCCTAGGAATATTGAAACAGAAATGAGAGAAACACTGCCAATAAAAAAGTAATCCTTGTGTCCTGGTGTCAATGCGCATCCTAAAAAATTCTTCCCTGCATGGATTCCGCTGATTTCTGACACAACATCTTAAACTAGTAGTTATTATTCGTCTAATGCTCGTCTTGCAATACTTTAATGATCGTTATAAGAAACTCTCTCATCGACACTATTGAAGCAAACTAAAATGAGAGAAAAATGAAATTGATGCGAAATATGCAGTACCTGAAAAGCTTAGCCAGAAAAATTATTTTGTTTTACCTTGCTTTTGGTGCGTGGTAGCTCTATAGTGGCTTCTGCAACAATGAAAATCATCAAATAGTTTGCCCTTTCTACTCAAATCGTCTGCCATTCATTACAAATGTTTGATGCCATCTTTACAATCACATGGAACCGGTCGTAACACCTATGTAAATGTTTTAAAGTGTATATAAAATTCAACCGGAAAGGGATATAAAAAACAGGTGTAGCATATGCACCCTAAGTTTTTCTTTTTTATTTCTGAATATGTTCCAACTCGTTTTAACCATTTTGGGAATAGTCAAACCGGTTAGAACGGGGCGGAATATGTCTACTGAGCCAAACCCGAACTAGAAAGGCACGAACCCGACCTGAAGGCGGAAAACATCCGGTTCGACACCCTGGTCTAGACACTTTTACACAAAACCAGACGCAACTGCCAACTGCCGCCAAACCTATTTCCATGTCACGCGATCACAGCCTCTGCCAAATGCTAGAACACCCGCTAACTCGACCATGGTGTACGTGGTGCCATGCCGTCACACACCCCAGTGGCCAGCCATCGTCTGGTAAGGTTACTTGTCCCTCCCTCTTGCAGAGCATCTGCCAACTAATCCATCTCACCTGATCTCATGATGTTCAGACACCATCAATATAATCAGCGCTCAGCCAATTCCTATACAGTAAAACACCAAAACTGTTCGAGCAATCATATAATTTCTTGGAATCACTGACTTCTTTTCACATTGTGAACTCAAATGCTTCCGCAGTTTTACAACGGTAGTGCAGTGACGTGCGCGCTATAAGATAAGAGAGATTTAGCTTACCGTGATCCGCGATCCGCTACCGTGATCCAACGCCATGCATTCCACTGCGCATGCCCAGATCCCCTTGACGCCGGTAGATGGCGCCACATACTTGATGTCGCCACATACACCTGCCGCATCGGGACCAATAAGCTTGTGCGCCCCGCCCACGCGCGGTAGAGGGTCACGGTGGAGGATCGCGGATCACAGTA
Organism: Amblyomma maculatum; assembly: GCF_055883805.1. Classification (NCBI taxonomy): domain Eukaryota; kingdom Metazoa; phylum Arthropoda; class Arachnida; order Ixodida; family Ixodidae; genus Amblyomma; species Amblyomma maculatum. The sequence goes on along the minus strand of NC_139348.1, from coordinate 105,565,842 downwards.
AGCTAAATCTCTCTACTTACGAAGAGAGCCAGGTACCGCTGCTGTACCAAGGGAAACAAGGGTTTTTTTTAAGTTTTATAGGTGAAAAATAAATGTAATGAGATGTGGATTTAATATTTGGTTTGAACGTCTAGCGCTGCCAGTAATTCGGGCAAAGCAGGGTCGAATTGCCAGCCGCAGGGCACAGCCTCAGCACGAGAGATGGGCGCCGGAGCCAAGCGATGGTGATGGCGATGCCGCAGCGTTTTCCGTTCTTCATCTTCTTTACATTTCCCCCACGTGAAGAAGTCGCCATCCTGGCGACTCAGGGAGAAGAGACGACCAGAGGGTTGTAATATGGCTTGAGGCGGCTAAAGTGGACAATCTCGCGGCCGCGACGGCGGTGGTCGGAAGAAGGGGTGACTGGCTCGATGACGTAGTTCACAGGGGATGTGCGTTCCAAGACGCGATAAGGTCCGTGGTATTTGGTGTCTAGTTTGTTGGTGGCAGGAACGCATAGCCAAACGAAGCTGTCGGCCTGGAACGTGGGGGCAGGAGTATCGGTATCATGCTGATCTTTGCGATAGCCTTGAGTGTTGGAGGTAAAGGTGCGAGCTAGCTGACGGCATTCTTCGGCCTTCTGTACAATGCCTGACAAAGCACTGTACTCAGAGGCATCTGGATGGTATGGCAAAATTGTGTCCAGAGTACAAGATGGTTCACGGCCGTATAAGAGAAAGAAGGGCGAAAAACCAGTTGTTGCTTGGGTGGCAGTGTTGTACGCGAACGTTACGAATGGCAGTACTTGGTCCCAGTTGGAGCTTCCAGATTCAGATGTAACATGCATTGCGAGCATGTCCCCAAGCGTACGGTTGAAGCGCTCCGTGAGGCCATTTGTTTGCGGGTGGTACGCAGTTGTAGCTCGATGTATCGATTTACAAGACGACAGGAGCTCTTGGACTACTTCGGAAAGAAAGACACGACCTCTATCACTCAGTAGCTCGCGGGGGGCGCCGTGTCGAAGAATGAAGTGGTGCAGAAGAAAATGGGCTACCTCTCGGGCTGTCGCCGCGGGAAGTGCAGCAGTCTCGGTGTAACGGGTCAGGTGGTCGACGGCGACGATGACCCATCGATTACCAGCGGCACTGCATGGTAGCGGACCATAATGGTCGATTCCCACGCAAACGGGCAAGCTGGACACGGTAAAGGCTGAAGAGGGCCAGCAGGGTGGCGAGAAATCTTGCGTTGTTGACAGGCGGTACAAGAGCGAATGTAGCGACGTACGAAATTGTACATTCCCCGCCAGTAGTACCTTTGACGAATTCGATCATAGGTTTTGAGGACGCCGGCATGAGCGCTTTGCGGATCACTATGATGGTGGGCACAAACCTCGGAGCGGAGGTGGCGCGGAATGACAAGAAGCCACGTTCTGCCGTCTGAGTTGTAGTTCCTTCGGTAGAGAAGGCCGTCCCGAATGGCGAAATGGGAGGCCTGTCGGCGGAGTGCCTGAGGATGCGTAGCCGCGGAAGTAGTGCCAAGGATATCTAGTAGGTTAGAAACCCAAGGATCTTGTCGTTGCTCGAAAGGCATATCCTCAATGGTGAGTGCTACAAGAGTGTTTGAGGAGGGGACGATGAGTTAGGCGAGCACACCGGTGACCGAGAAAGAGCGTCGGCGTCAGAGTGCTTGCGGCCAGAGCGGTACACTACACGGATGTCGTATTCCTGAAGCCTGAGAGCCCAGCGCCCGAGACGGCCAGACGGATCCTTGAGAGACGCGAGCCAGCAGAGAGCGTGATGATCTGTAACTACCTCGAAGGAGTGGCCGTATAAGTAAGGGCGGAACTTCGTTACAGCCCACACGATTGCTAAGCACTCCTTTTCGGTAACGGAGTAGTTGGACTCTGCTGGACGTTTCACCGGGCAGCTGCAGTCGCGACCGAAGACGCTGTTCCGCGCGGAGTTTTCGGACGGCGGGGCGGCCAAAGACATCAGAAAATTTCGTCTTAAAACTCGCCCAGGTAGTAAAGTCCGACTCGTGGTTTCTAAACCACAGATTAGCGACGTCGCTCAAGTAAAAGATGACATTGGTGAGCTTACGGTTGTCGTCCCAGTTATTGTGACGGCTGACCCGTTCGTAAGTGGTCAGCCAATCGTCGACGTCGTCATCGCTGCTTCCACTGAAGGTAGCGGGGTCCCGTTGACGAATCGCACCTGTGCAGGTGACGGGCGGAGGTAGGTGCAACGAAGTCGGCTCCGTCATTGGTGTAGTCAACGTTCTGCTGCGAAGTTCCAGGGCGAGATGGGTACAGGGAACCTCAGATTGACCTCCACCAAGTGAGATGTGGATTTAATATTTGGTTTGAACGTCTAGCGCTGCCAGTAATTCGGGCAAAGCAGGGTCGAATTGCCAGCCGTAGGGCACAGCCTCAGCACGAGAGATGGGCGCCGGAGCCAAGCGATGGTGATGGCGATGCCGCAGCGTTTTCCGTTCTTCATCTTCTTTACAGTAATTATTGAGGTAAACGATCAGAAATTATAAAAGAAAAAACAAAACATGCAACCGGAAGTACCTGAACCCACGACCTTCAGATTTCTCGTCCGATGCTCTACCAAGAGAGCTACGGTAACGGCAGTTGAGTGTTATACTTTCTGGATATATACTTTGCGCCTGAACTATCCTTGAGATCGTTCACGAATCACTAGTGCCATCCCTGTTGACAGCTGCAGACATAAAAAGCCCTGTATTATCACGACTTCGCAGGTTGACAGGTACGTCTTCCGGCAGTTATTCGTCATCTCTACTCAGAGTTCGAAATGCACTCATATATATAATAAAATTGGGTTCTCCTCGCCGATTCCTCACTGTCGGTCGCCAACCTCAGAAGGACGCCTGCAAAGTTTGTTGGGTAAGGGTCTCAGTGTGTGTTTAGGAGTTTCTCAGGAAACTTCCGGCACTTTGGTAATATCTTAGGCACGCCAGCTTGCATTTGAAGTGTTACGAACAACACAGGCTTGCATGCATATATTTCGTCTGATAGTCCAACACAAAGGGCATCCATTACCTCCCGCGCTTCATGAGCGCGATGGAAGTCATATACATCGAGATTTTCAACACCACCGTCTACTTCTTTCCAAGTTATGAACAATTAAAAGGAGGAACGCAAAATCCCCCATGTCTCTTAGTCATAAAGTACAGTTTTCTGTCGAATGATAATTAGGAAGTTTAACAAGATTATATTTACTGCTCAGCAGTTACCACTTTATCAGGTACACATGCGGTATCCAAGTTGCATTTAGTGTATACTGAAGGTCCCGGTCTTCAAAACTCATCATCTGCCTTTGTGATTCCACACCTGAATGAACGACTGTCATGTTAACTGGCTCACGCGACAGAATCAACTGCTGCTGAGATTTAAGCTATTTATTTGACTCTCCAGTTCACCTCATCGGTGCACGACCCGCATATGTGGGTAACCTTAAGCAATTTTCTGTCCGTACTGCAATTGTTTGACAGCGTTAGTTCCATACCATGGAAGGCTAGACTGGAATACGAAGTCCTTAAAGAATTTTTCCGCGTTACCAAAAAGCAGCTTACTATAGTTTGTATTGGATACCCAGATATTGCCTTATTCCTGGAAACACAAATGTGGATGCGTAGACTACGCAAGCACACCTCCCTTCCTCCACTTCTGGCCTTCCGTTCAGGAGAGTTGAAGTTCATCCACAATGATATGAACGAAAAGATGTGCTTTGAGCTTAACAATGAAAATTCTGATCTGCATTTCATCTATTCATTGAACATAGTTTAATACTCCGATATCTATCCGCATAAGTTTAAAAAGCTCCCTCTCCGCTCGCTTTTGGGACCGCCTTACATTAAGCACTTTTTTCATGTAATTTTCCCGCAGACCGCTCTAGTGAAAAAATCTTTAGGTCTGCAAAACCTATTGGGCCCCAGGGCTTATGTATTTGCTTCATAAGCGAGCACCTGTGGCGTTCATACCATTCCTTGAGGACAGTGGCATCCTTGGGAACTACTAGTTAAGTGCTGGTCAGTATCAAAGCTCATACCTCTCTGTGCGTTATCTTTGTTATTTGCTTTTGCTGTGTTTGCGCAAACGAGCCTATTACTTTTTTTTTCTCTTAGTGAGTACTTCAACAGCTTTGTTAGTTACCTTGTGTGTGTACAGCCAATAAGCTTATTTTTGTTCTGTCCTTGTTTATTCTTATTTATATTGTATTATGTACTGTTCGGCACTTCGTTACACATTTATACACATCTACACACAAAGAGTTTATATAGCCCATTCGTGTTACTTTTCATGATGTTTTTTACTTTGTTTTATATGCTGTGCGCTGTTTGTGTTTGTGTAATGTTATTTAGTAGTGTATATATTATGTTATGTTGGACTGCATATCGTCAGAGCAAGTGTTTCATATGAACTGGTCAAAAAGGAGTAGTCGGAGCCCTTATGTGCTACCAACTTCTCCTTTATAGTTCATGTAAACAAAAAGAGGAGAGGAAGATGCACTTGCATCACGGACTTACAAATGAAGATTTGTTTCGCTGACACTTCGGTAAATCTAGAGCATTGTGAAGAAAACTAGAAGACAAAAACGAGGTCTGACAAACAGGCTTCGTCACTAGAAATCACACAGAACAAAATTCACCCAGCTCCTGATAAGAAGCTCAATTGTTTATCTGCAAGGGCTATGGAGGGCTGCTGGCACAACACTCTTAATGATTCCCGATTCGCACGGCATCAACAACCTCTAGCATAATTTTTTTATCGCAGCTACCCAGAATGCTGCTTAGGGGTGCATTTACAAGCTCTCCAGAAGACCTGAGATTCGCTGTCTCTTATACATGCCACAAGAAATTCGTTATCAAAATGATCGAGGTACTCCTAATATTTATATGTGAAGATTTGAACCTTATGATTGTGGTCGCAGTAACTGAAAATTGAGTTGCAGTTAAGGAACCTTCCTTATTACAAATCAATCGGATCAATTTAGTGCTTCGGGCAAACTTAATTGAAAAACATATTTCAGAGACATTTGAGGTTCTTAAAGGCAAACAAATATAGCATATAACAATAGCGTGCTCTTATCAACGGCAATTTCAATCTCTTCAGGCATAATCATCATCATCATCAGCCTGATTATACCCACTGCAGGGCGAAGGCCTCTCCCATATTTCTCCACTTAACCCGGTTCTGTGCTAGCTGCATCCACTTGACCCCTGCGAACTTCTTAATCTCATCCGCCCGCCTAACTTTCTGCCTCCCCCTGCTACGCTTTCCTTCCCTTGGAATCCAGTTTGTTACCCTAAGCGACCATCGGTTATCCTCTCTTCGCACTACATGTCCTGCCCATGTCCATTTCTTCTTCTTAATTTCCAATAGAATGTCGGTAACTTGAGTTATTTCTCTGACCCACTCTGCACGCTTTCTATCTCTTAATATTACCCCTACCATTTTTCGTTCCATAGCCCTCTGGGTTGTCCTCAACTTAAGTAGAACTCTCTTGGTTAGCCTCCACGTTTCAGCCCCATAGGTGAGTACAGGCAAGATGCAACTGTTGTATACTTTCCTCTTGAGCGATACCGGTAAGCTGCTAGTCATAATCTGCGAGTGCTTGCCAAATGCGCTCCATCCCAATCTTATTCTTCTTGATATTTCCTTTTCATGGTCCGGATCTGCGGTTACTATCTGTCCTAAGTAGACATATTCGCCTACTATTTCCAGTATTTCGCTACCTAATGTAAACTGCTGTTCCTTCCCGAGACTGTTGAACATTACCTTAGTCTTCTGCATATTGATTTTCAAGCCTACCTTTCTACTTTTTCTGTCTAGGTCATCAATCATTATTTGCAGTTCATCCCCCGAGTTGCTTAGCAAGGCAATGTCATCAGCAAATCGCAGATTACTGAGGTATTCTCCATCTACCCTTATCCCTAACTGCTCCCATTCCAAGTCTCTGAATACTTCCTCTAAACAAGCTGTGAATAGTACTAGGGAGATTGTGTCTCCTTGCCTAACACCTTTCTTTATGGGAATTTTGTTGCTTTCTTTATGTAGAACTATGGTTGCTGTGCAGCCACTATATATATCTTCCATCACTTTCACGTACGGCTCGTCTACCCCCTGATTTCGCAATGCCTGCATCACCGCCGAGGTTTCAACTGAGTCAAATGCTTTTTCGTAATCAATGAATGCTATGTATAAGGGCTGGTTATATTCCGAGCATTTTTCTATCACCTGATTGATGGTATGGATATGATCGATAGTAGAGCACCGTTTCCGAAACCCTGCTTGATCCTTTGGTTGATTGCAGTCTAAGGTTGTTCTGATTCCATTAGCGATTACGTTAGTAAATACCTTATACGTAACAGACAGTAAGCTGATTGGTCTGGAATTTTTGAGGTCCTTAGAGTCCCCTTTCTTGTGAATGAGGATAATGTTTGCATTCTTCCATGCTTCCGGTACCGTCGATGACACCAGGCGCTGCGTATACAGGGTGGCCAGTTTTTCCAGCACGATATCCCCCCCCCCCCCGTCCTTCAGCAAATCTGTAGTTATCTGATCCTCTCCAGCTGATTTCCCCCTTTTCATAGTTTCTAGTGCTTTCTTGACCTCGTCCTTCGTCAGTGGTGGAACGTCTGACTGTTTTTCCCTACCGCCAATCTCATTACGGTCCTGACTACTTTGGCTACTGTAGAGATCTGTATAGAACTCCTCGGCTACTTTGACTATCTTGTCCATATTAGTGATGACGTTGCCCGCCTTGTCCCTTATCGCATACATCTCGTTTTTGCCTATGCCCAATTTCTTCTTTATCGCTTTAAGGCTTCCCCCGTTCTTTACAGCATGCTCAATTTTCTCCATGTTATACTTCCTTATATCGGCCACCTTGCGCTTATTGATTAGCTTTGATATCTCGGCCAATTCGATCTGGTCTGTTGGATTGGAAGCTTTCATACTCTGCCGTTTCTTAATCAAATCTTTCGTCTCCTTAGACAGCTTACCGGTATCCTCAGGCATATGTGAAATCAAGTATCAGTACCATTTCGTAAGGGCGACTTTTTCGTTTGTACCGCTTCAATGTTACCAATACAAATATTCCCCATCACACTACACAGAGAACATCGATTGTGGCCATTTACAGCTTTTGCTACAGTCATATATATGAGCATTTAAAAAACACATTGCCATTTTATAATAGCGACATTTATACTGAAGCATCCTTTACACTAACCCTGCATGTTTGGTTCCTTCCTTCACAGTAAGCTCCACCTGTAAGGGTAAGACACAGAACTACCCTTGCGCATCTCGTTTGCTTACAAGTAGTTTCCTTTTTGGTTAATTAATATTCCTATATTTTTGCCTATATTATCACACATATATTCATTACTGATCGAAAACATAGAGGAATCCCCGAAGGTGGAGTAGATTTGTAATAAGAGAGTAGTTACTCATTCACGTTCATCCAAGCTTTGTAAAGACATATGTACTGAGCCCCGTTTTAACCACGCCGACATAGTAACGGTCCTTTGTGGCCTTGGATCAGCGTGCCTAACTTTAGTTCCAAGAAACCCTGCTGATACGATTGCCAATCTCACTTTCCACCTCAATGGAAAAAAGAATGGCGAAAGTGTAACTCTACTTAAACCTGGTTATAACGGGCGGAAACACATGCCACGGTGGCTGAGTGGTTACGAAGCTCAGATACTGCACACGACCCGTTCGAATCCGCTCCTTTCCAATGTCTTTTTTTTTTATGTGAAAGTACGGCACGCTAGCTCACCTACATAATAAAGGAAAGCTAAGTCCTAGTTTGACCTTGAGATGGATTGAAGGTCATTCGTCGACACCCGCAATACCCACCTTGTAACAGATTCCGCTCTTGAATATCCTATTCCACACTCAGATGCTTACGGAGAACACGAGATGGAGCCTCGAAAAGAGTTCGAGGTCATTCACTGACACCGACGAATACGGGAATCGAAGCCCGGAAGGTATATCGCGTCCGCTCTAAAACTTGAATTGACAGCTTTGCCGTGCCATGTGTGGTCACGTGTCCTCATACAACCAGCCGAATTCTCTTAGGATATCACGTTAAAAATGGAAGGTTTCAACGTGAAAACAGTAAGCTTCCTTCCCTCCTTCTCCCCCCCCCTTTTTTTTCCCCCTGCCAAATATGGCTTTGGCGTTGTGAGGAAGAAGTCACGGGCATGACGCTTGCAGCAGTACCTTTTAGTTGGCCTTTATGACAAGGGGTCAGGACATTCTCAACGCTTGATAACGCGTCACATCAAAGTATTTTCTCCTCTAGCTCCTCATCTAGGCTGCATTGTTGTTTGTTTATTGCACTTTGTAGCAAAAATACAATTTTTTGCCGTGGGACCGAGGCTAAAGGTGACGTACAAGTCACCTGACTGGGCCTTCGGCACCACAAAGACATGTGCAACACAACGCAGCAGGCACAGAGCAGCACAGAATTGTCGAGCCCTAATTCTTCAATGCAATGTGTAGAATAACGACACCACATGTTAGTCGCTAAGTTGGGTAGAGCTGCCAACTCGTGTGGTTTATTTGAAGTTGGAGGTTAAGATAGTGATCAGCCTGCCAAAGCTCTTGGATACCTGGTCAGGCCTGCGACGCATAGGCCACGCGCGGTCATTTCTGCGACTTGTTTAGAGCGGATCATTATTTAATTTTCGGTTGGTCGCCAATACATGACCAGCAGCTAATAACATGGCACTTTACTGATGTGCACTAATATATGAGGTATTAGAGGTACAAATGAAGAAACTGGTAACTAAACGTGCAGACTTCAAAGATCGAGACCGCATCTGAAACCGCAGACTGCAGCCTGTAAAGCAACTGTCTCAGGTCGATCTTAAGTGTCCCCAAAGCCATGTAAAATTTGAGCGCTTTATTTGTCTCTCTTCTCAATCTTGCCATTGTTGAACGCGCAGCTTAAGCCTGCTCATGTGACCTCACCGAATGGCTCAATTTAAAATTTCGTGGCCCAATATTTTTATCAAATGTACAAATTTCCCCACCTCCTCTGCTGATCCTACAAAGACTTAACTTCCGAGAAGCCTTCCCCTCTTCGTAAATAGCATGTAAGTGTACTTACACGCTGAAAAACCCTCTGCTATTGATTTAAAATGTGATCCTAGTTCTCTTTTCTGCAGCACTTTTGTAGGTCGTGGGTTGATCGCATTACTGTGCATATGGAAGAGCATCCCGTACAAGCACCACGCTTTATATCCTGAACCAATGGGAAGGTCGATGTTGTGCAAGGATTCTTGGCATTGTCGAATTGATAGGTGTGGGAGGAAGCCACTTTAGCTTCCTGAAGGTCTTTCGGCTCACTGTGAACGGTCGCATAAAGAAAAGTCAGCGTGTAACAACAAAGAGTGAATTCATGCGTTTTTGATATGTTCTTAAGTTCAGATCTGGAGGAGTAGGTTTCAGAGGTTTATGATAACCATTACCAGTTTACCCTTCCTTTCTTTACTCTGCATCTCTTTTTGCACTCCCTTGTCCTGGGTGCGTAGTAAAAATCAAGGAGCGTGAGAAACAAAATTTGCGATTGGTGAAATGATTACTCATTGTCATCAACCTGCACGTATTGATGAGTTTCTTTGTGGAAACGAGTCATAGCTACCAGGTTTATGGCGGCGGCGAAGTTCTACGTTCTGCAAAATAACTGGCGTATTGCACGAAAAAAAAGTTAAAAGAGCCAGAATTTGCGGCAAACCAATTAAATTCTATTTTTGGCACAACAGAGAAGCTTACATAGCAGTGTAAATATCTCCCGTTTCGAAATCCACATCAGCAATTCTTACTGAAACGGAGTCATTACAGTCTCGAGAAGTAGCTGCTGACAGTACTGAAAGTTGATTGATGCCTAGTTTTGTGTATACTTAGCCCAAGCCGAAACTCCCCGCATGGAATAATCGCCCCTTCATGCCGTGATCTTGTTCGGCAAAAAGGCTCAGAGTTCTGCAGGAAAACAGCGAGAGCGCACGCAACAGATGCAGGTCATAATGTGTGCGTGTACGGTATACTCCAAGGTCAATATCCTCATCACCGCATATGGGTCGCACTGGAGGTCATTCTGCCTACATCGCTAACCACCGCACAAAAGCGATCGACTATGCCTGGTTAATAAGCCGCTACTCTAATAGGCTCCAGGTGCTTTTATTTGCTGTGACCTTAGTTCTGACTCGTTAGTGGTTTATAAGAATAATGAAGTGCTCTGCCTAGATAGCTCACTTATGGCCATGATACACTATGCTTCTCCAAGAAGACGTCCTTGCGCGCAAGCACAGCTTTTCAAATTAGGAACACGTATGCGCGACTTTGAGGCATTTCTGTTTCATATTGAACAATTTCCGTGCACGTGCAATGTTTCATGAATTCAAATTCTACAATGCGAACCAATACCTTTTCCTGAATTTAGGTTTGTTTATCCAGCCATGCTTTCCGCATAGAAGCATGCTTCCGGCATCACTTGTAAAAGCGTAGAACCACTGGTCATCAATTGCAGTGTTTTGCAATGGGCTCATTGCTTATTACAGTATATCATTTCATACTCTGCGATAAAAACTGTCACCACATTTCCAGCCGCGAATTGCCCCAGCGCTCTCAAAGCGCGCTTCGCCAGGACGGTATAGGATGTGCCAGAAAGTGGAGACAAACAAGAAGGTTCATATGTTTTGGGAAAACGCCGTCTGAACCCCAAAAATTTATTTTCAATATCCTAATGCTTGCTTGTGACGTATGAAGCAAGACGTTTTGGCAATGGAGTCCTTGCAAGGCCGGGACTGGCGAAGACGTGACCGCATGAGATCCTATTATTATGTTACCTGCGGAAAGAAGAACAAAGGAGGCTTTTGTTATTATGAGCTCACAACAAGAGCTTAAACCGCAATGTCAACAACCAGAAACCCTGTAACATTCAGTACGTGACGCTTGTTCCAGCTATGTCCTTTAGGCTGGTTATCGGGACAAGAGTTTAGTGAGCCGAACAAACATTCTATCTCTGTAATTGATAGCCGTTGGACCGCTAAGACATACACTTCTAGTGAGCAGTTCGAATATCTTTCATACCTCGGATTCGTCGAAATAAAGTGGTGTTTCTCCAATAGTGTTCAGGAAGTTGTTCACATTCAGTGTTTTCAAGATGAACCGGATAGAGGAAGGCCTGAGCTTAAGACCTTTTCACGACTTTTGGGAAGTCCGGTCGTCTGTGCTCTAGGGTGGGCCTGAGAGAGCTTTATCCCCAACTTTTTCCTTTGCTACGAGGCCAGCCCAGTGTAAAATATAGAAGCGTCCTTCACTCTTCATGGAAAGGTCTATATTTAGAGCAAGTCAAACTTAGCGCTAATCAACCTTACTGGGGACTGAAAGAAGTTTCACCCTTTTTTATAAAAATCAGGTCTCTATTAAGGCATAATTAAACCAAATATAAGCGGTTGAAGGCCGTAATGAGAAGTGGTTGCTTTTCAGTTCTCTTTGAAGCTTTTGCCTACATGTTCATGACTACTCCGGAGTAGATGTTGATCCCAATCAGTCATTTCTTTGAGATCTATTCTACATTTTGTTATTCGGCTGAACAAACTGCAGAGCGTTGGTAAAGCTTTATCATGACGAACCTGGGATTGATTCTGCTGAACCAAATAGCTAGACTTCGGGTAATAAGCTCATTAGCACACATACGCATCGAGTGCTTCTACTCTATAAGGCAGAGCTCTTGTCTCTTGGGGATACGAAACTCACCTTCTAGTACTTCTTGATGACAGCTCCATAGCCGAGGCCGTGGCCATAGCCGAGGCCGTGGCCATAGCCGAGACCATGACCATAGCCGAGACCATAGCCCAAGCCACCATATCCGAGGCCACCATAGCCGAAGCCTCCATAGGCAACCGCAGGAGCGGCAACAGCGACAGGGGCGGCCACAGCCACGGGGCGAGCGACGGCCACGGGGGCAGCCACAGCGACGGGGCGAGCGACAGCCACGGGGGCAGCCACAGCAACGGGGCGGGCGACAGCGACCGCGGGAGCGGCGGCAACGACTCCGGCGCCATAACCGTAGCCGAGTCCGGCTCCGTAGCCGAGTCCGCCGTAACCGTAGCCAAGACCAGCTCCATAGCCGAAACCGACGGCTGGAGCGGCGACCACGGCAGGACGTGCGACAGCGACTGGGGCGGCGACGACGGCAGGGCGAGCAACAGCGACTGGAGCGGCGACCACGGCAGGGCGGGTGACAGCGACTGGGGCAGCGGCGACGGCTACACCACCGTATCCGAGGCCATAGCCACCATAGCCACCATAGCCACCATAGCCCCCATAGCCACCATATCCACCAATGAAACCGGCGGAGGCGACGGAGACGAGCCCAAGAAGGGCAGCAACAAACTGCAGTACAAAGAGCAAAGTATTATAAGGAACCAAACTCAGTAAATGGGCTATTTTGATCTCTTTTAACGCAGTTGGAAATCCGCGTAGTAATGCAAGTATAACCTCATTTGCCCGGAAAATCCCGCAGGGCATGTAGCGTCCCTGCGATTATTACTATCTAGAAATTTCATTACTTCAACTAGCTAGATAATTTTGAGCAGGGTTGCCTGAAGTCTGATAGTAATAGTAAGATGGGATTTATTTAGACGTCTTTCATAAGGCTTCTATTCGTGTCTCCAATAGACTAGCCAAAACTGAATAGGTATGGCATATAAATTCCTAACGCCATGTATAGTGATCTATTTTTAGGTACTATCCACTAAGGAATTATTTTAAAGGAATCAGGCATGTGCATTAAAGTTTCGAGTTTCGATGATTAAAACACTCTCGCTCTTCTCAAGAATCAACGAAGCATCATGCAACATCGTTTGCACTATAGTTAAGATATATTTTCGGGTATGTGTCGGTTCTCGGTACAATGACTTGGAATAAACCTGCATAAGCACGCTGACGCTAACATTGTCAAACCATTGCTCCAACAATTTAAATTTCACGATAAAATGCCCCGTTTTTGTTTTTGTTTTCAACTCACAACACTCACTTTATACCATTGATCATCGTAATTGCAAGCGTTGAATCTCATCGAGATGAGCTAAAATAATAAATTTGTATTGCATATACATCACGTTACCATTTTTATTACCTCCTTGTGCCAATTGTTTGCAGACTCACAGATTCCATTCTGGACGGCTTCAACTCAATGAGAACTGTAATAATAATGGAACTGCCCGGAGTCGGAATAAAATGGGTCTTTGTTAGGGATTTTAAGTTATCAGAATCAAATGCCTGGTTTGAGTGCGCAGGACTTTCAAGTTAAGTGACTTCGAATTAGGAAGAGTCCAAAAAAAATGTTTGGGAAAAGGCATCTCTTAGGTATTTTTAAGCCTGGACTTGCCCCTATAATTAAGTTGCAGCTCTCGTACTCACCGTCCACAAAATATTAGCAAAACGATTACGTTTTTAGTAAGAATGTATTTCTCAATTTCGCTGCCTACACATTGGCTGTGATTTCACGTAACGCATTAAGCCGGTGGTTAAGAATTCCCAGAACTGCACTACAAGTAAACCAAGAAAGGTGTTTGGCTGTCCTCAGTATACGCCTCTCACTTCGAAGCGACAAATCTTAGCAAAGGCTAATGCGAATTGGCTACCGTCGTGTCGTACTGAGTGGAGACGACTACAACGCTGCTTCTTTTCCCGTACTCTATACCGCGTCCGGATACACGTGCTGGCTTGGATACTCACGACGGCGTTCATGATGTGGTGTTGCTCGAGAGACAAGAAACCGAGAATGACTGTCGGTCGGAGGAGGCCGGCTTTTATACACAAAGAGGGACGCGCCCTGACCCTTTAAAAGAAAAGAGAGGCACCGAGTTATGGCGTCGACGCCGCCAGCAGCCAATGATCTGACCGGGGCATCGCGCTCGGTCGGTCGGTCGCCGTTTCGAGGGGCGTGCCACGAGCGTTTGTTAGACTCTCCGTTGTGCACTTTCGCCACTCCGTGTGCGTCTTCATCAAGGACTCGCCAGGGGGGTGGGGGGGGGGGGGGGGGGGGAGGCAACTGTGCGCAGACTACCTTTATCCTATGCCTCAGGCGCCGTCCGCCGACGAGACGTTGTGTTCTACTAAGCAGCAGCCGCATCTCTTCTCCTCCTCATCTCCCTCCTCATCCTCATAGGTCCACCAAGAAGCGACAAAAAAGCACGAGCCAGAATACGCCGGCCGTGTGGCGACTATTGTTCATTCTTTATTTCTGAGGCGAGGGTGAGGTACGTTTAAGCTGAAACCATGTAGTACAGCTCCTTTCCCCGACCACCACTCAACGAGAAACTCGTCCCTCTCGTCTTGTTTCAAATTGCTTTTGCTCCCTGATCAGGCTGCGAACTCAATGTTACGCTTACGCGAAGAACAAGAGAGAGAAAAACTCCCGTTTGCAGTCCGAAAGCGCTGATATAGCACTTAAGCTGGATCAAACATATCGCGATTATACTGCGGCACTAATCAAATTGGAAGAAACTTCTTGCTCGAGCATTTGTATCTCATCCAGAGTTGGCCCGCAGCAATACAAATTAATGAAGATTGCGCCCCACTACTCAACCGAGAAACCCTGGTTCGATCTCGGCCGCAGCGGCCGCATATCAATAGAAACGAAACGCAATTCAAGTTAAACTACTCGAGATGGCCGATATAATGAGGTGGCCTTCCACTATGATGTCCTTACTAGCATGATTTGATTTAGGACGTTAAAGAAACTTAAAATATAAATTAGTTTATAGGAAAGGAAAGGCACAGTATCTGTCACATTTCTCCGTGGACACCTGGACCGTGCCGTAAGGGAAGGGAGAAAGGCGGTAGTGAAAGAAAGTGGCACTGTAGTTGAGCGATGCAAAATAATTTTGACTATCTGGGGATCTTTAACGTTCACTGACATCGCAAACCACATGGACGCCTTAGAGCCTCCTCCGCGGTCGGCTTCGAATGTTGAACTTCACAAACCGTAAACAGTAATTGAGATATATGAACACTTGTCATTCCAGAGCTAATTTTCGTCTTTAAACCAATTACAGGAGTATTGTTGCTTCAATCAATTCTAGCTCATAATTATGTGTGTCTCGTGCTTACGTGTGTATGTGTCGTCTTTTTTTTACCTATCTTCTCGTGGGAACTTGCGCAACTATTGATTGTTCTTTCTCGGTACATTTTTTTTTTTTCAGATTCCTACGATAGAAACGATAGAAACGATAAATAGATAGATGCTTAAGTTTCGCCTTAATCCGTCTTGTCATTCCACGAATTAATTGCATTGACAGAATGGCATAGCGATTGGCAAAGACTGAAGCGCCTTTAGACGGTTTGGCTTTCGTGCAAAAGAAGGCGCATTATTCTTCTCGCTACTAGGTGGAAAACTGCACCTACATACAATAGAAGGTACAGCGCACTCCACTGTTAGAGGGAACACGAGATCGTGTGGCATAAACATTTTGTAAAGCGCTGCTGCCGACCACTGGAAAGAATGCACGGAACTAAGTGGATGCTCGAGAGGAGCAGGCGAATGTGCTTACGGCGCATGCTCCTTGTGCGACCGTTTGTCGCTGGCACTCTCGGGAGTGCTTTATAAAGAACGGTAGCAACACGGCCTCATGTTCCCTTTAACAACGAACCGTACTGTACATATGCGGTAAGTTCGAATCCTTACAGTAAACTATCGTCCTACATGACTGGAAATGCGAAGCGAAAGAACACTTGCGTCATAATTTCCAAGTAATTAACATATTTTTTCCGACACATTTGTCCCAATTTTTCGATGCGCTTTGTTTTAATTCTATAAAGGTACGGGGATAGCTTTTCAACAGAAGAAGCCCTATATGCTGTCACGCAACAAGCACAGAGGCCTTATTCGGAATTCGCCAGGAACACTTTGAGCGAGCTTCCGGTCTTTATGAGTTACGCCAGCATCTCAACCATATTTTGAAGTTATATTAGGAAGTTCCGCACATAGAAATTTCTTTGATGTCTTGTGCTTTCTGGGAGAAACGAATGCATTACTATTATGGACGTCTATTATTAGTTGTGTGGAGTTAATCAAAACCACTCTGGGACACTTGAAGGCACACTTATTTGCCGGAGCCAAGTGAGGCAGTACTCTACATTAAATATTATGGTTATTAAACTCAGGCATCACTTCGGCAATTCCCGGTACCCGTGACCCGCTTCGGCAGGTTTCAAGCGCTCCCTAGAAGTCTTACTAACAATTTTCGTAAACCGTAATATATAGATTTATGATCATGTATGACTGCTGAACAACCCTGTACCACCCCCCCCCCCCCTTATGTAATGTCCCGAACGGGACCTTTAAGGGTTAATAAATGATGATGATGATTTGAAGAAGAAAATACTTCTGTGGGAAAATAGCCCGAAATTTTGAGGTATATCTCTCACATTGCCATGCAAGTGATGTGGATCAAAACTAGGTGCCTGAACTGCACTCATTGTACTGTGTTAAATAATTTCACATTAGAGTATGTCACGAATTCTGAAATCATCCGGGGATTTGACCAAATAAACAAACAAAAACTGGAGATATGTGAAAGATAAACAGCTAAGTTAGAGCAGGGTTCGACTGCTGCACTAAGCCTGGAGCAGAGAAGTGTTCCATTAAAAGAGGCTACCGCCCCCTGTCTTGTTCTTAGTTCGACTATAGGCGGAGTTCCCTTTTGCAGACAGAGAGAGAAAGCGTTGGCATTACCGTGCGGTCTGGCCGCAGGTAACACCTTCGGGGCAGGGTTATGGGATAATCGTTTGATTAGACGGAGACCGTTAATAACGGCCGTAGGTAGGTCAGGGGGAGTGGAATACCGTGTCTGGCGGTGCTGCGTTTCTCCTGTGATCCCACGCATACATAGCCCTTCTTTAAACGCCATGACGAAGAGAAAGAGGCGAAGAAAACGTAGAGGAGAGTGTTTTGGGCGCGGAGCGTGAGGCGGGAGTATATATTACGCCACTGAAAACAGATGAGGAGGGAGCAAGACGGGGAAGAGTCGTGATGGTCTTTAATGCCGGTATGTAGATACATACGTGCGAGGAATTTCTCACGGTAGAACGTCCGACACCAAGCTCCGTTGGCAGCTAGGCAGTCGCTATGGGTGCGGCTACATTCCAGGCAGGTGCAAAAAGAAAGTGTTTGTTATCAACAGCGTAGCTGATGAGAAGGTAATTGAACGTGCTCTTAACGGTTCGTTTGCCATGATCACTGCAAGCTTGTCACCTTTGCCACAGCCTTCGGTGCAGAGTCTATAGCTCTTTGTAGCAGAGAATCCAGGGATGGTCGCCGTACTGCAAATTGTAATGTTTGCGCCGTTACAGGCAAGCTGCAAGTGGCAACGTGAAATCTCACTCCTGCTTGGAGAAATTCAATGAGCAAGTGATTTTGCCCATACCTATACAGGCTGGAAGCGTGTATATAACTAATATGAAAAAAGTCTGGGCTGCTAAGGAGAAAATTTCGTTTCCAATCACTGTTAAAAGCATCTTATTTTGGCAGGATGACAAGTTAGAGCCAAGGTAAACTTTAGACACGAATTTAACGATTCTCACCTGGGAATACACAGTGTAGAGCTATACGAAATGACGAATAACGAAAAAAAAAAAGGAAACAAATTACTTCATGCTTGGTTTCCCATTTTTAGCATTTTTAATTCTTAACAAATCGTTGTTTTTTTATCTGTTTGCATAAGCGGCCATTGCTTTTCGCCGAACGCATACAAAAGAACAGAAAGTAAGTCCACCGGCAGTCGCTCGCACTCTACGACACTGAACTAGTTAAATAAATATTAAGCATATATCAATGAAGGCCCACCAAAAGCTGTATTATGTTTTTTTGCGACTTGAACCTGCCCGGAAATTAGCTGCTGTTTGCAAGAGCAAATTGGCTGCATCATGGAGAATGACCTTATACGCTTAATCTGGGATTGCTTCATGCTTGGCCCACCAAGGCGGCTATGCTGCACTATCAAATTGATTTGATTTATATTTTAGCACCTGATTGGATTTCTTCAAGTATGCATGAAAATTGTTTTTCTCGTTTTCATCCTATGATGTGGAAGCTGCTGGTGAATTACACTCACTGGTGCGCGGTGGTTTCAAGTGAAACATTAGAAGCAAAATAATAATAAAAAAAAAAACAGTCGCAAGCATGAGAAGACTGAGGAGTAAAATTAGAAATATGCTCTCCTAAACATAGTTGCTTTGCTTCATAACACTTCAGATGTGCTGGGAATGTCATATATATATATTTCCTTTTATTTCCGTGTTCTATATATATATATATATATATAGAACACGGAAATAAAAGTACTTGGTTGCTACAAGTAATATTTAAGTGCAGAAATGCTTCATACTGATTCTTAAGTGTTATTTCGACTCGACGTTTCGACCAGCAGCTGGCCTTCATCAGGAGACCAGCCTCTGGTCGAAACGTTGAGTCGAAATAAAACTAAGGGATCAGTCTGAAGCATTGCTACACTTATATATATTGTAGCAATATATAATCTCCGGGCTCTCTCGTCTTGCTCTGGACTCCCGCTCGTAAAGTTGGGCTGTGTGAGAAGCTTTTGCCCTGCTACGCAGGACCCTACCGTGTTTTACGGCCAGTCACTCCTGTGACATACGAAGTCGCCCCTGTACATCCGCCGCTACAGTCCTCTATGCCACGCACCGAGATTGTTCATGTCGCCAGAATGAAGCCGTACTACCCCTCCAGTAGTTCGTCCTAGTGCGCACTTGGACTGTGCTTTTCGTGGGGGGGGGGGGGGGGGGTAATGTGACATATATGCCCTGCATGGCTGGATGTAAAAGAAGACAACGATCAGAAGCAGTGACACAGAAGACGACAAAGTGGCAGCAACGTTTAGTGCTAGAAGAAGGTTAACGCTGCTGTGATTCTGTGCTTTGTGTGCTGCGTCATCCTGGACTAACCTTCGTGCACTAACCTTGCCACGTAACAATATATATATCCCTAACCACTGCACTACCGCGGCGGGGATATACGCGTATAAAGGTGTGTAGCCATATTCGCTATTGAAGCAGCTTCTTTGGTTGTAACACTTTGCATGAACTTATAAAGATGCATCCTGAGTACAGCGAAAGCGCAAGATATTGAGACTTTTGTGCATCTGTCTAAATGGATTGGTGTAGGTATGTATGCTAACCAATATATGTTTGTGTGAATTCATTCACGTGTATGTGTTTGATCGTAGGTGTAGTACGTGCCTTGGGAAGCAATAAAGCGCGTGCTGAGGATTCTTTCACGTATTTCAAACCCCATCGAATGTATTTTGATATCAACGATTAGATAAGGTTGTGACACCCTTCGAGATCGGGGCATTACTCGCCAGATTGTTTCGTTAGATCCGGATGCGTGTCGACATCGTGAACTGCCCATAAACATGTGCTCATGCACCGTGCTTGGGGACATCACGCACACTTACTCTTACTGTTTATTTTTGTTTTAATAATGGTACGGATATGATGTATGATCATGTCCCGTTTATGAGGGGCTTGTGTGTCGAAGCAGGGCGACTGCGACAGTTATCAGGTCTCCACGCACGTGCCATTTTACCATATTTGCCACCAGATTCCACCCGCACCCCGATATCTTGAGGAAGCGCAGAGAACGGTTTATCTTTTCTTTTACGTTTCTTTTTATGCTTCGCATACCAATCGTTCGTGGAGAAATCGAGGTTGAAGATAGGCGACGCCTACTTTTTTTTTCCTCTTCTTTTATATACCTAAGCATCAATCGAGTAGAAAAATAAAGGGTGTCCGTATCTTTTTTTTTTTTTTTCTTGTTTCGAAGACGGTAGCGTAACCCAGGTTGCTGTTTTCTTACTTCTTCCCCCTTCGTCTTTATCGCGGTTAGAGGACAGTCTCCTGACGCCCTTGTTTAAGTGCCCAGATATGTCCGAGCGGAAATGACCCAGTTTTCAAGACGGCTCCAATGGTCGACACAGCAACGCACCACCGAAGAGCAATGCTTCGTATTTTTAACCGGCAGCCGCAAAGTGTTGCCGGGAAGTCGATTTTATTGCTGATAAGTTCGAAAAGCCTGGTTTGCCACGTCTCTGGCCTGAGCTCCTTTTTATTTTTCACTTTTTAGTGTGTACGCGTGCCATCGTGACATTTCTATTCCGGGTTGCAACAGTAGAACTTATATAATGAGCCCGGAACAATATCGTCTTTTACGCGACCAGTTCCGACTCGGGCATTTGTGCACCATTTCTTGGTCGTGTTTCAATGTTGTCATACGTGTAGATGAAAGAGTGTAAATCATATATTCCAGATTACCATATTTAGAAACATCTATATTTCCTGAAACCTTGCCATCGGCAAAGTTGGAGTCACAGGAAAGTGGCTACAAAAGTCATGCTGCCAAGCATGATGTAGAGGGAGAGATATTAGCCCTGGAGAACGTATATAGTCACTAACGAAATGTAAAGACGTGTGCACAGTATCCTCTGTGCCAGTCACAGACCAACATGTGGTTGAAATCATTTGAAAGCCTTCAGTGTGATTTCAGTCAAGTCGAGAACTACGAGATGTTATACAGCAGGCTAGAAGTCCTTTTTTTTTTCGTTACTCATATATTTCTTTGCTGCATAGTTTACCGAATATTTTAGACATCTTAACTGATCGAAAGGCTATGATTTTTTATGTTAAGTGATATGACTGTGACGTGATGTGATGTGACATGTCTGTGATGTGACTGTACTGTTAACACCCTTCCCTCTCTCACCCACAACTTTTATACCCACCTACCCCTCTCCCCCAGTGCAGGGTAGCAAACCAATTCCTTTACCGGTTAACCTCCCTGCCTTTCCTCCTCATCTTCCTCCTTCTAGACATCTTTATATGCTTATTTGCACGTGTGCGGCATTCCATATTTGTATATTCATATGTCTTCTATCTTTATATGTCTGATTGCTTTTCTTTATGATCGCTTGGGGTTTTGTGTAATTGCAAACGCTTTCCAGTAAACCTTCCTCTCTTTTTTATTTATTGGTTCGATTAACTCAACTACACTTCACATTCCACGGCTTTAAATAAGCAGAATTCTGGATTAAGTGGGGCCCCCTTGAAAAAAAAAAACAATTAGGTTTTGGTTGTAGGTTTCGTTCAAGTCAGCTGCGAAGGCTTATTGCTTCACTACGTGGTTGGCAACGAAGGGAAATCAGGAGCTGGCCTAACATTTTTATTAGTTGTATGAAATATCACGCATTGCCGGATGGGCTGCTGTAGTCCTTGGCTTAGATGGTCACATCATTTTGACTTGGAGCATACCCAAACTAAAGAAGAAAGTTATTTTGAGTCGCAAAGAAATCATTAGAGCAACGCCTGAAGGTGCTATAAGGTTGAAATTTGTTCATGACACCTTTCTTTCTCGAACAGGTATACAGAATCAGAAGCACTTCTTTCCTCCTGTATACGTTTTTTTTCGGCGAGACCATCGCGTCGAAATTAGACAAAGAAGGGGTACAACACAGAGGTTTAATATCTCCTTTTCCACCGAACGATTTCGGATTGAAATCAGTTACCTATAGAAGTGACTACCATTCCTAAAAATGATAACATATTTTTTTCTTGCTTTTGTAGTCTTTGCTGCTTTGGGGTGTGTGTTTGTAATTGAATTGTAGCTCTTTGCTCCAGTTAATTGTCTAATGTTGACCTGTATTATTTGTGATAGAAGCAAGTCCTCCACTAAGGCACCTCTCTTTCTCTATTTCTCTTTCCCTCTCCGTTTTCACTCCCATCTTCCTCCCTTCCCTTACGGCGCGGTTCAGGTTTCCACAAAACTATTGTGACAGATACTGCGCTTCCCTTTCGTGTGTACCAATTATTATTATTATTATTGATTATTTCGTCAGTTATTTGTTCTTCTTTATCTGTAGTTTCTTTTTTTTTGCGTGATGTGTTCTGCAATTCTCTGACTGTGCATATAAGCCATGCTACTCATTGATTTCTTTCTTTCCGTGACACTTTTCGTCTCAGTTTCATTTCATGTGTTATTTGTTTCTTCTTTTGTGTTCTATCTGTGTGTGTAAAACTTGTGTGTGGATTTTCATTTTTTTTGTGCTGCAGCACGAAGACCACATGGTTGTTCCTGCGCACAATAAATAAAGATTGATTGATTTATATATTGATTATTATTATTATTATTATTATTATTATTATTATTATTATTATTATTATTATTATTATTATTATTATTATTATTATTATTATTATTATTATTATTATTATTATTATTATTATTATTATTATTATTATTATTATTATTATTAAAGTGATTGCGTTTACATGGGAAACCATCTGGGCATTTTTCTTTTGCCCTCCTTCATTAACCCCCCTTGCGCACTCTAGTGCCAACTATGGCCCTGAGGGTATAGTGATAAATAATCTTTTCAATTATACTGTATATTTGCAGTTGGCTTATTTGAGATGAGTACCTTATCGTTTTCTATTTAATGTACTAAACGTTACCAAAACGGGGGTCATTCCCCGGATCATGAAACAAAGGATTACATTTGGGTTTTTTTCTCATCGCCAATCCCCATTGCTGCGGCAAAGTGCTTAGGAAAAAAAACGAGAACAGAACGAAGGCGTGAAAGCAACTTGCATTTCTAACATCTGAAAAATGCTCTTTGGCAGCCTGCGTTATTTGAATGTCTTCAATCACCCACTGCTTCTCTTATACGCCCTGAACTCCAAATAGCCTACAGCTTCCTTGAAAATGCCACCTAGGCACCGTTCCCACGCCCACGAGGAACCCCGTGGTGCCGTAGCCTCACACTATACGGATCACCGCTACACTGCCAACATTTGCTTCCGCATTTCCGGCGACTAGGCAGCAGCGGCGATCTCCAACGAATCATTCATTTAGCGGCCAGCATTTATCGTGCGTGGCGTGATTCACGGCGGCGCCAAACGAGCCACCCCATACTTCAGCGAAGACCACGAAGGCTAATACTATACAGGTCACCTCTGCACGGGCTTAACCTGTTTTCGCGCGCTGCGCGCGGTGGTGCGTCTCGTCAGCGAAAGTGATTTCTGGCTTTTTCTGTCTGCTATGTTTGTTTTATATTGTTCCTTCTTGCTCCAGCTTGTGCCTGAGGAGGGGGAGCGACAGGGTGACGCCCGACACATGCACTGGCTGCCATTGCATGCAGTGAGGCCATACGCGAATGCGGTTACTGACTATGCAATCCGACCATTGCTGGTGTTGCCGTCCCTTCAACGCGGTGTCGCGGGTTCAGAGAAAGCAGAGGGAGTGGCACCCTGAAGGCAAAACGTCGCTGTGCCCTATATACGCAAGAAAACCTCGAGGTCACTATACGCAGTCGTCGCCGGTGTAACATTGATGGAACGCCGTATCATGATCACAAAACAATGAAGGCCGCTCCCTACAGAATAACGACTTCATCGCTTGCCACCGCTACTTCAGTAGTTGCCACTTGTCGAAGTCGCTTAGTGGACTTAGTGGCAAGAGTGATTGCCAAAGCGAGCGTCAAAGTGGTTATTGCTTTGACGACAAATGCCGTTTCGCGTGATGTTAGGATCAAGTCCTCAGCTATTCCAAACAATTAGCGCCTGTAACTATATCAAATGCGCATTTTTTTAAATTACCTGTGTAGGATACTGCAGGTTCAGCTTTCGCATTCGTTGCAGTTGTAATTGACAATTCTACAGTGATAATTACCAGCGGGCACTTTCAGAGATATGGCCGTGCAGCCTCTACACAACAAGGAAAAGTCAATACCTGATCGAAGCTATCGAGAATGCAATCAGGTTGAGCCTGATCCGTAGCCTGCACGGCACGAACGCACTCATCGTCAAATGTTCATTACCGGGGCGAAGTCGCAGGAAATAGAATTAGGCAGATCACTTCCTTTCAGTGTTCAAAGATGGTTATGAAATGGTATTTTTTTTTTTTACCAATTTTTCATTCTCTGAACGCATCACCACAGATGAATTGTGACCAAGTACATGACGTTTCCGAAAATGTGCAGCCTGCAAATCTTTGCAGGTTCAATGTTTTCATTTTTTTTTAGGAGGGGGCTGAGAGACATAATTTGGAAGGCTGTTTTGACTGGTAATATGACTTTTGCTTTCAAACAAAGATGTTGAATGAAGTTCAAATTTTCAAATTTTAATTTCAAATTGATGAAAACGTTTAATGTGTAGTATATATCAGCTCCTCGGGCTTTGTTTATTCCCTTCTGAGTCTTCAGCAATACTCTTCCAGTAACCATACATGTAATATCGCTATGGTAGTTTATCGAGCATATGTCGAGTCTATTTTAGGTTTGTAAAGCCTATTACTATCTATAAAGACGTATCACTTATATATGTTCACAAAGCCAGGCCGTACTTGTTCAGTCAAAGAACACTGGTAAGGGCCGTAGACGCTCGCTCTAAGAACAATGTAGTGTCGCCTAAGACTTCACTGATCAAGGAACGGCCCCCCAGTGTGTATATATAGGCTTGACATTGCAAGACTTGCGGTGAAACACAGGAAACAATCGCTCTGTCCCCACGCACTCAGCCTTCAGGAAGAACAGTTTCGCACGTCTCTAGTGTTTGAGGCTGTCCCGATTTTATGTTAGGCGCATTTTAGGAGCTGCGTTGAGTCAAGCGCATCTTTTCTTTCATTCTAAGCATAAAAAGCAAGCGCTTTCTTTGATTTGGGAACACCAGACTTCGTCACCTGTAGAGCCAGATTTATTGAAACAACCGGAGTGCACTTTTCAAGGCTGTCCTTGAGGATTAATAACACCGCATCCTTCTTCCAAGTTTCTAGAACGCTCGCTACGCCAAGGCATTAGCATATTAGGGCGCATGCGCTATATTTCCGAGCCCTGCTTCTAGAATAAAATACTCACCGCACTTGAAAAGATATGCAGTCACCTTATCCTCCCTCGCTATTGTTCTCATCAGAATTAAATAAAAGTGTGTTATTGTTTTATTTTTAACGACACCTTGGGTTTATATGCATGAAGCAACAGCCACCCTTCGATCCCATTAGCAAGGTGGTTTGGGCTGCGGTTCAAAATTAAGAGTCTAATTAAGACATCTTACCCAAATCGCTAATAAAAATGCAGTGTTTGCTTGCCGAACTACGTACATTTTGTTGGAAACCACGTCTATATTATTGTTTTTTTTTTGTTTGTGTCCAGGAATCGAAATACGCCTGCTGTATAGTCCTTCCTAAATCTTCTCCACTTTATAGAGTCCTTGCATTGTTCTCTTTTCAGGAAATAGGGTGATATTGACCGTTGTGCAAAGTCTGCCTTTTAAGTGCTGCTCAAAAACCTTGGTCACTTTAGACGCTTGCAGGTTTGCTGCCTGGCTACCCTTACCCATACTTTAAATGTACACTTCATAAATTCTCCACCCCGGTAGTTCCGTGGCTGCTGGTTATTCGGCTGCTGGTTCCAAGGTTGCGGGATTGAATACCGACCGCATTTAGATGGGGGGGCTTAATGCAAAATATCTCTTACGCCGCGCGCCTTTAGCGCACATCAAGAACTGCGGGCGGTCTAAATGAAACCGGACGCCCTCACTGCACCGTTCATCACAGCCGTATGTGCCCATTCGGTACTCTAAGCATTGCATACCATTTACACTGTGGTAATATATTATGAAGGCCCTCACTCATTGCAGCGGTCCTACGCACGCTTTCATCGGTTAAACGAAATAGTCGATATGAAGCGCGGTTCTTCTCCACTGCTCAATGAAATGTTTAGTTGGATACTAGTTGTTAACGGTTCACATTGGTAAAAACAGCGTACAGCAAACAGCAGTCAGGAAGGCTACATGATGGGGTCTGACTCCTGACTAATGCCTTGTTCATAAATCCAGGCGTACCGACGAAGGTAAGGCATAACGAGCGAAAGCATGCTATGTCAAGATCTATCAATAGAAACACGGAATAAAGTGAAATTTAGGGCACAATGTTTGGATGGCTTACAGTCTAATCAGCGTCATTGCAAAGCGGATGTACTCAAAATGACTTAGTAATAACTTTATTGCAACAAGCAGGTTACTCAGCCATCTTTTGTGAACTTCAGTTTCAAGAAAAAGCACTGGCAGCGGTGATAAAAACTTTCGAAGCTTCCTCCTTAAAAAAAGAAAGTGACCAGATCACAAAAACAACTCTCGCCTTTTCAGAGAGTTCAGCATGAGTGGTTTCGCACACAGGAAAACCAGTTAAAGTAGGTGTATTTGGATTTGTTGTGAAATAACCTCACAGAGCGGGCATTCAGTTTCGGATTATCGCGTCAGAACAGGATATAAGACGGTGCCATGAGTCGAAATTTCGGCAGCGGCATTTTTTTTTTTTTTTGAACACTTCGGGCTTCCAACTCCAGCACCCTCGTCACTCTAACGTCGTGAGGTCACGTGGCGTGGCCTAATTGGTAGGAGTTGTCAACTCGGCTAGCTCTTGTGAGATTAGAACCGAACCCACCGGGACCATTCGACCCCGAGTCAAACATGCTACTCTTGCCTTCACGTCCGTACAACTTAGACAGAGCGGGGCTCCATAAGTCGGGTGCTCTTTCGCATAATGTGGTAACTTACAACAGTATGTTGATGAATGTTAACGAGGTAATTTAGGCACACGTTTAAAAATGAATGATTAGGAGAGTCGCAAGATACATGTGCGCGAAAGAAAACTCGTTATGCGAGCCACAGATGAACACCGTTAACGCGGCCACTTCGGGACCTTTATGACGGAGGTGCAAAATTACGTCCACCAAAGTCTCTAAAAGCACGCTACTATTTACATTATGTGGCATGCCTATATAGAAATGAAAAATGTATATACCAAATACGACACAAAATATGAATCATTTTGAGGGCCGCCGAACTGCTCTCTTAGATCAGCCCTTGTCATTGTGCAGAACTGTATGATTTGTAGTCGTAAGCCGGCTATAGGCCTCCTGTAAACAGCGTCATCCTATCGGCATCACACTCATTACCGATTGGGTTAAGACTCGGTTTCATGCCGATGTGCAGAGCTAAGCTGCTGAAAGGTCACAAAAAAGAGTCCTAACGACAACCAACTTAAAAAGGTGCAGAGAGAAATTTCGGGCACATTATGGGACAGAGTCTTTGAAAGTTCTTTTTGTCGCATATTGTATGACTGTACGGTAAAAGTCAACATATCCGCATATGTTACCATGACAGGTTTGAAGTTTTTACTGTTTTTGTTCAAGAATGCATATAATTAGTTATCGTTGGCTGTTTTAAATGCTCGTTGCGAGCCCAGCAATCACATTAGAAACAAAACGTTTCACCGCGTCAGAAGCTTAGACAGTTTCCATAAATATGTTCATTAGAGTATGTAACAATATTCCCCAGATGCCTCCAATTTTCTTTACGCGGATCTGATTTTTCCTTAAAGCTTTGGCTGCTCTCGTTCTAAGCGTCGGATGAACCGCAGAAGAAAGTTTTTCTCACCATTGGAAGCTCGTACAACTTATCAATATGTTCGTGAATATTGACGCATAGAAGACGACGCAAAAGATGAGATCTGAGACGGCAAGCGCGAGCCTGGAAGAGAAAGAAGCTTGAACGCAAGACTCGTTCTGGTCGATCATTCCAACCATCTATCGCGTTCTACCGAGACGTGACAATATATTCCACAGTGTTCAGTATTTGTCCCACGATTATTCACAAAGTTGCAGCCCAATGGTTTACTATGGCATATTTGACCACTCGACGCTAGCGCAGGGTAAACATCAATAGCATATAACTGCTACTGATCAGATGTTTGGATCATTCCTATAAACATGAGCATAAACCTATCCTACAATATCTTACAGTCACCTCCGAAATTATAATAGTGCCCTAGAAAGCAGGACTTTTATTCATAAGTTGAATTGTTGCGCGCTATGTCTCAATATTTTCAGACAAATTATACACTTCGCGGCTGCTGCCAATTTCTTTCTAATTAGACCACCCTCTAGCTCCGCAGTATTACTCAAACAGGTCATCTCTAACCTTCTCCCACTTTTATCATAAGCGAATGCGTTTTCTTACGCGGGTGGCCAATACATTATGCGAACGCATTTCCTGAGAGTGCATTTAAAGTCAAAAGTGTTCCTGCAATTTCACTAGGGAGCAGAACAACTCGGGCTTCGAAAGCAGTGGCTAAAATTTATAAATATTCAAAGGAGACAACGTGATGCGTAATGATTTTATTTTGAATTATTCCAGCATGATAGTCGAACGTGGCAGCAATTAAACGCTGACATTGAAAATTAGGGCAACAACAACGTCATTTGAAAATTTTAAAGATGACGTATTTGGCTTCCGCACAATTTGTTATCAGCGTCTCTACACGTGGCTCAATGTTGTCCATATGGTTGGTAACAGACTTGTAGCTTGTGTTCCTTTTCAACTGGCAGAGAAGAAAGGCTACATTCATTTATGCAGGTTTCCTACTCGACGTTTCCTGAAAAAGAAAAAAGTACAGAAAGAGCTGATTAGTATGTTGGTAATCCGAATTGATTTGTCCGTAATATATGACGTGAAGACAGCGACACAAATGTTTCACAAGGACGTTAGATATCGAAACGTCCGAAATTATTTACAATTACAATAATTCACTTCAATTCCTGTCTCAAATCAGGTTTTTTGTCCGGACCAATAATCTATAGAGAGACCGTGGCTAATAAGGCTTCGCTCTAAATGAGAAAGTATCATATGACTCATTAGCAACGACATTCGGCGTGGTCACACGTGTTGTAGGATGGCCACGGTAAATCAGGTACAGGACATAAAGGACTTCAAGAACCCGATTCGAATCGATGCAGAATTTGTCAGCAAAAGCCTTTAACCTAACCAAAATAACTGAGCTGCAAAGGCAGTTATTTTGGTCAGGTCGGTAACCAAACTGAGTACCTTCGGATCGCAAGGTAGTTCCATTAATCACAGGCAAAGAAGGCGTGCTGATACGAGCTGGATAAACCTGGACCTAGTGAATGAGCCATGCAGTCATAACAGTGATAGTGATGTGTTTGTGATAGTGACGCCAGGCGGTAGTGGCGTTGCAGTAGATGGCGTTGCAGTAGTGGCGTTGCAGTAGTGTCGTTGCGGTAGTGATTCTTTTCGTCCACCAGAAAGGTGCTTTAAAACGACATAGTCGAAAATATTTTATGGGTGAGGTAGTATGGTGGAGACTTGGTGACACCATTTCTCACTGATGACATGTAAGTAGTCCTAAGTGTTTGGATGATCTACACTGCTACAAAAACAAATCATGACACGTGCACTAGGACGAGAACATATGCTTCGTGTATTTGCTAGTTATGTCGGTCAGAGTACTGTTATTTGCTCCCTTTGCAAACCAACGCAGCAGCAGCAAACCGGCAATGCAGGATCTCTAAGCTGATGGTAAACAATTTTTTATTTCATTTATCAATAAACTTTTGCAAATAACGCTCCCGATGGCGTACACCTTCTAGATGGTCAAAGCGAAACACTCTCACTATTTCAAATGCATAGTATCTGAAATTTCCATCACAAATCCCGGCATTACTAGCAATCGGGAGTTTTGAAGAAATAACAACAATAACTCACCATCACTTGGCACCATAGGCAGATTTTCCAAGTCCTGAAGAAACACCAGAAACGGCACCGTATCCAGGACTGTAATCATCATTTGCGGCAATGAGTCCAGGGCCATAGCTTACGCCAGACGCCTTGCCAAGGCGGAGACCAGATGGTTTTCCGGGGTTAGCTCCGAAATACTGGCTAGCTCCGTAACCAAAGCCAGAACTCTTGTCCACACCGAACCCATAACCAAGAGCAGCGCTGTAGCCAAGCCCAGTTGTTTTGCCAGGACCAATGCCGTATCCAAGGCCGAACGTTTTGCCTAAGCTGTCCCCATAGCCAAGAACGCTGCCATAAACAGGCCCCGCAGCCTTGCTATACCCAGCACCTAGGCCCTGACCAAGACCAGAACCAAACCCGAAAGCATTACCTGCTGCAGAGCCATAGCCAGAAACCTTGCTAAAGGGAGACGGCTTGTTGAGGCCGGCCCCATATCCTAAAATAGTGTCATAGTTAAGGCCGGAAGCTTTTCCGAGGGGAGAGCCATATCCGAGTCCAGAAACCTTTGCAAAGCCAACCCCGTAACCTAAATCCGATCCATAACCTAGTTCGGAACCCTTGGCAAAGTTACCTCCATAACCGAAGCCAGAAGGCTTGCCAAACTGAGCCCCGTATCCACGGCCGAATGTCTTTCCCATGTTAAATCCAAACCCAATACCTAAGGCTTGCCCAGCGCCTGCACCGTAGCCAAGACTAGCACCATAGCCAAAACCTGGAGTCTTGCTATAGCCTAGGCCAGAAGCCTTGTTGAAGCCGTTGCCATAGCCGAGACTCGAAGCCTTGTTAATGCCTGCCCCATACCCAAGATCAGTTCCATAATCAAGACCGAACGCTTTGCCGAAGTTGCCGCCATAGCCGAGTCCGGAAAATTTTCCAGGGGAAGAAGACTTACCAATGCCAGAACCATAGCTTAGACCAGAAGCCTTTCCAAAGCCAGCCGTGTATCCCAAATCGCCAACATTACCAAAGCCGAAAGCCTTGTCGGAGGGAGCGCCATATCCGAGTCCGGTTGACCTGCCGAAGCCAGCCCTATAACCTAAAGCGGACGTCTTCCCAGCGTTGAATCCATAGCCGAGTCCGTTAGACTTACCGAAACCGGCTCCATACCCGATACCGGAACTCTTCCCAGTGTTAAACCCATATCCAAGAGCAGACCTCTTCCCAAAGCCATCCCCGTATCCTTGTCCGGACTGCTTCCCTGACTTATCTCCATTGCCAGCACCATTTCCGAAAACCAGACCGGGAGCTTTGATGAGCCCAGGCCCGTATCCGAGAGCTCCTCCAGAACCAAGACTTGTAACTTTTCCAGAATTGAGATCGTAGCCAAAGCCGTTGCCATAGCCGAAATTAAGTGATTTGCCGTTGCCGAGACCTGGCAAATAAACAAAGCCTGCCATTGATCCGATGCCCAGACCATAGCCCAAAGGGACGCCGTAGCCTAGACCTGAGCCATAACCAAGCTTGCTTCCTCCGTATAAGCTTGTCACACTGCTGTCGGCAAGGAAGACTGCTGTGGTTATCGCGACGCAGCTGAGAAAGACGAATGCTACCTGCGATGAAACCAAAAAGAAAGCGAGAAAAATGGAATGTTAGTTTAAGGAAATACAAGAAATACAAATGTTTGCAATATATAGTGCAGGCTGTCATTTAGAAAAAATACTTTCGCAAGGGCATCAAAACATGTAACCTTACAATTCCCACAAGAAAGTACGCCACCACATCTTGCGACGTCTTTCAACAATGTGATAGAGCGGCATGACTGTGATTGTCTTTCATGGAACATTATGCTCGTAGTAGGGTACCAATATGAGGGTACCGATATGGTGATAATAACTAACATATTTCAACTTCTTTGACAAAGGCTTTCTTATGCATTATTTTCTAGGAATCCGGATCATTGAAATACACCTCATGACGACAGAAATATACACTGCACTCAACTTCATGGAATACCAGATGCTTTCCTTGACCGTACTCTCTACTAATAGATCTTCAACTTAATGTTCGAAGTTTGAGACACATATAAACGCAGCAAAAGCTGACATTAGGAATCAACCCTTGCATAGGTTGAGGTTCTGCGAAAGAATATCGCGGAAGTATAACTGGCGATTTGCATAACACTCTAAATTCTCAAAAGGCCGGACGAGATGGAGTAACAATAGTATTTTCCTCTCCTGTCCGCAGCGGGAATGATTTTTGTGCTTTCTAAATATCGCGCTAGTTGCATCTGTGAGTAAACTTTTAACTTTTAAGCTTAGCTAGCCTGCCTACCCGATGAAAATTTTAGACTCTCTTTTTCATTATCGCTGCATTTAGCTACTTTTGCGCACTCCATTTCACGTAAAATTTTCGGCAAAAGCAACAGAGGAAGTAGCATGCGTGCTTGTCAAGACTGAGCCAATCTTCAATATACGTTTCCTGTGTCGACCTCTAAATGAATAAACTCTGTTAGTTAAAAGTTCCCTGACCAAATTTCTTGCTGTTGCATAGGGCCCATTCTAAGCGAACATGAACGTAAATACTTCTGCCACTCAGTGGGGAGATAAGCAAGCATGCAGTATTCTTTGCAGGTGCCTGTACTCACGAGGCCGTTCATGCTGCTGTCTCTTCCTTCGGCTGCTGGTGTACCATACGGAGGACTTGAGCTGAGGTGAAGTGCACGGCGTGGTACGACGTTTTTATACCTTAAATGTGGCCAGCTCGGGAGTGTCTGCTTGCTGAGCAACAAGGCAGAAGTGGGTGTGTCCTAAAGTATTTGCAGATATTTACTGTTTTTAAAAGGGAAATCGATAGTCGTTAAAGATGTCGAAATTATTTGGGTGGGGTGAATAGGAGCTCCTTATTGTGATTATACAGAGTTCTGAAAGCTAACTGATTTTGTAACCCATCCGCTGCGCAATGCGTATTCGGTTCTTGGTGTGCGTGAGTGTGTACGCATGTGTGTGCCCCATTCGCTTCTAAATATAGACGTGTGTGTGTAGGAATGTTTAGTTCACTTCCCGGACAACAAGCCTCAGTATGGAAGTGAATAACTTTATTTCTACGGAAGAAAGTGCAACGAAAAATGACCAGGCATACGCCATAATCGTTTTGCAGCTCTTAATTAAAAAGCCAGTTACGCCATCTATTCTTTATTTATGATTGCGGAAAAAAATGCCCAAGCATGAGAAAGCTGCGTGTTGCATATCTTGGTGACAAATTTTATCACAGTCATGGATACAAAGTGAGTTACTTTTTGAGCTTATTTTACTATGTTCCTTGGCATGCCTTAAAATGTACTTCTTTTAAAAAAGCGCATTTTAGATATAATAGCTTTCTCTAATATTTATGAGATTTCTCGTTTTATTTCTAGCGGCGTATTATATTCATCATATTGACATCATTCGATATGGCTCCTATGACCAGGCCTCCAATATAACATTAACGTTATTTCTGGATACGCGATACCAACGTTAGCTTAAGCTCTGGGCTGTTTCCTTTTTTGGCGAACATGATATTCGTGCTCATTTTTTTTTTTGTCGGCTCTGCTACCGTAGCAATTAACGGTTGCCTGGTCTGCCTTAGGTGAACTCAAGCGAACTACCGTTTGTGAAGAGTTATTTTCCGGTTACGCACAGAGTAAGAGCGCATGGCGTCGTGAGTAAGGTCAAAGTGAAAAAAAAAAGAATCATTAATTATTCTGAGACTAAAACACATGCAGTGGCTTATTAGCACCAATAAAATACATTGTTGCGCTTAGGTCAACAACAACAATACCCATTGCATAGAAAATACGATAATAACCCATAGCATTAAATACTAAAAAACGCACCCTGAGAAAACAGCTCTTTATAGACGGCATTATTGGTCGTAAATTTTCACTGTGATTCTTTGTGTACCGCCGTGGAAAGCTGGAACCACCATCTGCACTTCACGCTAGATTTGCTTCAGTAAACTGAATCCAGAAAATGAGGAGCAAATTGTTTTTCTTCTTTCCTTTTATCTAGGTGCGGGTAGGTTGTCTTCAATAAGCGTAAGGAGTCTATTCATTGCTTCTTTAATCATATCGAAAATTCGTATTTTATTTTTAATATGTCCCCTTTTGTTACCTTTCCCAACTGTGTACATGAACCTTCAAAGCAGATAAAAAGCAGCGCTACAGTGATGGGCAATGCAGTGGGAATTGCGTTGCAATTGCTTGTATTTCTAAACCTTTATTATTCTGGTATGTGTACTGTACACGAGATGCGACTACAGGTGAACAACTGCTACTATGGTGCCCATAGCAGACCTATGTTTTTTGCAAATAGTGTATCGAGTGCGCTCTGCTTCAGCCAAGGCAAAAGCCACTTTTCCATTTGTTATAGCGGCTTTCAGGCACGTTTTTGTCAGCCAAAAAGCATCCCCTATGACGCACAAAAACAAAAAAGAAACTATATTGTTATCCTAAATATCTACTTTACGATGCCTTTATACACCACGCCTTTGAGGAAGTCGACAGTGCATGCTCATATACCAAGCACTTATGTTTTCTTGTTATTGTTTTTGCTTGAAAATTAGTTAAAGTCAAGTTTGCTTTTGATTCGTAACGACCTTCTACAAATGCAGCGAGCGCAACGTTATTAGAAAATAGGTGGTTACGATTCTTCCTGTAGTATATTTACAAATTGGGCTGGGTGGTGATACACGAACGAAAAAAATTACAGATATATGTGCAGACTCTGAAATCTTACCAACATCAATGATGCCATATGAGAAGGGCAGCTGAAGCACGAACTCACACGTAGTGAACATAGAACAATTCGTGATTATTGCGACAGATTAAAGCCGTATTTTCTAGATGTACAGTATTTTCTGTGAACCCGGGCGCCCGAGGTAAACCTTGACAGCTTTAAAAGGGCGGAAAAGCATGTCCAGTTGCATACACGCTGGGTAACGTTTTTTTTTTTTTATATTTTGAGACAATTTTTACTGACAAAGAATGACAGATCATTCATACCACTAAAGGAATGTTTGCGTACAAATGTTGTGAAATTATATCTGACACAATTCACCAATTCATCAGACATATTCGCAATAAATTACAAGAAATACCGAGCTACATTCGTTTTCCTTGTCTGGTTTACAACACTGCTTTAAACTGTGTGAAAACTGGATTTATCAAAGCCGCATGAAGACTAGCCATAACAAAGCCATTTCTGATTGCTATGATTGGCCTGATTAATACACCAGTGCAGCTTTTGGCGTCAGTGGCGGAAAGCTCCAGTTAAGTGTAGAACTTTTAAAATGGATTAGGATATCCAAAAACTGTACATCGCCCTCAGTAACTACTAATATGAAGCTTAAGCACCTACGTTCGAAAAGCGCATATGTGTGAAAGTCATAGATCACCGACTGGCCCAGTTATGTGACGGCGCTAAGCAGTTGTTGCCCCAAAAATTGAGCAGACACTTAAGCCTTATAGCCGTATGACGTGACAGCCTTAATGGCTCCCGTTTGTTAGCTCCCCTCGGGGTTCTAATCGAACATACATACAGTTTGCATTCCGTGTATCCGTAATGTTTCATTGCGTGCATCTATCATTCCACACATACTGATTATCATAGTCATAAGCTTCCAGATTATATGAAACACCATGCAACGCAGATATGCAGTCCCGCTGATAAGCAAGCCTTATGAACGTGACTGCATGGCCTAGAGGCAGTGCTTCCAACTCGGAATCCAATGGTCATGGAAGGCTGAATCTCAATGTCACCTCCGTATCTCAAAGGTAAAGCCCAAGCTGGCAGAGCCAGGGAAATCGCTTAGGTCATATGATCTCGCGACAGCGCACAACCTGACGGCTACACACTTATTTTGGTTTCAGATAGATTCCAGTTATAAGAGGAGCATTTTAAAAAGTTAAGCTTATAAGCGGAACATTTTTAAAGGTCCACCTATAACCGAAACGTATGTGGAACAAGATTAAAAGCGTACTCAGCGCATGGCCATGTCACAAGGCAAATATAGCATCTGACAAGTGTCAGCTACCATTCAGCTGACAAAGGCATGAACATGATTTTCTGCTCACAATGTCCGCAACGCCGAGAGAATTTTTTCTTGAGAACGCCGCCTTTAGCTTCATGGCTAAAGTTGCATGTAAACATCTCACCGCCATTCTATCGAAGGACGGAAAGAGTAAAGCGGCCGCCATGGTCCCCTTTTCCAAGCAACCAGCGTTGTAGCGTACGCTAAAAAACCCGTTTCTACACGGTGTACAGTTGTATCCAAGGATGACTGCTGGTGACGGCAGTTGTCATTCATTCTTTACCTCGTCCAGCTTCGCTTACAGGGCAGGTACTCTGACATTTTGGTGGTTATTGAAGCAAACCGAGCACCAACCTGTCACATAGGGTGCTAGGTTTCAAGTAAATGTAAATAGTAAACGGCATTGAAGTACTGTGACTAGTCCCAGAAGCTTTACCCATAACCGCAGTGGGGCGCGTAGGGAAGCGTGCGCTCTTTCCTACTGTATTCTCAATCGCCGCGATTTTCTCTTAGTCACGTTCTACGCTGCCGCAGGAAGCCCAACCGTCTCACCGTTCGCTCATCTGCAGCTTCAGCGGCAGTGGGTAGGTTCCACCATTTTTCGAGCTGTCATCCGCTGCTTTCTTAGTGAGTGCCCCAACGATATGATTGAAAACGGAACGCAGTTCGTTTAGCTGCATGTCGACAACGTATTCTACAAGGGAATTAAGTCCCCATTAAAAACAAATACGAAGGACTTAAGCGACTAGTGAAATGCGAAAGCCTGAGTGTCGCATTCTGCTACGCAACTTGCACTAATTATTATGTCATTAAATAATATATAGTAATTAGTGTTTAAGGAGGTGAACAATAAATAATTTTTTGACAATTATGTATTCAGTGATTTACCTATTTCGTCATCAATTAATCAAATCAAATCAAATTCTTTTTTCCTTTGCACAAAGTACAAGGAAAGCTGAAGCTGAATCTAGTACTTAATTATTCAGTAATTGATCATTGATTAACATATGGCCATATAAGGCCGCATTCGCGCATACTGTGGTGGTGCTCTGTGATTGGTCGAGACCCCTGTGACGTTATCCGGCCACGGCCAATGAGAGCCGTCGCAAAAGCGGGACACATTTTGTCCATGACAGCATGAGCCATTAAAGGCTTTCACTTTAAAAATTGTTCATTAGAGCCTTCTAAAGGACAAATTATCCTTCTTCGTCAAAAGTATACCGAGAATACGACCCATGCTTCCCTCTCAAATGCAGATGATGGCGTTTCGATCCATTCTTGGCAAATCTCTCTTAGTCAATATTGGATTGACAAGTATATATACTAGAAGTAGGCTTAGTTAACACGAGGTTGGCATGGCTGTCGTGTCTGTGGAGTTTGATGTCCCAAATCAACTCAGGCTATGAGGAAAGTCCAAGTGGATGTCCTGCAAATTCCGGTCACCTGGTGTTCCTTAATGTGCACTGCATTGCGAAGTACACGAGTGCCTACCGGTATCGCTTATACCAAACCCCGCACCTGCAGCTTAGATCGAATCAGACAGGAATGAAAACCCAATTTTTTTCAAGTTGGCGCTCATATGCATCGTCTTGTAAAAACAGCTGAGGCATCTACTAACATCAAATTTCAGTTTTATTCACACAGTCTGAGGTCTAACTAATTTTATATTCAGGAATTTGCCTGCTGGCAGTTGCTGTCCCAGTTGGCTAAATTTTGTTGGACACCAAATGTTTGCGCTTTTCTTCTACTTCAGGAACAGTAGCGGAAGCAGGACGCGTCTTCTAATAGATGTAATTGCCGCTCAGGAAACTACGCGCACCCGTCTTTGATATGTCTCACTAGGGAAGAAGCACTTCCCTCACCGTGTCCACCCAACTCATTGTATATCTGCGGCTGGTCAAGCTGTGCAGCTTCTGCCCATCCGTGCTATTAATAAAGGCACAAACTACATCTAGCTTCATTGGACACTATCGCCCTTAGAGGTGAAGTTTGCTACAAGTGTCTTTGCAAACCGCCGAATACCCCAGGCAGCGTTTCTGCAAGCTACTTAGAGAATAATATCCAGCCAAGGGACGAGGACGAAGAAAGACGA
This sequence comes from Amblyomma maculatum, assembly GCF_055883805.1. Lineage (NCBI taxonomy): Eukaryota > Metazoa > Arthropoda > Arachnida > Ixodida > Ixodidae > Amblyomma > Amblyomma maculatum. The sequence continues at coordinate 105,528,055 of NC_139348.1, read as the reverse complement.
TGTACACACGGAAGCTGGAACTAACAACTGCGCTTTATTGAAATAATAACATTTCCCAAGAAACCTTGCAAGGCATGCGCAGCTCGACGTCCGACACACAGCATAAAAGCGACAAAAACAAAAAACAGACAAAAAAAAAACAATAAAAAGCAACGCTTCGGAGATAGCCAAGGTACTAGGGTCTTTGAGATAAAAAACATTTCTTTCTGCATCAACGATATGAATGCTGTGCTAATACAATTATCTCCTTGCATACTTATGTGATAAGCTTCAAGAACTTCGAACCCTACCTTACCCTTGCCCCTACCAAGAAACGTGACATTTGAAAACAGCGGATAACAACCGCAATCCCTACTATGGCGAGACAAATTAGCTCCGCTTGTGTGTGACAAAGAGTTGTGATGCTCTCGCAGCCTATCATTAATACACCGGCCAGTTTGGCCGATGTAAACTTTTTCACATGTTAGAGGGATCTTATAAATAACATGTGTGGCACAACGAATATAATAATCATTATGTCGCGTCGAGCACGCAGGGGCCTTAGATCTGCCATGAGTAACACGAGAACAAAGACTTGATAGCTTGCAAGGAGCAGAGAAGGCGACCTTAACGCCTTGCCTCGCAGCAACCTTTTTGATATTATGGGAAATCCCATGCACGTACGGCATCACCTCAAGTTTTCTCCATTCAGCTTCAGTAAGCTTGGGCACTTTTTCATGGCCCCTCTTAACTCTTTGTAGCAACGATTCTGCCACAGCATTCTGCTTGTGCCACACGTGTTATTTATAAGATCCCTCTAACATGTGAAAAAGTTTACATCGGCCAAATTGGCCGGTGTATTAATGATAGGCTGCGAGAGCATCACAACTCTTTGTCACACACAAGCGGAGCTAATTTGTCTTGCCATTGTATGGATTGCGGTTGTTATCCGCTGTTTTCAAATGTCACGTTTCTTGGCAGGGGCAAGGGTAAGATAGAGCTCGAAGTTCTTGAAGCTTATCACATAAGTATGCAAGGAGATAATCGTATTAGCACGGCATCCATATCGTTGATGCAGAAAAAAATAAGTTTTTTATCTCAAAGACCCTAGTACCTTGGCTATCTCCAAAGCGTTGCTGTTTTTTTATCTGTTTTTTGTTTTTGTAGCTTTTATGCTGTGTGTTGGACGTCGAGCTGCGCATTCTTTGCAAGGTTTCTTGGGAAATGTTATTATTTCAATAAAGCACAGTTGTTAGTTCCAGCTTCCGTGTGTACATAGTCTTTCTTCATCCTCGTCCCTTGGCTGATTATTATTCCCTAAGACTATGTACCTACTGACCCAGATTTCAACCCTCCTTTAATGCAAGCGACTCTTGCCTACTTAACCAATGAATATCTGCAGCACATTCCCATCTTCCCCGATAGCTCAACTACTCAAGAAACTGCTTTTTATGGCATTTATGTGCCCTCAACAGGTCATGCCCTTTTTACTGGCCGCAGCGGAAGATATGTCTATGACAGCTGATCCTCACGACATTAACGAACTTGTTCCCTGCGTTCTGCGCTTACGCTCCGGCTGATGAGTTATATATACCGACTCCAATGCATCTTTCCAAATCGTCTCCAACCTGCTCAAGAAGGCCAATCATCTGGACGTTTGTGTTAGCATCGGGTACCCACATCATTAGGCCATTTCCACATGCCAGCGCACACCATTTCACTATATCCAACTCACTGTGCATTCTGGCCAATGTGGAAGCAGATGAAGTGGCCAGTAAAGTCCACCAACATCAAAGATGCATTCGGACATTCTTCACGAAATCCAATCATTAAGAGACTTGCTTCCGAAGAAACCTATCGGCTATGGATCTTGCCGGCGCATGAAGTCTGCCAACATCTTAGATCAAGGCTCCCACCCAGAATTCCTCTCCATCTGGAACCTCTGTCAGTGGCGGCGCCTGAACGCTGCATTTACAAACGACTTGCGATAAGGTTTCGGGCAAATGAGCAGTCTGAGTTGTGGTATGATGTAAAAAATAGCACGAAGAACACGCCCTTTTTGACTTTGTGTTCTTCGCGCTAGTTTTTACACTATGAACGTTCACCAACTCGCCCAAATTTCTGCGTTACTTAATCGGATGCATTGCGACAACTGTGAAACATACCCGGTTGTGGAAACTGTGGAATATTTCCTTCCTCGAAACTGTGGAACGTATCCTTCTTGGGTGTCTTGCATGTGCTGATGAGCGTGCGTACCATGAACCCAGCGCAAAGAAGCTCTCCCCAGTGCCTCAACAATGTAGTGTGTCATATGTCCCTTAGCCTGCCTTGGACATGCAATTAACTTTTTATTTTCGTATTTAAGTCGCATTCATTATTTCAAGGAGCTCTAATTTCACCTTGCATGTTATTCTCGTGCATTCTTCACACAGTGAATTTGGTTAGCCCCGTTGTTGGACTATCCATTTTATCTTTTCTTGTTATATCATTACTCCCTAATGTGCTTAGTACGCATTCAATGACAGCATTTTATTTTTTCTCCTCCTTCATTTTTGTTTACCTTTTCTGCACCGGTCTTCTGCCGTCTTTCTCTTCCATGTTCCCTTTCCCGAGCAGAGTAGTATGTCTGTGGTTTCCAAACACCACCTAAATTTTCTTTTGTTTCATTAAAGTGCTTTTTGTTCTTCCTCTTTTTATCTGACTAGCAGCAATATTTTTGTCCGACCGTTTTCATTGTCCATGCGGGCCCTCTAACGTCAATACAAGAACATCTGAAGTGCACGGGTGAGGCAGCATGACAACTGTCCATGAACATATAGGCGCATATAGGCGTGTATTTGTTTCTTCTATAGTATGTTTTGGCTACGCTCTTAATCCGTCAGAGTAACCATTTTTGTTAGGCATCATAGTGATATGCCTCTTCGTGTGGCACTGTTCATTAATTCCAGTTTCGAAAGGCTTTCTTCTGAACACAGCTATGTACTAGTCCTTCAAGACACACTCTGAGGCTGTCGTGTGAGGCTGTGAGATGTGAGTGCAGGTAGAGTTAGTATACAGACTTTGTCGAAGCCTATATTAAATCTAAGAGCAGGTGGTCAACAGCGCCACTTAGCGGAAAAGAACGGTTACACTTTTGTCACTAACGCACCCCATTGGTTTTCGTAGGAATACTTTAAAGCAAAGTTCTGCTACCCATCCAACTACTATATAATTGTGATCAACACTGTAATAACCGCATCTTATAATGCTTATAATATGCCTCATACCTCACACTCTTTATTAAAAGCATCAGCCCGTTGGCATTCTATTGTGTTCATAGCTGCTTGATGCAAACAAATGACAAATTGAAAAGCAAAATTTTTTCAGGCGTCCGGAGGTTAGACCTTTCTAACAATACGGCTGTAACAGTAGCTTATAATAGTCCCCGTTACCACACATGTAATAGCCATTTCCAAGAAAGCTGGATTTGAGCAAGCTATTTTCGTAGCCGGAAACTGCAGCGGCTTTCTATTTAGAGGCTTGCATGGTCGCTGACAAGAGCGACCCAATGGCTGAATATTCCAACATCCAAAGACGTGAATTCATTCCGACGAAATTGGCGGATCCCAGGGTGTTTATAGGGCTAGTACTATAACCCTTTTTATAAGAATATTTCCTATGTCTGTTTGTCTGTCAAAAGCGGTTGACAACTTGATCATCGCTTATCCGTTTGGAATCAAATGTACCGGAAGCCATGAATTTGGCAGCAGCTGGCAACTTCAGCAGCACTTTTGAGATCGGAATCCAGCCATCGGGACACTCGGATCTCTGGAGCCCCCTTCAAAAACGATATTGTCAGATCATGCAAGCCCTTTCGCACGGATTGCCTAACGTGGAGATTCATATCTATGTTTGGTGGACCTTTGCATAAGGTAAGAGGTGATGAGGGTGCAACCCGAAACCGAAACTGTAGTGAAACCTGAAGGGCGCTTGGCTCACATTCGACCCAACCACACTACGTTTTCTTTGTTGGAATCTGAAAGCGCAAGACGACAGAAAATTTTAGCCTGTGCTTCAAAGAATTACGAAAGGCTTAATTCCATCAACACTGCTCTGCTTCTAGGCCGCCAAAGTACACATCAAAGAATGGCGGTAGCACGTGCATTGCAGCCACCGTTATGAAAAACATCGCTATAAGTTCGAAATGTGAAATAATCTATAGGTCATGTGGGGAATCATTGCTCGCGGGCGGAGTCGAGGGATGGGTAATAATGACGTACGAAGCCTTGCATGATCAAGGAGAGCGAAATGAGATATGATCCATTTTTCGAATCCATGCTGGATCTGAAAACAAACGCATCACTTCACGGGTTTGCTGTGCACAATGTCCCTAGCTGCAAACGTCAGTAAGGGCGCCTTTAGAGACGCACTGTACGCTTATCCTTTCGTTCCCAAGTACCACACACTGGGTCAGGAAGTAAGCACTGCAGAGCAATGCGTACATTCCCTGCCGGGTTGCATGAACTTTTCACGTCCTGAATTTCTTCTGTGATTAAAATACTGAAACCTCTTCGCACCACAACCTCCTTCTATTATCAGTACGTTACTTTAAACCCAATGTGCTTATCTCTTCAATTACCGGGTTTTTGCTTTTTTTAAGTTTTAAAGCATTTTGTTCATTTGTCATTAACCGCCTGAAACGTGGTGAGGCCCCTGTAGTCAGTACGGCACATTTTTATTTATAACAAAAAACATATGCCCTGAATCTCTATGAAAGTGAAACAGACCTAACGCCAAATGAATCCGCTAGCTTCGCATGAGATATTCGTTCCCAAAAACAGGGATCCTGCTACTTAACTACAGGCAGAGAACATTGATTTATGGAGGACTTCTCCCGGATTATTGCTAGATCAGGCCCGAGTAAGAAATACGTATGGGCTCAAAGGTGTAGAGCACGTACAACGCTGAACATATAGGTGTAGAAGCATAACTCAAAATGCAATGCGCCGCACAACCTGGAAGGTTCGAACATTAATTATTTTAGTCTTGATCCGAAGTATCAACCTGGACCAGGACCAGCCGTTTGGGACAGCTCTCTACCAACTTACGTGGCTACGAATGCTAGCGGATTATATGGCAGGGTGAAAGCCAAGCTATTAACGACTCGCAGTGTTAGCGCGGTTGATTGAGCGTCTAGGATTTCGTTTGTAATTTTCTTAACAACGCAGCTTTTCGTCTAGAAAAGCATTGCTTCTAAAAAGGAATAATGTATTCACACCTTCGTTTTTCGTGTCCTTTTAATGTCTAAGAGCTGCATAGCACCAAGGAAGGAAGGAGTCATGTGTGAAAGCGCATAGCCAGCTGCACTGAAGGCAAGAAGGCCATGCATATAACATACCCAAGGTATATTTACATGTGTGCCATTAATCTTGAAGACAACGTCGATGCCAGCTCATAAGTACGCGGGCCAGGTAATAAATTATGTTTCTGGTTGGCCGCAGTATTGTGAATGCATACTAAAAAGTCTCCGACTGCTTCCTTGTGCCGTACGCGCCACGTGAGAACACCAAGGAATGTGTAGTTGAAGAAGGCTGACGACTGTTCATAGATCAGGAATCTTCAGGGATCAATTTGTCCAGTCATCACGCTACTTATCGCTCTGTGCTGCAATTTTCCTTACTTATTCGGATGGCCTTGACCCTCCCAAAGCGCCGAAAATCCTTTGCCGTCTGAATGCATGCTTCCTTCGTAGACGTGACAACTGAGCCATTTTTCAAGGCGCAAGACGTCTTGCAGACGTCTTCACTACTTGGTACGAAACGCCTCTTATGGCGGCGGCTTCTCTGCTCAGCCGCCTTAGCAGCATATATAGCTGATGCATTCCTTTTAGTAGACAAGGATTTTGGAAGCCCAGCAGTTGGACAATTACAAAGGTAATTTTGTTGGGAATACTCGCGATCGGCACTGATTGAGGAGTCCCAGCCTGAAGCAAGGACCGGCGGAACTCGAACTTGTCCACGAGAACAGCCAACCTGTGACTGCCGATGCCCTTTCACCAGCAGCTTCATCGTTCCTTGAAATATCTGGATGAAAACGCCGTGCAAAGAAATGTTACCATAGAACGCATTTTTCACAAGCAAGGTAAGAAACTGAGAAGGCTGAAAGAAATCAGTTCGTTGCAGCCTACAATGTATTATCATAGGAGCATGTCACAAACACTATATAATTATAGAGACGCGTTACTCATGATGGCATATGTCAATCGCCAATATGGGGCGAACGTGTCTAATCCGGCGATTTAAATTAATATCTTCAGTAGGTGTTGGTCCGAGATGGTACGGTTCCGAGACGCGTTAGAAATCTCGCTCCTTCGTGGACTCGAAAGAGCTGTTCAGGATCACCATTCCTTAGACTGCATAACAGTGTGCTGAATTGTTACCGTCTTAGTATTTGCAATGTCATTTGCTTTTTATTTATAGGAAGCCGTACGTTACACTAATGACATACTTCTGATCTCACATTCTCTATAGTAGATAAAACTTTCCTGTGAGTCCATTTACAGAATAAATTATTCCAGTAATGTCATCTCATTGACGGATGAAGTAATATAACTTTACAGTACTCTAAAGTCAAGTCAGGTGAATAAGGTAAGTAAAAAAATTTATAGGAAGCCGTACGTTACACTAATGACATACTTCTGATCTCACATTCTCTACAGTAGATAAAACTTTCCTGTGAGTCCATTTACACAATAAATTATTCAAGTAATGTCACCCCATTGACGGATGAAGTAATTTAACTTTACAGTACTCTAAAGTCAAGTCAGGTGAATAAGGCAAGTAAAGAAATGTAATAAATTAAAGTTAGAGTTTTATCTTCATCACCTAATATTTGTGGGAGACACGTTAGCGAAGCAGCCGGACCATTGTTTTTTTCTTTTCACGAGCATACCCATCCGGCTAACTTCAGCCGTCTGCTCTACCTACAGCACCACTCCATGCGGCACCGTCATAAAGCCGCTTGAATTCATTCACGTTAGAGACAAACAATATAAAAGCACAGGGAAAGAAAAATCAAACATTCCTAAAAGCGTCATCGTGAAAAAACCTTGTAGACAACTCAAGTTGTGGTAGAGACCGCATAGAGCAACCTGAACTTGATTGAAGCCGGTTTTCAGTGGTGCTTCCTGTAATGCACTTGTTAGAGCTGCAGCTTTCTTTTTAAATTTTGTTCGCGAAGTTTATTAATCTTACCTTAAAATAAATTCATTATCGCTTTTTGCACATCAGGACATGCACTCCAGTAACAGCCGGTACCTACCGCTGAGGCACATGTAGTCAGAAGCCAGACTGTCACCAAGATGGGCGTCAGCGGACTCAGTACTAAGAACAATGTCACCGCTTCTAAAAGCACGTTCGTCGCCACCAGCAGCACCAGGCTTAGCAGCAGGGATGGTAACAAAATAAGAAAAACGGCTGCTGCCAGTAACACTGCCAGCACCGAAAGCGCGTGGAGTGCGAACATTGCCACTCGTGCCCTAGTAAACAATGGCACCAACAGCACAGTGATGATACCCATTGTGGGTGGTGAAGGAGGACCCACCACGCACGGTGGTCCCAGCCGGTCTTAGAAGTGGGTCGTGGGCGCAGCGCCAGGCGGTAGAGCTGCAGCGTGGGTATCTGGTCGGACGCTTGTTAAGGAACGAGTCACTGCCGCAGCGAAGCCATGGTGTTAGAAGAACGAGCTGTGGCAGTCTAGGGGTGGCGTGGTGGCATGCTCGCACCGGCGGCGAGGCCTGGGCCTACCTGGAGGCCAAGCCCTCCTGGGCCGCAGCTTCCCGGGTTCCGACCTTGACAGAGCATTGCATTGGATTGGATTGGATTGGCTGTGAGGCTAATGTCACAAATGTTGATGCTGATGCGGCTATCTGCTTTTGTCTGTGGGTATCACGAAGTAACCATTTAGCCCGTGTAATGAGAAAAAGTTGTAATGAAAACAAAAATAAAACGAATCAAAGAAAAAGATTCCAGATGTCAAGAGCGGATAATTGTACCCCTAGTCCGAAACCTATATTCGAGTAAGTTCTTGCAAGTGCGTCTCCCATCTGCCTCATAGATGGAGGGATATGCCTTCCTCGTTTTCACCTTAGGCTGGGTCAGCTATGGCCGCAGTTGAGGCCTGATATTACGAGGAAGGAGAGATGGTAAGCTTGGAGTGGCGTGGAATTTCATCATTTTGGCTGTAGTGATCGATTGAATAAAGATTTTGTTAATGCCGTAGTCGCCTTCCTTATCCCTCACCCCTCATGACCATTGCACACGATGATGGTACGCTTGGTTCCCGGTTGTAGGAACAATGGGTCCTGGTCACGGACCTGAGGCAAAGTGGACCAATCTGGGAGGATGTGCTGTATAGATTCCTTTGTCATGGAGCGACTGGGCGTTAATTGTTTTGTAATCAAACGGCCCGGAGTTGAGTGAGTAATGTCGGCAAGTATGATTTACAAGTATATAGTTTTCAAAACTCAACCGCTGATTTTTTTTACCTTCCGTCTGGCGGTATTCATTTCTGCTGGCTGGAGTTAATTTTTAAGGGTTTGAGAACCGATTCAAATGTCTGTTTTTCGGAACGTCGGTACATGCCGTCGTTGAAGGAAGTTCCGTCCAGTTGCATGCAGCAGTACAATTCCGCATTTGTAACTCAAAAGAATGGAGTCGAATTTCACGTATCTCGGTTTGTAGATACTGATGCTTTCATAATGGCTGCAAATGAGTCTGATATCAGCGCTATGATGTACACTAACAAGCAACAAACGCGCCAGGACTTCACATTGACTTCGCCATCGTAAAGCATGAAACTTTACCAAAAATGATAGTGAGGATAAATTAAAGCTTGCACAATAATTGACGGCAATAACAAACTTATCATTGTCATTGCTGCCGCCATCTGCATCAACCTGGTAAGCTTGTCTCACAACCATTCCAGATTCCAATGGTACACTCTCAACTAAAAGCCTTCGAGAGAAGACGCACCCTATGAATTTGTTCAACTGAGCAGGTCAATCTGCTGAGTTCAAGATGCTTCGAACAGGTAGGTTTGTGAAGCCTAAAGTATATGCCAGAGGCGCAGGAGATTCATTGAATTTCAAAAAGTGAATGTTGTCGGGCTAATTGGTTCTGAATATTGCAGATGAAGCTACGCAAAAACTTTCACGACGAGAAGGAAGATAAACATATGGCGAGAAACAGGCGTTACTACCAACTGTTTACTGGGATTTGACTCAGGGAATCTACAGGATACTATGAACATTAGCAGTGGGATTACTTTTGCAATCATAGCGAGCTGAGGCTGTTCCTTCATGGATAAACACACTCGTAATTAGAGTATATAGCTAAAAGGACCTACTTGCAGTTGGACGGAAGCCCGAACAGTCCTGATAATTTGTTGGTAAATCGATTTTACAGGATACTATGAACATCAGCAGTGGAATTACTTTTGCCGTCATAGCGAGCTGAGGCTGTTTCTTCTTGGGTAAACACACTCGTAATTAGAGTATATAGCTACAAGGACCTACTTGCAGTTGGACGGAAGCCCGAACAATACTGATAATTTGTTGTTAAATCGATTTATCCATTTCGAACTTAAATATTGCTGTAAATACCAGAATGATGAAAATGGCCGTCCTGCGAGTCTGACTTACCGTGATGTCTTAGCTTTAAATGATCACTTAAAGACACCTTGAACAAATTCTGTTTCTTCAGCAATAAAGCCGTGCTGTTTAGCCTGACATCCTGACAGAAAAAGTCAGGATGTCAAATATTTGCTGCAATTTGCAAAACGGTGCCCCATTGCCAATGCACAATTTTCGCATACCACAAAGTGAGTGAACGCGGAGAAATCGCTAAATTAAACGTTGCAGTGATTTATCTACTAGTTTTATTGACCCAATTATCATACATAGCAAACCTGTAGCGTTTTAAGAGGAGGAAACAGAAGATGTACAGAACACTTTCGTTGTCTGAGTGGAGCCATCAGTCCAAAGCTCCATGCGCCGCCCCAATCCTGCAGGCCCACCAAAGAGAGCAGCTGTCGCTGATCTGGTGTTAGTCTCAGGACGAACAGGGAGGTCATACGAACGAGATGTAGGGCATTACAAACAAATGGAAAGAGCAGAGGAAGCTGAACTACGCATAAACAATATTTGTTCAAAAACACTATACATGACATAGGCACATAAATTCAACTGATGTACGAAGGGCAACAAGAAGAAACGGTCGAAAAGTTACGAAGAAAACCGCCAGGCTAGTAAGCAGTTTAACGTTGCATGCAGCAGTGAAAAAGCGTAAACGTATGCAAGATGAACGCATTTGTAGGAAGATATATCTCATCAGCAAATAATCTGAGAACAATCGTGACAAATTCAATCACTTTGCGGCCTATTTATTGCGCTACGCCATATAAACCTAATCCAAATTATACTAAGGTTTCGTTTTAGGCCATTTTTCTGCACTTTAACGATTCAGTCATGTCGCGCATTATTCTTTGGCAGATGCGTTATTTTTTATGTACCCGTCATAGGGTTTATTCGTTCTAAGAGCAAGTCAACGCATGCATCGTTTATTCCACCGATGCTTTTACGCTTTTACAAAAACAAAACTTTACTCGTACACATTACATGTAACCTCAGTGAGCTAATTTTTTTTTTCATTAATCATAATATACAAGGCTCATATTTCCTAAGCAAGGCATCTGTAGAGCCCCCCAGCTCTAAGGTACTATACGTACAAAAGTTTTTGGACCGCACGCCTGGCAATTTTGGACTAGGAGCACAACGTAAAAGAATTATCACCTTATTATCTAGCCCACATGAAAGAACTAACGTCTAACATTCACATCTACACGTACGGTGCGACGCTACTGGCCGATACGAAAGTTATTCGCTTTCGTTGCAGTTTGCGTGGTCTACAGGCTTTTGTCCCCGATAGTAGATATGATTCTCGTGACTCCTGTTATTCCCGCAGCCAGCATGAAATGATGTAGTATTGAAGAACTACTATTAAACCATTTGGTAGCCTATGTACTGTAAATGAAAAAAAAGCTAATCAGCAAAGTGGCGTTTAAAGTGGTTCTGCAGGATGGTTTCTAATCTACAGTGCATTCATTTGTGGTTTCTAGGTGGCTTAATAAGCACTTTGATTACCAAACAGAGCGGTCATCATTCCCGCGCTGTTTTCACACGTGCAGTCTTGGGAGCACTACCGAAGGGCGACACTATGAAGAGTTTTGATATGAAGTCGCATCTCCACTTCAGGATTGCACGGGTGACCCGGTGCTTCTTTTGTCGATGTTAAGCTCTGGCCACTAATATTGGTCTTTGACTTCGTAATGGTAATCACGTAGCGCCCGTTCTATTCGTGGTTATCTTGAAGATGAAACATATAATTCATATTACCTTTGAAGAATCTCACACCTTGGTTGTACGAAACGTAACATGCCAGGTGCAGAGATGAAACATTATTAGCTGATATTTGTTTTACCGCAGCTCAACTTGCGTTCGGTTGAGCTGATGAATGGCAAACAATGCAGACACATCAAAAGGCAGTGCAATCAAATGAATTTCGCTAGTGGCAAACCGGCAAATATAACAAATGAAATACGTTCATGGGGAGCATGCATTGTGCCCCCGTGTTCAACTTTAGTGAGATAGAAAACTGAGTATGTTAGGAACTACAAATAAAATGAGAGGTATACATATTGTCAGGCATGCGAACAGAAGAGAACAAGGAAGTACAAAAAGTGGCTCTCCGGAAGAGAAGTGGAAGAAGAGGACGCTCACCATATGTTGGTTAGCACATCAGGCTAAGGTGCAGAACCCCTCTGTAAATAAACCTTAACAATATATAGGGCACATTTTATAAACTGCAGAGTCATTATTTTATCCATCCCCAAAGTGTGTCGCCTAGACCATTTGGTCGGTTTCTCCTCCGCTGGAATGGTCACTAGACTTTGGGATAACTAATATTTTCTTCGCGTGAATGAATAGTCATGTTTAATAAAAGACAATGGTGAACACCTCTGCGCTATGTATTGTCTCTGTGCGCATATCGCTTGCCCAATGTGCATGTTTACATAACAGCACGACAGCAGTCCCGGTGCCTTTGGCGATAAATACATATAAGCTGCACCAGCTGCAGCAGCAGCAGTGCGCTACGAAAGACACGTTTTAAACAGCTTCATTCTGATGCTAAGAAGCATGATATGCACTTTTTCAGATGAACCCTAACAAATACGTCGCACAGGGGCATACCGAAAACTAACTATGCATTTTACTTACTTCTAGTCACTTGAATACATTGATGAAGCTGCCAAGGAATGTTACCACGGGGAACATTTCGCTACGTAACACGTTTATCGTGAGAATCAGCGGGAAGGGCTGGGCAATAGATGCTGATCCAAGCATAATACGCGTCACTGATGTCATGCAAAATATGAATTCCACTAATAAGCTTCTGCAGCAGCGCAAAGCAATTTTTATTATTGGACAGTGGCGCTATCAGTCCTGCGCCACTCATGCGGTGAATGGTGAATACAAAGAGGGAGAGGGACAGCTCTTATATCGGGGAATAATGATTCAGAACGCAGAAAGTGACAATGAGCACGAACGTAACGCACGAAGAAAAACAAAAAAGAGCGTTATTTTCTTTTCAGCGCAAGACATAGTTATCGGCGCATTTAAATAAATCTACTAGATATACATGTCTTACACATTCCTGTGACAGAGATCGTAAAGGTTTGAAGTAAATGAATTGAGTCCCAAAATTTTCATAGTACATTTCAATTTGCTTGGTATTGACGCTAAGCACATTATAGATAAACGTTCTTAGCCATCTGCATCCGTAAGTAAGTAGTACATGACCAAAGATGGAATCAGCGTGACGACGACCACCATTTTCATCAGCAATACACAGGGTATAGCCGCCGGTAACACAACGATCATAGCCGGGGCCACAATGATCCAGGTCACCATCCTGTCTACGGTCGCTTCCACGTCTAAGCGCACAGGGAGGTTCAGCAGTAACACGGTAAGCAGCGCTTTCACTACAGCTGAGACAAGAGACACAAGCTGAATAAATCTTGCGAGTGGCAGCACTAGGTCAACCAAGGCAGTCAACAACAACAGGTCATCCATTGCCGAAGTCAAAGGCCAGCGCAGCAGGCGCCTAATAATGGCGCTATGATGGCAACGACAGGTGCACTAGTATCGTGGTACCTGTGGACTTCTGGGAGTCCACGATCCCCACGGATGCCGAGGCGGAGTCTAGTCCAGCTGTGTACGCGTGGCTACCGTAGGAGGTGAAGGCGTTCGAATGTACGGTGACGGTGACTGCGGTAGAGCTGGCGCTGGTAGAGGCGGCGATACGAAGCGCGACTCTCACATTTTTAAGCGCCATACTGGTGTCTTATTAAGAGCCATTGCTTCGATTCAGGCACCATTGTCCCCGGAGGAGAAAGGGATCAAACCGGCATCCTATGCCAGAACATTACCGGACAAGGCGAAAGGTGACCTATGAGACGAGAAGAGACGCGGGCAATGCCTCATTAGCAAGTAACCGTCAATGCGAGTATGACACACGATTATGGCTTTTCAATAACTGCGATGTGTGCGTATACAGTGTCACTCTGAACAGCAAGGTATCCGAAACCAGAGAAAACACACTGAACTAGCAGCAGTTAATAAGAGGCAGTGCTATAAGGTTGATTTAACCGGATATTTATCAACTGCTTTAAATGTAAAGGGACAAATAGAGGGATGAAGATATAGTTAACGATATCCATAACGAATGAACGTGAGAAAACTGACAATTATGTCCGCGGCAACTGTAAGCGCTTTTCAAAACTTTGGATTTCTTACGTAGATAATAGTTATAACAGTAATACTTTAATTATTTTAGGCGCATAACACACAATGCGAATACGTCAATGCCACTATACGATTCGTAGGGCCTTGTCCGGCAGCAGCAATCTCTCTTTCCGTTATACCTTGTTGTGCTTCCCACGTTGGCTGTGTTACACTAAGACATTGTTAGCCAGGCAGGCCCACATCATATGCTACAAATCTGATTTCTGCCAGCGAGAACTTCCTGCCTGCCAAATTTATATTCCGCTGAGAAGAATTGTGGATCGATAGCTTGAAGCTTGCTTTACAGGATTGTTAAACTTCAGTTCTACTTTATCTATTCCCTTGGTCGCACGCTAAAAATCGTCACGCTCACGCAGCTGAGCTTTCATGCACAGTCTGGTCAGGCCGGAATGTTCAGAGTTGTGTATTTACGTTCTCCCATGGTGAACAAGCAAGAAGGTGGCTGCTTTCTTTGAACCGCCATTGAGTTCGACAGAGGCCACATATCGAAGCAAAATGGCTGAAGTACAAAGGAGCCTGAAGATGACGTTTCGCACGGGCTGTATGTTTACTTCGATGTGTAGTAGGGCTGGGGTCACTCAAGCTCTGAAGAGAGAGGCCACTCACACTTGTGTTCACCTTAGGACCCATACATCAGACAACGTTGTAGTGGTATCTCACATAAGGCTCTCTGCAGGCGTTCAACGTAGCGGATGTCATGTGCTTTTGACACGGTAGCATTTCTCGTTTAGTATAGGAACTCGGAGGTACCGGTGCCGGAATTGTGTAGAAAAAATGCGCATTGGTAAAAGATGATTGATGTTGCACATGGAGCCGTTGATTCAAAAAGTGATTAAACCTTTACCCAAGCTGATTAAATGGTCGCGACATGACTGAAATGACAGCACTCCAAAAGTACATAAAGTAAAGAAATCACGCTGATAATGCTACTCAGGTGGACGTTCGAACTACACTCGGAGAACCTGGACCCCATTTCAGACGCACCATCCTTAAGCTGCGCAGCCCTGTTCGTAAGGCTTCGTCAAAGTATTCGTACGACTGTTTCATGCGATATGGTAGCGTATACAATAAGCTCATAAATATCTGTCTGATCATAAAGGCATTATTTGCGATTATTATCAGTGATTACTGATTATAAGAGTATCAAAATATATCTTGGAGGTGGTTGAGCGTACGTGAAAGAGGATACGCAAGAGAAAGGACTAAGGGGAACCGTTAACGATAGCACGTCATACCCATAAAGGAGGAGTATAAGTACCGCCCACATTTTTGACGCTAGACTGAGCTTCAATTTCTTTGCCGTTGACTCATGAAAGAGTACCCAAGCTCTATGGACAGGCAAACCTAGTGCTAGCGCCGTTTTCAGCTTTAAACCTCAGCCGTCACCAGTTCCGTCAGTACGCCTTGAATCCAGCTTTGGACAAAGAATTCCTTCATCTGCAGTCTAGATTTTCTGCTACTGTCGGCTTGATTCCGGACATATTTGCTTTTTATCGCTATGATAAACGTGATTTGTGCAGTGTTTTCCTAACAGTGTAAATTGCTTGGGAAATAAATAGTTTCTGAGTTGATAGTATTCAGCGCATGTGTCGATTGATTTCCTTTCTGCCCCGTTGTTTGCCCTGCTTGCATCCTATCACCTATAAAGAAGAGAATGTTGCTTTAGGGAAAAGTAAATTTCGCTCCGCTTTTTACCTGTGCTTTTCAGAATGAAGCACGAGGGGTTTTCAGAAAGTGCTATTTTCTTTGCATACCATCTTTTTTTGTGGCTGCATCGTTTGGCAACCCTAATATGTTAAAACAAATGGCACTTATAAGCCGAAGGCAATACGGCATCTGACCCATTATGGCGTTTAAAGAGCCACGAGAAACACTTTTATGATCTGTAGTTGATTCCTGGCTGCTGAGAGAAAAAATGCACTGAGCGACGTCATATCCTTCTAAGCGTACAGTGGCTAACAGCGTTTATTACTTGTAGCCTATATGGGGTGCTTCCTGCTTTCTGTAGTCGAACATGCTGAAGCTGCAAATGAACTAAGGTGAAAAGCTACTATAAAAGGCTCCATTCTTCTCTGCGTCCTGAAATAACACAACACCCGGCCGTCTACTGATTTTCATTTCCGTGACATACGTTGTCGATGTTCTGTCCCGCCAACGTAATTCTCAGTAGCATAATGCCATCGTCATTGAGCAAGAGTGTTTCAACTTGAAATGCCACTATCTCTCTCTCAGGAATGCAAATGTGTTTTGAAATTTATAAAGCCTCATTAACCGATAGACATTTTACCACTGCTATTCTAAGCTAAACCACAAAACCCTATAACACTGAGTACCCTCCGTACATAACTGAATAAACATGTTGCTACTAAACTGCTACATTGAGGGCCTCTGTACCTTTTCATCCTGTATTGTAAACCTGGCTAAGGTTCATGCAAAGCCAACCAATCAGCGGGCAACAGACACAACGGCCACTCACGCCAAGAGCGCACGATGACTCATGTCTTGCGGCGGCTGACCCACAGGTACAGCGTAAGAAGGTACGCCATCCACCTCGATCCAAGACACAGTCCCACTTTCAGCCGTCGTCTCTGTTACTGACCGTGCGGCGTCCTCAAGAAAAGAAGCTGCATCGGGCCACTTCTTCACAGTCAAACACTGGCCATGACAGTCCACAACCGAACGCTTGTACACGAAATTGAGAATAAGCGCCACTCGTCGTCTTCTTCTTCCACGGCGTTTCATTAAGTCCATTTACAAAGGAAAAAAGAGAAACGCCCTGATTTCAGCCGCGTACTAAGAGAGACAAGTACAAATAGAGGATACTTAAATAGAATTAGCTGTTGGTCTAGTCAATGCTCAGACAGCACGATCATATTTTTTAAGCGCTACGGTCAGGAAAAACAGAAAGAAGAAGCCAGTTACGGTGTTCATCTTCTTTTTGGGGGCCCTTGCTTTGCGCTGAAAAAAAAAACACACAATTGTATTGTCGAGTGCAAGGTGTCCAATATTGATATAACTACTGTGGTATCCCTATCGCGGTAGCTCAGTAGTTAGGGCGTTCGAATGCTGAACCATGAAGGTGGGAATAAATCCTGGGCCGGCTTGCACGATAAAGTCCGAGCTAAGTCCAGACTTAAATGGTGTCTTTAGAAAGACCAAGCTTATTTAAGACGGCTCGTGTTCCGAACGTCGAACGCTTCGGGTTCATGTTCACCAGAGTGGCTTCCCATAACGGCCTTAGCAACGACTAGGGGCATTTTTCCTCGTAACACAATCTTAAGCCGCAAAAAGCAATGGCATGGATTTTACACAACGCAAAATTGACGGAATGTGTACATCTTACAGCAGGGACAGTGCCAGCGCATCCCTGTATTTCCCTAATTTCTCTACTTAGACACCTGGCGTCCTTGTGTCTTAACCAAGACAGCACTAGAGTCGTAATCATACAAGCGACTTATTCAAGTCAGGACTGAAGCCCAGTCTTGACTCCAGTCTTAAGCGGCCATGCTAGTAGCCTATTCTTTAGACTCCAGTTAAGTCTGGACTTAGCTAAGACAGTCGTAAGATTGTTTTGTGCAAGCGGGCCCTGGTCATTGCTGCCACATTTCAATGGAGGCGAAAAGCAACGCTCCCTTGTACTGTGCGATATCTGTGCACGTAAAAAAGCCCAGGTGATCTTAAGTTTTGGAGACCTCCATTGTGTTGTCATTAATTCATAATTTATTTCACCATGAGTTTTAGACTGGATGTTCATTAACTATTTAGAGAAGGATTTTGTGGTGAAATTTTCAATTCTGCAAAATCCTACCGACCTCGCCGAGCAGCCGCCGCCTTCCGGGCGTGGACAGAAGGAAGCTGCAACAAATAGGCTCGAAAAGAAAAGATTATTTAATTACTTGATTACTTCTTATTGAGTAATTTTTAATTCAGTCATTGTTAGTAATATTTTCATTAATTAGTAATTAATTATTGATCAATGTTTGACATTAGGCCATATAAGGCACGCATTCGCGCCTGCTGTGGTGGCGCTCTGTGATTGATTGAGATCTCTATGACGTCATCGCGCCTCGGCCAATCAGAGCCGCCGCAAAAGCGGGACACATTTTGTCCACGACAGCATGAGCCGTTAAAGGATTTCGCCTTAAAATTAGTATAGGTGGCGCCCCAGCGACCAAGCAAAGTTGACAAAAACAAAAGCAGAATATCTCCTAACACTGCTCAGGAGCTGCCTCTGAAATTACGAGGTATTGTATCTGCATGCTGGTAGTAGACGCTAACGCACCTTTCCGCGGACAGTGTTTCTTCATTTCGGCTAAGGAACGCGTGATTACATTTCGAACGGAACAGCACGCTTCGTTTATTTACGCTCGCACCCGTAAGCGCAAGCGATTGCTGAAAAGCAAAAAGGTGCTCACCCAGCCCCCCCCCCCCCCCTTCGCTCCTTCAATTCTTCATTATTACCCAGCACCTAAATAGGTCATATGTTAGCACTCATGTACTGATGACCTGGAAGTCACCACTGTAATAATTTAATTTAGTGTTACTTACAGCATCGGCGTTGCTAAAAAAGCGAGCTAAATTCTGGGCGACGCTTCAACGGGCACATGTTTTCTCCGATATGGGCTTGCATTGCTTTGAAAATTGGTCTTCTACCACAATTTGTATGGAAGAGAAGGCCCACATTTAGCTACAACGCGATAACAAATTTCGATTCCTCGCAGATATACTTTTCTTGTACGTAGGGGTTACGTATCGTGTTTTCATCAAATTAGGCTGGCAATTGCTTCCTTAAGATACACGAATATCACCCGTGAGTTTTTGAAATATAGTTTTTATTGTGGTGCGCCGCAACGCGTAAACGTCAGGTAAAAGTACGGAAACAACGGAAATACACCCGTTACTTCGTTCTTTGAGGAAAGTTTTCTAATACTTGAACGAAGCAAATGGGACGCCTGCGTCCATGTCACAGCTTTGTCGTCCATGAGTCAGTCAAGTGAGTGTTTATTACGCTCTCTCCAGGAGATATTCTACACTACTTTAATGTAGAAGTACATGATAACGCGCTCCGGGAACTCACTTCTGGAATGGTACGTACCCCTTATGGGACCTGATCGCTCGTAATTTACAACCAATCTTCTTTGTGACCAATTTTGGGGCCCATCTTTGGGAGCATGAGCTGTTCTTATACACAACAACGCATGTAATAAATATCCCACAAGAAAAAAGAACGATGGCTAATTTATCCCAAGGTTACTTGAGCATCATGACGGGAGAAATCTTGCATTCATTCAAAACCGGTGCCTGCCCAGCGCCGCAAAGCCATCGTTCTTTTTTCTTGTGGGATATTTATTACATGCGTTGTTGTGTATAAGAACAGCTCATGCTCCCAAAGATGGGCGCCAAAATTGGTCACAAAGATGATTGGTTGTAAATTACGAGCGATCAGGTCCCATAAGGGGTACGTACCATTCCAAAAGTGAGTTCCCGGAGCGCGTATCATGTACTTCTACATTAAAGTAGTGTAGAATATCTCCTGGAGAGAGCGTAATAAACACTCACTTGACTGACTCATGGACGACAAAGCTGTGACATGGACGTAGGCGTCCCATTTGCTTCGTTCAAGTATTAGAAAACTTTCCTCAAAGAACGAAGTAACAGGTGTATTCCGTTGTTTCCGTACTTTTACCTGACGTTTACGCTTTGCGGCGCACCACAATAAAAACTATATTTCAAAAACTCACGGGTGATATTCGTGTATCTTAAGGAAGCAATTGCCAGCCTAATTTGATGAAAACACCGCGACTGGATAGTGCCCGCACTGCACTTCCTTCTTTCTTACGAGCTTTGTAACTCTAGTGTCTTTAAACGGTGGGGCAAACAAGCAGGAGAGAACGGTTAGAAAACCAGCTCCGCTCTCACGAACTCAAAAGTGGAATGTGCTCGACATTCCAGATAATTTTTACAATATTCTCATTGCTGGTGCCCCGTAGCTTGCAATATCGTGTCAATGCTTCTCAAAACAGTGTTCACTTGATGAGCAGTCCTTTCCATCTTTGCGCAATTTCATGCACCATTTTTTTTTTAAGCATCGCCATTGGCCACAGTTTTGGTAGCAAGCACAGCGAACAGCGGCGCCCCGGAAATAATCATCCTTTATCTCATCTCGAGAATACATAGAAATAGCAAGAGAAAGAGAAACAAAATTTAATGAAATGAAATGAGAGGGCGTAAGGGTGAGGCATTCTCCCGTAGCCAAGTACTCGCTTATCAGTACAGGACTGCGTCTGGGTTCAGCTCGGCTATATCAATAGCAGTTTATTTTTTTTTTTTTATAACGTTGTGTTTTGCCTCATGGCATAAAGGAATATCTAAAAAATGTGTCTGGTTGTGCTCTTGTAAAATCATTGCGACAATATGTTTTTTGCGTTTGGAACGTTTTTCACGTCACTTTTTGTTATGGCATGCTGTTCACAAAACGATCTTGTGCTGTATAGTGTGACGCAATATTACTCTATGAAATGGCCAGGTAGGCTTTTATCACTGGTTCGGGAAGCTTGTAACAGCCAAGTTTTTGTCCCATTGAGAAGACTACTAGTGTGACGCCCGCAACGGCCACGTGGGCAATAAGAACCAGAACTTCCAGCATCTCCACAAAAGGCTAGAGTACAAAAACGAGTAATGACGGAGAGAGCTGTGATGAACTCTAAGGCCGCGATGACTGCAATGCACTGAATCAATCAAGAAGTGAGTAACGATCAAAACCGGAAATGCAAGAATTGGTACGAGGAATGAGAATACGGGAAATGCAAAGGCTACAGCACTAGTGATGCCATTGCAGAATTTGAACAATGGGCAAACGTGTACAGCTGTAACCGAAAGCCAAGGGCAGGCGACGGCAGCAGCTGTTACAGCACGGTTGTCCTCAGCAATTCTGAAGCCGAGATCGCTGTTGAGTCCCACACTACGACCGAGTCCAGCGCCACCAGCACAGCTGCCTCTCCTGTCGTGGACACCGCTGAATCAGCCCAAGATAATCCTAACAGAGGCAGAGACGGGCAGTGGCATAGATGTTGTTCAAAGAAGCTAAAATATGTCATAGATATGTTGTAAAAAAACGTCACATTGTAGAGAAACGTACAGCATTTGCCAAAAGAATTTGCTTTTAAGACGTATATTATGAGTTCTTTAACAATCATGGAAGTACTAGCCATTGGAGAAGGTAGAGCGAAAAATCTTCTTGCCTTCAGCAAGTTCGGAAAGCTGGAAATGCATTACGAGACACATCGTATGACTCAGAAGTAGATCCTCTGGCCTCTAAACATTTGACAAATGGTGTACTTCTGACATTTTGTTTGAGTATGTTTATTTCGTCGTTGACACGACGCATTGGGATGTCAAATCAGAGTGATTAAGTAAAACCCAAAAGTATATTTTGTTTTTAATTTCCCTAGGTTTGAATTCCAAAATTACCCAGAAATATTCACAATGTTATAGCATTTCACGTGTTTTGCTGCAATTTATTTTTCTTTTCTCTTTCATTTTCCGCAACACTGCTATCATTTTGTATACGGGGGGATATATCAGGCCTTGGTGTAGTTAACTATCCAGTTAGTTATCTGAGATTTACGGTTGCATACAACTCAACTGTGAAATAGCAGATACCGTTGAAGCAGAAAAGAGGTCATCAAACCATTCTAGTCCATCTGTTGTCAAGAGGCTGTAGCCGATTGCATTACACCTTCAGCCGGTTACTATGTCACCGCGGCATAATTAAATGAATCATTGCCAACTAGCGCAACAATTTACTTTACGGGTGATCAGCGCGATGCCATTATAATGGCTCAACGAAGCTTCTTATAAAGTAATCTTTGTCACCCTTTCGAATTTATATTTGACTACTGTACGATGCTTGCAGTACGCGATTATGCGCATTCACATGTATGCTGCGCATTTTTTTTCTATGCATATATATTTGAACAATCAAGCTGACTTTTTATCTGGTGCAACGAGGCCTCTATTTTTATTTTGTTTTTGTTTTTTTACAGACCTCATGTGTGAAGCAGAAATGGCACTTCTTAATTCCCAGAATTTCAACCGCAAATGATTGCAGGTTTATTAAATCAAGAGGGCGGTTAAATGAGCTGTTTTCTTGGCCAGCCCAACCTCTCCAGCCAGATTTTCCCATCCTGGCACTACTAAGTGCCTCATAGCAGCATAGCCCCAACTACCTCACCAACCAGAGCCACCTCACAAGAACTGTTCCTCTGTTTATATCATACATATCCAAGGGTCGCCTATCAACATTATGATCATTTAAAACGGAGGCAGCTTAATAATTTATGGAAATGACCGGTGATCGGCCATGAGAGAAAGCCATCGGTTTGCCTTCCTTGGAAATGTCATAGGATTAAGGAGGATGTCCTATATGTGGTATGAATGAAAAAGCCAACAATAATTCCATATTGGTATAGTGCCATAGTGATTGTACGATGGCCAATATTGGCATCAACGATAGTCCAGCATTGGTAAATGTAGTGAACTCCCCGAAAGCTAACGTAGGCTTGATATTGATGTCACTATTTTTCATCATTAGACCACCATCGGTCCATTAGATGGTGTGTTGTTTTGAATGGAGCACAAGTCACCTGGAGGGCACAGAACGACCTCAAAACAGAATGTAGATGAGTCTCATTGAAGGAGACTCGTGGCATCCTTAAAGTATCCCGGGTAGACTTTGAAACAGCCACATAACTCGGCAACGTACAACGTCCAACGCATTATATTTGACAGAGTCCCAAAGACTCGTTTTTGCATTGCCGCTGCATAGAGCTTGACTTGATTTCCAATGCCGCAATCGACAATCCAGCCTAACTGAACTAACTTAGTTTCCTGAAGCAAAGCAACACATACCTCGGATGCAGAAGAGGTACCTTTCGATTTCTATAGTGGAGCGTGATATCCAGTAGTTTTCCAATGAAGGAAACGTTTTATCAAGCCCGATTCTTTACTTTTCTTGGATAAAACGCTTGAACAGATGAAAAAACTCATGAAATTTGAATCTGTTTCGTCAAATGAACCTGCATGAATAAAACGAAATCAAGATCCGCAGATAAAAGTATAAAGATGCATGAATGATAGCATATACTGCATTTCTCTTTATTCAAAAATATGTCTCAACCAAGATCTTCAAGGTGGCAGTGTAGAAGCGTTTCAGTAGAATCTCATCTTCTTTTGCGAACTATTCACACTATCAACGTAAAGTCATAAAATTGTAGCATTCATCCACCAGCGCATCGGTCCTTGATTTCAGTTTTATATCTAATCACAAGAGGTTTTTGGAGCTGTCCTTGAAAATGCATAAATTAAAGCTTCTGGGCGCAAACTTCAATCTCTCCAGCACGTAGACTTGCAGACAATGTGCTAGCGTCTCTGAAGATGCCATAGAGATTTTGTTCTGAAAAATAAATCAAAGTATAGGTTATTAGTCAGTGTACAATGCCCTTGGGGCACATGACTTTTACGTCAACCCGCATTTGTCACGAACAAAAACCTGTAACTCTCAGCACGTGCTACAAATATTTCGCCGATCCAAAACCTGTATTTGAATAGAAAGTTTATTTCTCCGCACACATTACAGTGGGAAGAGGGGACACTGGGAAAAAAAGCTCCACAATGCATCTTGAAGTAGCACCCACTATCCCAAGAATACATCGATACCAGTGTCTTTCGCGAACATCAGGCTTAAGGCGAACTTTCATCCTTAGTATATGACCTGTTGTATAGCTTGCAGTCACTTACCACCATTTGAGAATTTTTATGATGTTTCCATAGCCGCCACCGAGACCACCGAGGCCAGCATATCCGCCGGCACCACCGAAGCCGCCAGCAGCACCAGCACCCCCGAGACCACCATGGCCACCAGCAGCACCAGCACCACCGACACCACCATGGCCACCGGCGCCACCGAATCCTCCGAGGCCACCAGCGCCAGCAAGACCACCAAAGCCGCTAGCCCCGCCAAATCCTCCAGCTCCACCGAAGCCACCTCCAGATGCGGCGGCGGGCACAGCCGCAAAGGTGACAGTCGGGACAGCGACGGTCACGGGACGAGCCACAACCACTGGACGAGCTACGATTACGGGACGCGCCACGGAAATCGTAGGACGAGCGACAGTCACTGCAGGAGCAGCGATGACCCCGTAGGCGGCACCACCGCCGAGACCACCTCCCAGACCGACACCACCAGCGCCGCCGAAACCACCTCCGAGACCGAGTCCGCCTCCACCGTACAGACCCCTCACGCTTCCGGTACTGACACTATACGAGGTAGAGACGCCAGCGGGGGCGGCGAAGGTTGCAGGTCTGGGCGCCACGGGGGCTGCCACGGCGACCGGGGTGGCAACGACAGCAAGGCCGGGGCCACCTCCAGCACCAGCTCCGGCCCCCGCTCCAGCGCCGGCTCCCGCACCAGCACCGTAACTGCCACCAAATCCAGCCCCACCGCCAGCCCCGAATCCAGTTCCATAACCTCCATAGCCGCCGAAGCCGCCAATGAAGCCGGCAGAAGCGGCGGAGAGGAGGGAAAGAAGAATGGCGGCGAGCTGCAAGGCGAAAGAAAAACGTAAAGTGTTCCAGGATGTCCGCAGGTAATCGGCTGCTTTACATAGAGGCTAGATAAAAAGAGAGGTGCAGCTCCCTATGGTCGTGCACTAGACGAAAACGCATGACCCAGGAATTACGAAGAGGCATGAGAGATATCTAGGCTTTTGCTTTTCGTCTAAATTTTTCAGTGTAGGTGGCAGTTGTATCTTTGCGTCAACCCTACTACACTGGCAACTAAGGAAACTTTCTTTCATCTGGCCACAATGCACTATTCATGTTCGCGATGCCGCGTTCGTTTTGTGCCGTGCTTCGATTTCTAGGTTGTGAGGCGGAGTCATGTGGCTTTTTCACAGGCAAGCAGATTATAGCAACCAGACACCACGCTATTGGCCACGTCGAAATCATCCACTTGTGCTTATGGTGCTGCTTTGTGGACAGAGGAACGCATGTGAATCGCAGCATCAGCATGCAGCACCAGATCGGTCTCAAGATAAAAGGCTTCTGCAGAGCTCATTTTATTGGCAGAGCAGTGCCTGCGCCCTAGCGGCTCTTCTCAAAGGGGCAGCTCATGGTATTCCGCATTGTAAAAGGCAAGTCGTTTTGACGTTTCTCCCCCGAACTCACTCTATATATATACAAAACATTTGCTTTTCTAAACTGATTTTGTTGGTCAAAAGTTATACAATGCTTTCAAAAACAGAATGAAAAAATTGCATGAGATATGTCCAAATGACTACTTGAAGTATTCTTAAGCCGTGATTTCTTGCCTGCCACTTCGAATCTACTCTTTAATGCTTTCTAGGGGAGCCAGGTCGCCGCGATTTTGCACCACATGGTATTTTATAGGAGAAGCGGTAATCATATAAGTTTCCTTTAGCAGAGGGAGTACCATGCGTGGTACACAAAAATAATTTTAACAAATTTTATAAAAGGTACGTATGTTGAATTCGTTTCGCGTTTGTGCAAATTTTATGGATGAATCCGCCTTCACACAACGATGCCGTCTGTCTCCAGTGGCATTCAGTTTTATAATGCATGCGCTCAGCGAGTTTCAGAAAGGCAGTAGCATCGAAACATAGCTTAAATAGAATGTAATGCAATTCAAGTTCTTTTTGTAGGTTGCAAATAAAACTGCATTTTATGCTCGAGTATACTGCAGTTCAACGTCTTCTTAGGTTCCAAATAATTAAACTGCCTTTTTAGTGGAAGTAGACGTCGAGTGAGAAAGAGGGAAAGTTACTGAGAAGAACCACCGATGAATCGGGGACATTTCACTTATTGTCAAATATTTGCGCCTGTTTC
Organism: Amblyomma maculatum; assembly: GCF_055883805.1. NCBI lineage: Eukaryota > Metazoa > Arthropoda > Arachnida > Ixodida > Ixodidae > Amblyomma > Amblyomma maculatum. The sequence continues at coordinate 105,502,272 of NC_139348.1, read as the reverse complement.
CCTTACCAGCTCATCAATCACCTGCTTGTCTTTCATTGGGACAGCCCAGTTCTGCAAAGACAATCGCTTCGCTTTGACATATGGCAACGCTGCTGAGCGGGAGACTGCCAGTCGCTGGAGTGCACTGAAATGCTAGCGACGTGTGTTACTTATCAAAGGCGACTATCATTTAAGGCAACATAAAAACTGCTAGATATACAACTGAAAGGTCCGGGACAAGTTCATTTGCGAAGAAAGGCCATCTGACAAATAAAACTGACATACTAACACGGTGATTCCACGTCAATCCGTGATTATAAGGTAAGGTGACGATCACCGAACCGGAGGAAGTCGCACCTAGTAAAATAGTTCGAACGAACGATATTGGTAGACACTAAGCATTTCCTTCAAGCACTTTTTTTTTCATTCATAATATTCTACATTCCATGTTGTTTGCTTCCCTCGGGAAACGATTAATGGCACTGGGCTGACTTTCCAGTTAGAAGGCGCATAAAATTGAGCACATAAATTTCTTCCTGTGTTCGATTTTATGTTTGAACCCTTTGAAACGTCGTCTTCACTATTCCAGAATAGAGGTGCCATTTTACACATCATGGGTAACGATGGGGGGCAGTGATCCCCTTCATGGATCACTGCCTTGTCGTGGCGGAGGGGCTTGCGAAACTCGATGAAGTCGTGAGCTCTGCTGTGTAGGGCCACCCAAGATAGACAGGTCACGGCAGAGAGTTCTGACAAAATGTGATTCACTGGAGAAGGTAATTGCAACCCACTCCAGTATTTCCTGCCAAGAAAACCCTATGGCCAGTCACAATACCATTATCGATATGGCGCCGGAAGATGAGCCCCCCAGGTTGGAAGGCGTCCCACATGTTACTGGGGACGAACAAAGGGCGATTCCTAGTAGCTCCAGGACGAATGAAGCGGCTGGGCTAAAGCCAAAAGGACGCTCAGTTGTGGATGTGTCGGGAAGCGACCGGAAAGTCCGATGTTGCAAGGAGATATATCACATAGCAACATGGAATGTAAGATCTATGACGCAAGGTAAACTGGATATCGTCAAGCGAGAAATGGACAGATTGGACATTGATATCTTGGGTATCAGCGAGCTCAAGTGGACCGGAATGGGAGAATTTAACTCCGGCGACCATTATGTCTTTTATTGTGGGCACGAATCCAAGAGAAGGAATGGGGTCGCTCTCATAGTAAACAGAAGAATGGGCAAAGCAGTGCTAGGGTACAACCCCAAAAACGACCGAATGATTTCACTTCGGATCCAAGGTCACCCTTTCAACATAACAGTTATCCAAGTCTATGCACCGACCACTGCTGCTGAAGAAGCTGACGTTGAGAGATTTTATGCGGACCTACAATGCCTTTTAGACCGCACCCCATCATCAGACGTCGTTTTTCTCATAGGAGACTGGAATGCTAAGGTCGGGAGTGAAGAAATATCCGGAATTACAGGCAAGTTCGGTCTTGGTGAGCCAAATGAAGCTGGGCGGAGGCTAGTAGAGTTCTGTCAAGAAAACAACCTGACCATAGCGAATACTCATTTTCAACAGCACAAGAGGCGCCTGTACACATGGATTTCACCGGACGGTCTGTACAGGAATCAGATCGATTATATTATTTGCCGGCAGAGATGGAGAAGCGCTATACAAGCAGTAAAAACAAGGCCTGGGGCCGATTGGGGCACCGATCATCAGCTTCTTGTTGCCAAAATTAAGCTTCGATTGAGGAAAACGCAGAAAACTAGAAGGCCTTTCAGGTATGATCTGGATCAGATTCCATTAGAATATGCTGTGGAAGTGAGGAATCGATTTCAAGAATTAAATCTAGAAGACAAAGAGCCCGAAGAGATGTGGACTGATGTTCGTGATATAATACAAGAAGTTGCTACTAAGGTAGTTCCAAAGCAAAAGAAATGCAAAAAAGCAAACTGGTTATCTGAAGAGGCTTTGCAAATAGCTGAGGAAAGGAGGATGGCAAAAGGTACGGGGGAAAGAGAAAGATACAAGGTTCTCAATGCGGATTTTCAGAAAATAGCAAGGAGAGATAAGAATGCCTTCCTGAACATACAGTGTCAAGCAGTTGAGGACAACAGCCAATTAAGGAACACAAGAGCTCTGTATAAGACAATCAAAGATATCAAAGGAAGCTTCTGTGCTAAGCTGGGCGTGATAAAGGACAAACGAGGCAAGGACCTCACTGAAGCCTCAGAGATAAAGAAGAGGTGGCAGGAATACACAGAAGAACTGTACAAGAAGGACCCGGATGTGCAAACCTAACATAGGACGGTTGTGATTACTGATCTCGAGCTGGGCATCCTGAAGAGTGAAGCTGAATGGGCCTTAGCCAGCCTTGCTAAGAACAAAGCTAGCGGAATTGATGGTATTCCAGCTGAGTTGCTTCAAAACCTCAACCACGACGCTGTTAACACACTGCATACATTATGTCAAAAGATTTGGACAACCCTGCAGTGGCCACAGGATTGGAGGAGGTCAGTTTACATCCCCATTCCAAAGAAAGGCAGTGCCAAAGATTGTTCCAACTACCGCACGATTGCGCTTATTTCGCATGCTAGCAAGGTGATGTTAAAAATCCTGCAAGGTAGGCTGCAGCAGTATGTGGATCGGGAGCTTCCGGACGTGCAAGCTGGGTTTCGCAAGGGCAGAGGAACTAGAGACCAAATAGCCAACCTTCGCTGGATCATGGAAAAAGCAAGAGAGTTCCAGAAACCCATTTACTTCTGCTTTATTGATTATGCGAAAGCGTTTGACTGCGTAGATCACAGCAGATTGTGGCAAGCTCTCCAAGAGATGGGAGTTCCAATTCACCTCATCTGTCTCCTCAGGAACCTTTATGAAGGGCAAGAGGCCACTGTCAGAACTGGGCATGGTCTTACTGATTGGTTTCCGATTGAGAAAGGGGTGAGACAAGGCTGCATACTGTCGCCCTGCCTATTTAACCTATATGCAGAGTGCATCATGAGGAAGGCCGGTCTGGACGAGTCTTCAGCTGGAGTGAAGATTTCTGGAAAACGTATCAACAATCTTAGATATGCGGATGATACCACTTTAATGGCAGAAAGTGAAGTGGAACTCAAGAGACTTCTGATGCGCGTACAAGAAGAGAGTGAGAAGTTTGGGCTTAAACTGAACATTAAAAAGACGAAGATCATGGCGTCTTGCCCTATCAAGTCCTGGAGCATGAATGGACAAGAAGTGGAAGCTGTGACAGATTTTCTGTTCTTGGGCGCCAAGATTACCTCGGAAGGAGACTGCAGCCATGAAATTAGGAGACGCCTGCTTCTGGGAAAGAGAGCAATGGTTAGCCTTGACCGCCTAGTAAAGAGCAGAGACATTAGTCTGCCAACCAAGATCCGTATAACCCGTGCTATGGTTTTTCCAGTTGTGATGTATGGATGCGAGAGTTGGACTGTGAAAAAGGCTGACCGCCGAAGAATTGACGCGTTTGAATTGTGGTGCTGGCGAAGACTCTTAAGAGTTCCTTGGACTGCCAGAAGATCAAATCAGTCGATATTGTCGACCATAAACCCTGACTGCTCATTGGAGGGTCAAATTCTAAAGTTAAAGCTCAGCTACTTTGGTCATCTGATGAGAAGAGAGCAGTCGCTGGAGAAAGATTTGATGTTGGGAAAGGTTGAGGGTCGCCGGAGAAGGGGTAGGCAGCGAACGCGATGGTTAGATGGCATTCTCGAGGCATTGCAGATGAAGCTATGTGATGTTAAGAAGATAGTGAGAGACCGGAAAGCATGGCGTGACATGGTCCATAGGGTCACGAAGAGTCGGACACGACTGAACGCCTGAACTGAACTGAACTGGGTAACGAAAAATCATAACGCGTTGCACGGTTCATCTTGACTAAGCCGTTTCTCGCGCATAGAAGCCGCTTGTTGGCGAGCAAAGATCTTTGCAAATCGAGAGTCTGGTCCACAGCCAACCTGGACGTAATTTTGCCTTTCTCACGGTACCCCAAGATGGACGACTCTTGGCGTCGTCCTCTATCCTACTTGCATGGCTCAGTTCATTTCATCGCACATCCTCATTTACCATCAAGTCAACAACGGAAGTTTTCGTAGGATGTTCACTGACAGTGACGAAAACCATGACGATATCATAAGCTCTGCAAAAGGCGTTCCTAAGGATACCATCACTCACCTTGCTTGTGGTATAATATCCAGTGGCACGGCTATGAACGAAACAACTGGCTAAACGCGTGTTTGAACAATAGCGTGAGTTTAAAAGAATCGAGAAAATCAGTAAAGACTCCATTTAGCTCAAAAACATGTCTTCCGTCGTATTCGTTATCAACAACAGCAGTATGGCAGGAAGTGAGTGAAAGAATTGCTTGTTGACTAACAATAAGATCCATGACGGCAGTGTTAGGAATTACGAATTGCGATCCTGGTTGCGTCCTTTTCAAGCGACTCTGTGTCATAGACATCGCCTTATGTCCGTTACAAAGTTAAACATCTGTATCCCGCCGCAGCTGTGCTCGGGGCCAGCTGCGACAGTTTTGCACTAGCTAACAAGCCAATTCCACCGTCCACATTCATTCTTTTGGTTGAATAGGACGCTTAGTTCCACAAATCTTCGATCTCGTCATGGAGATTCTTAGCGCATTTATCTCCACAGATGGGTGGCGTGGCAACCAAATTTATACGCGGCTGGCTAAACTGCCGGCTAATATTAGCTGCTGAATGCCAGTCTTGCCGCTCTGCCGCTGTGGAGCAGTGGTTAGGACCCTGGACTTCTGTATCTAAGGAAGCGGGAGCGGCCCGGCTGGGGTGGCTGCTTTGCGTTGAAGGCAAAAAGCAGGACGCCAGTGTGCTCTGTAATGTCAGTGCACGTTAAAGAATCCCAAATGGTACAAATTTCCGGAGTCCTCCGCTATGGTTTCCCTCATAGGGAAGCCGCTCTCAACGTCTCACATCTCAACGTCTCAAAGCCTGAGTCGCTTTAGGACTATAAGTCCCACAAAACAAACCTGTGTCGCCATCATGTACCGTGATACGGCCTCTTCCGCGCCGATAACATCATCCGACAGATGCTGTGCAGGTCTCACTTACTCACCACGGGGTTCATGTCGATGCTGGTTAGTTCCACTGGCGGAGTAAAGATCCAAGGAACGAGAGTGGTTTGGGGTTACTTGGGAGATGCTGGGGTTTATATACTCTCACCCGATGTACTCAGGGATGGTTGGCGGCCCTTCAAAAGATTAAAAAATAAATAAAATGTGAAGTAGCCAATGATCGCGGAGGACGTCGCTTCGCAACTGGGCGTCAGGAAAGGGTGGTACGGCGAAGGGTGCACTTTAAACACTGCTCCGTGAGTGACTTTTTCGAATGAAGCACGCGGGAAATCCCCTCTCGAATCCTCTCACCGGTAGCGTCCCAGAAGTCGTCTCGTTTCTCCTCCCTCAACATTTAGTAGGGCGGTCCGTAACGTCCGTTCAGGGCCCCGTATGAAAATGAGCAGGCAAAACGACGTACGCAGTAAACGACAAGGCATCACATCCTCCGCATCGCTTAACCCGATGTAACCAGAAGAGCCGCCCTCTAACCGTCATTCCTCTCGCTCTTAACTTGACCGTCCGAGCGCGTTCTCAGGACCGTCCTGAATCCCGCTCGCCGCTAGAAAGAGCAACACCCAAGGTTATGAAGTTGAATCGCGGCCAGACCAGGACGGAACCCAGCAAACGTGATGAACGCCGTGGGCGCGTAACCACGGAGGCAGCCCAAATTCACTTTGTGTGCGAGCGCTTGTTTAAACGAAGGCATGGTTTGGTTATGCTAGTCTCGTCTTATCGCTTCCGCCTCACCTCTCTTTGAGTTTGATGGAGCCGCTCGCCTATTGCTTTGGCGTGATATCTCGCTCTCAATCGTAATTTCAGATGCTAAACTGTCCTTTAATCGTACACGCGGCCAGAGGAACGGAAGAGGCCCGTACTCTTCATAGGCGACTTTAGATAAGGCCGATACATGGAGCGTTAAATATTCTGCGCCTGCATTCCCGCGTGAATGAGTCCTAATAACCGTGAATACTCTTCGGTGTCGTCTATATCGCGTTAAATCTAGTTAAGTATTCCGGAAACACTGTTTTGTTAAGCTTGAGAAGCCTAACAAAACTGCCAGTCCTCAACACGTGATAAATTTATTGATTTTTGTTTGACACGAATCTTGTGCATACTAGTGTTGTAAACATTCTCATCACTTACGCAGAAAGTAATATCCTTCCCAGGATACAGAGAGCATGTTCGAGTAGAGATCTTCTAGTATACCCTAGAAATACAGGCGTCTTCTACTGTGTACCCCTCCCCCCCCCCCCCCCTCCCTGCGAAGAGCCTATGTATGAAAGCTAAAACAAGCGTACAACTTTAAGGCCGCTAGTGGTCGATAATTAGAAGAACTTAGTTGGTGTATGGCCCACTCCGTTCAAAATCATGCATTTCGAGAATATTAATAAACTGATCTTGAAATTACGGTCACAGTGTATAAAAGAAATTTATCAGTACAGTGATGCCTGTACCGATTGAACTGTATACCTTGCGCGTGAGTCATTAGGGAATGCGGTCTCCTACGCGTGACTCGCCGGCGTTCTTTCGTCTCCGGCTGAGTGAGCGTATGCAAATGAACGCTATAGTGAACGCCCATAGACCCTGAAAAGTGATCACGAAGCTCAGTTTAGTCAGCGGCGCAGGAAGATTGATTAAGTGTAATGATGGCCTCCCGTACAACAAAATTGCGCCACCTTCGGGCACAAGGACACCAGCGCCAATGAAGAAGTTCTACGGAAGCGAACGTTAAGCAGCCTCTTTGTAGTTAGGGTACATCCTAATTGCTCAGCTACCCGCCATAAACGAACACGAGAAGATTAATGTTTTTTTACTAAACCAAATTACACTCTACTTTTGTACACAGGAAGCTACAAAGAGGGTCTCCCAAGGATGCGGGATCAAATCCCGGCCTCGGCGGCCGCTTTTCGGTGGAGGCGAAAATCAAGGCCCCCGTGTGCTGTGCGATGTCAGTGCACTTTAAAAACCCTCAGGTGGTCTAAATTTCCGGTGTCCTTCACTACGGCATCTCTCATAGCCTGAGTCACTTTGGACGTTAAACTCCACAAACCAAACCAAACCAAATTACGCTGTGTCCGCACGATGTTGTGGAATGTTCTCTGGGGAAATCAGGTTGCATCAACGTGAGCGCGCAAGCACAGTAATTGCTTGCTTAGACGAGTAGAGCGTGTCAGTTTCAGGCAAGAACATTGTGAGGATGAATGTGAGTCGTGCAGAGATGCGCAAGGGTTGCCTTGCAGTATGGTTGGCAGGCCTTTGCCAATTGAACTGTCACTCTGATGCTCTCGATACCGCTTACCGTTAAAATGCAAAGCGTTGTTAATGTTTCAAATACGAGAAATACCGGTATACCTCCAATAAGTAGTGCCCGCCTGCTTTTTGATCGAAGGAGACTCACAATACTGTTCATGGGATTATCACCTAGTGGACTATCGCCTGCGAAGCATGCTTAAGAACCATGGTTGCACCAAACTTTAGAACAACGTTCGCAAATTTGGTAAGTTTCAGAATCAGTACACGTTGTTTTGGAACTTTGCGGCGACTGTAGAAATACAAAAAATAACGCTTGCACAGTATCATATAGATCGTAATTTTCAAGGATTTCCTCAAGTCCATGCGCTGATCGTATTAAAAAGGTGTTATTTACCTAATGTAATTTCGCAACGGGCTCGCCATGCTGGTGGAGGTTAGGGCAGTCGATTGCTGACAGTGAGAAAACGGGTTCAATTCTTCGGTGGAGGCGAAACACAAGGCCCCGGTTTAATATGCGATAGCGGTGCACGTTATAGATACCGATGTGGACGAAACTTCCGGAATCCTGAACCAATTCGCTTTGAGACATTTAACATCACGCACTAACCAACAGGTAATTTCTCAAATAATCTTTTAAATGTGTACGAGATATTTTGCAATCGTTGTGACAAGATCATATTTACAAATTTTACATTTACTCACTTTTACTTTTTACCCAATTTTACTATCTACAGGTCATTGGTTGGCCATCGTTAATGGCTGGGTATAGAAGTGCTTGCACATGATATCGTTTTCAAGGCTCGTGCCTGAGTGCACATATTCGTTACAGTAAATTGTCTTTATTTCAATCATATTCGTCATTTCCATAGTGCAAAGTATGTTTTGCCGCTGCGTGCCTTAAAATTCGACTGTTTTTCTTCTGCGCCGTCATTCTGCTGGTTAAGCCGATAACTGGTATACCGGGATAACTGGAAACTGTGACATATTTCTGAGAAGTTTACTTATAACTTTTTGTAACAGTTGAGAGAACATACGATGAAGATTATATGAACATTGGGATACAAAAGCAAGAATTACTTTGTTATAAATTTTGAAAGGTACCTTGACCAAAATGGAAGCTAACCTGCAGCTGGAGAGGTTTGAAACTCACTCCTTTTCATTTTGGGCATGCAGTTCCAGTCAGATGTGCGTTAAAATATATTTATTATCCTTTCCATTTTGCAAATTCTTCCCTAGCTGTTTGTGCTGCGTTACATTTGTGGCTCGAGTCCTGCCATGCGATTTCCATCACACGAGACTCATTTGTACACTGTCAGGTAGCGATTCGTCTTTATCAGCTTCGCTGCGATCTATCAACGACAAAATGTTTTTTGAAAAGTTTGCTTCGATGCTCGCATAGTATCTGGTTACTTTTGCATAGATTCTAGCAAAGCGCGCTTGGAAAATATGTTCTTTCCCCCTACTTCTTTTTATCTTTTTTCTAACTTACAACCAATGCGACGCCTGCTTCTGAATATCTCTCATTCCTTATCGAGAAGAAACAAATCCGCCTTGCTGAAACAAATAGCAAACTTCATTCGTGGATGAATTCATACATTTTCTTGCTTTTCTCTACTCACAATGTCCACGTGTATAAATAGATTGGCATCTGTCCATTCCATGACGCCAGAATTTGGTTCACCTGAAGAAAACAATTTTTCAGTGTTCGTTGTTTTCATTCACTTACCCATTGTGCTGACCGACAGCTTTTGTACGTTTGCTCGTGTAGGTTCCTGCATCTCCGGTTCAAAATGAAGGCTATTAAATTTCCTCATTAGGTATGTTCTACTTACTACGACTTATAGAGCGCTCATTTTAGTCTGCATACGAAGTCTGGGGCTGAAACGTGGGGGCTAACCAAGAGAGTTCTACTTAAGTTGAGGACAACTCAGAGGGCTATGGAACGAAAAATGGTAGGGGTAACATTAAGAGATAGAAAGCGTGCAGAGTGGGTCAGAGAAATAACTCAAGTTAACGACATTCTAGTGGAAATTAAGAAGAAGAAATGGACATGGGCAGGACATGTAGTGCGAAGAGAGGATAACCGATGGTCGCTGAGGGTAACAAACTGGATTCCAAGGGAAGGAAAGCGTAGCAGGGGGCGGCAGAAAGTTAGGTGGGCGGATGAGATTAAGAAGTTCGCAGGGGTCAAGTGGATGCAGCTAGCACAGAACCGGGTTAAGTGGAGAAATATGGGAGAGGCCTTCGCCCTGCAGTGGGTATAATCAGGCTGATGATGATGATGATGACGAAGTTAAAACGACGCCCTGTTCTGCCTTTCCCTTTTTCCTTCGTAGAGAGTCCGTTCCCTTTATGATTCATTTAAACGATACGTATTATCAACCTACTTAAGAATACCATAAAGGGATGTGCGGCTGCCTTTTTGAGAATGGCTTAGAACATTCCATTTTCTTATCGAATAATATAATCGAAAGATTGAGCACAAGGTTGTAGATCTGATCTACATACAAAGGTATATATGAAAGAGGCACAGACACCAAGTAAAGCACAACGAATTATTTGTGCTCAATGTGAAAGAAAAATGCAACCATGGAGGTAATCTTTCATATCCATCAATTGTGGAGATATCCAAATTGATCTACAGCAATATAAATATCGCCCTCTGCTTTAGTGGGTGACGGTGTCTTTTGGCTTTGTTTGTATGTCATAACGAGCCCCCTTATTTTTTATATTTGTTTAAAGTTGCGAGTGACAATTTTTTGGATATACAAACTAGAGCAGCTCAGTCACTGGCATTCAGTACAGCACACGGAGGGTGACTTTGTTTCCGTGGTTGTGATCATTCATGAAAAATTTGTTGCATAGTTGTGTAATCGTGCAAGCAGATGACAACTGCGTATTAAAGCTGTGTTCTTATATCCGACCAGAAAGAGGCTAGAATGGGAACCAAATGAACGTTTAGGGAAGCATGCGAAGCACAGTTTATATACGGCAGAGTAAATAAATAAAAGGGGTTCAACGCTGCCGAGTTTTGAATTTTGAACGCATCAAACTTCACTGGCGTTCTAGGCAGAATCCACTATCATGGCCTGGCATACGATTCCGGCAGATGCTTTCCATGCTCCCTCGGTCAGCCCTCCGCGGCCGTACGCGCATCTGCTGGGATGCCGCTAGCCTCCTCCTCCTCTCTGTAGCGAGCTAAGCGGTGGAGCAGCCTGTAGAACGCCGCACCTGAAGATAAAGAGGTTATATATATATATATATATATATATATATATATATATATATATATATATATATATAAGCAAGGTCTCGGTTCTGGCAGTCTTGAATCCATAGGTATCGTAAGAGGGGTCTAGCACAGCTTTCGCCCTCACTCTTGATCACGTTCTACGTGACGCTGGCGGTAACAAAGGACGTTCCACGTCCGCCGCTATGGCTGAGGGTGGCGCTGGTGAACACTCTCAAGGCTCGTATACAGACAACATAAATACCCAAGCAAGTAGCAGGGGGGGACAGCGGCCGATGTAGCTCAGTTGGAAGAGCCCCGGACGCGAAATTCGGAGGTCGTGGGTTCGGTTCCCACCATCGGCACGTTGTTTTTTCTTCTACTTTGTGTTTATTTATCTTTCCCCTAAAGAGATTACATTACTAATTTCTGTGTATATCGAAGTAAACATTATGAATATTAAAAAAGAAACGGCATAATGTACCATCCCCAACGCTTTCCTTGGCCTCGCCGACTGTTGGCTTCTTTCCTTCCTTCAGGTGTATATATATATATATATATATATATATATATATATATATATTACCTAAATTGGGAGCCAAGGGTGCTGCATCGCTGTATTCCGTTGTCACTCTTTCATCTTAAAGGCGGAGCCTATGTTGGCAGCGCCTGCGAAATCGGCTATATCGTGTTGTCTCATGACGTCAGACGCCCCACAATTAGGCAGTGCACCGCAATATCACTTGCCAACTACAATATGTCAGTGGCATGCCCGTCCGTTTTGCTCATGACATCGATACCGCCGGCAACACCATAGGTGGGAGCCCGTACTAAGGGCCAACGAATATTGCGCGCGACGCTGTGCCAACTCAGCTACGGCGGCTGTTTCCACTTCTGGATTTGAAAGTTGAGTGGGGGACAACCGCATGAGCCACCGGCAATGATCAATGCACTCAGCAACTTCAAAACAAACTAATATACAGCTCTGCTAACTTATCTGCGCTCATCATCATCATCATCATCATCAGCCTGATTATACCCAGTGCAGGGCGAAGGCCTCTCCCATATTCTCCACTTAACCCGGTTCTGTGCTAGCTGCATCCACTTGACCCCTGCGAACTTAATCTCATCCGCCCACCTAACTTTCTGCCGCCCCCTGCTACGCTTTCCTTCCCTTGGAATCCAGTTTGTTACCCTCAGCGACCATCGGTTATCCTCTCTTCGCACTACATGTCCTGCCCATGTCCATTTCTTCTTCTTAATTTCTACTAGAATATCGGTAACTTGAGTTATTTCTCTGACCCACTCTGCACGCTTTCTATCTCTTAATGTTACCCCTACCATTTTTCGTTCCATAGCCCTCTGGGTTGTCCTCAACTTAAGTAGAACTCTCTTGGTTAGCCTCCACGTTTCAGCCCCATAGGTGAGTACAGGTGAGTACAGGCTATATAGGTATTTGCTATATAGGTATCTGCGCTATATAGCAAATAATCTGCGATTCTGTCGACTAAACTACGGTTCTAAGAATTTAGCTGAAACCCTATCAGCTAAGCTATGACTTAATGAACGGATGTGCGGTTCTATCAACGGAGCTGCAGCCCTAGCAACTGATCTGCAGCTCTAAAAAAAAAAAGACTACAGCCCTAACAACTAATCTACGTTTGTAACAAGATAGCGGTGGCTCTACCAACTGAACTGGAGCTCAGCGTACTGGTCCACTGCTCTGCCAACAAAGACAACGCTCTAATACTAAGCTGTTGCTCTAACAGCTGAGCACGGACAGCCGGTCGTCATGGGCTTGGACTTCTGCGGGATGTGATTGGTTTGCTCCTTCGCAAATTGTTTTTTGTCTTGATGATTACGCGATTAATTACCACCCCCAAGATAATGACGTCAAAAAAGAAAGGATTGTCAAAAGAAACAAATTTCAGCTTTTTTTCTAGGTTTCTATAACTTTTGAGATGTTGAGCTGGAATATCATTGAATTACTAACAATACTTGAGGTAGCCTTAGCGAATGGTCGTCAGAAACGATTTCTGGACGCGTTTCAACAGATATATATTTAACAATGACCAATGTGTGTATATGGTGAATGCTCAATGGCTGTATTCTCGCCGGCAGCCAGCAGGCCGATAAACTTACAGCAAAGCAGTTCTGATGTAAACAGAAGCACAGGCGCCAATAACACGATAATCTGATTCAACATAAGTTCACTTAAGTATATGTCTTGAATCCAAAGTTTTTTTAAAACTCCGGTTTATCACTTGAACATATGTGGAACCAATTTAGGAGCGAGGAGCACGTGACGCAGCTGCAACAATACGCAATAATTTTTATTCAGAGACCAACATACCAGCCTACGTCGTCCGCTAGATAACAAAAACATTCTTTATTCCCAATCCAGCCCCTTGAGAAAGCTTGTCTCAAGCCTTGATTCATGCGGCAAGCATGTTGATAGTGCTCTAGGTCAAAATAAATAGAACAAAGCGGACTTCTCGGCCAAGCCAGCTGGCGTGACTTGAGCGCGTTGACTTGGCGATGTGATGTATCCAAACGCAGTGCAATCCATCCATGTTCTGAAACGAAGAAAAATATCTCATATGAGGGAGCACCGCATAGCTTACACACTACTGCTCTCATATAGAAAAGATAAAAAGGAGTACCCTATACGGGCTGCTTCCGGTCCGATATCATATTCCGTATATATGAAGTTTGGCGACTAGTTCAGGGAAACAACGGTCGTCGGTTTGGCTACAATTACATTCTTTCTTCGCACTAATTTCAGAATATATCCTGATAAACCAGCTGCCTCTCATAAAACCTAATACCCCAGCCCTGCGAACTGCGATGCGCAAGGTGCAGAACACATGTTACTATTCTCAGGGTATTTGTCAAAGCCGTTGCTCAAAAGAGCGAGTTGAACAAAAGCTCAAGCAAATACCTTACCAGAAAGTAGAGATTTGTACAGACCTATTGCCAGGGCTCTAAATCGTTGTTATAGCGAAACACTTATGCCCCGTGGTGCTACGCCTTGTAACCCCTTTGCTTCTCACTCGTGTAGAACAGCCCTTACGTCTTCCTCAATGATGACTAAATTATAGAAGGAGAAGACAAAGGATCTCCTGTCTTTACACGGGTTTAGAACACCAATTGTAGCATAAGCACTTTTGCTACTTGATGAAGAAACCATTACAGCCTGGTTACATCTGCCAGAGACACAGCATGATGCCTAACTCTGGAACGTTCAGCTTTATATCCGTGCCAGATACTTTAGTGAAACGAGTCAACCATCACCACTGAAATATAGCTCATGGCTCTTTTTGTCATTATAATGTGGTCATGGCTTTCATTAGAAAGAACTTCAAGTCACTTGCGATGCTACCCACACATTTTGAAGACCAACGTCAGCTAATAAGTACTCTTTTACTTACTTTTAGGGTAACTTTAACTTACTTTTAGGGTAAAAAAAGAACTTTCATTCTCTCGCTTACAAAGAAAGAATACGCTTCCTTATGCAATAGTGCTGGCAAGAAATCTAGTTAGGAGCCACATTCCAGTGAAATGCCTTTGATAAATCAGTATGCAACGTTTAGTTTAGGCAGAAAAAAAATCCCCAGTTTGCCACCATTGGATTAAGCTTACCACCATTTAGCTCCGTAGCCGTATGTCACGCCGAGCTTTCCAAGACCGCCGTATCCGAGGCCTTGGCCGTAGCCGTAGCCGATACCGTAGCCGAGACCATAGCCACCACCTACAGCACCGAGGCCACCTCCGTAACCACCTGCGACGCCGCCAAAACCACCAAGACCACCTACAGCATATGCCGGACCTGCAGCGACAGTGGTTACTGCCGGAGCGGCGACCGCCACAGGACGAGCAACAGCGACAGCTGGAGCCGCTACAGCCACGGGACGAGCCACAGCCACGGTAACAGCAGGACGGGTGACGGCCACAGCCGGAGCAGCAGCAATGGTGACAGCGGGACGAGCGAAAGCCACGGTGGGAGCAGAGACAACACCCCCTCCAAGGCCTCCGAGGCTAGCACCAAAACCGCCGAAGCCACCTCCGTAAGCCAGGCCAGCGCCACCATGGCCAAGACCAGCGCCACCATAGCCAAGACCAGCGCCACTAAGACCGGCTCCGCCATGAAGGGTGGTGACGGTAGTGGTGGTGCTGCCGTACGAGGTGCTGGCGCCTGCTGGGACGGCTACTGCCCTGCTGACCGCGGGAGCGGCGACAGCGACGGGGGCAGCGGCGACAGTGAGTCCGGCTCCGTAGCCAGCGCCAAGTCCAGCGCCGTAGCTGGCTCCATAGCCAACGCCGAGACCACCAGCGCCGTAGCCGCTGTAGCCGCGAAGGAAGCCGGCCGAGGCTGTGGAGATCAGCCCAAGAAGAGCGGTGGCAAGCTGGGAGAGATGATGCCGCGAAGCGCAAACGACGAGTTGGTTGATCTAAAGATAGTTACGCAGTACATAATGCTTAATTACCTCAGAGCATACTGTTTTGCTAGTAGCATTCAAAGTTGGGGGCAACAATTGCTTCGTATCCGCACATCTGAGCTCTTCTTATGCTCTAGAGTAACTTCATGGTCATTTGTGAAGGTTACGTATACGGTAGAGTGTTTGTTCTAATAAGAAACGAAAAGCGACTGGTCCATTTCATATTCATTCAGGATTTAATATCAGGCGGCCTACAGTACGAATTGGCGAAGTGCCTGTACTGTGCTGCTAGCCAGTACAAGATTACTAGCTCGATTTCCGGTTCCCGAGGTGACATTACAACGGAGCCGAAATGCAAATGATTCGTTCACTGACGTGTCTGCACGACTGGTTACTCCTTTCGGCATTGGTAATGTGCCAATTGATTCGTAAATTTCAGACCACCTATCGAGCTGATGCACAATCTCAATGAATAGAACGTGCAAAAATGAAACACCCTGATACGTTTGTGCCTTTAGTGCATCGCAGATCTTTGCACATTGTTTCACTGTACCATTTATGAGTTTTTCTCTGTCATTTATCTTCTAGCTTCTTTCTGCGCTACGACAATTTTCAAATTTTAAACAAGGAGTTCCTGGAGGAATAACGTTACGAATGGCAATGGGGGAGCTCACAAGTTATTCAAAAGGCCTTATTTAGGCAGGCTTATCAACATAAATTGGTGCTCAGTGTCATTCGTTAAGAACTGCAGGGAGAAGTTGCTTATTTTGCCAATTCTGCCTAATTACTTTTCTTCGATCACTTATACCTTCAGCTAAACCACGGGAAGTGAGCTGAGTAATAAGCCGACACGCCCCTCTTAGCTGGGTAATAAATAATTTTTGTGAATAAAAGAATGAAAGAACGCATGGCCTATATCTTTCTCATGATTACGACCATCCCGTCCCGCTGTCCGGACCCGGATACTCACGACGGCGTTCATGGCAAGACTGTTTGGTACCTCCTCTGTGGCGAAGAAAGATCCCGGACTGTGTGTGACCACACTCTACCGATGCTCGCTTCTTTTATAGTCGAAAGCGTCACACTGCGGCAGTAGTGACTGTCGGTGAAAAATCAAAATAAAGAAATAAACTTTTTCAACGGTAGCCAATGGTCGCTTCGAGTATCACTAACAGAAGCGCTCGACGGAGAAAGGAGGAACCTCATGGAAATGGCAAACTATACAACTACCAACACCCTACACGGAATGCTCGGAAGCGCGTCTCCTCCCGGGGAAGCCTCGAACGAGTCTCCTCCTCACTGCTTCCGCAGTGTCTCTCTTCCCCCTATGGCGGGGCGGGCCTGGACGACCGCTTCGCTCGTTTAAAGAGCAAGCGTGTTTCAAACGACACACGCTGGATGAAGCCACTGCTGAACTCTCGCTCATCGCTCTAAAGCCGATGTAACCACTACTGCAAACTGGCGCCGCCCCTCCATCTCGTTTGATCCTCTCTCACTCTCGAAGGGATGGTCCGAGAGAGGAGCAGGACACGTCCTGAATCTCTTGCTCACCAGTCCATTCCAAGGTTGCTGTAGTGAATCGCTGCCAAACCGGAGAGCGGCTCCTGCACGGCGCTGGATGTGCGAGCAAGAGCGCCAGCTTTGTGGCGCGCGATTAGTATACAGTGGAACCACCCGCCGTGGCTGTTATCTTGGCACGCCCTGTCTTATCTCGCTGTGAATGGCTTACCCCCATCAGGTTGCTTGCAGAGCCGGAAAACGCTTCAAGACAGTGGTACGTAGGCTTGCATTCTTGTCTTTAACTGCACGCGCTTGCAAGTATACGCAGGGCGCATGCTACCGGGATAAAAGGAAATGTGGTTCAGCTACTGTGGCTCTTTAGTTCAGATGTCTGCCTCCTTTAACGTAAACTTATCGTATGCTCGCACGTTTTACAATCCCTGTATCCACCGAGTTACTTGCAATATCACTTTAATGTTTACTTGTTAAGCTCCACTCTGCTGTGCTGGGCCGTATGGAAGTGTTTAGATTCTTAAGTTTGGTTTACGGGCTTTAATATCGCGAAACGACTCAGGGAGGCTATGTAGGACACTGTAGTGAAATACGCTGGAGATTTTGACGACCTGAAGTTTCTTAAGTTGCACTGACATCGCACTTTACATGGGAGCCTGGCTTTTCGCTTGTACTAGAAGCGCCTGTGGGGGCCGGATTTTTTTTTATATATATAACGTTGTTTACGGCCGCGGTTTTATTCTGCTTGCTTTAGTTCATCACACGAATGCCCTAATCGCTTAACCACCATAGCGATGAGGCATAATTTTTAATTTTTATTAAGCAAAATTAAATTCTGCAAATTTCATTTTTGCACACTGAGCCTTCGCAACCCTTTCTTCATAAAGTGGCTGATAGGTTCGTCCACAGTACATGTGTCTCTGATTAGTCTGCAGTCCAATATCGCTGTCTCTATCGGCGGGACTTGCGCTGTTTTGTGACATTAAAGTCATTTCATCATCATCATCATTTATTAACCCTTAAAGGTCCCATTCGGGACATTACATAAGGGTGGGAGGGGGGTAGTACAGGGTTGTTCAGCCGTCATACATGATCATAAATATAAAAGTAATATAGAAGTATAGAAACAAATATATACAAAATAACAAGATAAAAACACAAAATAGAAGCAGCAGGTTAAAAAAGGTGAAAAAAGACAAGAGCAACAAATTCAAATAACAGCTATGGAAGTAAAACCGGCTGGTCAGTTTGCAGGGCTTGGTAGCTGACATAAGGTACAGGAAGATTATTTTTTTTCATTGAGATAGTCGATTAGGAGCTGTCTGAATCTAGAAGGATTAGCCTCAATGTAAAGCCGTTTTATACTGCAAAAGCAGCTACCGCGTGTCTGTCATATGTAAGCTTTTTGCTCGGTTTTTCACGCTATTTTTTAAACTCGTTTATAGTTTACAGGCTTAATTATCCGAGGTTTTTCTTTCTTTACGAAATTCATCTTTGACTCATATCCAACATATTCGACTCAAGCGTAAGGCAGTAAATCTTTAATTCCGACGCTTCATCAATATGAGTGAGCGTTTACTAATCGCCATTCTGCCATCCCAGGCGCTTAACAAATGTCTCAGATTCCATATCACCTTCAGATGTAGCGTTCACTTCAATAGCTCGTGGTGCATTTGTTTTCTTTGTTTGCCTTTTTATACCTAGTGTACGCTTTAAGCGATAGCGTATATAGCTCGTTTGATCGAAAATGCTTCGCTTTACACCAAAATTGAGTAAACCATGCCAGAAAGAATTGGCTGTGGTTTATATCCGGCTAAACTTTGCGTGCAGCGATAGCTGAAGCATGGTTACACATAGAATCGATCCAATTTGGCCCCGTTCTTCAGTCATTGTTGTTGCTGTCGGTGTTGACGCAGAAGCGGCAGCGGCAGCGCCAGCGGCCATCTGTGCTGCTCGTCACTCACGCCTTGCAGCATTGTCGCGGCGGCGTTTCTCAAGACACTCCTCACGTTTTTGGCTTTAGCGCCTTCTCATCTCCTCCGACAACTTTCAGCTAGCAACACAGTATCCTCTGGATCGTCAGATGCAGCCAACCAAAGATCGTAAAAAGCATGACTGCTCAGTTGCTCTTCCTCCGAGTCCATGGCGAGCTCTGCGCAGTGCGCCTCTGTATACTCGAGATTGACGTCAGCGATCATGTGTCGCCACTCAACTGCTCACGCGTTCAACTACTTTCATGTCAGTTGACATTTGACCTTGACTTTGACCTTGACCTTTGGTGAGAACATAGCTACCGAAAGTGGTTGTGGCTTAAGTTTCAACTTGACCTAGAAGCTGTTTGAAGGTCATCGGAAGGACACGGTGACCTTGGTTATACCTCGCGTAGTGCAACTATAGCTTCCTAAAGAAAGCATGTTGTTTCGTGTAACAATTTTGACGAAACCGTTTTGTGCCCCTCTCTGAGGGGTGTCATACCTTTTCGGTTCTCGTTTGGCATAAATCTGTTTGTCAAGGTGCAGGCTAGTTGGAATAGGGATTTGAACTGATGGAATTTTAAGCCGTTAGTTGTATGTTCCTGTAGGTGCCCCGTGAGACATATATCGCGCCTTTCCTGCTCCCAAAATCGAAGCCAACAGAAACGTTTGTCACTACTAAGCTCTGGCCAGTCTCTAAAAGCCAAACCTCCCCGCCACGATGGCTAGGTATTTAAGGCGCTCGGCTACTGAACGGGAGTACCAGACTTCGGTCCCGATCACAGCGGCCGCGTTCGAATGGAGAGAGAAAGAGAGAGAAACAACTTTATTTCCCCAGATGTCGTGAATTAGGGCAGGTGGGTCCTTTGTGGCCCCCAGGTGGGAGCGACATCTTGGGCCCAAGAAATAAGTGCAAGTTGTGTGTTCTTGTCTGGCTTGGTAAGGAGTGGTAATGCAGGCGAAACGAAGTGTAACCGTGTGCTGCGCGATGTCAGCGCACGTTAAAGGTCCCCAGGTAGTCGAAATTACTGCGTAGCGCGCCCCTACGGCTCCTTTTTTTCTCTTTCCACTTTCACTCCCACCTTCCTCCCTTCTCTTACAGGTGTCCACAGGTTACAGGTGTCCACAGAAACAAGTGTGGTAGATACGGCACCCTTCCTTTCCAGTAAACCAACTAATATTAATTATTATTAAGCAAAACCACGTCATACCATGTCAAACAGTACTTTCGCCCGTCTTAATCTGACGGTGCTAATGTCATGAGTTCAAATCTTTCAAGAAAGTATTAGTGGTGAAGAATCTTCAAGCAGCACGTCATTCACGTCACGAAGCTTTACACACTTAGCGAGTCTATTGCGTCTCTTTGTAGGTAGTCCCGATGCTATATCCGCCGGCGACAAAGCGGTGGAGTGAAATGTCTTGTAAAAACTACCTAGTTACCAACATATCATTTTTAGCAGATGACTTATTCGAAAAGTTACTTCTCTCGGAAGGGCGCATCTGTGCAGGAGGAAGCTCAACTGCTTTAGGGGATACTTTTGCGCGCGACGTTTTAAAGATTTCTGCCAAATGTCTTGGTTTCTTGACTGAACACTCTTCTCCATGTCACGTCATCAACCATAGTAAAGGTGTAGTTATACCCATTGACATTCATTGACAATAGGTAAGAAAAACTTTGTCCTGATCCGTGGATCGAATCCTGGACCACCGCATTTCCAGGTCAGTCGCTCTACGAATTGAGCAAACCAGGACGGCCAGCAATCATCGTTGAGTCAATCAATTGTGATTTATATCAAAACTTTATGGAAGATCAGCGCGTTAAAAACCAGCGTTTTAATCACTTTACGGGGTATCTTGACCTTTACAAGCAACTTGACGCTAGACTGTGCTAAGAGCACACTTAGAGCCTGAAACATAAAGCAAGAAGGTTTATTGCGCACTTTTACGTCCGTACTCTTTTTTTTTTTTTCGTACTCTGTTTCTACCTCCAGTCTCCTTTTGAAAATCCTCTCTCGCGAACGTTTTTCAGGCAAAATATATGCACTGAAATTCGTTCAAAGGAACAGTTCGAGGTACAAGTGATGAATTGCAGGAAAATGGAAACAATTGCAGGTTGTTCTTTTTTTGCGGCGCTGTCGATTGATTGATTGATAAACTTTATTGAGGAAAATTAGGGTTAGGGTAGTGGGTTAGGAAAGAGCAGTAGTTGGCAGTCCTCTGTCCAGGAGTCCATATGCCTCAGCAGCGGCTCTGGCCCTCTGCACCAGCATGAGCTGGTGCTGTGCGTCCGAGTCCGCTAGAAGGACCTCCCACTGCTCAGGACTAGGGCTGCTGAAAAGGACAATAGAAGAGAGCAGACGCGCTAAAGCGCACGAGAAAGAGACAGGAGTCCACTGACGAAATGAGTAAAAAAATCGACCGGAGTGAGGATCCTCCGGCTTGTTTCGCGAGTTATGCGACTATTGAATGCAAACACGATAGTAAAGGATGCATTCCTTACGCAACAAAAGCTTTGAGAGAACTTTACAGATACAGTGTGACATCGGACAACGATTTGTCATGTCTGCATGCCCTGCTCCGTTGTTGTTCCCGAGTTCTTACAACTTCCTTGCTTGATATAAACCTGCCATTAGTTAATGAGTGATAGCCACCATAATGAAAACACGTCGTGGTGTCTATGCGCACCTGTTACGCTAGGTGGCGCACAAAGCGTTACATTTCTAAGCTTACGTGCATGTGAAGATTGACGTATGATAATGCATTTTCAGACATGCAAAGGATTCAAAACACCTGATAAGTTATTTCAACCAAGTTATGAAGTTATTCCGAGCGTTTTGTTCCGGATTTAGTTTTTATGCTTGCATTCATCCCGAGATGCATGCTGCTCTCAATTACAGTGTTACTGCACACGCATAAATGAATTTATTCGCCAAATACGTGATTAACAGGAAAGTTGCATATTGCGACAAAAAAAAAGCAGCAGATTTTATTCTAATTCGAAGTGAGGACGAAAAACTTTCAAAACCAAGAAACCAACACTTCAGGGACGGAAGAATGTGGTACGTTTTGCACTCTAGGTTGTCAATTGAGCCGTTTCGTGAGGAAGGAGAGAAAAATGAAGGGCAAAAGGAGGAATTTGGAACCAAATGCCTTCGTAGACTATTTCATCACCTTAGGTTCTCCACCATTCGACCAGCCTTCAGTATACAAGTGCATTTGCCTTTCGCGCTCATTTAATTGCACGGCTGGCCGCCGTAGATGGGGATTGAATCTGCGACCTCTATTTGGTGAAACAGGGGCTTAGCCACTGGGCCACTACGGTTATTGTGCAGGGGGCGCGGCGGAGAGAAGGAGAATGGACTAGACCGCTGCAATCAATCAGAGTACCTCGCCTAGCCTCTGACTTGTTGTTCTCGGACGTATTATATTATCATGCTTCTGCAATTATTATGAGCTGAGGGCACGTGAGACGATTACGTTTTTCGATAATAGTTTCATTGTGACCGGCCGAAGTCGCATTGCGATATTACAGAGCTCTACGGCTGAGTGCGGCATGTCCTATTTATTCCAGCTGCAACGGCCACGTAAGCGGTGAGGGCGGCGATGTACTAACGTGGGTAAAAGTCTGAGGACCACACAAACTGCAACAAAAGCGCATAATTTTCGTACCGGCTAACAGCCTCGGACCACACTTGTCGATGTGAAAGTTGGACAAGAATGCTAAATTGGGCGAGTTGGTGCATTCGCATTTTAGGAAAACGTAGCGCAAAGAAGACAAGGACAAAAAGAGAAGGAAACGCACACGAGCGCTTACTCACAACTGATTTTTTATTCGAAAAGCAAACAGAATATATAGGATACAAGATATTATCAAATACATCTAATAAAGTGGTGAGATTGACAATTTTGTCCACATTTTTGTCAATTTCTTGTCAATCTCACCACTTTATTAGATGTATTTGATAATATCTTGTATCCTATATATTCTGTTTGCTTTTCGAATAAAAAATCAGTTGTGAGTAAGCGCTCGTGTGTGTTTCCTTCTCTTTTTGTCCTTGTCTTCTTTGCGCTACGTTTTCCTAAAATGTGAAAGTTGCACTTGGATTATTTCATTGCTTTCACGTGTGATAGAGAAGTAAGGTGTGAATTTGTTTACGTCGTGCTTCTAAGTACAAAATTAGCAGACCTGCGGCCCCGATACTTTTATATCCAATAGTACCTCTTCAGACTCTACCATACTGATTGCCGCCATACAGGCGTAATGCAAGAAAGGGAAGGGGAAACCTCTTGTCATCATCATCATCAGCCTGACTGTACCCAATGCAGGGCAAAGGCCTCTCCCATATTTCTCCACTTAACCCAGTTCTGTGCTAGCTGCATCCACTTGACCCCCGCGAACTTCTTAACCTCATCCACCCACTTAACTTTCTGCCGCCCCCTGCTACGCTTTCCTTCTCTTGGAATTCAGTTTGTTACCCTAAGCGACCATCGGCTATCCTCTCTTCGCACTACATGTCCTGCCCATGCCCATTTCTTCTTCTTAATTTCCACTAGAATGTCGGTAACTTGAGTTATTTCTCTGACCCACTCTGCACGCTTTCTATCTCTTACTGTTACCCCTACCATTTTTCGTTCCATAGCCCTCTGGGTTGTCCTCAATTTAAGTAGAACTCTCTTGGTTAGCCTCCCCGTTTCAGCCCCGTAGGTGAGTACAGGCAAGATGCAACTGTTGTATACTTTCCTCTTGAGCGATACCGGTAAGCTGCTAGTCATACTCTGCGAGTGCTTGCCAAATGCGCTCCATCCCAATCTTATTCTTCGTGTTATTTCCTTTTCATGGTCCGGATCTGCGGTTACTACCTTTCCTAAGTAGACATATTCGCCTACTACTTCCAGTACTTCACTACCTAATGTAAACTGCTGTTTCTTCCCGAGGCTGTTGAACATTACCTTAGTCTTCTGCATATAGATTTTCAAGCCTACCTTTCTACTTTCCCTGTCTAGGTCATCAATCATTATTTGCAGTTGATCCCCCGAGTTGCTTAGCAAGGCAATGCCATCAGCAAATCGCAGATTACTGAGGTGTTCTCCATCTACCCTTATCCCTAACTGCTCCCATTCCAAGTCTCTGAATACTTCCTCTAAGCAAACTGTGAATAGTACTGGGGAGATTGTGTCTCATTGCCTAATACCTTTCTTTATGGGGATTTTGTTACTTTCTTTATGCAGAACTATGGTTGCTGTGCAGCCACTATATATATCTTCCAGCACTTTCAAGTACGGCTCGTCTACCCCCTGATTTCGCAATGCCTGTATCACCGCCGATGTTTCAACTGAGTCAAATGCTTTTTCGTAATCAATGAATGCTATGTATAAGGGCTGGTTATATTCCGAGCATTTTTCTATCACCTGATTGATGATATGGATATGATCGATAGTAGAGTACCGTTTCCGAAAACCTGCTTGATCCTTTGCTTGATTGCAGTCTAAGGTTGTCCTGATTCTATTAGCGATTACCTTTGTAAATACTTCATATGTAACAAACAGTAAGCTGATTGGTCTGTAATTTTTAAGGTCCTTAGAGTCCCCTTTCTTATGAATGAGGATAATGTTTGCATTCTTCCATGGTTCTGGTACCATCGATGACACCAGGCACTGCGTATACAGGGTGGCCAGTTTTTCTAGCGCGATATCCCCCCCATCTTTTACAAAATCTGTACTTATTGATCCTCTGCAGCTGATTTCCCCCTTTTCATAGTTTCTAATGCTTTCTTGACCTCGTCCTTCGTCACTGGTGGAACGTCTGACTGCTTTTCCCTGCCGCCAATCTCGTTACGGTCCTGACTACTTTGGCTGCTGTAGAGATCTGTATAGAACTCCATGGCTACTTTGACTAGCTTGTCCATATTCGAGATGACGTTGCCCGCCTTGTCCCTTATCGCATACATCTGGTTTTTGCCTATGCCCAATTTCGTCTTTACTGCTTTAAGGCTTCCCCCGTTCTTTACAGCATGCTCAAATTTCTCCATGTTATACTTCCTTATATCAGCCACCTTGCACTTATTTATTAGCTTTGATATCTCGGCCAATTCGATCTGGTCTGTTGGATTGGAAGCTTTCATACTCTGACGTTTCTTAATCAAATCTTTTGTCTCTTAGACAGCTTACCGGTATCCTCTCTAACTATCCTACCACCTACTTCTACCGTACACTCAGTAATTATATCTCTGAAATTATTGTTCATTGCTTCTAGGGTAATGTCGTCATCCTCGGTTAGAGCTGAATATCTATTCTGTAGCGAGATCCTGAATTCTTCTTCCCTCCCCCTCACCTCTAATTCGTTGATGGGTTTCTTTCTTACTAATCTGTTGCGTTCCTTCTTCAGATTTAGGCTAATTCGGGACCTCACCATCCTGTGGTCACTGCATCGCACTTTCCCGATTACCTATACATTTAAACCTCTTGTACTGAAGGTTCCAGGTTTATAGAAGATCGTTTGGTCGTGCATCAAAACATCAGTACAAACCTCTTGTACTGATGTTTTGATGCACGACCAAACGATCTTCTATAAACCTGGAACATTTCATTTTGACGTCATTTATAGCCATAGGGCAGCCTCCACAAGCAATACTTTTTAGTAGCATACGACTTAAGCAAACTGCATTACCCTCATCAGTTAAGATGTTAGAGGAAGGAACGAGAAGACCGTTTGATTATTCCGCTCTACCAGACGGGTTAGACGCATCGCAATTCATGCGCTCGTATTTGGTCGGTGACAGGATTTTTGCTTAGTTAACAAAAGAGTTCTGAAATGCTGACTTTTTTGTCACGAAGAAGCTGTGTTTTGGAAATTACACGAGTTTAGTAAATTCCTAAGAAAAGACGAGGCACATGAAACAATTTTTTTATACTTCGGGGAAAAAAAACTGCACTGCATGAAAGAATGCTTATTGGGCAACCATGAAAACATGTTTGACGTGGCACAAACGTGGAGTATAGATGTCCGACGCTCTATCCAAGTTTGATTAAACCTTATCAATCGATGTGGTGGAGCTTTGCTAGTCCTGTGTGCCTCCGGTACGTGAACGGAATGTTCATGCAGTTTGAAACGCACTATAGGGTCGGAGACGGATGCAGGAGGCCGAATATATTGAATTATTGCCTTTGCCGAAAGCAGATCATCGGCCTGACTGCGCCACTCTAAAGTATAAAGACCTATTTCATTACTCTCTAATCACCTGTGTTGGATGTGAAGGGAACAACTGCTGGATCTTTTTGTGACTATTGGAGATCACGGTTATGCGCATTCTTGTTTGTTTTTTTTATCCACATTGGCTGAAAGATTTGGACACCGCACGTCGAGGAGGGGAATTAAAAAGAAAATGAATCGGCCTTCAAATAAATTTACGAAGTCTGCGAGGGAAGTCAAACACGAGACTTTGCGTCCGAGAGTCAGACACTCTCGCTATAAGCCACGCAGTCTTTCGCAAGTGTGGTGGCTTAGCACTATATGCTAATGTGCATGTATGAGATTATAAAGCAATACTTAAAGGAGTACGCTTCCTCTCGCAAGCACGCGCCATATCGCTAAACTTCGAGGGAGTCGAACCAAGAGCCTGACTTATCATTGGTGTAAGTAGAAACGCCACCTCGCAAGTTTGCTGTAGAGTATCATATGGGGGAAGATTTCAACCAGCAGGTTAAAACGTCACTGATATGTTTGGAATCCCGGCAGGAGGGGATGTGTGTGAGGGGTATGTGTACGCAAACACGAAAGTCTGGGATTGAGTTTACGCGAAACATGCCCACAAATTCTAGACAACCGCATTTTTTGTTTCAACATGGAAGTTGTTTATGAACTCTCAAACCTCATCACACTGCCATTTAAGGCAGTCTTACCTACTGCCGCTAGCAAGAGATACATTCTCACAGGTAACATTTTGTGTACGATCAAAAGATTTGATCGCATTCATGAGTATGTTCACAGCAGTATCTTACAATGTTCTGTAAGAAAGTTGAACTTGGAATTGGAGAAATTGCGCCGACAGCTATTTTATAAACACTTTCGGTAAATCTCCTAACCGCAAATTAATGCAAATACAACAGCTTAAATTCGTGAGGCTTTTAATGAAAGACGAGTTGTTCTATGCCGAATACCAGAAAACAAGCCTGTCCCACTGTAGCAAACATTTCACCCATTGACAGGAGGTCAATAATTTAGAAATAAAACGATTATCGTTAATTTCAATGTAACTTGCATAAGGGCAAAAAAAAAAAACGTTCATTTATACAGGTACTAAATTTATCTAAAGTAAGAGAGGATTTACTCATTAGCATCGACACGAGCCCAGTCATATGGTTACAAGTGGTTGCTATGCTACATTCACACAAAACTTGGTATTTTTAAACAAAGGATTTCTTCCTTGACCAGATTTCAAACCTGGTAAGAGCGCCTCTCCGGGGCAGTTGCTGTACAAAGTGAGCGAATCAGGACAGCCAGCAGATCAGATGATAGGGCGAGAGCGATCTGGTCAGCAACGAAAGTAGAAAAATGTTAGTGAAATTACTGTGAAAACTCTTAAAGCGGCAGCACAAGCCCAGTCACCGCGCTGATGGGCTCGCTGTTAGGCTTGCTTAAAACGAGCCTGGTAGCTGATGAGTGTTTAACGTCAATGGCTCTATAGGAACGTACTTGTACTTCAAGAAAAAAAAAACGATGGCTTTGTATACTTCAGTTATATTCACCAACGATTACTTCTGAATTCTTCATTAGTCATATTCACTTCGGTTTTGTGAGCCGCAACTTCAGGCTGGTTTCTTCAGCAACTTTTGCTTGGGGTTGAGCAGAGATTGGTAAGAGTAAATTCTCAATTTTTTCAATGCTAGAGTTTCTCCCGAATATTTTTCACTTTTGTTACAGTTCTCCCCAGAAAAAAAAAAGGAATTTTTGCTTGCAGAAAAAAAGAATTTGGCTCATTTGTACGCTGGGTCTCCTTGGTGGTTTTTCTCAGAGAGCACAGTTTAGGCATAGTAAATAATTTCTTGCGCTTTCCGAAACGCGACGCCATCCGGTCAGATAATACTTCATTAGCCAAATCCTGCTAGCTTTCGCGATGAAATGGCAGCTAAGAGCAGAATGAAAACAGCAGTTTGTGATTTTGAACTTGCTTGCTTGAATGCACTGTTTACACAGCCGGTGTTGACACATATTCGCCACAGCCAAAAGAAGAGGTAATTTGAAGATTTCGCGAATAAGTTTTATCACAAATTGAAATACGTGCCAAAGCAAATGGAATTGAAATACAAACGGCGGTGTAGTTTCATTTTCATTGCGGGCAAAATAGGTAGTTTAAGGTTTAATCGCCGCATATTGGTCATCTATAGGAGCTAACACAAAAATAGGTCTTCACAGCTACTTGAGAAAAAGCATTTAAAAAAATGCCAACGCGTGATTCGAGCTCCATATATAAAAATTAGTTCCCTTCGAGGCGTTAAAAAGAAAAAAAAATCGGCGTTTGCCTAAATTTCTATTTCTATACAAGCAGTGCAAAGTTCCCTCGATACTTTTCTCCTAGCATGTATACATCTGACTTTAACCTACGACTAGTCTCTTCATCGTTTATAGGCTACCTCCGTTGTGATGAGCATACCTGATCCTCTCCGTATTATACTTCTCTATCTCGGTTACTGATTTGTTAGTTCCTTTCTTTGATAGCTGTACCATTCAAACGCAATAACGTTAAAACCTCCGTTCACCGAAAATCCGGCCCCGGCTTGGCGTTGTAGGCGAATAATCACGAGAATGGCTGGCGCTGGCAGGCGGCCGCTGGCAGGTGACATGGCTGAGCACTAATTAAACGTAGGATAGCACGTTTTACGTCTCATTTTAAAAAAGCATCGAACTCGGTGAACCCCTATCATATGGAATCGTGACATCAGAATCAGCATAGGAATTAAGGCCCTTGCATTCATGCTACTCCTAGGCCAAGCAGGGACGTTTACCTTGCTTGGTTAAAGCAGATATTTAATTGTTGGGTGGTGGCCCACGCTATCGCGTCATACACCTGAAGGCGGAGCTTAAATGTTCCCCATAATTATTTTATGCTGTCTCTCAGTTGTGGTTTCTTTTGTGGTTTCCTTTTTCTGACGTCTTCAATATTTGCAGATATTTTACTGGTATCCTGTTTAAGTATCCTACAACCTGCTTCCGCTGGGCACTCCGAGCTTATATCCCTGAAATTACAATTGCATGATTACAGAAATTACCGTGCCACGTTGAGGTCGTCGTCTTCGTTAAAGCCGAATATATGTTATGCAGGTGTAATCTGACTATCTCTGCTATTCATCTCCCGGCTAATTGATTCGTGGGCTTGTTTCTTGCGAGCTTCTTCCGTTTCGTCTCAAAGTCTGGGCCATTTCTAGGCTTTACCATTTCATGGCTTTCACTTTTTCTCTGAGCTCCAAATTCTACACGATGTCGGGGTTTCAGGAAAGTTCGTTTCGGGGCTAGCTGGTGCATGTTTTAATGTGGAACCTTTCTTAACAGAATTCATGACGGGGAGAAATCACTCACTCTCTGTGACGTGCTGGCGGTGGGCGATGATTGAGGGATCGAAGAAAGATTGAGCCGAAAACATGAAATCTGATTCATTTTGAGCCTCCTTTAGGGCTTTCCACTTATGGTTTTTCTCTTTGCTGAAAAAGGCATTCACTTGCAGCAAACTATTTTATTCCGCGAACTTTAGTAGTAACTTTATCTGGCTACACCTTGAAATAATCCAATAACTGACCTTTACCTAACTGATTATTTGCTTTTTTCCTGCCTACTTGATACTGAAGCCCTCCATCATCGCAGTATAGAGTATGTTTTCCTTATTGCAAATTTTGTGTCTTCATATAAGCTTTTGACTATTCTCATGGCTGGATATTGTCGCTTGGGCAAGTACCGAGTCCAATTTCTTGCTCATATTAAGTTGTCTCTTGGGGTCTGCCCCGCTCTAGTTCAATTCTTTTTGAAATCCTATATACTGTCAGATATATCTCTAAAATGGAGAATCCCACACTTAGCTCATCTCTCGTGTGAACCGTCATGGCATAGTGCCTAATAGCCTAATCTACACGGATAATATGTCATTTAACCTCACTAACACTTGAAACGTCCTATTTTAACACCTCCTAGTTCATCGAAAAGCACTGCTAAACTTGCCTGTCAACGGAATATTTAACCTCAGGAAGGAAAAAGCGTAATAAACACCATGAAAATTGGTTACTGCCAGTACTGAGGATATTGATAAAAAATGTGTGGCGCTAATGAAATGACCAGACAACTGTACGCTGTAAAGCGGTCCTTCGAGCACTGAAGTCGTGTTACAACAAAGAACTTTACTGGAGTCATCCTGTGTCCTCTTCGCACTGTACATGTTCACCTTGCACACAATTTCATACTCAAAAGAAGGTTATTTCCTCTGCAAACTTCCTTTTGATCTGCAAGATCTGCAAAGATCTTTTGGTGTAGAAACTAAGAATAAGTCCTCTCACAGTATTTCACGGCTGACCTATACTTCACCACCCCAACTTCTCTTTGGGAAATGGTGCAATAATAGGCTTATCTCAAGCTAAATTTCTAAATGTAGTAAAGGCATCAGCAAATTCTAATAGATAAAACTAGCAGTCCACCACCACAACAGTGATCTCTTTCCACGCTTGTGTTTGGCGCATGATAGCCTCTGCTTCTTTTATAATTTCTAAAACTCGAAACACCATCATTCCATCAGTTTCTCTGGTCTAGGCGGTCCTGATGAGGGAACCGTTCTTTACTGTCAACAACATTCTAATGACCTTTACAATCTATCTCTTGAGCAAGAATCTGCAAACAGACATCTAAGTGTACCCTTGCACATCCCACCAGCAGTCGGATAGTAGCAAGACACCGACACCCCTTTAATGACTGTGCAACATGGTCGATACTTGAGTGCAGCAGCAAGCGATGTAATTCCATACAACCACTTGTGAGAGCAATAAGCTGGGCGACCACGATTCAGTGCTGCACATACGCAACAAGGCTCTTACTCTATGCACATGACTTCATATCTCAGCATGTGCAAACCAGGTATATACTTCATCTATGCTTTGTTTGTCCAAACGTTCCTTTTGCTGGCGAAGATTGCACATACATTCGCAAAGAATTTAGTCGTTTGAAACTGATCCGAGCAATTTCTCACAAGAACTGTGCATCACTGCGATGACAGTGCGAATGACGGTTCGAACATAGAATGACGAGTTGACTCCAATAAAGTTCTTTGTTGTAACACGACTTCAGTGCACGAAGGAGCGGATTTACAGCGTGCAGTTTTCTGGTCATTTCATTAGCTCAAGTGGACAGCCATTTTTTTATCAATTTCCTCAGTACTGGCATTAACCAAATTTTATGGTCTGTTTCCTATAATTTTTCTGCTGGAACCTCTATGCATTTTCTTTTAATAAACCTCTGTATCTATCTGTCTCCCCCTTCCGCTCATAAGTAAACTGACACACATTGCGTTTCATTAGGGCCGTTTTCTTAGTAGTAATACGATGCGTAGTAATCTAAGATATATATTGAATACAAGGTTACCTGCGCCTGCGCCCTGTTTCCACCGTGCACCACAGAATAACTGCATTAAGTTCTCGCCGATTTCAAAGAAATCGAAGAATAGGAAACTGTGTGAGGCCTTCCGTTGCCTTGAACGGCAAGAAGGTTGACAAGCCTTATTGTCTTTGTCATACTTTCCCGATACTCCGAACCTCGTTCAACGCGATAGCCTAGTTCCTACGCACCGTCATATTTTCCTGCCAATAATTTTGTGCAACTCTTTAAAGCACTTGCGCTTGCATCACTACGTACATGCCACAAAGCTACAGAGACCGTATCAATGAATTCAATACTTTTACTTGCATTTTAGCGCTTATACATACTGAATTAATAGCTTTGAGGCGAGTCAATAGGCGTGCGTTTTCAATCTTGCCGCACGCATTCGCCGACGTTCAAGGTTGCTACACTTGACAGACAACCTTTCTTGGCCTCACGTATATCCGCCTTTCTTGTAAGATCGATTGCCAGCGTTTGTAGCATTGGCGTAATGATCATCCATTTACGCTTGACTAAAGTACGTTTGAAGCAGACCGGGTGTCTCCTGTTACTCACTGTTCCTGTTAGTGAAGGTCTACACTGTTACTGAAGGTCTACAGTACTCTTGAGCACATCACTTCGAATACGAAACTATGAAAGCGCGGACGTAAGTAAAGCGCAGGAAAGATGTTCCAAGCTGTCTGCACTTTCCAACAGTAACACAACTTGTCTACCGTAAGGCATTTACGTCGGCGAGCGCTGCGACTGGGAAAGTTGCGAAGTGTTCGTTTTCGTTAAGGTCATTCCAAGTTCGAACCGTCATTCACACTATCATCGCAGTGGTGCACAGTTCTTGTGAGAAAGTGTTTGGATCAGTTTCAAACGACTGAATTCTTTGTTTGTGAATGTATGTACAATCTTTGAGCTTTTGACAAGCCTTACCCGGCATGCCAAAGGTTTTCTCTGGTTAATTCCTGGCTCGACAGTTATAAAATATTTGCGTAAAAGGTTATCACTGTTTCCTATTCCCAGCTTACCTGCTGCACCACGCAGAGTACTTTATATTGACTAACCTACCAAAGGTAAATTGTCTGAGCGTTTTGTTCATAATATTTCAAAGGTTCTCAAAAGCCCTTACCCTTCATTCCTTTTTGAGGTGTAATTAAGGGTATTTGAGGTACACCTAAGCTCCGCCTGTGAAAATATGATGCAGCATCGGTAATGGCTCCCGTGTGCAGATTCCCATTCCTGATCCTCCACCGCGCACATGAACTTCGCTGCTAGCTGAATCACTAGTATCTTGTTCGTTCCCAACTCCCCCCTTATAAAAGGAGCTGACCAAGTTGTCACCTCCAGTCCTCTCTGTCAAGTTAAATAGCCGGACGTCCAATAACCAGCCGACCAATCAGTTACAGGCCATGTCACGCTCCACCTGCTCCCTGATAAAGATATGCTCGTGATTCTTCGCTCAAGACGGTGCCGCCTAAAAACCTGACACCAGATGTTTATGACGCCGAGGTAATACTAAGAACACCAGATATGATCACATTGTAAGAATATCAACGCGCTAGTGTCAAAGGTCCCGTTCCCCGAAAATCTGGCATCGGAGCTGGCATTATCAGCTAAAAAATCATGAGCATAGCGCTGGCAGGTGGCAGCTGGCAGGTGGCAGCTGGCATGGCCGAGCACAGTTTAGATGTTCTGTTCCCTGAAGTTACGTTTGGCAGGAGCGGCCATATCGGACCTATCCTTGAGGATGATATCAGAATCAGTCTACCAGGGCCCTTGTATTAACGTTACGCCTATAGGCCACGCAGGCACGTTCATACGGCTTCGTTGCAGCATGCTGTAAATCTTTGTCCGGGGCTCGTACACAGTATGATAGCTTAGCAGTGTATGCGTGATAATGACTATACGTTGAATAATAGAGGCAGAACTAAAGAACTTAAACATTAAGCGAATAGCAAAGTATATGTAAGCAAACGAAGGCCTGTCAAGTAAGCAGTTGACTACACTCATTAGCGGTAATGCGTGATGTCCTTAATTAAAATTAGCTGTGGTTTACCTTGTGGTTAAACCTGGGGTTACGCGAGAGCAATCTGCCGGACTACGCTTAGATTCGGCTTGAAAGTAAAGACAGCTTTTGCACATAGTAGTTTACTCTATAGTTTAATGTTTATTTATGCCATAGGAGAATCGCTTCATATGAGCACCCCTTGCCTCTCGCCGTTGATCATTCTCATTCGAGTGTAGAAGACATAGTTGTATGACGTTGTCTCTGCGTCGAAGTCCGTCACAACGTTCGAACGAACCTTCTGTCTTAGCAACTCGCTGTGGTCGTTCGCCTCTACCAACTACCGAGTTATATGTCTCCTCCTTTTTTTTTCTTCTTTCTTCGCTCTTCGGACAGGCACGGCGAAATGGCGAGACTGTGACCAATGTAGCTCTCGCTGCAAGAATGGAGCTTAAGCGTCCATCCCAATTTTCCTCATAGCCAGGCTTTCCTGTTCTTTTTAGCTGCTCGTGGTAGGTAAACGAACATAAATTGATGCATATTTAACACTGCGGATATGACCTGAAGAGATTACTCACCTTCTCGAGGAATCGTTTTTTTTTTTGTCAAGCAATAATACATCTGCTAAGTAAAGCTAAATATTACTTCATTAATGGTTTTTCTTTTCTCTAACAGTTGGGAGACTCACATTTTGGCCCTTTCATGCCCTTCATTTCAATTTAAAGTCAAAACTTTATAATTATGAGCAGTTTCTGCGAGTTTT
This sequence comes from Amblyomma maculatum, assembly GCF_055883805.1. NCBI lineage: Eukaryota > Metazoa > Arthropoda > Arachnida > Ixodida > Ixodidae > Amblyomma > Amblyomma maculatum. Next base: position 105,468,385 of record NC_139348.1, on the reverse strand, counting down.
GTGCTAAAAAAAATGGCTACTATTGTGCTGACCGGCACGGCATTTTAGTGAAAAGCATCGAATCTCGAAGAGATATGTGGGCTCATTCTTATCTGAGTGCCTGATGTTTTCCTCAGTTTTTAACATAAATTCATGAACAAACACTTGCGCAATAATTAAACACGCAGGAAAAAATATTTCTGCTTTGAATTCATATAATGCTAGCGGTCTGAGTCTCGAGTCAGCCAGTCGGCATTCTCTACAGGGAACACAGAAGTAAATAATGTTTTCTGCGCATATGCTTTGTATTTTTCGAGCCATTCAATTATGCATGTCGTGTTACATTTTTCTTCCTAGTTGCGGTAACAGTCTTCTCTAAATTTCTTATTCTACAGCGCCAGTCTACAATCTCTGTGGAATTGACAGCATATTGAAGTGAAGAGGTGAATAAAATTAATAAAAGAATATTCGCTGAGAAGCTACACCAAAAAATACGAAGCCTGCAATTCAAATCTTAAATACCAAACAAATGCACTTGAGTATTAATAGCGGGGTGCACCAGATGTATATTAATACCGCCCAACATAATAGCTTTTATATGAAGCTGCATAATGCTAACAAAAACGGTATTTTCTCCTCTTTTGCTCGATGGCGCACTGTGCAACCGCACTAATCGCCGCCTACCCCTAAGGCCGACACTGTTTAGCATCTTGGTACTATAATGTCTGAAATTTGTGCGTATAGCAGGCGTGTAAGTATGGCTGTCCTCGCTTTGTTACAGAGGCCTGTGAATCCTGAAGCATGCTTACCCACTTTTGGCACTTGCCACTATCTCAATGTGACTTTGGCTAGTGGTGGTCTGTGAATATCTACACTGAAGCCCTACTATATTAATAACATTTTTTTTAATTGCTGGGCTGACGCGCATTTATAAAGTTTATTTTGAATGTGGAGACTCCATCTTGGCACACGGAGAGCATGAAAGATGAGCGTTGACTCTACCAGATTCCAATAAAAAAAATTTTACTGCTAAAATTGCTGTAGGCTTGTAAAATTGATTTGTTAATTAGATCGAGAGCGATATAGTAACACATCGTTACCGATCAATATTAAGCGCACCTGGAAACCCAATACCTACTAGCTACTTTCTAACAGCCTTACACAGCAGCAGAAGTTTACGACCGGCAGTAAAATATTGGAAATACCACGTGCATACACACAATGTGCAGATCACATATCTGAAAAATCACACAGATATTCCACGTAGAATGAAATTGAAATAATTTACATTTGGCTGGCCTTCTTGGATTATGAAAACGGGCTTACCAATATATGTCACTAGAAGAAAGTTTGTTAGAGGCGTAATCAAGCTGACTCTTTTAATCTGCACAACTTTGTTAAAAGCTTTCACCTTTCCCTTTCAAACCTTAATCTTTTATGACTACTTGACTCATACAAGATGAACATTGTTAAAAATATCAATCACGTCCACTATTTAGTCGACCTTTACACTTCACATTCCACATCATGCATCGTGAAGACGGGCATCTTGAAATTACTCCTTATCGTACTCAAACTGTTAAAGACCCACGTATAACACAATCAACGAAAGTGATGTGAAAACTTCAGACAACGAATATCCATTGTGCCGTTTTTATGGCAATAACATCATTCTAACCTCCCCTTCTCTAATATTTCTTTGTACATACCAGTCCTCATTTTCGTGCATTCCTGTTTGCTAGGCCGTAATGTTGGAGCTGCTGTACGCGCTTTTAAAACTTTGTTTTTTTTGTGTGTGTCTTTTTGATGTTGCGCGTATGTTTTGTTATGGACTCCTTCTCATACAATTTTGCCGTCTCTGTCCCGCCGTGGAGGCTCAGTGGTTATGGAGCTCGGCTGCTTAACTCTAACACACAGGTTCGATCCTGGCCGCAGCGGCAGCATTTCGATGTAGGCGAAAAGCAGGGCGGTAGTGTGCTGTGCAATGTCAGTGCTCGTAAAAGAACCCCACGTGATCGAAATTTTCGCAGCCCTCCATTACGCCGTATGGTATAGCCTGAATCTCTTTCGGACGTCCCATAAACCATATTGCCACACCGCTGACCATCTTCTGGCGCCACCAAGTGGCCGAATGGCTTGGCACGTGGCTAAGCTTCATCCTCGTCTCTCTCGAGTTTTTCGCTTGATTAAAAAGGGCCAGCTCGGTTGTTGTGCTGCTTGCTACGTGTGTTGGTGACATTTGGTGGAGGTGCTGGGTAAGATCCCATGTACGTTGCCCCCGAAGACGTCAGTGACGCTGCTCATCAACGCGTGGACGCGACTCCTGTCCATAAAGCCAGCCGTCGCCTGCGAGGCCTACAACCTGAGTTTGAACCGCTGTCCACCCCGCTACGAACCATGACATCCACGACGAGCAGCCAGACAAGCCAGCCTTCCAGCAACGCCCCACCGTTCGTCCTTCTCGCACCGCGATCACCGCCATCATTTCATGGTGACCGGTTAGAGGATGTGGAAGACTGGTTGGCCAGTTTTGACCGTGTGGCTGCATTTAACCAATGGGACGACGAGCGGAAGCTAATGAATGTGTACTTCGCGCTGCAAGACTCGGCCAAGACGTGGTTCGAGAACCACGAGGCATCCTTTGTCAACTGGGCAGCCTTTCGCCGTGAGTTACTTACAACATTCAGCTCGAGTGCACGCAAAGAAAATGCAGAGATTGCAATTCGTTCAAGGTCTCAACAGTCAAATGAGAGTGTGGCCATGTTTGTCGAGGACATGATGCGGCTTTTCAATCGGGCCGACCCTACCATGCCTGAGGCAACGAAGGTACGGCACCTCATGCGCGGGGTGAAGGAGCAGTTGTTCGCTGGCCTCATTCGCGACCCCCCAAGAACTGTCGCAGATTTCGCGAGAGAAGCTACCAGCATGGAACGTTCCCTGCAGGAACGGAGTACCCAATACGGCCGCCAGGCAAGCGTAGCGGCCACACCCTGCTGTGCGTCCGTGCCAGCAGCCAGCGACGAGGCATTGCGGGAGCTTGTGAGGAGCATTGTCCGCGAAGAGCTAAAAAACCTCCACTTGAATGCTCCCTCTGCAAATAATTATTCTACCGTCGACGTCATCCGTGATGAAATTCGGCGAGCGGTGCAGCCACCACCACCACCAGCACCACAACCGGAGCCATGCATCATGACTTATAGTGATGTCTTACGTCGACCTGCTCCCGAGCCAAATCCATTCCGTCCCGTTGTCGGACCACCGCCTCGCTACATGCGCCCCGTCGAGCAGCAACAAGATCTGCGCCCCGTCGAGCCACAGCAATACCAGCGTCCCGCTATCAGCAAGGCGCACTTGTGGCGCACGCCCAACAGACGACCGCTCTGTTATCACTGCGGCGAACCTGGTCACATTCTTCGCAATTGCCCATACCGGAGAATAGGCTTGAGAGGATTTCCACCAAACGCGCCTCGACCCCGCTATGGCGAAAGACCACAGGAGATTGAGGAGTACCTGGCTGCTAACGAGATGCAGCCAACGTCACCACAACGGCGGTCGCGATCGACATCTCCGAAGCGTTTTGCTTCGCCCACTCGGTACTCTTCCTCTGGGCAATTCAGAGGCACGTCCCCTCACCGGGAAAACTAAACACGGCGACCTCCGGGGGTGGGGCCGCCGCTACGTTTCAGATTAAACAGCCTCCACCCGACGATTTGACGCGACGGCCCGAGCGGCGACGACCCGATCCGATGAACTTACCGACGTGCTGCGAACGCATTGTTTCCGGGGAAATTTTTGTAACCGCTGACAGTTGTGATGTGACCGCACTTGTGGATACCGGCGCCGATTTCTCCGTCATGAGCAGCCAGCTAGCCACGGCACTCCGTAAGGTTCTGACGCCTTGGTCTGGGCCAATGATGCGTACCGCCGGTGGTCATGTAATGACGCCGATTGGCATGTGCACTTGCCGCATAGAGATCTGCGGTTTTACTTTCACTGGCACATTTGCCGTATAACAAGAGTGCTGCAAAGATCTGATTCTCGGCATGGATTTTCTTCAAGAGTATGGTGCGGTTATAGACCTTCGGGAGCAGCTCATGGTATCGTTTTCAACGAAGCGAGCCGTTGATAGCAACACGGACTTTCGGAAAACAATGTTGCGTGTCTGTGACGACCACATAACGATCCCTCCGCGTGCGAGCAAGTTCGTCACAGTCGAATGTGATCATAGCACTGGCACGAGTGGCATTGCTGAAGCTAACATGTCACTGCTTCTAACTCGACAAGTTTGTGTAGCTCGGGGCCTTGTCGAACTTGTCCGTGGCCAAGCCAACGTGCTAGTGACAAACTTCACATGTGAACCCCAACATTTGACGGCGAACACGGCGGTCGCTTATTTTGAAGAACTTGGAGAATGTACAGGCCAGTACGCTTTAACCAACACGTCAGACCCCGACAATGCGACGCCTACAGCCATTCAGACTGATGTGAACCCGCACCTCTCGCCCAGTGAGAAACGCTGCATAGATAATCTTGTCAATTCGTTCCGAGATTGTTTTGCATCAACCTCCAAGGTCCGACAGACGCCACTAACGAAGCACCGAATTATAGTTGCCGATGACCAACGTCCACTATGTCAGCGTCCTTACCGGGTGTCTTCAAAAGAACGTGATGCCATCCGCCGCCAAGTAACAGAAATGCTCCAGGACGACGTTATCCAACCGTCGACGAGCCCCTGGTCTTCGCCTATTGTCCTCGTGGCAAAGAAGGATGGAACCTTGAGGTTTTGCGTGGATTACAGACGCCTCAACAACGTCACGAAAAAGGATGTGTACCCCCTGCCACGCATAGACGATTCCCTCGATCGCCTTCGCCATGCCACTTACTTTTCGTCCCTTGACCTCCGCAGTGGATATTGGCAAATAGAGGTTGACGAGCGAGACCGTGAGAAGACCGCTTTTATTACGCCAGACGGTTTGTATGAATTTAAAGTGCTCCCGTTTGGCCTGTGTTCGGCCCCTGCCACATTTCAGCGAATGATGGACACTGTACTCTCTGGTCTGAAGTGGCAGTCATGCCTCGTATATCTCGACGACGTTGTGATTTTCTCGGACACGTTCGACGAGCACCTGAAACGTTTGCGCGCTGTCTTCGAGGCCATCCGATCTGCCGGTCTCTCTCTAAAACCCGAAAAATGCCACTTTGCTTTTAGCGAGTTGAAATTTCTCGGCCACATTGTCAGTGCTCGAGGTGTTAGCCCAGACCCAGAGAAGACGGCCGCTGTCTCTTCATTCCCCAGACCAGCGGATAAACGAAGCTTGCGTCGATTTCTCGGCCTCTGCGCGTACTATCGTCGGTTTGTTAACAATTTCTCTAAGATCGCTGAGCCTCTGACCCGCCTGACAAAAGACGCCGAGCCGTTCTTTTGGGGCCCCGACCAGGAAAACGCTTTCACGGAACTCAAGTCCCGTCTCCAATGTACGCCAATACTTGGCCACTTCGACGAAGAGGCCGACACGGAACTGCACACGGATGCCAGGAACGTTGGCCTCGGTGCGGTCCTTGTTCAGTGGCAGGACGGTGCAGAACGTGTCATCGCTTACGCCAGTCGCACTTTGTCCCGTTCCGAAGTTAATTATCCAACTACCGAAAAGGAGTGCCTCGCTGTTGTGTGGGCAGTCATGAAATTTCGTCCGTATTTGTACGGTCGTCCGTTTCGTGTCGTGAGCGACCATCACTCTCTGTGTTGGCTGGCAAACCTGAAAGATCCATCGGGTCGGCTTGCTCGATGGAGCCTTCGGTTGCAAGAATTTGACATTACAATCGTGCACAAGTCCGGCAAAAAACACAGTGATGCTGACTGTCTGTCCCGCGCCCCTACTCCCTGCCACGCGGACGGCTCCGACGACGATTCCGTTTTCCTTGGTGTTATCGCGACGTCCACCTTATCCCGAAAGCAGCGGGCTGACTCTGAACTTTTACCCCTAATTGAATACCTCGAAGGAACCGTGTCATCTCCTCCTCAGCTCTTCAGGCGCGGACTGTCGTCATTTTGCCTGCGTGATGGTGTGCTCTACAAGAAGAACTACGGTCCAACAGAAACTGCTTATCTGCTTGTAGTACCCACAACGCTACATGACGAAGTTCTTCGTGCGTGCCACGATGACCTTTCTTCCGGCCATCTCGGGTTTTCTCGCACATTGGCACGGATACGCCGAAAGTACTACTGGCCCAGGCTAGCTGCCATTGTGCACCGCTACGTCCGTACCTGCCGTGAGTGCCAGCGGCGGAAAACACCACCCATTAAACCAGCTGGGCTCTTACAGCCTATCGATCCCCCGAAATTCCCATTTCAACAGGTCGGAATGGACTTACTGGGCCCATTTCCGAAGTCCTCCATGGGTAACAGGTATATAGCGGTTGCCACTGACTACCTTAGCCGCTACTGTGAGACCAAGGCCATTCCACGTGGTACCGCAGATGAAGTTGCGCATTTCTTCATTCACAGCATTGTACTCCGTCATGGTGCGCCATCAGTCGTCTTAACTGACAGAGGAACCTCGTTTACGTCGGCGCTCACGAGTGAGGTACTTCGACTCAGTGGCACCACCCACCGCAAGACAACAGCCTATCATCCTCAAACTAATGGACTGACTGAGCGGCTTAACAAGACAATTGCCGATATGATTTCTATGTATGTAGACGATGATCATGGGAACTGGGACCGGATTCTGCCGTACATCACGTTCGCATACAACACTGCACTCCAGGAAACAACACGCTTCACTCCATTTCATTTGGTTCATGGACGCGAACCCTTGACTATGCTGGATGCCATGCTTCTTCCAGATTCTGCTCCCTCCACTGTCGTGGGTGCTGACCAATTTATTCGTGACGCAGAAGCTGCACGCCAGCTTGCCCGACAGCGAATTCGGCACCAACAAGTACACGACGCCCAGCGCTACAACCTGCGACACCGAGAGGTGAATTACACGCCAGGCGACCAAGTCTGGGTATGGAGCCCAATACGGTTGCGAGGGCGCTCTGAAAAGCTTCTGCGGCGATACTTTGGACCTTACGAGGTGCTCCGCCGCCT